>NC_135540.1:34507626-35214126 GCF_045843805.1 Urocitellus parryii
CTGGTTTGCAAAGAAATTGATCAGAAAGCAGGAGGTGCCACAAGGATAAAGGGGAGAAGGAGTTGAGAATACAATCTCTGGGGCCCTTATTTCAATCAGGAAGAAGAAAAAGAAGACATAAAGAACATATTCATGAGATGCAAAAAGGTGAGGACAGTTTAATACTTGCTTATATTATGTTATAGTTGTTTTTAAGGTAAAAAAAACAATGATATTCTAAATACCATTGAAAATATCCTTTCTTACACCAACAGGTTCATAAATCATTTCACTTGGAAACAACTCATAACACAACAAACTATTATTATCAAATTGACAAAATACTACTGAAAAGCTAATTATGTAGGCATATTTATCTAAAAACCTAACACATTTTTAGTACAAAATAAAGAACTCAAGGAAGAGCTACTTAATGAAAATAGAGTGATATTTTAGACCCTTAAAATTTATTCTGTTTGAAATTATAGATAGCTCCATTCACTAGGAATGGCTCTTAGATTTTACTAATTAGCAAGTATTTTGACAGGTATTATGCTACCAAGTGTTTTGGGACACTTTTGCTGTATGCTTCAGAAATTCTGTTTAGCATGATGAATTTAAATAGTACCCTTATCCTGCATATTTTTATTCCCCTTAAAGTATCTCATAAATTTAAAACAGTGGGTGTATTGTACAATCTAATTAGTTTTCAAGTTCCCCGTCAGTTTTGTTTTTCAACCAGCAGAGGAAAAAAAAAAAAACAAACCATGTTGCATATAGGTAATACGCTTCTTTTCAAGTATTATAAAGAACATTATCAAACTCCCACTATTTAAGTTCCATATTTTTAAAAGTACCTTGACTGCTTGAAGTCATTAGGGGAACATTTAGTGCAGTAGAGCAGTAATTCATGGAATTTCAGGCACTGGTGGCTTAATGTAGTTAGTACAATGTAATTTACACTCAGGGAGTAGTTTATACACCTGGAAGGATCTAAACCATTGCCTACTTAATTGACATGATTTTTTAGAGAGATGGCTCACCCTAATATTTACATGAAAAGAAAATTGGGATTAAATTACCTCTTCAAGGTCAGAGAAAAAATTAATTACCAAAGTAAGACTTAGAATTTTGTTCTTAGTCACAATGTTGTATTTATAAAAAACAATTGCTGGTAGTCTCATTATTGTGATGTGAACCTATATGATTCATGTGTAGATTCAAAAGTCAAAGTTTAATGTAATATACAACTATACAGTTATACAATATATTTTCTCTCAATATAAAGGTCAAATTATAAAGTCAGAAGTTGTGAAAATATCAAAGTCAAGTTATCCTTGAACAATCTTTAAGAGGAGTCACTAACAAGAACTATATAATTCCTCTCATGAATCTCATACATAATTTCTCTGTATTAGACAATTTTTTTTACTGTTGAATATCCGATTAAAATCTAGGATTAATTTTAGGAACCACACAAAAAATGAAGTGGTAAACAATAAATTTGTGCACAGTGTTGTCCATTTCAACTTTAAGGATCAAGAGGGAACTGCAATCAACTGAAGGTAAAGAAGATTCAAATATCTCATTTCAAATGCATGAAATATAATCACCCACTTAAATTCATCTTGATCCTTCTCAACACATATGCACACATAAACCCAAATACCAAAAATACATAGACTGGGATTATGGCTCAGCGGAAGAGCGCTCCCCTAGCACGGGTGAGACCCGGGTTCGATCCTCAGCACCACGTAAAAATAAAGGCATCGTGTTGTGTCCATCTACACCAAAAAAATAAATATTAAAAAATACATAAACATAAGCACATAATTAATTTCTTGAACAATTAATTCACTATAACATCATAAGACAAATTGCATGCTACAAAACTGAGTACACTGTAACTATTGCAAATATGACTAACAAAAATTACTCCAACCTTAACAAGCAAAACTAAAAATTCTGCTTCTACTTAAGATATAAAAACATGAAAGCATTAGATTTTGGTGAGAAGGAGAAAAAGAACCAGCTTCAAAGTAATATTTTTGAGCCAGTAACAGTATGGTGGTTGCAAGGATGTCACACATGTTCCTCCAAGGACATACAGGACAAATAAACTATCTCACTTTTCTCAGTTAGTATTTTGTTATCAAGTCAAAGGAGATGGGAACTGAAGCTTTATACATTCTAAAGTCCTAAAAATGGGCTGTAGTGACAGTGCAGGAATCACAGACTCAATGTGGAGTCCACACCCACTGGGCAGCTATCTCCCACAGGGCTTGAAAATGGATTCACAAATAATGTCCAGGACAAGGCAGGCTTAGAGGATGGACTCACAAATGAGGACAAGGATAAAGCTTAAGGTGATACACTGAAACAAACTGTTACTCTGTCTCTTCTCTCATATAATGAAAAACCAATGTCACTCCGAAAAACAAGAAAAAACTCTTTTTCTGGACTCCTGACATACTCTGCTGTTGAGGGAGAAGGAGAGGCAAAATCCATCCACTCCTGAAGGTGGGGAAACAAACCCGGCACCCCAACATAAGCCTTTTTGCAAATAATACACACATAAGTTACTTGCCAAGTGGAGGAGATAAACCACCCTATTCTCCAGCAAATATTCAATGAGGGAGGATGAGAAGCAAAGGATACCAAAGCAAATCCTCTCCCACTTCATACAAAATTGCATTAGAAATTACTGAGATGTTACATCTATCAGAAATACATTTTATCTAATGTAGGTATGGTTATGATGTCAAAGAGAGGCAGGGAAACTAACCAGACCCAAGTTCTGGCACTTATGTAAAACAAAATTATTATCACTAAGGGAATGACATTGACCCCACAGAAGATTTTCATAGGTACAAGGCTTTTTTGTTGTTGTTGTTGTTTTCTTGTTTGTTTGTTTGTTTGTTTGTTTTTTAATGTCCTAGGAATTGAACCTAAGGGTACTTAACAACTGAGCCACATCCCCAGCCCTTCATTCATTGATAGATAGATAGATAGATAGATAGATAGACAGACAGACATATGTTTTCATTAAGTTGCCTAGGTCTTAATAAGTTGCTGAGACTGGCTTTGAATTCTTGATCTTCCTGCCTCCTGAGCAACTGGGTCACAGGTACATGTCATTGCTCCCAACTGCACAGGCAAATTTAATGTACCAGGGATCTATAGGATATAAGGAAGGTGCCCCAAGTTTCAACCCATCAATAGGCACGAAGAATTTTTCCAAGGTTGAGATGGAGAAGAGAATCCAGAAAATTCATTCAACAGTAAGCCTTATGCTAATTAATAAGAGAAACAACAGTGGCCTTCTATAGAAGGGACAGATGCACACAAGCACAAAAAAAATCTTCTCTCACTTCATACAAAATTGCATTAGAAATTACTGAAATGTTACATCTATCCGAAATACATTTTATCTAATATAGATATAGTTATGATATTAAAGGATAAGTGGAAAAGTCAGATAAAGAAAGGGAGATAGGAAATTTCAGTGAAACACTGGAAACCCTAGCAAAGGGTTAAATAAATGCTAGATAATATATTACATCAGAAATAGTGAATGGACGATATCCCAGAAAATGAATTCTTATAAAAATTTATAAATGGATTAAATAGAGAATAAAATATGTGAATAATAATTATAATAACTTTATTACAAAGATTAAAAAAAAGAGTGAAGAAAAAAAAAGAATAGAAACCCTAGAAACAGTAGGAAGATAAGACATTTTGGTGAGTTCATACTCCAGCAATACCCGCTCATCAATGAACAGTTACATAATAAAAACTATTTAAAAGATCATTGGTATAAAGATGATTTTTTTTAAATTTTTGTAGTTGTAGATGGACATAATGCCTTTATTTTATTTGTTAATTTTTATGTGGTTCTGAGGATTGAACCTGGTGCCTCACACATGCTAGGCAAGCACTTTGCCACTGAGCTACAGACCCAGCCCAAGATGAATGTTTTTAAGCCCAGCTTTTAAAGGCATAAGAATGCCAGGAGACATATGATGCCACATATATTTTCTCAGGATTTTTTAAGAGTTATAATTTAGATCATAGTTTCCAAGCAATAACAATAATATAAATAAATATTTAACTGGATATTGAAGGCATTACATTTTGAATTCCAAATCAATATCTGATTTATTAACAGCATTTGTAGTTGATTCAAATTTTAATACATATCTGTTATTAAATTTATTATTAAGCTTGGTTTATTTTCAAGAAAACTGGAAATTAATAAGTATAAATTTTAAAGTCAAACAACAAGTCCTGGTGTGACTCTGAATTTCCCTTTTTATTAGCATATATTGCTATTTCACGTTAAGTATATGGCCATTTCCTCATTTTGTACATATAATGTTAAAAAAAAATAAGACATCTTTCAAAATATTGTCATTAAAATATTACAGTTTCCCCAACACTTTGGAAATAATATCTTTCCAATATTACCTTAAAAAGTGCTGAGTGTTTGTCTTATGTCCATAATAATTATATTTATTCTCAGTTATGCTTTTTTTCATGGAAAATTAACATTGGTAAATATTAAATAGCATGATATAGGACATCAAAAATTTGCTAAAATATTTTTCCAAGTAAGATGTTATTTTGTTAAGTATTACATTATACTAACCTATTGATTACTCTCTCACATTACCACCATCTTGAGCAATAGCTCCTTGTATTATCTTGTGTTTCTGGAGAAAACCCCAGAGCCGTGCACATGCTTACCACTGAGCTACCGCCCAGCCCTACACACTATTTTATTAATGATAGTCTTCAGTTACTAATAAAATTAATATTTGCCTTTTTGGCATTGAATTAACCTTCCTGTAGACTATGCAGTTAAAGTATATTCCAGTCAATGATCACAACTTTTAGTTACCTCATCTGTCCCACCTCCCCTGTACTTAGTGACCTAATGTCTTTCCTAAAAATCTGTGCTATAATTATTCTTGCTTAACAGCGTCAAAAATAATTTCTTCTATTTTGCTACATCTCATAATAAACTCTCTTAGTGCATTGTAAAACCACTTAGAATACCCTTCTCTATATTCTCCATTCTATTTATCAAATACTTTACAATTCTCAACTCATTACATTCTAGTTACTGCTTTACTAGATTATTAAAATTAACTTTATCAGGGTACTCATTTATTTCTTAATTATCTCTACATTGCACATGTCTCACAGCATTTTGAAAAAAAAAACAATGAGATGTAATTCACATGTAAATGTGAATATCAAAGTTTTCGTTAAAAAAGTATATTATGAAAACACAATTTATTGAAAATGGTGTTTTGAAACTAGAAACTATGTGGGGAAATTCTTTACTATGAATGAATCTTAAATGGTTTCTGATGTTCATGAAGAGAAAAAATAGGCAGTTGTAAAGATTGAGATCAAATCTGTGAAATTTAATGGAGAGATTAAATAGTATATGAATTAAAACAAATTCAAAGATACTTAGAGGTTATTACAGTGGAACCAGCTTTGTCAACAGAAGAACTGAGGAAGTAAACAAGCAGTTGTTATAAACTTACAAATGGATATCAAATAGGTTAACAAATAAAGTATTTCTGAGAATAGAAGATAAATGTTAACAAATTTTAGGTAATAGCTTATTTTGCTTAGCATGACATTTGCCAACTCCATCCGTTTACCTGCAAATGCCACAATTTTTTTCTCTTTAAAGACTGAGTAATATTTCATTGTGTATGTGTGTGTGTATATATATACACACACACACACACATATCAGTTTCTATATCCATTCATTTATTAAAGGGCATCTAGGACAGTTTAGCTATTGTGAATTGAGCTGCTATAAACATTGATGTGGCTGAGTCAGTGTAGTATGCAGATTTTTAGTCCTTTGGGTATAGACCAAGGAGTGGGATAACTGGGTCAAATACTGATTCCATTCCAAGTTTTCTAAGACATCTTCATACTGCTTTCCAGATTGGTTGCACCAATTTGCAGTCCCATCAGCAATGTGTAAGTGTACCTTTTCGCCAACATCCTTGCCAACACTTACTGTTGCTTACATTCTTGATAACTGCAATTCTGATTAGAGTGAGATGAAATCTTAGAGTAGTTTTGATTTTCATTTCTCTAATTACTAGAGATGTTGAACAATTTTTTTCATATATTTGTTGATCAATTGTATATTTTCTTCTGTGAAGTGTCTGCTCAGTTCCTTGGCCCATTTATTAATTGAGTTATTTGGGTTTTTTGGTGTTAAGTTTTTTATATATCCTGGAGATTTAATGCTCTATCTGATGTGTGTGTAGTAAAGATTTTTTCCCATGCTGTAGGGTCTCTCTTCACAAAATTTCACTTTTTCTGACCTACATTTTCTTTGTCTGCTTAGAGTGGGAGAAAATATAATTGTATTTTTGACAAATAAAACAATTACAAATTTAGAAGAAAGAGTATTAAAATATCCATTCTTAATAGTAATGAAATATTTGTGTCTGTTGTGTTGAAATATTAACTTCATGGAAATCAAATTATTATTATTATTATTATTATTATTATTTGTAAAATGCATGATATTATGTCCTAATGATACTGGTGATGAGTTCTGCTTCCTCACATGTTGGAAGTTTGAACATTAGAGAATCATGCTGAGGCAAGCATACAAAGCAGGGTTTATTTTAAAAAGAGATAACACAGACTTCTCCTGGGAGGGAGAAGGGGGCTATAGCTGGCATCCTGGTATTCCCTGGAAACCAGGTGTTCTGCCCTTTCTATGTGTCCTAGGCTTCCTTTGTTCTCCCTCCTGTATAGGTGACTAGGCCCAGAATGCTCAGGGGGATGGCCAAAAGGTTGGAAACAGGTGGGCTGAAGGGGGAAGGGCAGGATGGAGCAGGTCAAGACACATTAATTAACAATTTTATAGTTCCCTTTAGGGAGGAGCTTCTGCTGGGACAGGTCACCTTAGCAACAAGTTGGAGCAGGGGCGGATTCTCCATGAGGGTAGAGGAAAGGATCTGAAGGAATTAATCTTTCAGTCCCTCCAACTTGCTGGGCTCACTCAACATTGGCCTGACTTGATCTGACCTGACTATTTATACTGACTGCCTATCTAATTCTGGCTTCACTAATAGTGCAGGTATATAATTTACAAGTATTTTACATATGTTTCTAATGCTGAAAATATTTTAGTGATATTTTAGTACCTAAAAGTTCAGATAAAAATTTTGTTAAATTATTGTTCTTATTGTTGAAAATTAGAACAAAGTTTATGAGAAATTCAAAATAGATTAGAAGGTCATTTTGTCCTCTATTGTTAAAATAAGTAATTAGAAACCAAAAAGTATTATAAATCCTTAGATTAGATCACAACATAAATCTAATTAACAAAGATATATAAGTATAAAATGGAAATTTTATGGCATAGTAAATAATGTATTGAATGCCTATTGCCACAAATTTATAGCCTTTCATTTATAACCTGCATCAAGGTGAAGAATAGACAATCTAACAATATCATTTTTATATAATTAGAGATTTAACATTAATATTCAGTAGTACAGAATGGTGAATCATATATTAAATAAACTGTTTAAATATATAAAGTGTGTAAAGGAAACGCTTTCAAAGAAATGGAAATGGTTTTATTGAGGAAATCACTTATAGCATTTTTAGCAAACTCATAGATCTATTAGACTAATTAAAACATAGAATGGCAATTCTTACACAATATCCATTTCTCTTTCTTATCTGTTTTGAGACATTGTAATTTAAGAAGTTCTGAACTCCATATACCTATATAGTTATTTGGGATATAAAACACAACCCTATAGGTTAAAACACTAAAGGTTTAGTTTCTGTTACTCAAACTTATTCTTATATGTAATAAAATATTGGCTTATGATATATACTATATGGAAAATACTTAATATTCAAGGAATATTCAATTTTGCTCCAGCTTTCCAATTTCTGTACATTATCACACAAGATTGCATGGATCATATCAAATTTTCTTACTCTGGTCATTTAATACCATATTTAATATTTAAGATCTATTATAAATGTTGATATTTAACATATACCTATCCTTGATGTTTTTTTCCAAAGATATCAAACATCATATCCTTTGTGCTTTATTTTTGGTTGATCATGTTTTTTGTTTGTTTAATGATTATCATTTTATATTCTGGGTTGTTCTTTTCTTCTGGGAAATTGCTAAAAGTTAATATATGAAGTTATTGTATTTTCCTGTAGTTTTGTTAAAGGCTCATAGTGTTTAGTGATTAGAAAATGTTAAATGAGTATACTAATGTCACTTCAAACATTCTTCAAAATGTAAATGTGTTTAAATGAAACAAAGACTTAGAAAATTATCTAGAAAATTCATACAATTAAAAGGATATAAATGGAACTAAACTATGCAAGTGCTTATAAAATGTTTTTATTAGTGTTTTGTGTATAATATAATTTGCTTCAATCCAATACCTAGTACTTCCTCTTCCCCCCCCACTTCCCTGGTTCTTCATCATCTAGTTCTGTTTCTTCTACTTATGTATTTTTTTTAACTGGTGCATTATAGTTATACATGTAAGTGGAATTTATTTTGACATTTATACATGTGCATAGCATATTTTGATCAGTTTCATTCCACAATTTTCCTCTTTTCCCATCCCTCCTCCCTGTCTTTCCCTTATACTTATCTTAATTCCCTTCTATTTTTTTTATCAAGTGTCTTGTACCAAAAATGTGGCAAGTACTCTTTTCAGAGTTTTGCATATATTGATTTTTAATTATTATAATAAGTTTGTTATGTATATACTAGTATTATCACGAACATTCAGAAGTCAAGTTAAAGGTGTCAGAAGGAAGAAACATAATTTTAGACATGAGTAGTTTCTCAGCATGAGTCCTACTAACAGAAATGGTGAATCAATACATTATCTGAAGCAGCTTAGATGACTAAAACATAGACTCTTTGATAGCATTCCCTTGCGAAGTTGAGGTATCAAACATTTCCTCTTTTAAGGTAGACAAGTGGATAAAATGTCTTAGAGATACAAAAATGTTAGAAGGGGTTTGTGATATGATCTCCTAAACCTTTAAATGTATCTTTAAAGATGACCCGATCGTGTTATTGAAAAAGTTGATGAGAGAAGCACTAGCATCTTTCAAAGCACTAAAATATTTATTTGGTAAAAGCTAAAATAAGATAGGAAATACTACCATTAACATTCACTCCTTGATTTTATTGAATGTAATGTGCTATCAAATTCAAAGAAACTAAACAGTAGTGTGTAAGTTCTGGAGGTAAGTTATACCTCAGATTTAAATAATAGACACAACAGTAGTTAAGTGATATTGAGATCTACTATAATTTTGATTTACAATGTACCACAGGTCTATAGCTTGACACTATTGAGAGGAGGTAAAACCTTAAAGATGTGGGGCCTAGTGTAAGGAAGTAGATCACTGGGCGGTTGCACTTGAAGAGGATATCTTTCTCTTTGCTTCCCAGTCACCATTAGATGTAGAGTCCTGTCCTGCCATGCATTCATGCCTTGAGGTATTCTGCTGCCACAGACTCAAAACAATAGTACCAAATAACAATGAACTGAAATGTGAAATGACTGCAATCATGAACCAAAATAAAACCCGTTTCTTTCTATGTTGATTATCTCAGTTATTTTGTCACAGTGATGAAAAGCTAACTGACACAGGATCTTATAACTAAAATAATTTGGCAGACCACTAAAGGAACCACTTGATTGGTAAGAAATTAATCACACATTTTTAAACATTGATGTAATTTTTTCTACCATGAAAATTCATAGTTCCTTTTTTATCTGTAAAAATAAGTAAATTCTCAGATCCAGAAACATTTAAATGAAAGAAAGTCATGTGATCTTGAGAAAAGATATTCTGAGCAAAATATAAATATTCACAAATATGCACAAATATAAATATGCACAAATCTTCTCTAAAATGCTCAACAGATTGATTTTTTCAACATCAGAAGTTTCTACAGAAATGAATAAATCCTAGAAGATTTTGTATATTTCTCTGATATAATGTTTTTCCAAGATATTGAGTACCACTGATGTCTACTATTTAGAACTCCTTGGAATGAGTCAATAAACATAATTTTCTAAGGAATGTCTTTTTTCCAATTTTATTGGGATATAACAAGTTAAAATTGTATACATTTAAGGCATAAAACATTATGTTTTAATATGTGTATTCATTTTGTTAATCATTGCCAGTACTGTACAGAAACTTTTTAGTGTGATATAGTCCTACTCACTTTTTTTTTTTGGTTGAAATCTGTGCTTTCAGTGTCATAATAAAAAAAACTTCCAGGAACTTTCCCCTATCCTTTCTTCTAGATGTTTTATGGCTTCAGGACTTATGATTACTACAATCAAGCCAACTAACATATCTATCACCTCATCTATTCATATATTATGTGTGTGTTTCTGTATGTATATGTTGACAATACTTAAATTTTATTCTCTTAGAAAATTATGAATATTTATATCACTTTTAACTACAGTCATGATGCTGTACATTAGGTCTTCAGAACTTAATCATCTCATACTGAAAGTTTGCACCTTTGACAAACATCTCCACATTTATTCTAACCCCCACCCACCTCACCCACTCATAACTATGATTGGACATTTTTTTATGAGTTCAACTTTTTCAATTCTACCTATAAGTGAAATTATGTCGTATAATGTCCTCCACTTTTATACTTGCACAGATGAAAAGCCAAATAATATTACATATTATACCTCTTTTAAAATTCATTCTTCCATTGACACACACATTGGGTTGTTTTAATATCTTGGCTACGGTGAGTAATGATTTGGTGAGCTAGGGATTGAAGAGATAATAATTATTTTTTTCCCCTTGAAACTATGTCTATAGCTAAAATTGCTGGATCACATGGTAGTTCTTTTCTATTTTTTTTTTAAGAAAGCTTCTTACTATTTTCCATAATGACTGCACTAATTTGTATTTTCACCAGTAGTGTGCATGAATTCAAATTTTTTTCACATCCCAACCAACCCTTGTTTTCTTTAGAATTTTAAAAATAGTCACCCAAACAGGTGTGAGGTGACAACCCATTGTTGTTTTGTTTTTTATTGCCCTGATAATCATGATATACTTGTTATCCAGTTGCATGTCTTCTTTGAAGAAAATGTCTATTTAGATAACTTCTCCATTCTAATTCAGTTTTTTTGTTTGCTTTTTGCTATTTAGTTGTGTATTCTTTAATATTTTAACTATTAAGCTTGTATGGAATATATAATTTGAAAACATTTATTCTCAACCTGTAGGTTTCCTTTTCATTTTCTTCATCATTTATTTCCATTTTTATTCTGCAAAGCTTTAATTTTATATAGTCCTACTTGTTTATTTTTGCTTTTATTACCTGTGCTTTTTGATGTTATACCCCAAAAGATCATTGCCAAGACCAATGTTAAAGAGCTTTTTTCTTATGTTTACTCCTAGGAGTTTTACAACATTACCACTTATGTTTTCAATTTTATGATCTATTTTATGTTGATTTGTGTGTATGGTGTAAGATAAGGGACCACTTTCATTCTTTTGCATATGATTATCATTATTCCCACCACTGTTTACTGGAAAGACTATCCTTTCTTTCTAGTGTATTCTTGGCACTTCTTTTTTTAACTTGATTTATATTTATTTTTAATTAATTAATTAATTAATTTATTTATTTATTTCAGTTGTAGTTGGACACCTTTATTTTATTTATTTATTTTTATGTGGTGATCTAACCCAGTGCTTCCCATATGTTAGGCGAGCATTCTACCACTGAGCCACAACCCCAGCCCCACCTTGGCATTTCTTACCAATGTTAATTGACCATGTATGTGTGGATCTATAGCTGGTTTCTGGTCCATGTTCTTTTGGTATGTCACTACCATACCATTTTGCTTGCTCCATGTTTGTAATGTATATATTGTATATTCAGTGCTATTTGTGACTTCCTATAAATTTTAGAATTCTTTTTCCTATTTCCATGAAAATGCCCTTAGAATTTTGATAAGAATTGCATCAAATCTATTGATCACTTTGGGTAGTGTGGATAATTTTACAATAGTAATTCTTCTATACCATCAACATGGAATACCTTTATTTATTCATGTGTTCTTGGATTCCATCCATTAACGTCTTACATTTTTCATTGTATATATTTTACACATCATAGATTAAATTTATACTAAACTATTTTAAATTTTAATTTTATTGTAAGTGGAATTACTTCTTTCAGTTATTTTTGATAGCTCATCTTAATATATAGGAATCTAACTGCTTTTATGTACCAATATCATATCTTTCACATTTACTATTTTTTTTGCCTAATAACTCTGTGTGAGACTATGTTTAATAGAGTAGGCATATTTTCCTTGTTTCTTATTTTATAAGAACAGCTTTTACCTTTTTATCATTTAGTAAACCACAAAGTATCTTGTTATCTGTGCAGTTGTGTTATGTTGAGGTAATTTTCTTATATTCCTCATGAGAATTTTATCATGATAAGGTTTTGAAATTTATTAAGTGCTTTTTCCACATATTTGGATAATCATGTTATTTTTTATTACTTATTCTGTTAAATCAATTTTATTGATTTTCTTTTTTTTTGAGAGAGAGAGAGAATTTTAATATTTATTTTTTAGTTTTGGGTGGACACAACATCTTTGCTTGTATGTGGTGCTGTGGATTGAACCCGGGCCGCAAGCATGCCAGGTGAGCATGCTACCCCTTGAGCCACATCCCCAGCCCAGAAATTTATTAATTTTCATTTGCAGAGTTTTCCATGAATTTCAGGGACAAATCTCACTTCACTCTTGTATATAATCCTTTGAAATGCTGTATGTTAATTAGAAATATTACCTACAATTATATTTTGGTTCAGTGTCCTTTTTCATCTTCAGTATTGGGGTAATCTTGACCACATGAAATGAATTTGAAAGTTTCTTCCTCTTTAATTTTTGAAAAAAATTGAGAAGAATTTGTGCTAAATCCTCATTGAATGTTTATTGGAATACACCAGTAAACCTGAGTCTCAGTTTTTTGTTTGTTGTTGTTTTTTTTTTTTTATTGGAAGGTTCTTGATAACTGATTAAATCTCCTTACTAATTGCTGGTTTACTCGTATTCTTTACTTTTTTCATGATTCAGTCTTGATAGGTAATATATTTCTTGAAATTTATCTATTTCTTCGCTTTTATCCAATTTATTATAATAAAATTTTTCATACTCATCTTTTATAATACTTTGTATTTCTGAGATGACTAGTTGTAATTTGTACCCTTTCCCTTTTGATTTTATTTATTATGAACATTCTTTTTACCTCTAGTCCAGTTAATTATTTTTTATTTTCTTGATATTTTAAAAATGCCTACTGTTAATTCTATTTATCTTTCCTATTATTTTTTTTGTTTTCTCTATTTTATTCTTCTGGTCTTCTCTGGTCTTGGTATTTCTTTTGTTCTCAAACTTTTGGGCTTGCATCAGGCTTATCTTGAAATATCTCTTTCTGTTTATGCAGACATTATTACTATAAACTTTCTTCTTACTACTACTTTTGCCATATCCATAAGATTTGGTATATTTTGTTTGCATGATTTGTTTCAAGATATGTTCCAATTTTTCTTTTGATTTATTTTTCTGACCCCTTGATTGTTCAAGATTTTGGTATTTAACTCCCACATATTTGTGAGTTTTCCTCCCCCTATTGTTACTGATTTCTAGCCATATTTTATTGAGTTGGATACAGTAAGATTCAGATTTTTTAAAAATTCATTAAGAATCACTTGATGTTCTAACATGAATTATTCTCACAGTTTTTTCTGTGTGTATTTGGGAATAATTTATATTCTGGTGCTATTGGATAGAATATTTTTATCTGTCCATTTTGTGTATTTGGTCTGCTGTGTTGTTTAAGTCAATGTTTTCTTATTAATTATCTGTGTAGAAGATCTGTCCATGTTTGAAAATGGGAGTCAAGTACTATCATTATTCTTCAGTCTACTTCTACCTTTCTGTATGTTAATATTTGATTTATATCCTTTGGTGCTCCAATTTTGGGTCAATATATATTTAAAATTGTTACACTCCTTTGACAAATTAATTGTTTTGTCATTATTGAATGCCTTTCATTGTCTCTTGTGACAGTATTTGACATAGGACTATTTTATGTGATATAAGGGTATGTATTTCTGTTCTTTTAAAAGCAATTGTTAATAAGTCAGAGTGTACTATTGCTATTTTATTAATTGATTACTGTTGTTTTATAATGTCTGTGCTGCTTACTTTCTCTTCCTCTGTTTATGATTTGATAATATATCATAATGATATATTTGAATTCATTTACCATTATCTTTTGTTTTATATTACATGTTTTTGATTTTTGTTTCTAAAAAGGATTACATAAAACATCTTATACTTGTTACATTGTAGTTATAGTTGATATCATCTTAACTATAATTTATATCATCTTAATTTTGATCACATACAAAAATTCTATATATTAATTACTCATTTTATGCTTTTGATGTTATAATTTTTGTATATATTCATATCATATTATTCCTATTGTATTTATTAATTATTTTGTATTAAAACATAAGTGACTTAACATAATATTACAATATTGGAAGGTTCAAAATTTGATGATGTATTTGTACAATTTTTTTGATACTTTCATGTATTTATGCTGCTAATTATTGTCCTTTCATTTCAGCTTGAAATACTTATTTAAAAAAAAAATTCTTGTAAGACAAGACTGGTGATAATCAACTCCTTTGGCTTTTGGGTATTTGGGAATGTTTCCATATCCCCTTCATTTCTAAAGGATCAGTTTGTCCAAATAAAGTATTTTGAGCTGGCAAATTATTTTTTCAGTCTTTTTATTACCACATTTGACTTTGTCTTGGCCTACAAATGTTCTGTTCATAAACCTGCTGATAATTTCAAAAATCTTTCTTCATCTTTAATGTTTGACACTTTGATTATAATTAGTATCAGTAAATTTCACTCTCAGTTGAATAATTTTGGAGTATTTTGAGCTTCATGCACCTGGGTGTTCATATCATACCTAAATTTGTGAATTTTCAAACACTGTTGATTAAAATAAGCTTTCTGAATGTTATCTCTCACTCACCTTCTTCTAGCATTGTCATAAGTGTGTATTATTTGCCTTTAGGATGTCTCATAAATCTCATATAATACATTTACTCCTTTTCATTCTTCTTTTTTCTCTCTGACTGTGGGAAGCCATCCATGAAATGTGTGAGAAACTTTTTCAGCATCCTAGCCAGTGAGGAAGTAGATCTGGTACTGGGAACCTCCTGTGGTGGTCCCACCAGTATAGATCACCCAAATGCAAGTGAACTGGCCCTCAGCTCTGCTAAGAGGTCTCCTGTAGCACTGAAGATGGGCATGGCCCATTAGGAACTGAGCAGCTTACCTACCCCCACCTCTATTCTATTGGGTGAAGAACTTTCTACAGAAAGCTTTTGATATATTGCGATACAAATAAAGCAGTCTCCCTTCTTTGTTAGAAGCTGGACCTGTCTGGTCACCTTTGCCCGTCTCTGCCCCCTCTTTGAACTACTTTCTGTGTTCTGTGGTTATTTCATTGTACTACCTTTCTTAGCTTTTATTTCTCAGCTAGCCCATCTCACCAAAGGGGAACCCATTCCCTCACACATGCGGCAAGTGGGGAATATATGACTAGATAATTTCAAATATACTCTTTGAGTTTTATACTTCCTATTGTATATTTCATTTAATTCATTATATTTTTTAGCTCCAGAATTTTCATTTATTCTTTGTTTGTACCTCACATTTTGTGCATTTACTGTTTTCTTGATTCTACTGATTTATCTGCATTCTCTTGTGATTCAATTTTCTTCTTTAAAACAATTATTTTGAACTTTCTATCTAATAATTTTTATATGTCTGTGGATTTGAGGTCATCTACTGAAAATATACTGTTTATTTGACAGTTTTATGTTTCTTTAATTTCAAGGTTCTTTGAAGTTTTATGATCCTGTCTTCATATTTGAAGTAGTCACCTCCTACAATATTACTGACTATTTTGGAAGAGAAATACCATCACCAGCCAAACCATTTAGGTATTCTAATGCTCCTTCAGATCTTTGCAATATATGTGTTCTACTTTATATCTCTTGTTAATTCTTTGGGAGAAATTCTTATGATAGTTTTTCTTCTTTGAAGCCACAAACACAGGCTGGATTCTTGGATTCTCCCATTTGTTTTTTCCAGGTGTGGATTCCTGAAATATTTCAATTAGTGTGCTTTACCCAGTCTTGCAGAATTGGGTTGACTTTCTGTGGATCTATATACGTAAGTTTCCTACAGAGTTTTATATGTACTGTTTTAGGGGTGCATTCAGGGAGCTGGTTGTGGAAGATTTTGAGTGAGACAAGCAAAGTGTTGAGTTTGCTCACAGGACAGTTAGGGGAGCATACAGAAAAGTAATTCTAAGAGATGTAAGAGCAAACTTCTTGATGGAGTCCATGAAGACTTTGGTAAAATTTGCTCCCTTTAGTTAAGCTCTGTGCACTAGTTACTGTGAGTCACAAACTGTATTTCTTATTCCTGTTTTCTTCCAACCATTCTGCTCTACCAATCATCTCAGTATTCCCTTTCAGACTATTTTCAGGTTTAATGCTCCAATAATTCACAGGAGATATTCTGCTAGGCTTCTATACTGTCATAAAAGTACTTTCAACCATGAGTAGCTTTCAATATTTAAGCCACATCCCCACCCTGATTTTGTATTTTATTTAGAGACAGAGTCTCACTGAGTTGCTTAGCACCACCTCACTTTTGCTGAGGCTGGCTTTGAATTTGCAATTCTCCTGCCTCAGCCTCCCAATCAACTAAGATTACAGTGTGTGCCACGGCACACAACTGCATATGCCATTTCTTTATGTGAAGATTTACTCTGGGAAATATGCTTACAGCTTAACATATCCTGCATGGACTATGCAGGATAGTCCATTAATATTTTATAATGTATACAAAACCAACTTTATACATATATTTTATATATATAAATATAATATATATGTATAAAGTTGGTTTTGTATATATATATATATATATATATATATATATACATTTTATATATGTATAAAATGTATATATCTTCAGACAATGAATGTGGCATTAGACCAGGTAGACTCAAGGACTTTTGGAAACCTCCAATTAGTCACCTAAAATTTTAAATGAGGTTTATTATGGAAGAAGAGATCAGAAGCATAGACCAAGTACAAAGGAATCCCACCTACATACCAAAGTGCAAGCCCAAAGTGATATTACATCTGTAATGAATTACAAATTTTGATATCACCATCAACATTCAAAATAGTTTTTTTCCCCAGAGTTATTTTTAAATTTTCTATTTTTTTCTTGCACAAGTGTGTGTGTGGGGGGATGTATCTACAAGAAATGTGAAAGAAAGATTTTAGAAGGTTAGAAAAAAGGTTCTTAGAAAGTTTTAGCTCTAAAATAAAGTTATTAGAACATTTAATTGAAAATTGGAATATACAAACATTATATATAGAATTTCCTTCTAAAATTATCTTTCTAAAAAGTTGTGGAAAAGTGAATAATATTTACAAACAAAAATAATTCTAAGGGAAATTGTTAGAAACAAAAGAGTATAAAAATTATGTGTAAAATGTTACCACACATTATATTTAGAAAAAGAATTTAACATAACAGCTTAGTATTCTAGACAGAAAATTATTTTGTTATAGGTGAAGTATATTTTATCTTAAATAATGAAAACTCACATATTCAGTTAAAAAATAACTAAAGTTTAATGTAGTTAGTAAAAATTATATTAGTATACTTTGATTAAATAACAGAGAATTGTAAAAATCAAACAATTTAAAAAGAGCTAAATAAAACATGGCCAAGAATTAGGTTAGAATTAAGTTTTGGTAGTTACTGACTATTGTAAAACTGTTTCATCATAATACTCAGAAAAATTGTAGCCAATAGATTACAACTTAATATATATTATGTCCATTTAGGCAATTATCATGTGAAATAAATTAAAAAATTAAAATTCCCTTTTAGTCATAATTTTACCAAAAGCATGCAAATCACAAAATTTTTAAAATTTTCTTTTGTGCTTTTTACTTTTTCCTAATGAATAAAATAATTATTTTTTGTGTTTTAAAAAAATTAAATTATAATTTTAGTACCAAATCATGACACTGAAAAGAAAGCAAAAATTGAAGATGATTTGCAAATAGTTTCCATGAGAAAGTTCAGATCATTAGCAAATTCAAATAGAGATATACTTTCTTTGATTTGATATAATTAAGCCTACAGTAATGCAATTATTAATCTTCTATTAGTTTTCAAAATATTTATTAGTATTGAGGCATGCCTTTGCTACTACATACTACAACATAAACACTATACAGGAAGGACTGGAGCCTTGTTATTCTTTCAATGTATAATATTCTTTTAAACAATTCTCTGTAAGACTAGCCAAAACCAGTTATACAAGATAAGGTTCTGATTACAATATAATCATTACTCTTCTGTTTCTCAAGATAATACCCTGTTATTCTGCTCACTCTTCGATATGGCTATGATACTAGAAAAATTCCCATGTCATAGAATAAATATTTCAATTTTGAAATCTGTATCTAACTTGATGCTTTAGAACTAGGACTTCTGAGATATTCCCCACCTTTGGTATTTCATTGTTGTAATGCAAAACTGACCTATAGAAAATTGGAAACAAGGAGTAGGGGCATTACTATATATCTGAAAATGTAATCGCTTTTGTAGTTAGTTGAGAGAAGAGGTTGGAAGAGTTTGGCGTAGTTGGCTAGAGAAAGACTATCAAGCTGCAAGTGGATGTTATAGGTGATTGTGATAAAAGCACAGAAAAAGAGATTATATAACCAATATTATATGGAAATGAGGATTCTACTGGAAACAAAGAATAAATGCCATCCTTCTTGCACCATCCTATAATTTGTATGAGTGTATTCCAATGTTGCTTGTGTTAAAATAGTGTTGGTCCCCAGCATGGTGTTACTGGAAAGTACTGTGAATATTTTGGAGACTTGACATTATGGATCCTTAGGTCATTGGACAAGACTAATGGTACAACCTCATTCTCTTCCTTTTCCTGTTGCTTCTGCTTCATGGCTAAAGAGGTAAGCAATTTCCTCTGCCGCATGTTCCCATCATAATGTACTTTCTCATCAGAGACCCACAGCAATGGGACACCCAATCTTGGACTGGAAACTTTGGAGCCATTAACGAAAATAAAGCTTTTATTATTATATATTAATTATTCAATAATTTTTTTATAGTTAGGGAAATCTGATTATTACTCATTATGGCAACAAAAACCTGGCTGCATTTTTTTCCATAGTCCAAAGATTTTGTGACAGATCAAAATTAAGGTAATGGACTAGTTTATTTACTGGAACAATTTCAAATTAGCAAAGCTTTGAGGCCAAAATATGTGTATTTTTGGCCGCTTGTAGTCAAAATTACAAGAGACCAAAAGAAAGTAAAATAGAAAGATTAGGAAAGGTCCCAGTATGTCTAGGAAAAGAGAGAAAACATAAGTAAACTTGTGGCCAAAGAGTGGGAGGCAGTTGAGCAACAGATTGCTGGAGATCAGAATGTCCAGAAGAATCTAAGCACTTTGCCTTGGGACGAAATGCAACAGAATGTCTCCGAAATCATTCTGGGTAGAATTATTTTAGTAATGAGGCCCTGGGTGCACTACTTACCCAATAATATGTGGGATTCTGACTTGCTGACAAAATTCTCTGCAGCTTCTCTAGCCAAGAGAACCCAGGCACAGCTCATGCTAGTGGAAAAAACTGGCACAATCCATGTGAAACTAGTTTTGCCAAGTATCAATAATGTAAGAGTTATGGGGTCCTATTTGTTCCCATTGATGTTTCAAAGGAAAAACTAAAATGTTAGACCATGTACTACACAGGATCAGAGTCCCTTCAGGGAGCTCAAGATGAGACAATGTTAGGGAATCTGTAGGCATGAATTTGAAGAGGAGACCCTAGAAAGGGAGAGGTGCCAGCAATTTGCCATGGAAGTATTAGTATGGTGTAGGCATTCACCTGTAGGTTCAGAAATCATCCACGTAGCGGTATAGGGATCCCCCAGTCCTTGGGATCCCATAGCCTTCCACAGTATGCCTATTATGCAGAATTAGAAGTTTTGGTATTTACTGCTTAAACCTCTTAGGTTTTGATCTTCCTTTGGGCTGATTATTCCTTTCTAATTGCCTGTTCCTCTCCATTGGAATAAAAAGGGTTGACCTGTGCCTATGGTACCATTGTATCTAATAAGTGTATAACTTAGAGTTCCTTTTGTTGTTTTTAATAAGCTCACAATTGAAAGAGTTTTCTTTATGTCTCAGATAAAACTTTTGACTTAGACTTTTCAGTAACATGGGAACAGTTAGGTAATACTTTGGAATGCTTGGGGATGGAATGAGTGAATGTTGCATTTTGAAATGGACATAAATCCTTGTAGCTCAGATGCAGATTGCTATGGGTTGAATATGGTTTGAGTGTCCTCCAAGGATGAATTGGGTTGAAAGTCTTGGTTCTAGTGTGGCACTGTTGGAGGCTGGTAGAACCTTTGGTAGGTGGGGCTTAGGAGGAGGTCTTTAGGTACTTAAGGGCAGCCACCTGAAATGGGATTATAGAGCCTACTTTCTTTTATTCTGCTTCTACTTGAAATGTCACCATTTGCACCTACATGTTTCTGCCAAGGTGTACCATCATGCACCTCATTATAGGCCAAACCTGTGGGGCTGAAGTTTGGACTTTGAAGTTTCAAAACTGTGAGTGAAATTAGCCTTTTCTCTTTATAATTAATTGCCTTAGGTATTGTGTTGTAGTGATAATAAGCTGATCAATACATATATATTCTATATATAAAGGTAGTATTATGCTCTTTTGTGTTTATACTCCAAAATTTTCTTCTTATTAAAGGTCATCTTTATGACTATTCCTAGTGGATAATTCATTCCTTCAATCCCTGCAATTTGAAACTTCCTATTCATCCTTCCTTGTTTATTTACTTTTCTCTTTCATCTATTAAACCACCTCCTCATCTTTCCTACTGGAATGTGAACTTCATAAAGGCTGGTTTTATTTACTGTTACATTCTCCACATGCATAATATACTGGCATATAATCAGATCTTAATAGTTTTTCAGTGAATGAATGATTCACAGATGAAATAGTTTTGAGAATGGCCATTAAATTCAAATGCAAAAGTGGTGACTGTAAACTAAAATAAAACTGAAATAAAAAGCTTGCATGATTTTCTAGTACCTAAACAGAAAATCAATACAAAGATACACAAGATATATAGCTTTATAAAATTCCACTTCTCCATGGGACCTCATGGATGATAATTTATCATAATGCATACTATGTCATCAACAATTTAGAGCAAAAAGGAGAGCAACCGTCAAATATGTTTTTCAAGGTATCTGGATGGAATAAACTGCTTTCTTTCAGATGCACAGTGATCTTGATCAGCACTTAAGTATCAATCCCAACAGTTTTCATTATTCAAAGCTGATTTACCTGGAGACCAAATTTCTGCAGATAAGTAACTTAAAAGATGCTTTATGGATGTGCATGATTTACATAAATGGCACCATAGAGAGGATGTCAAATACATACAGCAATGATAGAGGAAAGATGTAGATGTATTTGAACATGAGAGCAACTGTCCATCCTCTCATTATGTTTTCATAATTTCCTATGACCTTTGTAATGAAATGTAGTATGTTCATACTACAGGATGAGCAATACTGGTAGGTTTGTTTTCTGTCCAACTCAAGGCATATAATTGTGAGAGTTAATCAATTAAGTCTTATACTCCAAGAAACAAATAGAGTCTAAAACACATATTAGGCTATTTAATGTTAGCCTATCCAAATAGTTATCACACTAGCACAATAGAAAAAAGTGTTTGAATCATATGATTTTAACTTAAATATATGAGTACCAATTATTTGCTTTGTAAACATTTCAAATTTACCAAATCTCACTGAGTTATTTTCCCTAACTATAGAGGCAAATAAACACCAGAGCTAAAATGAAATATTTATATATATTCATAAATATTATGTATTCTTAAGTAGGACAATGTATAGAAAACACCAACAGACTGTTTGGTTTATCTTAATCTTGTAGTGATCTTTTTCTTTTTCTATTTTATACCCCAATTCCAGGTAAACACTTGACATTATTACTCAACTAAATAACTAAGCATTTTAATGGTGTTTGATTATCCATTACGACTGTACTTTTAATAATATCATGCTTAAACATGAATCTCAGGATAAGATATGTAATACTTTTCTTAAAAAATTATTTTGTTTCTTTAGCAAAATAATAATAATCTGAGACAGATTTTTTTATTCTAATGCTATTGCCTGCATTTGTGATGAAATTACTGTGATAATCTGACAGCTATATTGATGCAAAATTATTTCAACCTAGCTAAGAAGTAATGTTACAAAAGCCATCACCTCAGTCTTCCCACATTACTATTATATACTCATGAAGAAAGAATGAGTTCTCTTTATTACTGACAGAAACTCTGTTCTTAACCAAAATAGTCATTTTACATCTTGTGTGTACTGTAGTTTTTTATAAAATAGGAAAGTTGACTAGACCTGTACCAAAAGATGAATCTTGTCCATGTAAGGTGATTGTATGGCAGACCAAATCTATTAGTCTCAGGTAACAAAATAATAAAATTTTCAGCTTTGGAGATGTAAAATTTGGGGTTAATAAATAGCACTTTGTGTTGTGAAAGATAAATATTATGGCAAGAATATTATTGTAAGTTTTTTTAATATATGGATAAAGAGGGAAGAAATTATATAAATAGAAAAAGCATTTCCCCTATAATTTAAGACAAGACAATAATGTGCAATTTGACTTCCCCTGCAAATGTATTACTGAATCATTAAGATATATTTTATGAGAAGTATTTGTAATGAGAATTGTAATTACCTCATATTTCTCCATATTACATAAATGCTCTTATACTTAATTGTCTAAATGGTTTTTTCCTTGGAAGTCCTTTGCCAAATTGTTGTTTCCAATAGGTAAGTGCAGGAATTCTAAGACTGGAGAATAAATCATAAGAAAGAAGATATAACCAATCAAAAACTTAGATGAATACAATAAATAAGCCAAATAGAGTGTTATATTGTTTTGGATATGATTTTATTATTTATACATTCATAAATGCATGTTTTGGCACTGATTTTTAGCTTGGATATCAAGAAATATTAAAGATATAAAATATGTAACCATTTTTTTATTTTTAAATAAAAGTAAAAACATTCTCTAACTCTGAATTCATTTTATAGGAAAATAATGCAATTAACTTTACTTTAAGCAGTTTTGAAATATAAATGAAATCAAATATTGTAACAAGGGGACTGAACATATTATTTAAGCCATAATATGGTTTAAAATTTTAGTTTCTATGCATTTTCATTATCTGGCATGGAACTCCAGTTATTTTCCCACTTTCATGAATCTTGAAGGTATACATATTTTAAAAATATATCATACATGAGGTTTTATTTAATAGGTGCTCTTGTTAGACTACTGAAAGATGTTTTGATTTTTTTTATTTTATTTTATTTTTTGGCATTTAGGCAGCTTACTTTAGTAGGACCACTCATCACAACAAAAGCATAAATGTCAGCTCTGCAGCTTATTGCTATGGTTAGCTTCAACAAGAATGTCAGGAGAAGTGACAAGGCATAAAGTGATTCTGAGCGATGACATTCCTGTGGATAATAGATTGGCTCCCATGTATGCTGCTGCAGCTTTGATCTCTAGAACCTCTCATTTCTTTAAAAAAAGAAAAGAAGCTTGAAATTTTCACTATTCCCTGGATATTTCAATCTTTCTATTCAACATTGTTGGAATTATCTTCAGGTGATTTAAATGTCAAGCTCACTCTATTTGTTGTATTATTTTGCAATATAATTTAGAGCAGATATGAGCTATCATCTGTTGAATCGGAAACCACGGCCATTATTTATTCTAAATGTAACACGGGGTGTGCAAATAGTCAGTAGTTATGAGCTGCACAGTGTTTTGAAACAAAATGTCGTGGGGAGAAGTCATAAACATTTCCTGAATATGCCATACATGATTTATACATCATTGGCTGCTTTCTTGTTCATGATGAGAATGCTCAGTACGATTCATTTGCAAAGTCCTTCTCTTCATTGGTTTTAGAGATGAAGTTCCAAAGAAGGCAAAGATTACCGCTTAAGATTTGTAATACCCTCTTATCAGTTCTATCAACATAATCTTTATTTAACTAAATATTTAATTTTAAGTGAAAAAAAAATATATCAGCCACTAGCTCTTTCAAATTCTAGTATTAGAATTAATCTTTACAATCCCTAGTGTTTGAAATTTTATCATGAACATAGATAAAAAATTACCTTCACCCAAAATATATAAATATATCTTTGACAGCTATGTTTTACTATATTTTATGGTTTTCTCTGTGTGTGTGTGTGTGTGTGTGTGTGTGTGTGTGTGTGGTGCTGGGGATGGAACCCAGGGCCTGTGCATGTGAGGCAAGCACTCTACCAACTGAGCTATATCCCTATTTTATGCTTTTAATGATTTCTTATATTCATCATGTTTATGAATAATCCAGAATATATATGATTTAGAAATATAAAACCACAAATATTTATAGTAAATGGACTATAATTAATCAAAGGGATCATAATATCAACAATGTAAATGATACTTAAAATCTGATATAATTTCTAAGTGCATTGAAATACCTATAAATAACAAAAAAAGATAGAATTTGGTTCCTCAAGAGACATTATTATTAACCAATAAATATTACTGTGATATTCATATAACCTCTTGCTCTAGTGTAATGCTCAAAAATGAGGGGGCATGCAATAATTATACAAATTATTTTTCTTTATTTAACCCTTAAGTGTTTACAGTAGGCAAATACCTACTATACCAAAAAGATTTCCTTTTTTCTCCAAAAGAAGAAATTACAAATGCTCATTAGTTACTCACCAACCCTGAAACAATGTGATATACAATCTCCATCTCCTCAAAGTCAAATCTAAATTATATAGTTGAGCATCACAGTCTACAGAAGAGCAAGAGAAAAAATAAAATATTTATAATGTATAAACAAAAATAAATGTACAGCATCTATAGTTCTCATATCTATACCGTTGATGAAGCTGTGGTTAGTATATGTTATGTTTTGTTTTACCATCTTCCATACAGCCAGTATATAAGCTGATCAGACATATTTACCTTATGAAGTAAATCAAAGCTTCCTTTTGAAAGATTAGCATTCTCAGTGATGCTTGACATATGGGTTCCTATATATTCTCATTAAAATTCTTAATGGAAGTACTAAAAATTATCTTAGTAAAAAATATATATATTTCTCAAATTAGTCATTCCTGTTCCAATTTTGGAACAGAAAACTAACACTGTAAATTAATTTTATCACTCAGTGAATCAACTTTTACTCAATTCATGATGTGAGTTTATGTCTCATAGTCAGAGTTATATTCAAGGCCCAGTAGAAAGATGGAATTTATTTTCAGAAAAGAGAATATCACTAAAAAAGGATGTTACTTTGCTACAATATCTCTACAATCACTTTAATCATTGTACTGAGGCCAGTAAAAGGATCCATTAAACATTTCTTATTTATGATTGGCATTATGAATTCTAACATATCAGATTTATGAGGCCTAATTTGCCTGAACCTATTGCATTGTCATGTACTTCCTTGGTGAAAGGATATGAAAAAATTCCAGATACATGTTGTCATTTTCATAGTGTTAAGGAATGCAAATTTATCTCACTTTAGAGGAGAATTCCCAATATGTTCCAAATTATGGCTCCTTTAGAAACTTTAGTCCTCAGACAAGACCAAGACTTTTCACTAGCATGTACATTTTTCACTAGGGCATCTTGTTAGTAGATAGTATATGATTACCAGAGCTTATAATTTGGATTCTATAATTTGGAGTTGCTGGTAGTAAAACTGCATGATATCCTACAGAATAGCCACATTATTAATTTTCCTTTCAACTATTGTAAGACATAAAGTAAGGGAGTTAATGTAGTGTCGAGGTAAAACAGGGAAAGTATACCCTTGTTCCTTCCTGATGAAAGCAAATTACGTAGTCTCAGCCTTGAAGAAAAATATATTGCTTCCACTTTGTCAGAAGCCTGTTAATCTAATCAAAGGACAGCATGTGAAACAGCAGCTGATTCAGAGTCCTCATTACCATAGGTTTTGAATGACACAATACATGAGGCTTTTGTATCAGCCAAACATTTAAATTTAATAGCGTACTGATGAGACCAACCACTCCTGCATCTTTCAACCCTTAGATATTACTGCTAATTTATCTAAGTGCTCTAGTAATTGCATATTGTTTTAACTTTAGTATTTGTTTAAAAAGGAAAGTTCCGGAGTTATTTTTTTCTTTACTCTTCCCTTTGTACCATAATACACTTTAGTTATCAAGGTATGAAGGCAGGAATTATACAAGTTGTTAATTAGTTATATTCAAACATTATAATGCCATTGGGAGAATCACCTTGCTAGAGAAATTGATCAGAGCTTTATTTATCACTTGGCCTCTTTAAGCATTCACTCAGACCAGTAGAACAGACACAGGATCTTGGATTCTTAGGGATTAAGATCTTTGGTCTTTATCCTTGATAATTCAGTCACCAGAGTAGTTACTATAGTGTATGTCCATTGTGAAAGACATGGAAGAAGATTTATAATGTGTACATATGGAGGTGTGGAGGCTCTTCCTAAGGCTTATGTAGATCAGTTTAGAGCTGAAAGTAGCAGAATGGCTATGGCTTCCCATTAGATAAATTTATATCAGAAGTCTATGTAGTAGTTCATTTGATTAAATAAATAATTATTTTAAAATAATGTTTCATTGAACTACTATATATTTCATTTTGGTTGTGATATGGTAAGTTAACAACTACATATCATTAGTTGTCAAACCAATGATTACCATTCTACGCATTCTAAAAATTAATAATAATTTCACCTCCATTGTGTCTGCTTCTTCAGCATTGTTTTAGTCAGTGCTAAAAAAAATTCCTTCTGCTCCTACAAACCAGCTCCAAATGTTTATGAACCACATAGTCAGGTTAGTCATAGCAATAACCCCACTTGTGGATACCAATTTATGGGTCAGTAAACTTTTTCAATGCTGTGACCAAATGACTTGTCAAAAACAACACAGAGGAGAAAAGGTTTATCTGGGGGCTCCAGGTTTCAGAGGTCTCAGTCCATAGATGGCTGACTCCATAACTCTGTGCCCAAAGTAATGCAGAATATCATGGCAGAAGTACATGATTGGAGGAAACCAACTCAGAACATGACAATCAGGAAACAGAGAGAGAGAGAGAGAGAGAGGTGAAAGGGTGGGGACAAATAGTGTTCTTCTCACCAAGGACAAAATATAAACTCCAAAGGGATTTCCCCAGTAACCTATCTACTTCAGACACATCCTACTTGCATTCAGTTACCACACAGTTAATCCCTATCAGTGGATTAATACACTGAGTAGGTTACAACTCCCATCATCTAATAAATTCAAGTGTGAACCTTTTCACATTGTCTCACACATGAATTTTTGGGAGGATACCTCATATCCAAACCAAATCTGCACAGTTAACTGACCTCTCCCACTAGAGTATGCCATCAATCTTGTTGAAAAGAAGAATTCAATTTTAATGGTGATATTCTCTATCATTATTTATAATAAAAAATTCTAAGAATGCTGGTGCTCATATCACTAATATATTTTTCAATGCCTTGAAGAAAGAAGTGTCCTCTGGTTTTTTTTTAAATACCTTGGAAGGTAAATTTGTTTTATATAATTAATAAAAATATATCATTCATATATCCACATTTATTTATTCACATTAGACAGAGTGAGTTTTTGCATTTTATTTTATATAGACATTGTAATGGTGAATATAGACTTCACACATTGAAGCAAACAAATGTTTTGGGATACTTTCAGTATTCTGAATTATTACACCGAATTCCTAAATATGATTAACTTCATGTATATAAGTAATTTCACTTATATTTAACATATCATCCCACCTAATACTCCTAAATATATTTTCACACTTGTTATTAAGACTTAAAAAAGTTCACTAATCATTTGCATATAGACAATCTTTTTCTGCACACAATTTTGTAATTCTCTAGGAATCAGACTTATTTTATAGACTGGAAGGTGAAAAATGTTCATCATTACTAGCAATTAGATAAATGCAAATCAAAACCACTTTAAGATTTCATCTCACTCCAGTCCAAATGGCAGCTATTATGAAGACAAACAACAATAAGTATTGGCAAAGATGTGGGGGAAAAGGTATGCTCATACACTGCTGGTGGGACTGAAAATTGGTGCATCCAATATGGAAAGCAGTATAGAGATTCCTTGGAAAATTAGAAATGGAACCACCATTTGACCCAGCTATCCCTCTCCTTGGTCTATACCCAAAGGACTTAAAAACAGCATATTACAGGGACATAGCCACATCCATGTTGTAGCAGCACAATTCACAATGGCTAAACTGTGGAACCAACCTAGATGTCCTTCAATAGATGAATGGATTTAAAAATGTGGCACATATACACAATGAAATATTACTCAGCAATAAAAGAGAATAAAATCATGCCATTTTCAGGTAAATGGATAGACTTAGCCAATCCCAAAAAATCAAATGCTGAATGTTTTCTTTGATATTAGGAGGCTGATTCATAGTGGGATAGGGAGAGGGAGCATGGGAGGGATAGATGAACTCTAGATAGGGCAGAGGGGTTGGAGGGGAAGGGAGGAAACATGGGGTTATAAATGATGGTGGAATGTGATGATCATTATTATCCAAAGTACACGTATGAAGACATGAATTGGTGTGAATATACTTTGTATACAATCAGAGATATGAAAATTATGCTCTGTGTGTTTAATGAGAATTGTCATATATAAATGAAATATATAAATAAAAAGATAAATGTCATATATAAATAAAAAAAAATGTTTCAAAGATCTTTCACTCATCTACATCAAACTTATCAGACCAAGCCTGAAGTACCCCAGTATATTCAACTCATGCCATAAAGTTAGCTTAAGACATTTGGCAGGTCTATGTAGTAAATTTTATTTATAATTCAGCAACTGCCACAATTAAAATAGGGCCTAATACTTAGTTATATATGCTTTGAATCTATACAGAATAAATGTATTAGCCAGCATTTTATTACTGTGACCAAAAGAGAAGACAAGAACAATTTTAAGTTTATTGTGACTTTGTTTCAGAGATTTAGTTCATCATGGGCCAATTCCATCACTTTGGGCCTAAGGTGAAGAACTGATTATAGTGGAAGAGTATGCTGGGGGAGTGCTGATCTATTCAATGCAACCAGGAAACATAAGGCAAATGGGAATTGTCCACAGGAAAGATATACCCTTCTAGGGTTTGATCCCAGTGACTTACTTTCTTCAGCCATGCTCCTCCTGCTTATAGTTACTATCCAGTTGTTCCACTCAAACTAGGATGGACTGGTTATGTTACAGCTATCATAGTCTAATTATTTCACTTTTGAATATTCGTGCATTAACACAGGAGTTTTGTGGGGACACCTCATATCCACACTATAATATTTCACCCATGGCTCCTCAAAACTCATGTCCATCTCACAATGCATAATGCATTTAGTCTGTCTCCAAGAGTTGCCATAATCCTAATAGTATTGCACAAAATTCCAAGTCTATATTCTCATTTGAGACTCAATGCAAACTCTTGGCTGTGATCTCCTATAAAGATCAAAAGCAAGTAACACATAAACAATATATACAGGTATAGACAGAGTAAACATGCTTATTCCCAAAGGGAGGAAAAAATATATAGAAGGAATGGATTGGACCAAAGCAAACTCAAAGCTAACTGAGCAAACATTTTCTAAAACTCCAACTCTGGCTTTTGGGGCATACAGTGGTGAAATGTGATTATCAAAGGTTTTGGGCAGCCATGTAATAATAATAATAATAATAATAATAATAATAATAATTTTGGCCTCACAAAGTCTCAGGATATGGGCAAAACATAGAAACGTTCTTTGCTAGAATGTATCACAAGAAGCTTCTAGTCAACTTCCAATAGAATCCTTATTTTCTTTTAAAGTGTTACGAGTACAGTTTTTAGTGTCTGCACTCTGGTCTTCTGAGCTCTCACCAGAATTGTCTGTTAAGATATGTTGAATGCCAACACAAAGAAAAGACCACCAACTCCAATTTTAATTCAAAGTAAAGCAAGCTTGTATTTTTGTACACAAAGAGAGATGATCAGTGGCTCTCTGTCCTAACAGGGGCTAGAGAACAGCACCCCCAGCTTTCCAAGAACAAGACTTTATAGCACAAAAAGTTGCAAAGGGGGGTGTCTTGAGAACTTACAAATAACAGAATTTTGACAAGCATAATACAAAGGCAGATAGTAGGTTAATGGTCTACATGGCATGATATTTCAAGATAGCGAGTACATTCAGATCCCAACATCAGAATTTATAAGGTGCTGGTGAGGTTTCAGAGAAGGTTGTTATCTGGTCAGGGGGAGCCAGGATTTATGAGGCTCCACTAAGATTTTAGAGAAGGTTGTTATTTGGTCAGGGAAAATCAGGCATGGGTGAGTTCAAGACATGGGCAGGAATTCTAAACAAGTTTAGAAATTGCAGTAATTTATAATAAAACAGAAATTAACTTTTCATGACTTTGTGATGAGATGGCTCCCAATCTTAAAATGGAATTAGGCTTGGTTCATCAGATCCACTTACCACACTCTAAGGTTTCTCCAGTCTGCATGTCCAAATTCTTCTAAGCTCCTCCTACAAACAAGATCCAAGTTAATCATAGCAATGACCTCAGTTCTAGATAGCAATTTTGGTCTTAGTCAGCTTTTGTCATTGTTACCAAAAATACCTGACAAGTAAAATTTAGAGGAGAAAAAGTATATTATGGCTCATGGTTTTAGAGGTATAGTCCCAGGTGGGGTGATTCTGTTGATTTTGGTCCAAGATGTAGCAGAACATCATGTTGGAAAAGGATGGTGCAGGCATGCCACTTCATTCATGGCAGCCAGGAATCCTAGAGATAAAGGGTAATGGACTAGGAAAAATGAACTATCCTGTGCATTCCCACGGTGACCTACTCTCTTCAACTATGCCCTATCTGTTTACAATTAGGTCCCAGTTAGTCCATCCAAACCAAAATGGACTGATTAAAACATTACTGCTCTCATCAACCTAATCATTTTACTTCTGAACATTCCTGCATTGACCCAGTAGATTTTGGGGGAAAACTTATATTCAAATGATCACTCTAACATATTATTTTAACATCTGTAATGTCCTCTGTATCTCCATCATCTTTTAGAAGAAAATTCAATCCCTGAGTTTATCATTTCATTCTTTAGCTAAAATCTTCATGAAAAATTAACTCATTCTACAGTCTTTGCCCCCTCAATTTCTGCCATATAAGCTATTATGCAGCATTTACATAATTTTCCTATGATTTGCCTTAAATCATTATCTCACTGATTCAAAATTAGGGGTAATTCTACATATGTAGATTATTTAAATCAAATTTAGGACCACAGGGAGGTCATTACAGAGTTCATGCTCAGAGTTAAGCAACCTCTTCCCTGAAACCTGGTAACAGGAACTATATTACTTTAAGTCAATTCTGCAAAACAAATATCACTCTGAGTATTTAAAGAAGATGAAGAGACCATGTAAATTTGTGATCTTGCTTCTTTCAGACAGTGGGTAACCAGGTGGAAGGTAAAACATGACAGGACTTTCTGATGGTACTTGTGGAACATAGAGTTAAACATAGTAGGTCCTGGGTAGAGTGATGAAGCCAAGAAATAGAATGAGAAATACATAAACAATCCCTTCTCCTCTATACCTGTCTTTATTCTAACCTAGATAGCCTTTTTTCATGGGGATTATGTAATCAGTACTGGAGCACAAACAATCCTGATATAGAGCAGTTTAGGAGGATAAAAATGTAATAGCTCTCAGGGACAATAAATTTAGAATAGACATATGTATGAAATATTAGGAAATATTTAATTGTGGATAAAAAAATAATATTGTGTTTCAAATTTTTCAGTAAATTGGAATCTATGTCATTAATTAATAAAAAATCATAAATACTTAAATTATAAACTGTTAGTAAATACTATAAAAGCAATATAAAATTATGACATCACTTAAATTTTCTTTTTCATTTTTAGGCTGTCCTTTCCAGAAATTCGATTATTTTAACTCTAACAAATGTCAGAATTTAGCTTTTTTTCCTTGAAAGAAAAATCACATTTCCCCTTGTAATAATAAGGAATGCATTTATCATTGTTTATTTAACAACAACAAAAATAGTTATCAAAAATAAATTAATCAGAAAGGGAATATGGTCTATAATTCCTGAAATGGGAATGAAAAATGTGGGTAATACCCATGGTTATATCAGCCTTATCGTGAATAGCACTATTAATAATAACCTGAAGATGGAATGTCTTTAAATGCAAGTGTATATTTGATCACTCCAATTATCAAATATAAACAATTAATGCAAAAAGTTTTGGGTGTGCTACAGCACCCTAAAGAGCATTCAATGCATATTAATTAAACACTATAAGCAAATCACATAATCCTAGGGCAACCATGAGCTCCAAAATGCTTCAGATGACACATAACTTCTCTTAGCCAAAGAGCAGATGTTGTCCTTACCTGGTGGTTCTCTCCAGGTGATGGTTGGCTGGCAGGGGATGCTGGAGTCATTCCAGAAACAGACAGCAAGGTGGGCAGTCTCACCAATGTCCTTGGAGCAAAACTCTTCAAAGTGGCAGAACAAGCAATTTAAATACAGTTTCAAGTTGGTGGTGTAAGTTGTGATTAGTTATACCCAGTGAAAGTCAATGTCCATTGGTAATATAATTGTAACTGGGCATGTTCTTTGCACATGTCCATGAAACTATGCTCCATGTAACCCGTCATTGCTAAGCCTGGTTATGGCTGGTGCCCCTTACAGCTCTTTTCTATCACTTTTTACAAGCAGTTCAATGGCTGCTGTTCTTCATGGCCAGCAACTTAGTGAGTCCCAGCATGTCCCAGCTCGTCTATGACAGATGTTCCTTACAAACTTGTAAACCATAATACAGACAGGATGCAGACTGAGTTGGTAGAATCCCTGAACTGAGGAGACTGAGGTGAGATCAAAATTCAGGTTGCTAAGTTTTAAAAGCAAAACTTGAAAGTATCAAACTGTTTCTAAGTAAGTTATCTATATCCTAAAGTTAATATTTATAGAAATTCATAAATATCCCTCACCCATCAAGGTAAAATACTAATGAATCCATTCAGTCTAAGATAGAGAAGCATGAAAAAAATGTAGGAAGTTATGAGCAATAACCAATTAGCTGAAATTGATTTGATTTGAATGAGCAGACATTTTACATAGAAATTCAAATGATTAAACAGTAGTTATAAAAGTATTGACATTTTATTTGTTAAAAATACATAAGAGAGAAATATTTTTGAATTTATTAAAGACAGACTATTTCTTACTGAAACAAATTATTACTAAAGGAAATGGAGAAAGAATATTAGTAAATATAAAAGTGAATAAAATATCTGTATCTGGTGAAACAATGTTAAGAGATCAAACAGATATACTTGCAGTCAATGAAGGAGAGGATAAAAAATAAAAGATTAAAAAATATGTTAAGAAATAATGATGAAATATTAATAAAATAATAAATTATGATATATGAGAAGATAATGGTTTTAAGCACAGGAATCATAAAGCACTAATTTATATTTGGTTAAGGGAAATAAGTTCTGGTTATTTGATACATGATAGGGAAACTATGAGGATGGAAAAGTATTCTATGTTTGTTTATTTATTTTTTTTGTGAATCCAGAACAAAAGATTTTGAATGCTTTTGCCATAGTGATATCTGTTTAATGAGATAGACAAGTCTACCCTGATTTGAGCATTTCTCAATGTATACATATATCAAATATTCCCAATTAACTTTGTAAATATGTACACTTTCTATTGACCACATGAAAAGAAAGTAATAATACTTAAAAAAAAAAATAGTAGTACAGAAAGAATATGTTATGCTTGAGGAAGCTATCAATTCACAATGGTAGTTGGTATTTATAGAATATTTAAACTCAAAGTCACAGAACACAATCATTTTCAAATATATGCAGTATATTTACTATGAAATAACATATTATTATCTATGAAACAAATTTTAATAAATTAGAAATATTCAGTTCAAAAGAAAAGCAAATACACCAAACATATTGAAATTAAAATTGGTAATTAAGAGATGATTTAAATATCCTCCAAAATGTAAAACATTTGGAACGCTCACAAACACTGTGGAAAAACTGAAAAATTAGCATACCTGATTTTAGTAATTATTTTATAAATAGAACAACTAATATAAGGTGATGCTAAATTAAACATAGAAAAGAGATGTATAAATATTTGGAAACTAAGTAATACACTATTAAATAAGGAATAAGTCAAAGGAGAATTTAAGACAGAAATAAGAACATTTTACTTTTTAAGAGAAAATGAAACAAAATATAAAAATTTGTAGATGTTAATGTGGAAGTAAATATGGTAAAATTAATAGAAGATAATAGTGTTGTACTAGAAAGTAGAAAAGGTATCAAAGTAACAACCCCTCTTCTATCTAAAGAAAATGGATAAATAAAATGAAATATCAAATGTAAATCATGGGGAAAGAATAAGAAAAAAATAACACAGTAAAAGTCATTGCAAATGAGATTTTTAAAAAGGAAGAATATTCACAAAATCAAATAATGGTTTGTGGAAGATCAAACAGAACAGACAAAAAAATATAAAAACATATATATAATGCTGAGAGCCATAGCCAAGTATGAATGACGCATGGCATTTTGGGTTGTAAAGTGACCCTGCTCCGGGATTAGGGTGGCTCCGGTTTAGGGTTTAGGGTGGATCCTGCTAGGAATAGGGCGGCTCCAGGATTAGGGCAGATCCTGCTGGGATTAGGGCGTATCCTGCTGCCTCAGGCGCCCACTCATTTGGAGTTCCCCTTGAGTTCTCCAGGGGTTCTGGGAGAATTGGTGTACGGAGCTTGGTGGAGGCAGGGTGTTCACGGGAAGTAGAGTAGAATAGAGGGTCGAATAGAGGGTCGGTGAGAGTTCCAGGAATAAAGAGTTGCTGTTTGAATCTACAAGGCTTTGTGGTGGCTCGGTTATTTTGTGCCCAGCCAGACTGCGGCATTATAAGGGAAAAAAAAGAGAGAAAAACACAAATTACTAAAATGAGTGCATATTTTACAGATATTAATGTGATAGGAGGATAATGTGAGTCCCAGAAAATGTTATATAAGATTATTGACTGTAGATTATATTAATTACTGTGTGTGTTAAATAAAAACTGTAAGCATTATGTTCATGTTGTAATGTAAACTGCAAAACTCAGATAAATTGCAGAACTTAGATAGACTTAATTTGTGACATAAGAGACGACACCGGAGCATAGACCCCAGAGCTCACCCAGTTATCAACTGCAAGCACAACTGAACTAGGCTTAAAAACCCATACTTCTGGGGGCCAATGAGGCTAACAGGACCTGGATTGAGAAACAGAGACCTCTGTCACTGTTGTCCCCCACCTGCACCAAACTACTCTGGCCCGAATCAAGTTCCTGTGTCCCGGACTTAAGATACTTCACTGGTAAGCACCTGGGACCCTTGGGTATAGACTCAGTTAGGACTTATAATTAGGATGTGTGTCTGAAGTGGGATGAGCATTTATACAGTATATTTGATTGAATCTACCTGTGCCTCAGACTGAGTCTGTAGAAACCACTGGTGACAAAGACCTAGTACAGAAAAATTGTATTGCAATAAGACAAAAATTTTGATGAGAACAAACAAAACAAATTGTCAAATATTCAAAAAGAAATAGAATCCAAATAGTTTTATATCTTTAAAAATAGTATCTGTAGTTAAAAATACTTTTACAAATATTGTTTCAGGTCCAAATGATTGCTCTGTTGAATTATACAAATACATGAGAAAGAAAATAAGACAAATTATTTCAAAACTCCTATGGAAAATTGGAGAATATTTTTCAAGTACTTACTCCAGGCTAATATTACTCAAGTAACAAAACCAAAGACTAATTTCTCTTATGAACATGGACTAAAAATGTTTTAAAGAAATCATATTTTACAGCATATGAGTAAAAAAAGAATACTATGTAATGATGACCTGGGGTTATTCCAAAAATTTTAGAATATTTTATAAAAAGTAATCAATATAATTTAATCTATAATAAATGTTTTAAAAATAATTGCAACCTTTATTATTCATTAGATATAGAAAAACACCTTCGCATAAATCATCCTCTATTCCTGATTAAAAACCCTCACCAAACTAGCAATGATTTTTTTTTTTTTTATAAAACAACATCAATACTGGGCACAGTGGCACACACCTGTAATCACAGTGGTCAGGGAAGCTGAGCAAAGAAGATTACCAGTTCAAAGCCAGCCTCAGAAACCTAGGTCCTAAGCAGCTTAGCATGACCCTGTCGCAAAATAAAAATAAGTAAATAAATAAGGTTAGGTATATGGCTCAGTAATTAATCGCCCCTGGTTAAATACCTGATGACAAAAAACAAATAAACAAAAATAGCCATCAACACACACACATATACACATACACACACACAATAATATACAGTACATATTAGTATTAATTTGAAATACCAAATATTTTATCTCCAGGATCTAATCTTATGTGCAGCCTTACCCCTTCTAAACAACTTTGTATTAGCAGTGGATACAGATATAATATAGCAAAAAAGAGAGAGAAAAAAGGATGAAAAGACAATCCTGTCTTTATTAGAGGTTATTTGAACCTGTGACAATGTAAGAAAAATAATCTTGAGGTATGATGAATATCTTTTATAAATACCCAAAAGCATGATCTCCCAAATAATAACTGATTAATTGAATTTTAATCAAATTATCATTATTATTTACTAGTATTATTATCTTGGTGTTAAGAACATGAAAAGATAAAGCACTCTGGGAGAAATTATTTGCTAATGATATAAACAACAAAGCACTTGTGTGTGGAATATACAAAGATTACTAAACTATTAAAATCTAGAAATAAATAGCAAGATCAATAATATTGGGCAAAAATTATGAAGAAAATGTTTTGCCTAAAACATAAATAGTGAGTGAAGAAATAAAAATATGCTCAGCATTATTATTAATGAAAGAATAAAACTATATTACTAAGGGGTATGCTGCATACCTATTAAAATAAGGAACAGAAACAATAATTCCTTCTTAGTAGAATTGCAAAATGGCATTGCCAAATTGGAAAACAGATTGTAGTATCTGATAATATTAAATAAATATTTCTATAAGGGCAAGGAACATCACACCTAAGTATTTACTCACATGAATTAAATACTTATTTTCATACCAAATCTGTACAGGAAGGTTTATAGATCCTCATAATTTCTCATCTGTGAAAAAAACAAGATGACTTTGACTTGATGAATGTGTAAATATACTGTGCTACATGCAGACAAAAAAAGAAGAAACTATTACTTAGTAAAAATTATGGATGAATTTTTGGTGAAATTTGTAGGGTAAGAGGATTGCTAATAACCAATAGAATATGGATAAGGTGAAGGTATGCCATTTCTGTAATTATGTTATGTAATTATAGATTTTAATTTATTAGCAGATTCTCTGTCCTCCTCAAGCAACTTGCAATACTGGGGAGGCTTACATGGAAATGATAAGAGTGTGATTTTCCACCAATGAACCTAACAACCAAAGAAACTAACTCTTATCAAAATCCATGAATGGTGACTTTGGAATGATTGTCCTTTTCCCAAACATACAGATAAAACCTTGGTTCAATTCAACAACATATATTTGACTTTATAGGAAGTTTTTCTGAAGCAGAAAACCCATGTCCAATATCTCAACTATATGAAGTATGAGAAGATGTCTGCATGCTGTTTTTAAGTGATTAAGTTCATGGTACTTATTTATGAAATAACTAATATAGATGCTGTAAGGAAAATAAAAAGAGACACAGAGACAAGATGCAGAGGTAGGAAAGATTGCAGAATGGCAGAATGGCTAAGCTGCCAGCTTTATGGTTACATTAGGTCATTGGCATCAGTAGTACATTATTGTTCATTGTGTCATCATGCAACATTATGTGTCATCAGAGTTAGCAACATTATGTAGCTTATTTCTCAGTTACATACTATAGTTGCAATGTGCAATTTTAGGAGCTTTGTGTAACTGTCAAGAAAGTCCTTTGTTTAAAGTTAATGTTATGTGGACAGGTTCAGGCATAGCAGATCATTGTGAAACATTATAGTTGTCTAACAAAAGAGTTTCTTTATTTTCAGGATCTGTTTGCCTGAAATCAAGGTCGAGGTTGATAAGACTCTAATACAGAGCCTCCTCATGCAGGGCATTACTACAACAGCCAGGCATTTCCTAGCAGCCAGGCATTCTGTGCCTTTGCATAGAAACTTCCTTAGCCACCACGTATTCCATAGTCATGAAGCTATCAGAGACCTCAATCCCAAACACAGAACCCTTCCAGTATGCTGCTAAGATCTGAGACAAACTTGCTAAATGTGCTTTAACAGAGAATATGACTTGTCCTTAGTTCAGACTATTATTTTGTTAACCACACAAGTTAACTTCCAGATCTTCCAAGTCTAGTTCGGAATTGCTTAAAAAAAACAACAACAACAACAACAACAACAACAAAAAAAAACAGACAGCTTCAAGTAGATCTCATTAGAATTGTTATTACTCCTAGAATTCAGGCATCTAATGATAAATAAATGAAATGTGGAGAATGTGCAATATAACATTTTTAGTCCTCATGAAATAGAAATTGCATGCTCAAGCAAATAACAAGCAATGTGGTAGCAAGGATAATTAAGGTAGATCTATCATGTTATCCAAGAAAACAGAAATTATAGCAGACCTGATGACACAGGTCTATATTTCATGAGTTCATTAAAGTTTCTAAGAGTCAAAAGATATTGAATAAACTCTGTTTCAGGTATCCTAAATTAAAATTAAATTTAAATTTTGAAAACTTGTACATGTATTGCAGAATTTAAAATATATATTGTATTACTTTTTAATTACAAAAGCAATTATTGTGATTTTGAAATTTACCAATATGAAAAACATAATTTTTTTTTTGCGGGGGGGTGCTGGGAATGGAACCTGAGACTCTACATAAGCTATGCAACTGCTCTGTTGCTCCACTTCCAAACTATATCCCCAATCTTCCTTATTCTTTTTAGAAATATTACATTTATGTATATATTACCCCTCAGCTAGATTTTTCATTATCTTAGAAAAAATTCCACATTATTAAATATAAATTGGCCTCATATTTATGTATACATTTTTACAGCAATTTTTTAATTTCAGTAAACTGATCCCTCTTCAATTTCCTATATACTTGTGAAAACACTTATATGTGTTTGTGAGTGCTTGATTCAGAGGCCTCATTGGAACATCAAAGACACAGAGTAATTTTGCAGATTTAGTTTTCATCTCTTGTGTGAATTTTCAGGAAGGTATCCACCACTGAACAACAATAGGGAGAAATGACTTGTTCACTCAGGTCATCCAGGGCTTGTCAATGAATCATCCCAGATCTTGTTCAATGGTCTTTTGCCACTGAAGCAGAAATGCATAGTTCTAATGAACTCAACTTTGGGCTATCCCTTCCTAATTTAATTGAATGGTTGCCATTGGTGAATACTCAATCAAGATTAATGCTGTGTTTTAATACTATACATTTTAGCCACTTGATGGCAAGTTTATTTTTTCAGCCTCTTTATATTTTGGAGAAGGCTTTATTCATTGTACTAGAATTAATACTTATTAATATAACTTCAAGTTTCTTCAGTTTAATGCCTTGGCAAACACCATTGTCTAAAAGCGTAGAAGATATCTGACCTTTTTGGAATCATGCATTCCCTTCACTTGGACCAAATGATCCATTTAACAGTAATGCAAGTGTTAGAATTGGCATTTGAGCATGGAATTACCTATAACTACCTTCTACTTCAGAATGCTGCTGATATGTTATAATGTTAGAATGACTCCTGAAAGAGCTTTGTGAATGACAATCTATAGACTTGGGCATTCTCTTTCAAAACAAAATATATATTTTCAACCAAGAGACTCTGCTTGGTTTATCCCCAAGGTGAAATGTCTGGATCTGAAGAATAAAGAGTGTTAGTAAAAATGGCACCATCATTTTCAAGAATCTACTTTAGAAATGTTAGTTTCCCCGATCTAAAACTTTAGTTTCTTAGACTACTCAGTCCAGTCAGCATGTAGGAATAATGCAGATGACATGATCAGGGTCCCATAAACTTAAAACTGCAGCAGCAAGCCTGCTGTCTTGACTTCCCATGACAGTAGACTAACTGAAAAAAAAAATCTGCTGTCAGTTGTAAAGAATTCTGTTTATCATGAAAACAAAGGAGTGGTACTAAATAATTAAAACAAGGAGCAGCATGTCAGATATGCAAGGAATTTACTGAAGTGTCTCTTGGTGCTCATATGCTTTGTGATATCTGTGAATGTATGGTTGCAGCAAATGCTACCAAACAAGGGCAGAGTCACTTGGGCCCTCTCTGTCAAGTTTGAATACCCCACAGAGCAAGCAAACTCTAACCAGCAGAAATGCTGATTGTCAGAGGAATATTGAGTCTCAGTTATAACTCAGAGACTAATCACATCAATATCCCTCCTACTAATATTCCTCTTTAAGTGTTTAAAAAAACCCTATTTTTATTAATTACTTTAGAAAACAAGCAACCATTTTGAAGAATTAAATTGAAGAATCAAAATGAAAAATTAATATGAGACATGAATGACTCTGAATATTGAAAACTGATCACAGTATTGTGGGAGTGTTCCTTCTTCAAGGCAAGTTTCTGGGTGAACTTCATCTATGCTATGTAAGCAATCAGAACAATGGCCCTTTTAAATGTGGGAATTTCTTCAATTCTGCTAAAATTTTCAAATACTTTGTTTGACAATTTTTCCTCTCAATTTTAACTGTTCCCTGTGTTTCTCCAAATATCCTTAAGTCTCGTGGCTGATGTATAAAAAAAAAAGTCTAATGTCTCATTCACTTAATTTTTCTTCATTCTGGCTTAGTTTCACAATTTTATCTTCTAAATATTTCTATTAATTTTTGGTCTTTAAACCCATATTTATAACATATAAGAGATTATGCATTTCTAAATATTCCTTTTTAGTCATATGCTTTTTCAATTAACATATTTTAATTGTACATATTGAACATCAATGTAATATTTCAACACATATATATATGTCATGCATTGATGAAATCCATTATCCCTTTAACCACCCCTCTATCTACATCAATAAATGTTGCATATCCCCCAATTCTACCACTTTATCAGTGTTTTCTTAAACTTTCTCCAAAGAACAGAAGTGTATTATTCTATCTGGGTGCAATGGAATGCTAATTAAAGGTGCAGGGCTGTTTAGAGGATCTGGTATTCAAGCGCCATCATAAACTTATTTTCATCTAGCACTTCAACTTTAATTCTCACCTTAACTTTCAGTTTAAGAGCTCCTTGGATATCTTTGGAGTTCTAGAATTTAAGTCTATTTGCTTACTGGAGTTTCTTGTTAACTTAAGGCAGTTTTCTCCTAACTCAAAAATCAATCCTGGGTCTTTACTTTGTTATCTAATTTAAACAGTTTTGCTATATACTGCCCTATTTGAACATCTAGATTTATATATAATTTTGAAATATAATTTTAAAGTTAAACCAGGGCTAGAAAATGGAGCAGAGACACATGATTGCTTTTAATTTGTCATCATTTATTACAACATGTAACTATTATTAGAACAGTTAAATAAAACAAGTTAAAAATTTTCACACTTTACATGCCCTTGTAGATTTGAAAATTGTCTTCAGTAACCACTTTATATTTTATATATTTGGCATAATTTCTAGCTAATATATATAAACTAAATTTTTATTTTCATTAACACCAACAAAATTTATACCATTCTTCCCTGTCAAAAATATCTGCATTATGATAAATACTTACTGCTTGAAGAAAAACATTAAAAAATTAGTATTTGAAAAATACCATCCTTGAGTTGTTGTGTTACTTTCAGGTATATTATCCAGTTTCTGATCTTAGCTATTTTTTTTTCACTCTTGAAAAAGCCTACACCCAGTTGTTGTTCAGTTTAAATTAGACAACATTTTTCTGATATTATTAGATAAGTTGGAATGGTAAAGTTTGGGTAAAAGTGATGAACAAAAGATACTGACTGAGAAATGAACTCATGGAAGAAGCTATTAAATGCTGTAAGATTAAAGAGTATGTCAAATAGTAGTGATAAGAAATTTCTAAGCAAGCTACTTTAAAAAAAAATCATTTGACCCAGCTCTAAGAAGAGAATAACAAGAATCAGTTGACTCAGAAAACAAACCTACCATCATATTTTATGATTAAATACAAAAATCATTGCTCTTTCCAATAAGGCTACTTTTAAACAAATTCAGATTGTGAGAACATAGATTCAATCACAGATGTATATATAACTTAAGTACTAACTTTATTAAATTGGTAGTTATATGCAAATTTATATATATATATATATATATATAATACAGTCAGTACAGAGATAATAATTATATATATATTTATATACTTATATATATTTATATAAAGAGGGAAAAAAGACTAATTTATCACTCTTCAAACAATAAATATGACTTAAATAACACAAATCTCTGGGATTTTTCATACACTGAATTTTCATTTGTGGTATGAGCACAAATGGAGATCATAGGCTTTAGTGTCAATTCATTTTCAACACAATCCAAATATGTCAAACTTCACACAACTTAATATTTATCAAATATAAATAAACACTTCTAAGACTGCAGATCATTTAAGAAATATTTCCCATTTCATAACATAAGTTGTAACAGTGACAAACGTAACGTTGTCATTCATGCTATAACAAATATAGGATGTCGACTAGGTGCCCCTCATGCTTTTTGTCAGCAGCAATCTTTGTTTCCAGCAGTATACTTCAGTTACAGGCAGGACTGGTAACATATAACTTTAGCAAAATGGAAGAAAAGCTAAAATCCCAAAACTTGAGGGATAAAATATAGTACTAGGGCACACTTACCTACAGGAATTAGCTTAAAATCATTTTAGTCTTTGTATAACCTATAAGAGATTCAAATTCCCAGAGAAAAAAAAATGATCAGTTTGTCTTTTGCCATAAGGCCAATTCTTTGGTCACCAGGACCTTGAATGACAGAAACTACAGGGCTGTTCTCAATATTGCCATTGTAATAAACAATTGCATAGGTATTATTCAGTACACCATATAATTTAAAATTAGCGTGTATATGTGTATATATTTGGTCCTGGGGATTGAACCCAAGGATGCTTAATCACTAAGAAACATCTCCAACTTCTAGGCTTTATTTGGAGACAGGATCTAACTAAGTTGTTTAGGGTCTTTTACTATTTTTTGACAGAAACAATGAGATTATTTTTTATTATGTTATCTTTCCTTTGTAATTTTAATGTACTTCATTATTCATTATTATTATTATTGGAATCCTAGAAAATAGTTAAAATGCCTATAAAATCTTGATCATAAATTCAAAGACTAGTTTATGAACAGATATTTTTATAGTATTCATACAATATTTTTTCTATTGTTTGTGACAATTCATATTTACTAATGTGCATGAGGAAAGAATTTCTGATGATCAAAAAGCTACCTATAAATTAAATGATAGTTAGACTGAAAGTTCAGCAATGCAAAAGCTTGTAATATATGATTTCATATCATTGTTCTCCTTAAAACAAAAGGTTATGGTGAGTAATTCTCTTATAATTCTTTTATATTGATCACCTCCATTGTGCGTAAACCCTGGTACTAAATTAACTCTTATCACTGAATTTTCTTTTAAAACTCCCATTCTCAGATCTCTTAGCTTGAGTCAATACTTCAGCCTTTGCTATCAGAATATCAGAAAGGAATTCAAATGAAGTTATATTTTATAAAGTATGGGACAGTAATGACTGATTTATATCATCACATAGAAGTCAATTAAGATAATATGGGATTGGAAGTTATACTGTTGTTTCTATAAAATAAAATCCAGAATCAATTTTTTATTACAGTATCTAGTTCAGAACATATTAGATTTTTATATGGATTTTATTCATCACTGAATAGGCATGAAGGGAAATTCTGAAGTAATGAAAACACATAAAGAGGGCACTTATTCATTCTGTCTTACAATGATGTGAGATTATTTGTGTTTGTGGCTGTCTGAACAGAAACTTTAGCAGTTAGCTTGGATTTGGTTCATTTAGTATAATCAATAATCAGATTTGCTTTACTGATGTCTTTAATCCTTTTTTTTAAGTTTGTATAGTTTTAGTCACATTGTGAAAACTTGTTTTAAACAATCTAGCAATAGTTGAAAGCAAAAGTCTTGTTAAGTATATATAATATGTAGATTTTGCATTTATACCTTATAATCACAATTTTTGATATACATGTTATACTGTAAAATCATGTATAACATAAGAAACTCTTATAGTTTAGATATGAGGTTTCCTCCATAAGATCATGTGTTAGACAATACAAGAATTTTCAGAGGTGAAATAGTTGGGTTATGAGATCCTTAAACTAATTAATGGATGATTAATACATTGATATGTATGAACTAGGTACTACAGTAAAGACAGATAGAATGTGGCTAGAGAGAATAGATCACTGTTGGCATGTCTTTGGAGTTTGTATTTTGTTCTCTGGTGAACAGAACATTCTCTTTGTTTCCTGCATTGCTTTCCTCTGCCATACCTTTGCTTTATGATGTTCTGCCTTAGCTTGGGCCCAGATCAATAAAATTAGCCATATATGGACTGAGACCTCTGAAACCATAAGCCAAAATAAATCTTTCTCTTATATGTTTTTCTTATTGGGGTTTTGATTATAGCAATGAAAAAGCTGACTAAACTAGAGACCTAGAATAGAAAATTTATAAATTTATTTAGGGCTTTCAATATAATATTTAGATAAAAATGTAAATATGAATTGTTTCATTTTATAAAATAATTTGAATATCAGAACTGTTCTAGTAATAGGCTTTAAAGTAATTTATAGATATGATTAAATATATATTTTTCCTTTCACCACAAACTCTATATGCTGAGTTTTCACAAAACATTTCTAGAGATATTATTTAGTCATTAAACAATTTTAAGTGTAGAGCATTCCATTTTAAATTTCTTACATAACATATTGCGACTGAAATTTTGATGCCATTTTTTAAAAAAGAAGTAAGTTTATTTTATAATAATTTTATAGATGTACTTAAATAAAAGTATAAGAAAAAATAATAGAGTATTATAATTTTTAATGGTGCTATTAAAGACAGTTTCCTGTTGAGCACTTTGCAATTGTACATCACTTTGAAGTGTGTGTCTTTTTCTATATGTCTAATTTGTGGTGAAGAAAAACTTCTTAGAATGGTTTTGCATTAAATAAATTTTACTTCATAAAGAATCAGTCAAATAAGTGTCCTGAAAAATACATGTGTATGTTTCTTCTTAAGACTATATCTCCCTGTTCTAATTATGTTTACTCAATGGATAGTTTTAAAAACAGGTACATTTTTATAGATGAGTAAATATATGGATGTGTGAAATTCAGACATTCCTAATGAGCAACAATTTTATTTATAACAGATTTTACATTGACATTATTATTTGTTTTGCTTAAAAACAAAAGTAAATTTTACTATAGAATTGAAAAAAAAACAAATAATTGTTTGTTATTTAAATGATGTAACATTTTGAATTCATTTATATTATATGCTGTCAGTTTTGTCCACATCATGAAAAATACCAGGGTACATACAGGTAAACTTTGAACACAGATTTATTAAAAATTAGGACACTATGATTTTATTCAATTATTTTCTCATTTTCAAATCATATATTTCTTCGACTTTTGCCAATTCTGGCACTTGTGCTTTTAATTGTATAACACTTTCATGGAGAAAGAAGATGTTACTTATTTTTCAAAAATAGTCTTCTTACATAAAATAAAGGTTAAGATAAAATTAATCTCTGTGTCTGTATTTTTTAGTTTGCAATTTTGCTTTTGTCCCCTTCCCAATAATTTGCACTAGACATAATATTTTGATTTTAAAATAGGTTAAGAATTATAGAGAAAACCATGGTGCACATGTCTAAAGAACAAAATGAAACTAAAATTCACATGGATAATGTACAGGGAAGGCAAGTCTTATCAACATATTCAGAAGATGTTCTTCTAGAATGGATACATATGGTGCCACTTAATTTTATAGGTAAATGTGAGAGAATTATTGTGATAGAGTGTTGTCTAAATAGATTTAATAGTTCATATTATTAAAAATTTCTTTCATCCAGTTTGTTATTAAAGTTTTTGTAAGAAAATAGATGCCAAATTTAATATCTTGAATATAGTGAAAGCATCAACATACTTCAGAATTTTATTCCATTAATTTAATAATGTCTATTTAATTCATAATGATTTGAAAAATATTTGTTTATAACAAGTTTGACAAATTAAATATTTTTAAGGATTATGAAATTTTATAGCCGGAGAAAACCCTCTATGCAAATATGGAAAAATAAACATACTGTTTTTTTTCCTTTCTAAAACATCAGTAAAATTACTCTAAGGGGAATGTTTTATGTTGCAAGAATTTATAAGAATAAAGACTGTGGATGAAAAAATACAAATGAAAGAGAAAAATTGGGTGAAGAGCTACATAAAAAATTATAGTTATGTTTAATTGGCAAATGGAATCTAGAAATTAAGATACAAATACCTGATATGGGTGTAAGTAGAGTCTAGAAATAAATTGAATAATGTAATAAAACTCAAAATCTCTGGTCATTTGGTGTACTCTATCCCTTTGAAGGCAAAACCATGGTGTAAAGCCTTCAAATACAATGAAGACTCCTTTTTTTCTACCTGTTAGAATTCTGAGATTTTCTCCTTGCAGGTCTTCAACCAGAGATACAAATGTACAGAATTATCAAGGGCCTTGAAATTTAGTGAAGAAAGAGATGAAATATAGAAATTATAGCAAATGATTGAGAGTCTGGGTGGTCAATACCCCAATCCCTTTCACATGGCTACTTGGGCACATAATCAGTCTTTTACTTGCCTCTCCCACATTGCACTTTCACCTACCTCCTACCACTACCAGTAAGAAGATAAAGATCCCTGACTTTAAATAAAGAAGCTACAGAACTAAAAACACAATTAATAGGATAGACTTAACATACATGGATAGAATATTTCATCAATCAATGACTGAGTACACTTTCTTCTCAGTAGCACTAGAATCATTTTGTAAAGTAGATCATACCTTAGGCCACAGAGCACCTACTAACAAATACAAAAATAAATAGAGATAATACCTCACATTGTATTAGATTATAATGGAATAAAATTTGAAATCAATAATATGATAAAAATAGAAGCTACTCTAACACCTCTACACCAAATACTATGCTGCTGAATGATTAATGGATAACAGAAAAAATTAGAAATGAAATAAAAGGATACTTAGAAGTAAATGAATATAGTAATACAACTATCAAAATCTCTGGGTGCTCCTCTGGCATGCACGGGACGCTGGGTTCGATCCTCAGCACCACATAAAAATAACATAAAGATGCTGTCTCCACCAAAACTAAAAAATAAATATTACAAATTTCTCCCTTTCTCTCTCTTTCTCTCTCTCTCTCTCTCTCTCTCTCTCTCTCTCTCTCTCTCTCTCTTTCTCTCTCTCTCTCTCTTAAAAAAAAAATCTCTGGGACACTATGAAGGCAATTCTTGTAGGAAAGTTTATAGCCTTGAGCTCATTCATTAAAAGAAGAGAAAGTCACCAAATAAATAATGTAACAAATTAAATATCTTATTATATAAGATATTGACAAATTTCTAGAGACATATGACCTACTCAAAACAGTAGGATATAGAAATTCTAAACAGATCAATTTCAAGTGATAAAATAGAAGACACCATCAAAAGCCTACCAACACAGAAAACTCCCGGACTGGATGAATTTTTACCCGAGTTTTATCAGATCTTTAAAGAAGAACTTATACCAATACTTCTCAAATTATTCCATGAAGTGGAAAAGGAGAGAACCCTTCAAAATTTCTTCTATGAAGCTAGTATCAATCTGACACCAAAACCATACAAAGACACTTTAAGAAAAGAAAGCTCCCTGATAAATTGAGATGAAAAAAATTCTCAATAAAATACTGCCAAATCACATACAAAAACACATTAAAAAGATAATTCATCATGATGTAGTATGTTTCATCCCAGGAATACAAGGTGGTTTCAACATATGAAAATCAATAAATGTAATTGACCACATCAATAGACCTAAAGACAAGAATAACATGATTATCTCATTAAAAGAAGAAAAATAATTTTAGAAAATAGAGCATTCATTTGTATTTAAAACAGTAGAAAACTAGGGATAGTAGAAACATACCTGAAATGCTATATATGCTAAACCCAAGGCCAACATCATTCTAAATGGAGAAAAACTGAAAGTATTTCCTTTAAACACTGGAAAAAGCAATGATGTCTTTTACCACTTTTATTAAAAACAGCCTTTGAAATTATAGCTGAGTAATAACACAAAAGAAAAAATTAAAGGGATACAAATAAGAAAAAGGAGAACTCAAATTAGGTCTGTTTGCCAATGACATTATTTTGTATTTAGAAGATCCAAAAAACTCCACCAGAAAACTTCTAGAATTCATAAATGGATTCATCAAATTAATATGATATAAAAATTAATTCCCACAGGGCTGGAGATGTGGCTCAAGCGGTAGCATGCTCGCCTGGCATGCGTGCGGCCTGGGTTTGATGCTCAGCAACACATACAAACAAAGATGTTCTGTCCACCAAATACTAAAAATTAAATATTAAAAAATCCTCTCTCTCTCTCTCTCTTTAAAAAAATTAATTTCCACAAATTTATTTCATACACATGCATCAATGATGAATCAGTGAAAGAGAAATTAGGAAAACTATTCTATTAACATTAGCTTCTTCACAAAAATAAAAATAAAATTCTTGAGAACCAATTTAATAAATAGGTGAAAGACCTCTATAAAGAAAACTACAGAATGCTAAAGAATAAGGGACCTTAGAAAATGAAAAATTTTCCCATGTTTTTGGATAGGCAGCATTAATATTGTCAAAATGTCCATTCCACAAAAAATGTTATACAGATTTAATGCAATTCCTATTAAAATTTCAATGTTGTTATTCATAGTAAGAGAAAAAGCATTCACAACATTTATGGTGTTATGGAGAAATTGCAATAAATCACTGAGTCAATCTTAAAGCATGAGACAGAAACTTTAATCCCTAATCTGCAGTTCAGATCCACTAGCTGGCAGGCCAAGGGGCAGGCTACAAGTCTACACCCTTCCACTCCCTCCAAGGCTTAGAGTATAGCATTAATCATAAGTAATTTTTGCTGTAATTCAAAACCATAAACAAATGTCATGAGATCTAAAATCATCACCAGAAGGGGAAGTGGGTCAAAATGACTCTAGTTGAGTACAAGTTAAAGAATGGTTACTAACATCTAGGCAATCATTTTCTGACGAAACATTGGGCAAGAAAAATGGGGTCCAAAGAAAGAACAATTTTACATTGCATAAGAATTGCCATTTAGTGTTGTCAAACATGCTAAGCAACTATTGATGGGAAAAGAGGCGAGGTGTTCCCATGGTAGAAACATTTTTTACATGACATGGAGTCTCTGGGTAAAATGAAGTGTAATTGGTCATTGCCCATATAATCTGGCCTATAACAGGGTAATATGAATAGGGAAAATAGTGGAATGAATCTGAAGTAAGTAATTTTCCTATGTACATATATGAATATACCATAATGAATCTCAACATCATGTATATTAACAAGACTGAAATTCAAATTAGAATAAGATATATTCCATGTTTTTTAAAATATATCAACATAGATTCTACTCATTTAAAAATGAAAAAAATAAATTCTGTCCTTTGCAAATGAGTAGTCCTGTATAGACACTATTGAGGCTCCTTAAGAAAAAGACTCAGTGGCTGCCCAACATCCTAAAACTCAGCCCTCTAGTCAATAAACCTTCACCATGCTCACAAATTTGATGTGGCCTTTGCATATCACTAGTAGATATTGAAAATAGTAAAAATCTTGGAATGTTAGAGGAAATAGAGGCAGAAAAAATTAAAAAACTAATTAAAGACAATTTCTTAGAAGTGAAGGGTACAGTTATGCAGAAGTTCTGTATCTGAAATAATAGACATCCAGAGGATCCTTGTCAACACATATCATCAAAATTTTTCTTTGAACATAGACTAATGGAAGATTCTAAGATTATTTAAAGTGGAATATGAAATTATACTGGAAGATGAGAAATGGCATAGGACAGATCAGCAGCGGCAATCAGAATCTAGATGTTCTTCGCACTCCACAGGGAAGACATTTTTCAGTCTAGAAAGCCACATCTCACAAGTGATCATCTGAAAGGACAACATTACCAGAAGTTCCCACATCAGTTTCTTTACTAATTACTGGGAATTAGCCAAAATAATGACATAAACAATGATGGAGTATAAAAATCAGAGAAATGAAAGAGGTTGACCTTAAAGAGTGGGAATAGGAATTATTAGGAAGTTCTAAGGCCAAAGCAAGAGCCATTGCATTTAAAAGTTGAGAAGTAGGTTTTGAGTACAAACCAGTCCAGATTAGATTAGTAGGTCTGAGAGGTACAAATAGATACATCACTAAAAAAAAGCCATTTTGGTTTAGGTTTTGAGAATGGACTGTTATTAATAAATATAGAAATAAAATATAAGAACTTCTATGAAAAATCATGCTTCACCACAAGGGAAATATACTACACCCTTCACTTTGGGAGAAAATATCAGTACTTATAGATATTGACAAATGATTTAACCTAAAATTATATGACCAATATAGGAAAATTATGGAAAGAAAATAAAGTTGATACATATTTGAGGTCTGATGGAAGAGCACCTGTTGTTAGAAAGTTGAATGTTTTAATTTTGTGATAGGAAACAAATTGATAATGTATAAAACATTTTAAAATCAACATAAATATGTCATAAAATATGTTAAAATAACAAAATTTACTAGTTGAATAAGTTAAAAATGCATGCTTATCTGAAGAGGAAACTGAGTGAGAAATGGGATAAATAATAGTACATTTTTAATTAGAGTCCCATAATAATAATTGATATTTAAAAAGTATATGCATATAATGCTATTATAAAATTTAAAATATTTTAATTTAAGTGTATTACCATACCCCTAATAATACAGTATGGCCTCATATCCTCATTTCACCAATGCAGACTCTTTTAAAAAAAATGCACTCAAAGAAAATTACATGGCAAAGTAAGGATTCTTGTACATTTTGTTTCACATCAGAAATCTGGGCTGTAAAGTATTTCTTTTGTTTTTTTACATGAGCCAAATTTTTATTCAATTATTGTTTGAGTAGATAAAAACAATACAAACTTGTAAAAGTGTCCATTGAAGAGAAAATATTATGAAAATTACATGCCTGTGAATGTGTGAAAGAAGTTTGCCCAACAAGATACTGTGAGGGAAAAGGAGAATGGTGAAGTCATTGGCAAAGCCAGTATTCTGGAAATAATATAACCCTGCTGTGGACTATTATGGAGTCTCGTTAGTCTTGAAAAAGTATCATACAACCTGCACGTGGGCTGTGAAATATTTCTATAAATAGTTTCACTTGACATGTACTCATTGAAATTGCTTTATGGTATAAAAAATGATCAATATGAAATCACTTGCTTTGATTAGATTTAACATAAGAGATACATAAATGATGATTTTAAGGATTTTTCATTGTAAAATTAAGGAAAAAATAGTTTGACTACTGGAAAATGTGAAGTAGCTTTTTAGTTTTAATTTACATTTATTGAATATAACAATATCATCTGTTTTGTGATTCTCTACATATTTTGCTAAAATAATCTGAAAATACGTTCTTGATAACCTCAGGCAGTAGGAAAGAGACAACTTATCAAGCTGGGAGTATTATACCTCTGTCATTTATTAAAATGGTAGCTAAAATTTTTAGATCGATTAGTATTTATTGGGCACCTACTATAATAGCTGTAGGCACTCCTCTGGCCAAAAATGAGAGAGACAGATCTTTAAGGTAAAAACAGAATACTATAGGGAAACAGCCACATCAATGTTTATAGCAGCACAATTCACAATAGCTAAACTGTGGAACCAACCTAGATGTTCTTCAGTAGATGAATGGATAAAGAAAATATTGTATATACACACAATGGAATATTATTCAGCATTAAAAGATAATAAAATAATCACATTTGTATGTAGGTAAATGGGTGGAGTTGGAGAATATAATGCTAAGTGAAATTAGCCAATCCCAAACAAAGCCTTCTTGGCTAAAATACTCCTACTCTATTTTCTTTCCCAGAAGCATGTTTTAGTTCAAGTTTTTAATTCAAAGGAAAGTTCGATACAAACTGAAGCACATTGAAACTCAATTTATTAGTGGTATAATATTTTAGTCTCTGTTTCTCCCTTCTCCATTGTGATTCTGTATTTTTCACTAAGAAACTATTTTAGGAAATGAGAACCACCTGTTAATCTGTTCTCTAATTTTCATTTTTCTATTTTGTATCTTTCTACCTATAGAATAGAACCATTAATTGAATAGTATTAATATATTCTATGGCTACCCACAAACCTGAGATCTCACCATTTAAAACAGAAAATCTGAGAAAACTTGAGTGATACTTTATTGGAAATAACTTTGCATTTGTTTCCAAAGTTCAAAAGTTTACTTCAATTTTCAACTGTATATAATACATATTCTTTACACCTGAGGAGTTGAAATTTTCTTTTTCTTTATTGATACAATTGTATGAACCTAACATGTACCTTGCATATATTAGCATTTAATAACTGTCTTAACTGAATGAATTAATGAATACATATTATTTGAGTTACAAAGGAAAAATTAATAAAATACCAGGGTCACATAAAGATCCTATTTAAGCTATATTAAGTACTTTTTGGGGGTTATAATACATATATTGCTTAAATTATTTAAATAATGCAATTTTTCACTGAAAATTCGAGAAACATAAGAAGATGAACAAAGCAGGAGGAAGAGGAGGAGGAAGCATATGGATTGCTACATATAAATATATATCCGGGAGACTGAGTCTACTTCAGGAATGATGAGATGCTAACTTTAAGAATAGATACTATGGATTTTGTTTCTTTTACTGCAGCTTATTGTGACTTGACTATGATGCTATGTTTAGGAAGGTAAGAAAACCAATAGCAAGGTCTTCTCATCTAGATCAGAAATTATTAGGTAATAACATAAAAATACACATATTTGGATCATAAGCCCAAGTCAGAGTACATCAAGGTGTTCAGATGAAAATGGTATTTTGATTGTACATGCTTGGACCAAGGGCCTGTCCTGGATATATTATTGATTGATATTAATTATTATTATTAATTATTAATGTATTATTAATCTTTCACATATTTTCATTATACAAATAAGGAATACTTAACATCTGATATTTTGTATGGTCCCTTGAACAAAGATTCAACCTCTTCAAATATAATATAATTATATAATACAAATATAATAATAATCAGAATATGCTGATTTTATCTGTGTGAAAGTATGTTCTGCCAATTCATGGTAGAAACTGTCTCTTTTTCAATATTTCCTTTAAAGGGTCTCTTTATGGACTGGGAGGTGGGAGGTGGAATCAGTTCCATTAGCGGCCCCAGAGAACTGTATCTTGGTGCTTATCTTGTAAAACTGTTGCTAGTTGTGGCAGGAGAGGAATTTCTATACGATTCAATGCTTGTCACTGACAGCAGAGAAATAGTACCTTGGAGAAAAAGATACATTATTGATAAAGAGGTTAAAGGAAGTTTGAACCAAACTTCAAAGCACTAATATGGAACCATCTTTTTGTTTACTCTTAGTTCTCTGAAAGGGTTATTATTCTGTGTTCCATGAATATGTTAATTTTGCCGAATCAGATTTACATTAACCAGTCTATATGATGTAGAGGAATACATTTCTAATAAATTTTAAAGAGAAGTTAGATCACAACATAATAACTGCTTAAAACAATCATAGGGAAAACTGCTTAAAATTATTATGCTATAATTTTTTTTCACATGAAATTAGAGTCACCAAGTTCTCAAGGAGGAATTGAGGGAAAAGAGTGTTTTTGATAGAATGAGTTTCACAAAACAACAATCTGAAAAAAACTTCTGAAAAAAATATTCAATATAGTGAAAAATTAACCTAAGAAATGAAACAAATATATACTTCTAGACTGAACAGGTGACTTAAAAACTTCATTTAAAAGGTGTACATGATAAACTGTTCAATATGGATTTTTCGATGAACATATGATCTTCGTCATGAAATTTAAAAATTCAAGTATTGAATAATACTTGAATAAATGTGTAAATGTGGAGGTTTATTTTCTGATACTTTCAGGTTGTTAAATACATATGGAAATTTGGGCACATTTTGAGTGATGCTTATATGTAGATGAGATCTTTTATCTTAATTTTAATAGAAACAGATTAAGATTTTTGAAGTTTAATTATTAATGTCTAAGAACGTTTTTTCTAAGTGCTGGTGCAGTCATATTTAGCTATAGTTCCCTAGCTGCTAGCATCTACTTAAAGTCTCCCAACAACCCCTACAGTATTTTCAACAACAGATTACAGCAAAGGAGGGTGACTGTTTCTGAGTCCTGCTGTGACACAAATTTCTTCCTGGGAATCAGTCCTGCTGGTTTTTAGAGTTTGAGTGTCCCAATGTCAGAGTCGAAAGATTAGACATGTGCCTTATCATTAGGTTTTGGGTATTATCGATTAAAGATAAAAACCTTTTCACCAGGAAAAGTAGCTTACAAAATATAAAATTAGAAGGCTTTTTGTTAAACATATTTTTTATACTATATTGAGTCACATCTTGGATAAAATAAAAATACATTTCAAGTGTACACTTTGATATATACACTGATATAACTACAATGATAAAGAGCTTAGCTTTTCCTTCCATCACCTAAGCCAGCCTCCTGGTTTCCTTTCACTATCAATCCCTCCTACCTGGATGCCAGGCAACCATAGATGTGATTTTTTAATATTTTTTAATATTTTTAAATATATAATATTAAATTAAAATTATATATTTTGAAACTTCATGTATATACATATATATAATATTACAATGTATAATATCATAACATAGTATTTACTCAAAATATTGTTGATATACTCATTTATTCTATTGATTATCAGTAATTTTCTTTAATTCTGTTTTCTGTTTCCAATTAGTTATTTGCATATGTTCAAAATTAATTCTTTTAAGCCTTTGTCTATAGTATCAGCATCATCTCCAAGATTAGAGTTATCTTATTTAGGTTTCCATTTTAAAATTCACAGATGTCACATTTCCTGATTTTCCCATGTTTTGGAATTTTGTTTTGGAGTAGACACTGTGCACAGCAGTCTGTGACCATCAGGATTGTTACACTCCTTGAGAAAAATGTTGATTTTCCAAATATGGTATTGACTGCCTGAAAATGTGAAATCATCCAACATGCTTTTAGTTTCTGTTTGTACTTACATTTCTGAAAAAATTCAGCATTTTCCCCATGTCTGTCTAACTCAGTAGGGAGTTAACTTTCAATTTTGTCTCTCTTGTGGATTTTGCAGGAGTTGTTTTCAGGCTTTCTTAAGGTAGATTTAAGAGTACAGCTAAGTTACAACCTGGAAATCCAATGTTTCCATAGCACTGCTTTCTATCTTGTGTTTCCATTCTGTTTTCAATCCTATGGCAACTGCTCTCTGGTAAACTTCATGTGACATTGTTCTGAGAAAGTATTACCTGGCTGGACAATGGATCTCAGGGAAACTCCATTCAGATATCCAGGGTCCCTTCTGGGCAACCACCTCCTCTCTAGTGCTCTCTTCTGCTTAGTTCAGTCTATTCACCTGTAATGAACTCTATTTGTGTCTCCTCAGCTCAATGGGATCATCACACTCTATTTGGACTGTAGCTTGATGAGTACTCAGAAAATGGAACACAAGGAAAAAACTGTTGTGACTTTGGATCTTGCATCAAGTTTTCTTTCCTTTGAAATTGCAGTCTTACCCTACCTATTGCTGAAAAGCATTTGTCTGGTATGATTGGTGTCAGATATTTGATCCAGATTCAGTTTTAGAGAACTAAGAGTATTCAGTGTCAATTTAGAAAATTAATAATATTCAATTCTTTTAATATCAGTGCAGATGACCATTTAAACATATTTTTACTTGTGCTATTTTCCAAAAATTTCACAAAATGAGTATACATTATTTAAAAAAAAGTTAATAGAGAATTGCCTTTGTCTTTTTCTTTGAGTTTTAAGTTTTGATATATTTGGGGGTTTTAATAATCAACCTTAAATAATTTTATTCTTCAAGTGTACCAAATATATTAGTGTTGGGGATGCAAATCAAGTCAAGATGGCGCCTGGCAGTTTGCCAGGAGGAGTGGTTTGTGAAGCAACGCCATGGAGCCATTAAGATGGTGAGGATTCCTTATTGACTGACTGCTGTATCTAGACGATGTTAATTGAGTCAAGCTGTGTGTAATCAGTTAGGTATATACACCTCTGCGTCCCGCAATACAGCAGTTCCGCTTCCTTAGGAGCCCGCTACTTTGAGTTCTCGCTCAGTTCCCGCTGAGTTCACTCACAATAAAGTAGTTCCTGCTTCAACCTTCAAGTTGCTTGTCACCTCTCAGTTATTTTGCTCAGCTGGACTGCGGCATATTAGGATCATAGAAACATTATTGTTTTTTATTTAAAAGAAATATGGTGACTTTGGTGTTACCCATACATTATTTCTTAACTTTTGGACAAATTTCCAAATGTCTCACACATCTAAAATTCTAAGTCTTGTGTCATAAATGAAGAACAGGGAAAAATGGGTTTTCAGTGGAAATAGATATTAGAAACACGCTGTTGCCACCCCTTTCCCTTTTTAAAGGAGATTGAAAAACTTTTGCTTTTTGGATACAGAATGAAAAGGATCCTGATTGTGCATACTGAAATTATGGAATGTAAATAGATGTCTCCAAGGACCAGATACATCCAGAAGTCTCTGGGTTTTCCAACATAATGATGTCTCTGTGGTCCTAACCCTCATTTTCCCTTACAAGGTAAACACATACCTTCTGAGTTAAGGCAGTCCCTTTGGAGTTCTCTCCAGAGACCTGTATAGATGTAAATTAACTTCCTCAGGTTTGTTCAAAATGTTCTAACACTCTAGGTATTTGCTTGGCAGCAAATTATTAAGATATCTCTAATATATACACTAATGGGTAGCAGAGTCTGCAATGTAAAGACATTCTTTGAGTCATGAGACATTCCAGATTTGTTTGGAAATATGTCAAATTATGCAGATTCATTCAAATGTATATTTAAATGAATTGTTTATTTTATATAAAGTCCAGTAAAGAAACATGAAGTACCTATTGAAGACACTTGTTGCAATTTATGAATTTTTAACTGATTTTCTTTGGGGAAAAAAGAAAATTGCTTTTTAAACCCCTTTATTGGATATTTATCATTAAATAATATTGATGTCGTGCATTTCTTGAAATTGATGTGTATATTGTAAATGCTATTTATAATGTCCCTTTATCTTTAAATAATATCAAATAATATAGTAGTGATAAAAGTGTCACCAACAAAAGTTTGAATACAAATTCCAAATTAATGATGAATTATTTTTGGAACTAAAAGAGAAATAGGAAGAAAATAATTCCAGGGAATCCATGCCTAATGACTGTTGACAATTCTAAAATTATTTGGGAATAAGGAAACTTCTCTTCTAAAAATTAACCATATTTTAATTTTAAATTACATGGCATCATGATTCCTCAGTCTCTTAAACATTCTTTTCATAATGGCATAAATGTAACACAGTGAGACATATCATCTTTTTGTAAAAAAGAAAGGATCTATCATGATAGTGACCTATCTTTCCAAAAGTAGTTAACTCAGAATAAATTACTGGGTTTAAAGACAAAGGATTTCTTATCATTTTCTTTGAATTTATCAAATGTCAGAAACCAGTCTTTTATATTTGCATCATGTATATTAATGTATAAAGTCTCCATTATATGCCAGCTATGCTAAAACTTTGATCCTTTATTTTGATTCCAAAATTTTCCTTTAATCAATCAAATTTGATTAACTAAGACATTGAGTGAAGATAGTTACATTTTCACACTTAGATCTATAATTCATCAAACATTCATTTTCCTATATTTTATGATTAAAGTTTCAATCACTCTATGTGTATTCTAAACAAATATTTAGGAAAATAATTTAGTAATTTTTGTTTAAAAATATACAAATTTTCCAATAAGTCTCTGTCTACCTTCATCAGGCAGTCTTTCTTAATGTCTCTGTTTATTTGTCTATACTTAATATAATTTTTAATTGCTATATTTAGTGTGAAAATTCTGATATTATAGCATGAGGAATCATTTCTGGATATGATAGAAACATTTCTTATCTTTAATGAACAGGCTATTAGATAGATGTAGTAATTGGATTTGTAATTGTGTTTTTTGCAAAAAGGAAACTGCAGCTTGAGTGGGAGAATTTCATGTGAACATATGAATATCCAAAGAACCAGGAGGTACTGCTTCCTCCACTCTAATCTTTTCCTCATTCTGTTGATTAATCTCTACCCACAGAATTGATATCTCTTATCCTCAGATCAAACAACCACCTGAAACACCTATTATAATTCACAAACACCTATGAAGTGATTGACAGCCATATTTATATTTTATAGATCATGGTTTCTAAGTGCAACATTGTGTTCAGCTTTCAGTATGAGTTTGTCAAAAGACGTGATGTGATTTCCCTTTTCATTCTCTCTTCTTTCCTCCTGAATAAAATGTAGACTGTAGCCTGAAGCTCCATGTCACTCACAGATATATATATTTTAGAAATGCACATCATGAAAGACAAAGAAAAGATGTAACTTGGTCTCACAGGAAATACTACACTAGTTTTAGAATGATTCTGTGAAAATATCATACACTTGAGAGAATAATAACATCTATTTTTAATCACCTACATTAGTCAGATTCATGCTACTAAAAATAAATTGTTAAAAGAAAATGTTTATTTTTGACTCCTGGTTTTGGAGGTTCTAGTTCAAAATCAAGTAAACCCATTATGTTAGGTTTCTAGAAAGGATGGCACCTCCTGGCAGAGGTAATATGATAGAGAAAAATTACTCAGTGATTAACTGAGAAGCAAAAAGAAGAAGGAAGAAAACAAGGTCTCACAATCCCCTTTCAATGTGCGCCTCCAATGAACTAAGGAACTCCCTTCAGGCTGTACTTCCTTAAGGTCCACAGTACCTCCCAATACCATCGTATTAGATACCAGTCCTTTAATACATGGGTCTTAATATTCATACTATAGCAGCAATGTGATTTGAGGTATCGAGCTGCTAACTTCTAAAAATAGTTTAAACTAATTTAGATGACTTATAAAAAGTGTGGTATTTTTATTATACAAAGTAAATATATTGACCATCTAATGAAATATGGTGTTGGAAAGATAGTGTTGGAAACCGTATACCATCAAATATGATCAGATTGGAATGCAATATTTATTTTGGAAAATTTTTTAAAAATAAGTTTATAAGAGGTATGAAATATTTTCATATGAAAGAATATCATAGTTTAATGCATAGAAATATGGTATGCGATATAAACAAGAATGTAGACATTTCTGAAAAAGAGAAACCTAGTAGGAATTAAAAAGGAATTTCAAGTGTATTAAAAAGGCTGTGATAATTTTGTGGTGAAAAAGCTTTGTATTATATATGAAACATTTGTATTATATTACAGAGAAAAATAATACAATCATAAAACCAATTTTCTTTTTATATAAATGTGATATCATAGCTACATGATAATGGGTTAATAATTTATTCAGAATATTATGAAGTTTTTCCATTTCCAAGACAACTAATTTTACATTTTGTGTGCAAAGTAGAAAGGTTTTCTGTAAATTAAATATATTTTAACACTAGTATCACTTAATGATTAAAATAAGGAAGATTGATTTAACTATATGATATACAAAAATGTCACTAAAATTTTAGTATTTCCAACTCATATTTTATCTACACCCTTTGAACTACAAACATAAAGAACTAAAAAGCAAAAATGCCCTCAAATAATTACTTAGAAAGACACACAAAAGAACCCCAAAATCAAAACAAATAAACAAACAACAAAAACATTAATACAAAGACTCTTTCCAAGGGGTCACTGTTTTTCAAATTCATGGTTTACACTAAAGTTACTCTTAAATTCTGGGCAGACATAGGAAATAATTGCAACTCATACCTAATGCAGGATTGCATTTATTGAGGAGCTTGTACATTTTTCATAACTTCTCACATTATAATATCTGGAATGTAGGCAATTTTAGCCAATTGTCCATCTTCAAGGCCTCTGGTCTTACACTCGACTCTGATAAATGTGTTCTAAATTTCCCAGTTTGGCCACAGGCTATTAAAAAAAAAAAAAAAAAAAACAAAACAAAAAAAAAAACCTCTGTTGTGCATGAATCATGAACTATTCTCTTTACGAAATAAAGATGCCATAGAATTGAGGTTCTTTTGTAAAATTGGAAGTGAATAATCAGAACTCCAAGTGTTATAATATAGTGTTAAAATAATCTATGGGAAGGAATGATAGGATAAGGGAAAATAATCTATTGCATATGAAGAAATGACCATTAGTGAAGTAATCCAGGTTTCTTTTAAGAATACAGAGTTATCCTGTAAATCTTTCAGGTAAATAAATATTCTAAATGTATCTCTATGTAGGAATCCTAAAAAAGTTATTAAGGAAAATGGACACAGTATTTTCACTAGAAGAGGTAGGAGACCAGAAAAAAAGATCCTAAAATAAAATAAATATGACCACCCTAACACTAATAGAAATCAGGAAATTAGTAAACAGTACATTTTTATTGAAATGAATATGAAATATAGCAATATAGCTGATGAACCATTGTGTTTATAAAATATATCAAACTATAATAACTTTAGGACTTTTTCTTTGTAAAACTCCTTCAATTCTGATATGATTATCAATATCATAGCCAATTGTACATTTAATGAGTTTCTCATTATATAATTATTTCAAAAGAAAAATATCCTGCAAAATTACTTTACATATTTTAAATAAATACTTAGATCCATTATAGATAGATTTTCATTCTTATATTTGTTGTATAGCAGAAGATCTAAATTCTCCAAAAGTCTTTAAGTAATTATAACATTTAAATACCAATATATTTATTCATTCATTATAATATTTTGTTAAAATTAAATTCAATACACAATAAAACATGGTTATGTTGTTGTTTTAACATAGTACATAATACTGAATCTCAATATAGTATATTAAAGAAGTAAAATATGGACAGTTGTCATGTAAGAAATTTGGAAAGAAATAGAATACTTCAATACACCTAAATTTCTATAAATTGTTCTGCTTGATTTTGCCTGACAGTGGTGTATACTATTATATCAGAAACATTGAAGGGTTTGAGATTTTTCCCTACCTGCAAGCTAACTCCTTAGCTGCCACAGTTAAAAACATCTGTGCACCTACACATCATGTGTAATTGCACACTGTATTTACAATATACTACATACATAAATGTACAATACATGTACAATACACTATTAGAAACATATAGTGTCTCTAAGATTTATAAAGTCAACAAGACCCTTTCAAAGCATCTTACAAGTGTCATATTGAGTGTCATTTCACAGGAGATGCAACCTGGGCCTGGGGTTTTTCAACTTGATGGTTTCCAGCCCTCGCACTGGGGATTTCCAGGAAGCAAGACCACTTCAAAATACAATCAAGACCTCTTCAGCACAGATACAATTTTCACAAACTTTAAAACGCAGTCTACTCTTACAAAAATAACCTATATTCCTTTTATAAAATAAACACAAAGTAACTGAACCCAGACTGAATACAGGTTTAAAAGAGGGAAGGATCCTCCAGACTCTAGGAGTAGTCTCTGAAATGAGATACAAACCAACACTCCTGGGTTGGGGATATGGCTAAGTAGTAAAACTGCTTGCCTGGCATGCATGAGGCCCTGAGTTCAAATCTCCAAGCACCAAAACAAAAACAAAACCAAAAAGCAACAACAGCAAAACACCCCTACTACGTTGGTCATCAGAATCTCTGTTTCTGTCCCATGCCAATGGCCTTCTCTTGTTCTTGAGCATCAGATAGTGGGATATATGGCTCATTTTTGTATAAAACAGACTAAAGGGAGAAGCTAACCTGGGGAGGAAATGTATATGTTATAAATATTTGTTCTTATATATGTATATTCACTTATGTATGTGTGTATATGCATCTGTATTTATATATATGCATGTGTGTGCCGGGGGGCGGGGATGATCTAGGCTCCTCGGGTCAAAGCAAAGATCATTTACTATTCAATAGAAAAATGTCAACCTAAGCAATATTATGTGTTGTTTTCTTGCCAATCATCATGGAATGACTTGGTAAGTGCTAGATGATATCTATACATGCAGTGGGTGCATTAGAGGAAATGAACCCAACTTAGGAGATTCTGCTTTTACTTAGAAAGATGGGTCACTGGCAGCTCTAAGAGAAAAAAGGTGACAGCTTGCCTTTACTTTGGAATATAAGAACAGCAGCTTCAGAATGGAAGATGAGATTTTAATATCTTAGAATATTTCTAAGAATGGAGATTTTGTCTATCTGTACTATAAAATGCCGCCCTCCTTGACACAAAAGAGAGACATTGTCTGAATCTTCCAAGACTGTTTTCCATGCATTTGCTATGCATAGCAAAGTTCTGAGTCTCAAATATAAATTGAATGTGTTTACTCATGACAGCATAGTCTAGTAAAGGGAATTTATTTTTGCAAGTACGCAAATATCATTGCAAAGATTATTGGTGCCCTTTGAGCAGAAGATCCTGATGGGAGAAACATGAGATTCTCATGGAGAATTATGTGTCCCAGTGGACACATAATCTTGTTTGTGTATGTAAGTTTTCATCTAAGAGAGCTATTTTTATATAATAATACTTGTTGAGATTATGTAAATAACATTCTTGCAATTATATAGTAGTGATACTAATATAAAATAATGACAGGAACTTTTAAGAAGCCTGAATTCAAACTTATACTTTTGAACAACAACTAGGAACATTTTATTCTAGTCTTAACTGAAATATTTACTGGGAGTTCATTTTCAATCCATGCTGGAAACAACTCCATGTCATGGTAAACAATCCCTAGTACCTGACAAAGATTTTAAAGTAATTTATCTATGAATTCTTTAGGTATTTCCTCATTTTCCCATTCCCACTTTCTTCACAGAAGCCCAAGGAAGTACTTGTTATCATTTTTTGTATATAAAAATAATCCTACATATCACAAAACATACAATATAAGTAATACTTCCATGTAAATGCAAACTATTTAATAAACAATTCCAAAAAACTTCCTTAAGGAATCACTAATTCACTTGATCAAAAATTCAGGAAATAAATCGTGTCATTTTTAATCAATAAAATTTAGCAAAAGCCAGCCCACAACACTAACATATGATTTGTATTCTGTAAAAATAAACATTTTTAAAAAATAGCCTCCACATTTATGATATAAATTTTTCAAAATTAGATAGCTATATAATTTAACAAGTTAATGTGTGAAACCTTTTAAAGATGTTTTTTGAGACAAAAAATCAGATATATATTTCAATATGTATTGTTATGGTATTTTCAGGAGTCATCAAATCCAACTACTATCAAATAATGCCATTTAAAACATAGTGATAATTATTGACTATCACTAACTTCACTAATCCTTTGGAAAACACATTAATTATAAGAATAATTATTAAATTTTTTGTTCTAGTTTTTTCTTATTCGAAAATATACAATACAATGGCATTTAGAACATTCAAAATGTTATAGTAGAGAGATATTAATGATTAATATGAAAAGATGATCAATATCAATGATTAAGGAATTTCAAATAAAAATATAAATACTAATTCTAAATATTGATTATGACTCTCTGTGTTCTAGAATATTATCCTCACCCCCATAGAAAACTCCATAACTAGTGTGCAGTAATTTTCCATTATTACCAAATGTTGTACTTTGTATTTAAGTAGATTTGCCTATTCTGCTTATTTTAATAAATGGAATAAAAATATGGCCTTTGTATCTAGCTACTTTGACTTAAACAATACTTCAAGATTGATGCATGTGGCAGCACATATGAGCATTTCTGTTTTGCCTGGATATACTTCTGTTTTGTCTTTTACAAAAAGATAATGTTTTGTCCATGTATTAGTTGATAGACACTTACATTGCTTCTACCTTTTGGCTTTTTGTAAACAGAGCTGTTATAGTCAGTTTGCACAAGTTTTTGTTTGGACATCTGTTGTTTTAGTCAGCTTTTACATTGCTGTGACCAAAATACTGGAGAACAACTTAGCGGAGGGAAAGTTTATATGTGGCTCACAGTTTCAGAGGTCTCAGATCCTAGAAGGTGAACTTTATTGCTCTGAGCCCAAGATGAGGTAGCACATCATGAAGGAAGGGCACAGAGGTGGAAAACCACTCAACTCATACCACAGACAGGAAGCAGAGAGTGAAACAGGGAGAGAAATGGAGAAGGAGCGGGTAAGGGCCATAGGGATTATGCACCCTTCCAGGGCACACCTCAAGTGACCCACCTCTTCTAGTTACACTCCAGCTGCCTATAATTACCACCCACTCAGTTCATTAAAATTAAGAGGAACTTATTGGTTACAAATGCAAAATTTTGCCTCTGAATACTCCGCATTAACAGGAGCTTTGGGGGGCATCTCATATCAACCACCATATCACCTGTTTTGAAATATATCTCATATCAAAACCATAGCACCTGTTTTAAAATATTTGGGGTATACACTTAGGGGAAGATTGCTGCTGTATGGTAATTCTAAATTTAACTTCCTGAGAATTCAGCAGACTTTTTTTTTTTTTTTCACAGCAGCTATGCACAATTGTACAGTCTCATGATCAGGGTATGTGGGTTCCAATTTTCTAATTTCTCCATGTACTCAGCATTTCTTTTCATTGTTCAATTCTTAAAAAATACATTATGGCCATGCTAGTATATGTGAAGTGATATCTTTAAATTTTTTATTTGAAGCTCCTTAATCACTGGTATTTAACCTATTTTTGTGGTCTTATATTGGTCATTCATCTCTCTCTCTAAGATATGTGTTGATCCAAATACTTTGCTAGCTTGAAAATTGAATTGTTTACCTTTTTGATATTGATTTTAAATATAATGGGTCATATATATGTATATATGTGTTTGTGTACATAAATATGTGTGTATACATGTGTGTATGTATATATGTGTGTGTGTTTATGTGTGTGTGTGTGTATGTGTAAAAATATCCTTGAGGGGAAGGGAGGGGGCATGGGGTTATTAATTATGGTGGAATGTGATGATCATTACTATCCAAAGTACATGTATAACGACACGAATTGGTATACTATGTATACAACCAGAGATATGAAAAATTGTGCTCTAATATATGTAATAAGAAGTGTAATGCATTCTGCTGTCATATAAATTTTAAAAAGTTTACATAAAAAATTACTTCAACATTATACAAATTATTATATCAGATTTTTTTTATTCCAGGGTTTATTATGGAGTGTTATATTCTCTGTATGTTTCTTAGGTTATTTTAGGCATGGGTTGAGAGTTATGTGCCCTGAAATAAATTTTTGTCTCCTAAATATATATATATATATATATATATATATATATATATATATTATACTTGAATTCTATGAGTTGTCTCCTTACTCCTTCTTTACAGTTCTTAAATGCAAAACAAATTTTAGATTTGATGGACTTTAATTTATCCATTTTCTCCTATGAAGCTTGTGATTCTAGTGTCAGACCTAAAAAATCATTGCCAAATTCAAGATCATGATGATTTATGTCTATGTTTTCCTCTGAAATATTTATGGCCTTAATTCTTACATTTAAATATTTTGTACATTTTTTTTTTACTATTGGTCATCTAAGTGAAATTTAGATACACAGAAAGTCAATCATATAAGTAATTTCAAGAACAAATTTCCAGTGGCCATGGCTTCTATAGTTTAGGTTAGCCTAATTTTAGGCAAATTTCCTTTTAGAATATTAACCCAATTATTGTTATTATAAATCTTATTGGTAGATCATGGGGCTAAATAAGACTATTCATTTTATAAACCTAGTTCTCAAATGGACATTCTGAACAAAACATATAATAAGGCGGAAATCATGAATTGCCTTTTATTTACAAAAGACACATTTATTCTCAACCATATCATTCTCTGATTCTGTCGAATTTCTGGAAAATATACATTAAATCTTGTCACTGCTGCTTTACAATAGCCAATGTGTGTTTAGAAGGTTCCCTGTAGTCATTGGGCTTTGTGATACTCAGGTGAGGATTTTGGTGCTTGTGTCCTTTCTCCATGTTGTGTTGTTTTGAAATGACCAAGAGGGGAAAATATAAATATAAGAATATTTATTAAAAAAAACTATAAAAAATAAAGAAGGACTTAAGAGCCTGGAAGTACATATTATAACCTTTGTGGTTCATATGATCTGTTATAATCATTAAAATATGTTATGCTGTGAAAAATACTGTGGACAATACACAAAATATCTGTTTCAATAAAATTTTATTTATGAAATAAGCCTGTGTAAAGAATATTTTTGATTGGAAATCATTTCTAAGCCATGAGGTAAGAAAAAGGGGAAAATATAAGGCCATAGTAATAATCATTAGGTGACTGCTATAAAAAGTAAAATATAAGATCAGCATTGCCATATAGAAATGCAGTGTAGGTTTGTTCAGAAAAAATTACCAAAAACAGTAATAAGAAACAAAACAAATTTTAATATTAGTTTATTTGAACCTATTAATTAGAAAAAATATCTTATGCAAAACTAAATAAGATTTTTAGATCATTTTTCATAGTAAACCTTTAAAATTCAAAATACATTTTTACATTTATAGAACATTTCAGTAGGGGCACGATTTTTATTAGCGATAATAAATTTTAAGAAAATTTCCATTCAAAAGATCTCATGTCATTCTAAATTCACTGAGAAATCTTCTAATAACTCAAATAAAATCAAATTCAAATAAAACCAAATAAAATATATAATTTTTATCCATATTAGAAATACTACTTCATCATTTTAGAGTAATTGATATTACTTTGTGATAATTTCAGAACAGAAGATGTTCAAAAACTACTCAAATTTAGAAAATCCAAAAACTATTGTGTAAATTTAGAATTAATACCACTAAATTCTTAAAAATGCATATTGATAGTTTGAAAAGTAACCCTAAATTTATTAAATCAACAAATTATTGTATAACTTTCTTGCGGGTTTTGGGTTTTATAGACATTGTATATAATGCCATATATCACAATTAATATCATTCATAGGTTGATTCATGTTAGAAAAATAGGCAAACTCATTATTATTGATTTAAATTTTGAAAAGTTATTTTCTTTTAATTATTTTTTATTTATATATGATGGTGGAATGCATTACAATTCTTATTACACATATAGAGCACAATTTTTCATACATCTGGTTGTATAAACAGTATATTCACACCAATTCATGTCTTCATACCTTTACTTTGGATAGTAATGATCATCATATTCCGCCATCATTAATAACCCCACGCCTCCTCCCTTCCCCTCCAACAACTCTGCCCTATGCAGAGTTTGTCTATTCCTCCTGTGTGCTCCCACTCCCTATCCTACTATGAATCAGCCTCCTTACATCAAAGAAAACATTCAGCATTTGGTTTTTTCAACATAAATTCTTCTACTTGTTCAGTGAGGATGGCATCATAAATATTTGACCTATAGAGTTGCAAATGGTTCACACTGAAAAGATCCCCACTTGGTTTAAGGCATTTTTGTCAGTGTCATAAAATTCTTAATAATGTTTTAGAAAGTGGTTCTACATTTTCATTTACAATGAGCATCACAGATTAGGTAGCTATTCTCATTGTCTAAACAAGTAAAATATAAGATTTACTTTTTGTTGGCATTTCCAAGTTAGCCTAACATATACAATGTGATGGCAAGAATATACAAACAATTGGATTTTGCCCAAGATTATTGAATATTTAGTAAGCATTTTTAATGAAAATATAGAATTAACAGAGATAATATTTTTAATAGTGTTCTACAAGTCAGGTAGTGAACTTTGTCAAAGAGTAATGTATAATTCAGCATTATCTATTGTTTTTGAATATTACTTAAATGAATGATAATCGTATTTGCCATATGTAAGCTGAATGTTATTGATAACTGTGTGCATGACTTTCCATAGAACTTACTTCAAAAAGGAAAGATATTTTTCTAAAATATGAGATAGAGTAAAAAACTAAAGGAATTATCATTTGCTTGTCTTAAAATCTCAATAATCCCAGATTTCTGAAATCTAAAAACAAAAAGCATAAGCTACAACATAATAACTATTTTTTCTATATTTAGTTGAGACTCTCTTTTGACAAATGCAATAGATTCTAAAATATATGGCATAAACTCAATTTCTAGCTCCAAATTATCAATGAATCTCTTTAATTTGGAAGTTCTTTGAGAAAGTATGTATACAAGTATTAATTGAAAAATGTCCATTGCATTACATAATAGAAATATAAACAAAAGTATGTACAATTTTAATATATTCTTGAGAATATTTTATATTCATAGATAATTGGCAACCTAACTGAATATTTTTCACTTCCAAAGCCTGACTTTGTTGGCCTATACTGTGTAATCATTTGCCATAAAAGAAATTAATATTTTTTTAATTCTCCATCCAAAAGCAGTTTAAATATTGTGAAAGAACCAAACCAAACCAAACCAGATAAACACACAGAGATCTTCTTATATAACATTTAATTTTCTTGGTTAAATATTTCATTCTGATTCCAAGGTAACTACTTTCCTTTTCTTTTTTCTTTCTATTTTTTGTGGATGAGGGTTGAGTTAAATTTTTTTTCAAATTAATTATATATCCAAACTATAAATACTAATGTCATCATATGTATGATACACACACACACACAAACACACATATATATGATATATACATACACACATACACATATACATTTTAGGAAGTTTTTTATGTTTTGTTCAGAATAATAAATTGCACATGGTATTCATTGCAAAATTAACAACATACATCTAACTGAAGTCATTTTTTATGCTATAGTTACTTTGCATCTTTAATTTATTCTTAATCAGCAGTGTTTCCTCATTGTAAAATCAATTTGTGTGGGTATGACATCAAAAACTTGGAAAAGAAGTCTGTTTGTCTCACCAGAGGAGCACAAAAGTAACAGTGATGTATGAGCCAAGTGTCTTTATGAGAAGTCTAAATTACAGTAAAGAAGTAGTAATACCCATGATGAATACAAAATGAAGTATGGTTCCATTGAAAACAGAGCTATTTCATTTTTTTCTCAACAGCCACTCTGCTAAACCAGCACAGCTGATAGAAATTACAAGCCCTGCAACTCTTTCCCTCTCTGTTTTACCTTACAGAAAGCTGATGGAACTGTCATAATTTGGATTTATTTGGCATCTAAAAGCAAACAAAATAGGTCAGTCACATGTAGATTTCTACATCTCAGCATGGGTTTTCAAGTTTGGGGAAGACACAAAATGTGTTACTTCTTCTCCAGAAGGAAAGGAGAGGAGTTGAATGTTAACCCTGTATTCTAGTCTTTCCATGTTCTATACAAAAGCAGTTTTTGTCTGAACACATTTACATTACTGACAAAACTTACAAAATACTGTTTATAAATACTGAAAAGGAGGTGTTTCTTCAAAGTGCAGTCATCAAAGTAAACAATAAGAAACATAATGAATTAGAAAACTATGACATGATGAAGAGAACAAAATAAATCTTCAGTAACAGATACAAAACAAGTGGATATCTATTCCTAGCCTGGAAAAGAATTAAAAATAATCATCTGAAAGAAGTTCAATGAATTAAACTGAGATTTCATCTCACACAAGTCAGAATGGCAGTCATCAAGAATACAAACAGTAAAAATGCTGCAGAGTATGTGGAGAAAAAGATTGCTTTTTCACCTGGGGGAAATGTAAATCAGTACAACCAGTATAGAAATCATCGTTGGGGTTCCTCAAAAGCCTAGGTTTGGAACAACTATATGATCCAGTTATACCATTCCTCAATATTAATCCTAAATAATTAATATCATCATAGAATAGTGATACATGCATACCCAGGTTTATAGCAACACAATTCACAAATAACCAAATTATGGAACCAGCCTTAGTGTCCATCAATAGATGAATGGATAAAGAAAATGTGGTAAATATACACAATGGAGTTTTATTCAATCATAAAGAAAATAAAATTATGTCCTTTACAGGAAATTAGATGGAACTAAAGGCCATTATATTAACCAAAATATATAAGTCCATGGATATATAATTATATGTTTTCTCTCTTATAGGAAAGGAAGCTAGAGAGAACAAAAGGAAAAAACATGTGAGAGGTGGTGATCACAGGGAAATCCTTAGAGTAAAATAACTAGGGTGTTAGGAAGTAGAAGGGGGAAAAAATTGCTGGGGAGGGACACTGGTCAAATTGTACTATTATATTGGGAACATGTGTGAATATGTAACAACAAATTCCATTATTATCTATCATTATAATGCACCAATAAAAATGTCGAAAGAAAAACAAGGAACAATAATTCTGGAACTTAAGTAAATTAGTAGAACAATTTAAAAATAATTCAGTAAAAAAAGACTCTCAATGAGTTGTAAAAGAACAGAGTTAGACAAATCAATGGATTTGGGAAAATCACACATAAAGAAAAAGAGAATATCAGCAAAATGATAGAAATGATAAGAAAGAATTAATTTGAAAGACTATAGGAAAAGACTAATAGCTAAACTGTAAAATTTATTAGAGTAGATCAAAAGCATACTTGCTCAACTAAAATAAATTATCAGTAAATTAAGAGACATATTATTTGAAAGAATCCAATAAAAAGAGTTAAAAGAAATAAAAAAGAAATAATGATAAAAGCCATGAGACTTGTGTGACATCATCAAAGTTACAAAGTAAAGATTTTAAAAGATCTAGTACTTAGATGTGGAAAGCTTGTTCCAAGAAGGATTAGTCAGACTATTCTTGAATATTGGGAAGGAAATAGATATTTAGATTTCTGAAGCCAAAATTCTCCAAATAAAATGAATACAAGAAAGGTTATATCAACATACTTCATCATTAGATTGTCAAAATGTAAAGGCAAAGATAATTCTGAAATCAGCATGAAAACAACAAATTGTAACATATGAGGGAGCTTTCATAAGATTATAACAGTTTTCAGCAGGAACTTTATAGGTTTGAAGGGAGTGGAATGAAATATACAAAAGTGCTATGACAGACTGGGGTTGTAGCTCAGTGGTGGAGGGCTTGCCTAGCACATGAGAGGCATTGGGTTTGATCCTCAGCACCACATAAAAATAAAAAAAATATATATTGCGTCCATGTACTGAAAAAATGTTTAAAAAAGTGAAATAAGTAAAAATAAAAATAAAATACCATGTAACAATGCCTTAACCATCAGAGCTGTAATTTAAAAGAAAATAGATGAAGTCTGTTTAAGACAAAAAAAGCTGAAGAAGGTTATCTCAATACACCTAACTTACAATGACTGCCTAGGCTACCATAAATGGTACATTTTCATAGATTTAACTTTCAGCTAATTTTTCATTGGTGTGTAGGAACACAATTCATTTATGGGTATAAATTTTATATGCTGCTACTTTGCTAAATTATTTTATGAGTTCTAGAAGTTTTATGGTGGAGTTTTCTAAATATAGAATCATGTCATTGGCAAGTAGGGATAGTTAAAGCCCTTCTCCTATTTATAGCCTTTTAATTTTTTTCTTTTGTCTAATTGCTCTGACAAGGATTTCAAGGACTGTATTGAATAGAAGTGGTGAAAAAGGGAATTTCTGTCTTGTTCCACTTTTTATAAGGAATAATTTTAATCTTTCTCCATTTAGAATGGTGTTGACCTGGGGTTTAGGATATATAGCATTTACAATGATGAGATATATTTCTAATATCCCTATTTTTCTAGTGTTTTAAGTATGAATGAATGCTGAATTTTGTTTAATGCTTTCTCTGCATCGAGATAATAATTTGATTCTTGTCTTTAACTGTATTGATGTGATGCTGAATTATGATTATTAATTTCCATATGTTGAACCTAATTTGCATCCCCGGAATTTACCCTGATCGTGGTGTACCATCTTTGTAATATGTTTTGTATGTGATTTGCCAGTATTTTATTAAGAATCATTGTATTTATGTTCATCAGGGATGTGGGTCTGAAGTTTTCTTTCCTTGATGTGTCTCTGTTTGATTTGGTATCAGGGTTATACTAGCTTCGTTGAATAAATGTGGGAGGGTTCTGTCCTTTCTTATTTCATAGAATAATTTGAGGAGTTTTGGTGTAAATTCTTCTTTAAAGTTCTGATAGAACTCTGCTGAGAATCCGTCTGGTTCTGTGCTTTACATTTTGTAGGCTTTTTATGGCATCTTCAGTTTCATTGCTTGAAATTTATGTGTTTAAATTTTCTATGTCCTCCTGATTCAATTTGTGCAAGTCATATGCCCCTAGAAATTTGGTGATGTATTCATGATTTTCTATTTAATTGAAATCAGGATAACTATCATGTTCAAAATAGCCTCAAAAATAATACAAAATACTTGGGAATCTAACAAAAGAGGGGAAAGACCTCTACAACAAAAAATACCTAACACTAAAGAAAGCACTATACAGATTTAATGAAATTCCTATTAAAATTCCAATGGTGATATTCATAGAAATAGAAAAAGCTGTTGTGAAATTTATTTGGAAAAATAAGAGGCCCAGATTATCCAAAGCAATCCTTAGAGAGATATAGTAACAAAAACAGCATGACATTGGCACAAAAACAGACATGAAGACCAATGGAACAGAAAAGAAGAAACAGAAACATACTTGCATAAATACCATTAATACATACTAGAGAAAGGCACCATAAACATACATTGGAGAAAAGATAGCTTCTTCAAAAAATTTTGCTGGGAAAATTGGAAACCCACAAGTAGTATAATGAAATTGAACCCCTATCTCTCAACATACACAAAAATCAACTCAAAAGTGATTCTAGGACCTAGGCATTAGACCAGAAACCCCTGGCCTTCTATAAGAAAAAGGAGGGCCAACTCTCCATCATGTTGGCTTAGGAAAGGATTTCTTCAGCAAGATTTCTAAAGCTCAAGAAGTAAAATTATGAATCAATAAATAGGATGGTATCAAACTAAAAAAGCTATTTACAACAAAGGAAACAATCAAGAAAATGAAAACAGAGCCTACAGAATGGAGAAAATCTTAGCCACTTGCACCTCAGAGCTATAAAATATAAAATATTTAATAGCCTCATAGTAATATCAAAGCAAAATCTTACAGAAGATAATCTTCAGGTTATGTAAATAATTTAAAATTTCTAACACTAAATAAATAACTCAATCACTAATGAGCAAAGGGACCAAACAGGTACTTCATAGGAGAACAAATATAAATGGTCAACAAATTATATATATATATATATATATATATATATATATATATATATATATAATGCTCAATATCTCTAGCAATTAAAGAAATGCAAATAAAAACTACACTGAGATTTTCACTCCCATCAAAATGACAACTTTCAAGAATACAAGTAACAACAGGTGTTGGTGATTGTGTGGAGAAAAAGGTTCACGTATACATTGCTTGTGGTGCAACCACTCTGGAAAGCAGTATAGGCATTCCTTAGAAAACTAGAAATGGGATAGCTGGGTCAGATGAAATTATGGCATTTTCCAATAAATGGATGGAGTTGGAGAATATCATACTATGTGAAATGAACCAATCTCAAAAAAATCAAAGGCCAAATGTTTTCAATAAACTATGTGTTCTAATTCATAATGGGGGGTAGGCACTTAAGAAGAATAGAGTTACCTTAGATAAGGTAGAAGGAAGTGAAGGGAAGGGAGGGGAAGTCATGTAGAGATAGAAAGTAGAGTAGAATGAGATAGACATTATTAATTTAATGTATACATATGACTTCATGACAAATGTGATTCTACAACATGTACACTCAGAAAAATGAGAATTTATATCCCATCTATGTATGATATATCAAAGTGCATAATGCATAAAGCCTAATGCATTCTACTGTCATAAATAATTATTTCAAACCAGTTAAAAATGAAAAAAAAAAGAAAAAGAAAACTAGAAAAGGAACCACTATTTAATCCAGTTAACTCACTTCTCAGTTTATGCCCGAAGGAATTAAAGTCAGCATACTACAGTGACACAACTATATCAATGTTTATAGCAGCTCATTTATAATAGCTAAGGTATAGAATGTATCTAGGTGCCTTTTAACAGATAAATGGATAAAAAATTAGTATATACCCACAATGGAATATTACAAGCTGTAAAGAAATATGAAATTATGGCATTTGCCAGTAAATAGATGGAACTGAAGACTAACATGCTAAGTGAAAAAAGTCAATCCCCCCAAAACAAAAGTGAAATGTTCTCTGTCATAAGCCCATACTAACACACAATACAGTGAGAGGAGGAAAGAATAGAAGGTAATTGGATCAGCAAAGGGGAATGAAGGGAAGGTAGGTGTGATGCAAATAGGAAAGACAGTAGAATGAAACAGATTTAACTTTCCTATGTTAATATATTAATATATAACCAGGGAAACTTCACATCATGTACTACCACAAGATTGGGATTCTAATTAGAATTAGTTATACTCCATGTATGTATAATATATCAAAATACACTCTACACTCTACTGTCAAGTATATATATGTATATATATATATATATATATATATATATACACACACACACATATTTATAAACATATAATAAACTGTTAAAGGAAGTTATTCAAGTTGAAAAAAAGAAGACTTTACAGAAAGCAAAATACTTATGAATGTATGAAATTCACTGGTAAGAGTAAATACATATACAAAGTATTGTTTATAATAGTGGTAGGCAAATCACTTTTAATTCTAATAAAGACAAATTCATTGAAAAGAAATGTAACTACAGAGTTAATTGAAGCAATTTATTAAAATACATGAGTTCTGGCATCAGTAAAATAGGGCAGGCAGTGAAGAGTAAACATGTATTATTTTTTGTATGAGACTGAACTTATTATCAAATGCAATAAGACTCTTACAACTATAAAATATTTAACAGCCTCATGGCAATAGTGAAGCAAATTCTTACAGGAGATATACAAAGTAGAAAGATAAAATAATTATACCATATCAATACAAAAAATATATCAACCACAAAATTATAGCAAAAGAGGAAAGAAAAAATAAATTACACTAATTAAAATAATCTACAGAATTGCAAACCTAGGTCTTTCCCTATCAATACCTGATTTGATTATAAATGGATTAAACAGTCAATCAAAAGAAATAGACAGCTGAATGATTTTTTAGAAAAAAATCAAACCATATTTTTTTAAATAAGTGAATCACTCTAAATTTAAAAATCTACATAAGCTGAAAGTGAAGTGTAGGGAGAGAAAATCCACATGAGACAGCCAAAAAAAGGGGTCAGAGAAAACAGATTTTAAGTTGAGATACTGTCACAAGAGACAAAAAAGTCATTTTATAATAAATAAATGGTCATTTCTCTAAAAATTTATACTGCATATATATTCATATGTAGGAACACTAGGGAACCTAAATATGTAAAGCAATACTGACTGAAGAAAAGGTAGAAATAGATTACAATAGTATAGCTGTGTCAGATTTTAATACCCCATTTAAAATTCCAGAATATCCATCAAAATCAGTAAGGAGCCAAAGGACTTAGACAGCACTATAGAATAAATGGGACTAATAGACATACAAAACATTCCACCTGAATAAAATTAAGTCAATAACATAATAAGAAAAGCTATTGTATGATTTTGCATATGAGGTCTCCCCCCAAAACTCCTGTATTAATGTAGGAATATTCAGGGGTAAATGTTTACATCATGAGAGCCATAACCTAACTAGTGGATTAATCCATTTATGGATTTATAATTTGAAAGAACTAGACTACTAGGTGATGACAGTAGGCAGGTAGGGTGTGGCTAAAGGAAGTAGAACTCTGCAGCCATGTCTTAAGGGTTTATATTTTGTTTCTATCACTTCATCCTCCTTCTGTACTTCTTGGCAGCTATGAATTGAGCAGTTTTTTTTTTTTTTTTTGCCACTCACTTCCACTACAATGTTTTGCTTCATTCCAGGCTCAGGACTAGGAAGTTAACTGACCATGGATGGACTGAGACCTCTGAAACCATGAGCCAATGTAAACTTTCCCTACTTTTAAGTTATTCTTGCCACGTCTTTGGTCTCAGAAATGAAAAGCTTTCTAAAATAGTTTGGAATTCACAAGTATGTACAAATAAAATAATACAGTTTTGAGGAATCAATAGATCAAAAGAACAAAAATAATTTATTTAAAGATAATATCAAATACCCCCAAAATTATTAAAACTAATAAAATGTTTCAATAAAATTATAGTTTATAGAATCAATATGTAAAAATCAGATGCATGTTTTGTGGGCTAAAAACAAACTCTTAAAATGGAAATTAAGAAAATAAACCCATTTATCATATTGAAAAAAGTAAGATACTTAAAAACTAGCTGAACCCAGGAGGTGAAAGTCTTATATTCTGAAAAATACAAAACATTGGTAAAAGAAACTAAAAACATAAATACATGGGAAAATAACCCATGTTTATAGATAGAAAAAATGAATATTTTAAAAATGTCCATAGTACATACAATGATCTAAAGATTTAATGCTATGTTAATTTCTCTTCTTGGGACAGTTTCACATTCTGTCACCTTTCTTATATCCAAAAATTGTCAATATATCACTTTTAGTTTTTTTATTTTATGTTTTTTTTTAATATTTGGTTTTAGCTCTAGTTGGACACAATATCCAACTAGATATTTGGATATTGTTGTTATATGGTGCTGAGGATAGAACCCAGGGCATTGCATATGCTAGGTGAGTGCTCTACCACTGAGCCACAACCCCAGCCCCAATATATCACTTTTAAAAGTAATTTAGAAATCACTATACATCAACCTTTAAATTTTAATTGATCCATCATCAAACTGTGTCAAATTTAATACAATAAATGTCATATATTTATTTTTAAAAACTTAATGCAATACCTATCAAAATTATAATGATGTTACAAAAAGAAAATAAAACTTATAATACACAAATTGAAGAATAATCTCCAAAATAAAATATTCTTGAGAAAGAACAAAGCTTTTAGCATTACCCTTTATAATTTTTAAATATATACAAAACTATTGCAATTAAGACAGTATGATACCATTATAAAAACAGACATGGACTAATGTAACAGAATAGAAAGTCTGGAAACAAAGTCAACTATATGCATTTAACTTATCTTCTACAAGATTGCCAACATACACATGTGAGAAAACAATGATTGGCCCTAAGGGAGTTGTGAAAATGGAATGTTTGCATGTGGATGTGTGAAACTGGACCCTTATACCTAACACAAAAATTCACTCCAAATGAATTAAAGATCTAACTACAAGACCCAAGACTATAAAACTTCCAGAAAACATGTAGGGGGAGAAAATTTCATGACACTGATCTCAGCAATTATTTATTGGATATAAAACCAAAACCAAGAGCAACAAAAGTAAAAATACACAAATGATCTTATGTCACAGAAAAATCTTCATAGCAAAGAAAGAGTAAGCTGAGTAACAAGGCAACCTGTTGATTAAAAGAAAATATCTGAAAAGCATACATTTGATAAAAAGTTAATGTTCAAAATATAGAAAAATTCTAACTCAATAAAAAAAACAATAATCTTATTTGAAAATGGACTGAAAACTTAAAAAAATATATTTCTCCAAAGCAGACATAAATATCCAAACAGTATGTGAAAAGTAAAGTCAATGTCAATAACAACCTGGGAAATTCAAATCAAAATTTTAATGAAATATTATACATTTGCAGATGAATAGCATCAAAAAAATAAAAATATAACAAGTGTTGAGGAGAATGTGGAGAAATTGAAACTATTGAATACTGCTGTGAGAATATAAAGTTATGTAGCCTCTGTTGAAAATAACATGAGGCTCCTTGGAAAATTAAAATAGAGCTACTCATTACCCAGAAATTCCACTTCTAGATATAAATCCAAAAGAGCTAACACCAGGATTACAAAGAGATATTTTCACACCTATATTCATTAAATATTTACTCACTTCAGGCCAGATATGGACAAAACAAAATGGCCAAATATATATTAATGGGTAAAGAGAAATATATATGTATATTATATATAATATGAATATAGAAATATATTTTATTTATATATATATTCATTCTTTGGCCATCAAAAACAAAGAAATCTTGCTGTACACAAGAATGTGGATGAACCTGGAGGATATTATGCTAAATGAAATAATCCAGTCACAAATAAAAATATTGTATAACATCATGCATATAAAATATCTAAAATGCTGAGACTCATGAAAATAGAGTATCGTATCAATAGCTAAACTGTGGAAAAGAGTGAAATGAGAATTTGCTATTCATCAAGTTTAAAGTTTTATTAATGCAAAGAGAATAAATTCTAAAGACTAACTGTATACCAGAGTGCTTATAGCTAATAACACTGCTTTGCAAACTTAAATATTTTTAAGAGTTCAGATCCTGTGTTAAGACTTCTTAACACAATAAATTTTTAAAAATCAATTTAAAATTTTTTAATTTACTAGAAAAACATCTTCATTGTACTATAATTTTATGTATTTAATCTCAATTTAAAATTACATTGGACATAGTACCTTGTAACTTATACTGTTTGCTTAAATTATTTAAATAAGCAAGTTACAATGTTATTTTTAATGACTTACACATCAGTGCACTAAGGTAAACATGTCAAATGATTCAACTCACTATTAATGACAAGAGGTAAATTTATATATAATATCAGAAATATGTAGATGCCAGCCTCACAAAGTATAATAAAACCAAATAGCCTATACAATGGATGGTTTAAATAAAGCATAGTGCCAATGTCACAATAATATTTTTATAAAATAAAATTTTATCATGATTCAGCTTTTAAATTAAGTATAAATTAATATATATTAAATAAAATTAAAAATTCAAATCCCTTTTCAGATTAACCATGTTTCAAAAGCTCCATATCTCCATGTGACTTTTCAAAATTTCTTAGTCCCAAAGTGGGCTTAATGACATACATTTTCATTTTAAACAGTAGATACAAGTTTAAATGTTGCAATTTTTAAAGAAAGTAATCTGGACTTATTCTTCTTCCAAATAAATGATATCTAAATATTTAAAGCTCACAGTATTCTAAGCTAAATAACACTAGAACCTTTATAATTCTTTATGACAGATTTGGAACTGATTAACGTTAGCACTTTTTTTCCTAAGCCAGAAATAATATCAAATATTGCTTACAGATTCTAATGAGTAACAAGGCATTAATTATGATGAAGAGTGAGAAAGTTCAGAACAAAATAGTTTTGAAAGAAACAGAGTGAAAGAAACAGGTGCAATCTTCATGCACCTTGAGGGCAATAGTCTCCTATGAAGTTTAGATTAAATACAATTGTAGTGAGAATTAAAGGAAAGAATTAATCCCAGGCAAATTGTGAAAATCTGAGTTTGGGTATGTGTATTATCCTCATTCAAACTTCAGGTATTCACAAAAGTATTGTGCTTTATATATAATTCTATAATAATATTGAGCTTATTTTATGAATTCCAGTTTACTAGCAGAATAATTAAATCTACCAATTTTATTGTGCAGGATTTTGTGATTTGTTTTAAAGAAGTTGTCTATTGTTAAAGCCATGAAAGAGTGAACTTGGGTGTAACCTGGCCTTTGTGTGTCATCTAGCATTATATTATATAAGATTGTACAAAGGAAATGGCATGAGAGTGGGAAGGAAAGCAAAGCTCCTTAATCTGTCCTGCTTAATAGAATCTTAATTTAACATTTTTATGTCTTCCCCAGTCTATGCTGACATCTTCAGAGTCCTAGCATCTGTTTCATTTTCATCTAGATTAGGAGACCTGCTAATCACTCCTTGACTTCCAGCTGTTGGACATTACTTTTCTGAACCATGGGACACGTAGGAATCACAGTCAATTTTCAATCAATTTTTTGAAGTGATGAATGTAAATTTGGATCCCAGAACTATTTGAATCATCTACCACCTCAGGCTCTCTTTGAAGCCAGGGGACCTAGAGGGACCTGTCTCACAAATCTCTTTATAGAATTTTCTTCACTCCATTTTAAATCAGTTGGAGATACTCCATGTATTTTCCCTGATACCCAGAACATAACACATACCTACAATATGTTTAAGTCTTCCCAAGACTTTTCTTCTTAACCACTCAGAGTTTCAGATATCAAAAATATTGTCTCTTTGTTGTGTAAGTTCTCAGATACTCTGATGGTTTCAGGTGACTTTCTCCGAGCTGCATGATTTCTAGATCAAACACCAATCCAGGGCGGACACAGGCAGTGATTGCTGACCCCAACCCCTGCCTCAACATAGAAAGAAGGCAGTGAATAAACAATAAATCTGAGGAGTCGCTGACAAAAGAAATGCTCTTAACCCAATGTTACAAAGTTTGAGAGTAAGAGAGACTTGAAGATTGGTTACTGGAGTAGAAAATAAGGAAAGAGTTCCCCAACCCTGAACCCAGACCAGAGTGGGAGAAGAGAGAGACCACAGAGAAAAAGAGAGAAAGAGAGCAGAAAATCACATAAGCTCACCCTCTTTACAACAATTGGAAAGGAAAACAGAAAAAAAAAAATGAAACCTGATTGGAATAGTGGTGTCCTTAAAGCAGATCAAGCAGTATAAAACCAAATCATCAACAGAAAGTCATACTGGACACCACAGCCATTTTAGGGAGTTGATAAGTTACCCCTTTAAATCACAATGGCATCTCCCTGCTTTCACACATCAGTAAATTAAACCAGAGTACCTCACAGGGAGTCCTCTTAAGAATTTAGCTAGATGAACCTTGTAAGGTTAAATGGAAGCTAAGCCTCATAGAGGGCAGAAAAAGAAGTTTAGTACATTAGACAAAGGGGGAAGGACAAAAGGAAGGGGGAGAGGCATAGGAAAGACAGTAGAATTAATATAATTTTCCTATGTAGATATCATAAAAAACCTAAGTGAATCCCAGCATTGTGTTCATCTTTAGGAATGGGGTCCTACAAAGAATAAGATTTAAATATGCATGTATAATTTTATCAAAACTGATTCTACTGTCACAGATAACTAAACAAAATCAATAAAAATAAAAAAGAAAGAACTTGTGGAGGTATCTTTACTAGTGAAAAGTTGTGGAAACCCTTCTCCCTCACCATTAGCAAGGCAAGCAGGAGGAGCAGCACTCCAACCCAACACTCTGCACAACTGCTGAGGAAGCCTTGGCAGAGGTGGAGCAGAAGCCAGGTTGTTTGAAAATGAGAGCTCAGATCTGAGTGACAAAGTAGTTTTGGCTCTGAGCAAAGGAAAGAAGAAAGGAGAGTCATTAAAACCACTGCTGCAGCCCACTGACTTTGGGAAGAGTCACAGTGGGAAGTTGCTTGAGTCCTAAGACACCTAGAGAGGCTATCCCCCAATCATGGCCCACAGTCTGCGTGGGGGTTGACCCAGAGGGAAGCCGCCTGATTATACAGCAGCATAAAGAGATGACATAAAGAGATTGTGGCATGAACTGGCAGAAGATTGCCACAAGAAGATGTCTGAGTCCCAGGAAGCTTAAAGGGAAGGTGCTCAGATGGATATCACAGCCAGTAGGAGATCAGTCAAGATGGGAACTTACCTGGTTCCAAGCCAATAGACAGCAATGGCTCTCAGTCTTTCACAGTCTCAGCCTGACCCTCAACCACAACTACCAAGTAATAGGGCTCTGATTGAATACTTGAATATTTGCCTCAGCCACAATCAGCAGAGGGAACCAGCAATTGCCATTCACCTGGGACAGAGAATAATAAAATACAGGTGAACCAGCTGTGTCCCTTTACTTAATAGTCAGCACAGTACTTCAGTGAACTATAGACCAGGTGGATCACTTCTGCTACACAGATAACCTGTTGAGAATCCACAACCATAGGACCTGTGTTTTTGGACAGCCAACAAACTCTATGACATGAAGAAAGGGATCTTGTAGATGGGAGCAGCTACATGGAGACCTACAACAATCACAGCAACAGAAAAAAGCCTATACCCTAAACTCCTGCCCACAATAGAAACAATAGACAGAAGATCCCACCCTCTTATCAGTCAGCCACAGGCCCTTGAGCTGACAAACCAGATTCAGCTGGTGGGAGTTCCATAAAACAAGGAGAGTGATTACCTCTGGGGGGATCCAAAGCCAAACAATGATGGACATCTTCTAATGTCTCAAATCCTAATGAAATGTATACAAAGATTTAATAAAAATTTTCTGCACCTTGGTATGATTACTATGAATAGCTTGAACATCAAGTTTGATAATATATATTACTCTTTATCATAATTATTAGTTGTTATCCTAATAACCAACATTGTACTTTCAACACATTTGAATATATTTCTTCTAATGGTTTAAAACATTGGTTGGAATCATTCTCTCTATGTTTGCTTTCCTAGTCCTAGCTATATTTGTCTATATTTTCCCACTACCTTTTTCACCTTTTTACCTCAGTGTATATTTATTCTTTTCTATCATTTTTCTTTTTCACTCTCTTGCTCAATCTTTCTTTTCCCCCATTAAACCTGATATAATGCTATAGCAAGTTTAATATATATATATATAATAGCTAATTTTTCAACCTGTTCCAGAACTTTACTATAAGTTTATACCAGGATTAGAGGAACTGTATGGAACAATATATTAAAAAAAGGTTTTTTTACTATTTATAAGGTTGAATAGTGTGTGGCTTCACTCTGAAGTGATTGTAGTAAATAGAATTTAGTGGCTTCTCTCAATGAGGAGCTAATACTGAGATCAGAAGAGAACACACAGGGAGTTAAAGTATTAATACTTGGATATTCACCCAATCCAAAATTCTTAAGAGAAAAATCTCATGAAGTAGTCTCTTGCTTAAAAGAAGGCAAGAAATAATTTTAAAAGTTCAGAGTTAAAATGTAAAACAAGCTAAAAGAAGATGTAAGAAATAAAATTAGAAAATATAGGACATGAAAGATCACTTCAATAAAGAAATAGAGATTCTGAACAAAAATGGAATGGAAATCCTGGAAGTGAAAAATTCAATAAACAATTTAAAAATTCAATAGAGAGCATCAATTATAGATTGGGCCACATTGAAGATAGATTATCATACCTTAAACATAAATTTGAGAATAAAGGAAAGATGTTAAGAGACCACATCCAGAATATTCAAGAAATCTGTGATAACATCAAAAGACCAAATTTAACAATCACTGGGATAGATCTGAAATACCAGCTAAGGTCTTGCACAACCTTTTTGATGAAATAATAGTAGATCTTTTTAAAAACTTATGAATGAAATAAAAATTCAAATATAAGAGGTATGTAGACTCCACATACATATAGTGCAACAGATTAACTCCAAGATACATTACAAAAAATCTAACATAAAGAATAAAGGATAGAATTTTTAATGCTGCAAGCAAAAACAACTGATCACACTTTGAGAAACAAGACCCAACAATATTGTGTTTGCAAAAGACATATCTTACTGACAAAGAAATTCACAGACTGAAGGTGAAATAATGTGAAAAGATATATCATGATAATTATACCAATATAGAAACAGGGGTAGCTATTCTCATATCAAAGTGATCTTTAATCCAAAATTACTCAGAAGAGACAAAGAAGTTCACTTAATAATGATTAAGGGAATCATTCAATAAGAAGATATAAATAGTGTAAATATTTGTTTCCTAATCAAAGCTATATATATACAGACATAAAGCAAACTCTTCTCAATATAAAGAATTAAATGAAACATGATTCAATAATACTGGGTGACTTCAATACACCTCTCTCCCCGCTAGATTTATCACCCAAACATTAAATAATTTTTCTTCAGATCTAAAAAGTACTATTAATTAAATAGACTTAACAGACATCGATGACTAAATTCACCTTCTCAGAAGCTCATGGGAAATTTTCTAAAATAGATCATATTTTAGATCACAATGCAAATGTTAGTAAATACAACAAATGGAGGTAATTTATTGAATCCTTTCAAATCATAATGGAGTGAAATTAGAAAGCAATGACAAGATAAAAAAAAAAAACAGAAACTACTTTAACACCTGGAGACTGAATGATACACTTTTGAATGACAGGAGAAAAAAAATCAGGGGAGATTCTTACAAACAAATGAGAATAGTGATATAACATATCAAAATCTCTGGGAAAATATGAAGTAAGTTCTAAGATGAAAGTTTATAGCATTGAGCTCCTACATTAAAAAATAGAAGGATATCAACTGAATAATCTAATAGCAAACCTCAAGGCCCTAGTAAAAGAATAAATGAACATCAAAGTCAGTAGAAGGCAGGAGGTAATTGAAATCAGAGCCAAAATCAATAAAATTGGGAATAAAAAATGATACAAATGATCAATGAAAAAAGTTGTTTTTATTGAAGGAATAAACAAGATTGATAAACCCTTAGCCAAATTAACCAAATAAAGAGAAGACTCAAATAAAAATTGAGATAAAAAATAAATATCATCACAGACACTACTGAAATCCAGAATATTATCAAAAATAATTTTGAAAATTTATATACTCCAATAAGCTAGAAAATCTTAAAGACCTTTGACATACCCAAATTTAACCATGAGGGATATAGAAAACCCAAACAAAACCATATCAAGTAAAGATATTGAAGCAGTTATCAAAAGCATGCCAATAAAGGAAAGATCAGGGCTGTATAGACTTGCATCCAAAATCTATCAGAGTTTTAAAGAACCAATACCAGCCATTCTCAATTTTTTTCCATGAAATAGAAAAGGAGGAAACACTACCAAATTCATTCTATGAATCTACTACCACCCTGACACCAAACCAGACAAAAATACGTCAAGGAAAGGAAACTTCAGATGAATAACCTTGATGACAGAGATACAAAATTTTAAATAAAATATTAGCAAACAGCATCCCAAAACACACTGAGTAGATAGTGTACCATGATTAAGTGGGTTTCATCCCAGAGATGCAGTTCAATTCAACATACTCAAATCAATAAATGTAACCACCACATAAATACAATTAAGATAAAAAATCACTTGACTATCTGCATAGATGCATTAAAAGCATTGGAAAAAGCTCAACATCCAATTATGATTAAAATAAAAGAGAAATTAGGGATAGAAGCAAATTACCTCACTGTTGTAATGCTATATATGAAAATGTAGGCCCCAAACTGCAATACATTTCAACAGGAACCAGCTTTATACAAAGACCACCAAAGGCATAAAATAAAACTAAAAATCAATGAGTGGGATGGCATTAAATTAAAAAGCTTCTGTAAGAAAAAGAAACAAGAGCTTGAAAAGAGAGCTTACAGAATGGGAGAAGATTTTTGCCCCATAATGGGGCATTAATATCAAGAATATATAAAGAACATAAAAAAACTTAACTTCAGATAAAAAATAATAAGTTGGCAAAAGAACAAAGCAGACATTTCTCAAAAGAAGAAATACAAATGTCCAAAGATATATGATAAAAAGGTTCAACATCTCTAGCAATCAGGAAAAAGCAAACCAAAACTATATTGAGATTTCATCTCAGTTAATTCAGAATGGCAATTATCAAGGACCAAATAATAATAAGTGCAAGCAAGGAAACAGAGAAAAGGCACACTCATGCATTGTTGGTTAAGATAGCAAATTAGTGCAACCACTCTGGAACACATTATAGAAATTCCTTAAAAACCTAGGAATGGAACCACCATATGACCCAGCTCTCCCACTCCTTGGTATACATACAAAAGATCTAAAATCAGCATACCTTAGGGCTGCACTTACATCAGTGTTGATAGAAGCACATTTCACAACATCCTAGATGCCCTCCAAGACATGAAGGAATAAAGATGTGGTATATATACACAATGTTATATTATTAAGTCATACAGAAGAATGAAACTATGGCATTTGCTGGCAAATGATTAAAACTGGAGACTATCACACTACATGAAATCATCCGGAGTCAGAAAGTTAAATGTCAGATGTTTTCTCTCATATGTGGAAGCTGTGAGAGGAGGGAGAGGGGGAAGAGAGAGAAAGGGAAAATGGTGGTGGTGGTAGATTCCATCAAAATAGAAGAAAGATAGGCAGAATAAATGAAGGAGATTGAGAGGGAAGGAGAAGGGACAAGATAAGGGAAGAACAGTGGAAAGAATCTCATGGAAACTTTCTATCTACATATATGAATATGTTGCTGAGAATAGTACCATCATGTTATCCTGGACATGCAAAAAACACTAATTAAGAAACAAAACAACAACAACAACAAAAGTAAATAGCAGAAAGATCACTAGAGTAGAGGGAAAAGAATAGTGGGTGAAGAGGAAGGGGAAAAGGGAATTACTGAATGCTATGGACTGAATTAGAGCAAATTATATTTCATGCCTTCCTATATATAACTAAGAAAGAAACTATAAAAATAAAATAACATAAAAATACCAATCCATGTTGCCAAGATAAGATGATTTCTGATGCAAATATGTGTGCAAAACATTTTAAATCATATGGCTGAGATATCTACAATAAGAATGGCCATTGCAAGAATCCTCTCTTACTTAGAGTCACTATTTATATGCATCGCCTGATTATTTGGGTCTAGACATTTTAGGTCAGAAGAGTAATAGTGGTGTGAACATTTATTGTCTACACTGCTTCTAAAAGGGAGTTGTCTGCCAAAATTGGCTCAACTTCACCATTCCCTAAAACTCTCCCTCTACACAAAGTAGGTTCCATAGATACCTCAGATTTCTTTGAAAATGGGGTCCTTAGATAATTGTGGATCTGCAAATACTAACACATCCAAATTTACTCAAAATTTTAACACTACAATGAACATTTAAATGGATTCTATGGTCTATGTGAGAGCTGAGAAATCAAATGTGTTTTGTGAACCTCAGGGTTAGCAATATAAATTTCATGTCTCGTTCCTTAATTATTTGAGTTCAGCAAGGAAGGGCACAAGAAGCTTATTGGTTCAGTAACTTCACAGATGAGGATGTCATTTCTCTTTCCATGCCACTTTCCCTCTATGCCAAGAAGTATATAATAGGAGGAATAAAACAAAACAAATTCTAACTAATATTAAAAGTTAAAGGGGACCCAACATAGCTGCCAGCGAAGAGGCAGCACATACAATGCCTCCGTGGTAAGGGGATCAGAGAGACTCATTAATACACCCACATGCGTCCTGCTGAGAAACTTCAAGCAAAATTCTACTGAAAGGAGACCTTCCGGGAACTAGTAAGTTTAATTGTAGGTGTCAGCTTGTCACAGAATACTGAATCTCGGCAACCCAGAGCAGGGGCACAGTCCCGCAGGGGCCGCCAAATGGCCGCTGCCTACATGTTGCAGGGAAAGTTGGTTATGATCTACATACTGTGGGATCAGGCTCCAAATTCCTTAACAGGACACCCATTGCACAAGAGTTAATAGCAAGAATCAACAAATGGGACTTACTTAAACTAAAAAGTTTTTTCACAGCAAGAGAAACAATAAGAGAGGTAAATCGGGAGCCTACATCATGGGAACAATTTTTTACTCCTCACACTTCAGATAGAGCCCTAATATCCAGAGTTTACAAAGAACTCAAAAAATTAGACAATAAGACAACAAATAACCCAATCAACAAATGGGCCAAGAACCTGAACAGACACTTCTCAGAGGAGGACATACAATCAATCAACAAATACATGAAAAAATGCTCACCATCTCTAGCAGTCAGAGAAATGCAAATCAAAACCACCCTAAGATACCATCTCACTCCAGTAAGATTGGCAGCCATTATGAAGTCAAACAATAACAAGTGCTGGAGAGGATGTGGGGAAAAGGGTACCCTTGTACATTGCTGGTGGGACTTCAAATTGGTCCGGCCAATTTGGAAAGCAGTATGGAGATTCCTGGGAAAGCTAGGAATGGAACCACCATTTGACCCAGTTATTGCCCTTCTTGGTCTATTCCCTGAAGACCTTAAAAGAGCGGACTACAGGGATACTGCCACATCGATGTTCACAGCAGCACAATTCACAATAGCTAGACTGTGGAACCAACTCAGATGCCCTTCAATGGATGAATGGATTAAAAATGTGGCATTTATACACCATGGAGTATTACACAGCACTAAAAAATGACAAAATCATGGAATTTGCAGGGAAATGGGTGGCACTAGAGCAGATTATGCTTAGTGAAGCTAGCCAATCCCTAAAAAACAAATACCAAATGTCTTCTTTGATATAATGAGAGCAACTAAGAATAGAGCAGGGAGGAAGAGCAGGAAGAAAAGATTGACATTAAACAGAGGCACGAGATGGGAGGGAAAGAGAGAGAAAAGGGGAATTGCATGGAAATGGAAAGAGACCCTCATTGTTATAAAAAACTACATAAAAGAGGTTGTGAGGGGAATTGGAAGAAAAAATAAGGAGAGAAATGAATTACAGTAGATGGGATAGAAAGAGAAGATGGGGGGAGGGGGATAGTAGAGGATAGGAAAGGTAGCAGAATACAACAGTCACTAGTATGGCATTATGTAAAAATGTGAATGTGTAACCAATGTGATTCTGCAATCTGTATTTGGGGTAAAAATGGGAGTTCATAACTCACTTGAAACTAATGTTTGAAATATGATATGTTAAGAGCTTTGTAAGGTTTTGAACAACCAATAAAAAAAAAGTTAAAATCAGTCAACAACATAAATGCAACATTATAGAAAGGGTAGAGTAGTAATTAAGACAGCAAATCTCAGAAAAAAAAAAAAAAACTTTTAAAGCATTTTAATTTGTTGTTAAATAGCTGAACAGATAGATAGTAAGCCCATAGGTCAAATTAGGAGATGAAATAAAGAAGTGCTATAATTAGCTTGATTGATGGAGAATTTATTGCCCTATTTTAGTGACCTTACTATTTTTCCTCCTCAAAAAGGTATTGGACTTCAAACAGTATTCATTTTTTTTTCTAGGTGAGTAAATGCACCTAGAAAAAGTTAGGAAATATAGGTTAAAATTGCCAACTTCTATAAAGCCCGGAAGGCTTTTATCAGTCATTTCACTAGTATTCTGTACATTTGGCAAATATCATTTTAATTAAATAGTTGAAAATGGTAATGGAAGAGATTAGTGAATATATCATTGTGTTAACCCTTTTGTTATTATTTTTGGTAGTGGTAGTAGTCCTAGGAGCATATTTGTTGCTACTGTTATGTTACTATGTTACAAGAGAAAAGTAGAAAAAGAGACAATGCATACAAGTAACATTTTATAATTTGACAATGGAAAGAATATATGGGAACTGAGGGGTCTAAAAGAAAATAGAATTTAAAGCAAAATTTAGACATATAAACATATGCCTCCCAAGGAACTCTTAATGCAGAAGTATGCTGATTTAAGAAGATTTGAATGATTGTTTTCTTTGATTAATATATATTTAAGAAAAACTTAAAATATCTATATGAAAACTGAAATTTTCGTTTAACAAACTAGGTTGTTTTTCCTAAGAAACATTATAATTTTATATATAACTACTTGGAACAATAGAGGCAAAAGAATAAAAGAGAGCTCATAGAATAAAACCCTCATATGTATTTTGCCTGTCTTATGCACCATGTATCTATAGCTCCAAAGAAATACTTGGATACATATTTGTATACAATATTTTTTGAATTATTATTTAACAAAAAATAGATTTTTCCTTTTATAATTATTTTTTACTAGTCTCATTACCAGTGGTAGTACCACTATTTATTGTTACTTTGGGGAACCTTAATTTATATTTGATGTCTGATGATAACAGACATGATATCATAAATATTAACTTCAAGAATTATTCCCCTTGATTACCACCCCCATTTTAGCCTAAATGAAGTAAAAGGAGTAATTAACAAAAATAAGCAATCTAGTCCCTTAAAATTTTATTTCTCATATAACAAATAAAAGATACCCTCTTTTTTTTTTTCTGTACATCAATAGGTATATGAGGCCCTTAAGTAGCTTTGGACATAGCACACAGGCAAGAGAGTTGTGAGACAAATATGTCAATTGTGATTTGTTTGCAAGCAAGGGAAATTAAGATCTGACTATCTTAACAAGATGGATTTTACCATGAGGTAATTAAAAACTTTGATAGTGAGTGCTAAAGCTGAGGCATCAGATTTGAAGATTAGATGAAATTGAGTTACCTCAGAAGGGAATAAAGAGCAATGTAATAATAGAAACTCTACACTTAAGGTATGGTTGCTAGGAAAAAAATTATGTTGACCTTCATCTCAAGATTAGCATCTAGCGGGCTGGGGTTGCGGCTCAGCAGTAGAGTGGTTGCTTAGCAAGGGTGAGGCACTGAGTTTAATCCTTAGCACCACATATAAAAAACATAAAATAAAGGCCCATTGACAACTAAAAATAAATTTAAAAAATTAAAAAAAAAGATTAGTGTCTAGGGTCTAGTTGAATGTGCCTTTGCTTTGTATAAAAATGGTGAGAAAAGCATTAAGGAAATAGTATCCAAGAAATATGTTTCCCAGACAAAGTGCAGGCAACCTGATTCAATAGTTCTCCAGATCTGTGCACAATGTTGGATTCCACAAAACAAATTTAGGCTGCTAATAAAAAGATGGCATGAGGAATAATGTGAGTAAAACAAAAATAAGAATTATAGTGAAATTCTGTGTATAACACTATTTTCATTTTGCATACTATAATCATGCTCCACGTGTTGATTGGTCTTAATCAAGTTACTTAAGATTAAAGAGTTAAGTTGTTAGGAAGTCAATAAGGAAAGAAAAGAAAGGAAGCAATCATTGGTTGTCACAGATTTCTCTTCTCTATCCAGAAAGCTTCATGTATTCTAGATCCTAATATAAATGCAGTTGATATCAACAAGTTGATCTTTAATGCATCAATCATCCCTAAATAAAGTATTTTATGTTTAATTATCTTTTTTGTAGTAAAATGCACATTGTATAGATACTTTTATTTATACACAACTTTGTGTTATTCTTGACCTTATAACCTTGTAAAATTTATATTTTGAAAGACATTTTCAACCAAAATTCCTAAATGATTAATTACTCAAGATTTCCTTAATTAAATTAATAAATAACTTCTGATGAAAGTAAAATAGATATCATATTCAAACTATGCTGTTTTATGATGGGCAATATACTGTAAGAAATAAGACTTTTGTTTGTGCTAATATTAAAAATGTTTAATAGGTCTCCACCAAACACACTCTGTGGTAGCCAAGTGTGATGGGGCCTATCTAAAACTAATTAGGTGGCCAACAGAGGGGGAATCACTCAAAGCCAGGCATTGCAAGCAAGCATGAGTAATATAGTCAAACAAGAGACACAAATCCATTCCTATTAAATATAATAAAACATATCCAGGTAAATAGAATATTTCTTCTTTATCACAGAAACACACTCTGCATTTTTATTCCTGGTCCATCAACTACTTTTCCCTTTTGATAAACTTCCCACATAAAACTATTCCGTTTTAAAGTGCCACCTTGGCATAAATCTCCAAGTTTATAACAAGTTGTTTAAAATTTTAAGCCAAATGTTTCATTTTACTGATATACTTTTGATTTTATTCAGTCAATGAATCTTCACATTTCTTAGACCTAACATCTGTTGGCAATATTTCTGCTAATTAGTTTACAATGGGCTTTTGATATTGATGTTTTTTTTTTTTTTTCTTTTTTCTTTTACTTGACTGCTAACCTTTTACACATGTTCATCACACTCCCTGGGAGCTTTTTAAAAGTATGTGTTTGTATGAGTCCATTTATATAACATTCTGGGAAAGGTGAAACTAGGGAGAATGTAAAAAGGTCAGTGATTTTGAAATTTTGGAAGAGAGAGAAGAAGGGAGGGAGAGATGAAGTAAGAGATATTTTGGACAGTGAAAATATTTATTGTGATAATATAATGTTGAAAAAATGCCATTATATACTTGTCAAAACCTTTAACTCCATACAGTATAAGAAGACATCCCTAAGTCAAACTATGGACCTTATTTAACAATAATGAACCAATATTGTCTTATTAATTGTAACAAATATTCTTCACTAATGCAAAATACAAATAATAGGAGAAACGGGGATGGAGAAGGACAGGACATATGGAAAACCTCTGTACTTTGAATTCAATTTTTCTGTAATCCTAAAAGTATCGCAAAACCAAGTTTTCTTTTTAAGTATGTTATGTAAAGCCATAAAGGCAATATGTTACTAAGATTTATAAAATAATTCTGATTCCCTGGTCCATGTAGATGCATATGAAACAAAATGTTTTAACCCATATTTTTCTGTAAAACTAAGAATGACAATATCTAGGTTATTAGAATTCTGAAGAGGGATAATATTGATTTGATTGTGGGATAAGATGAATTAAATTAGCTTACTTCTTTTCTTCATTGACCACCTTACATTTATTCCTTGTGGTAATCATGATGGATCTCTCTAGGCAAATTCAAGTGCTCACGTTACTGGAATGAGGAATAGCTCATTCAGTTCACGTAATTGTTCTTAAAAAAAAAAAAAAAAAAAAAAAAACAAAAAAAACCTTCCCACCTTCCCACTACTAACAATTCTTGTCTGAAGACAAAAAAGTTATATTTTAAGAAGAATTCATGCTCTAAAATATAATTGTGTATAGTCTTTCACCCCTAAAAGATGATAAAGTATAATAAAAAGTTTTATGTTGATTTTAAAATAAAATTTGAACATTCTTTCATGATACTGGTTAATCTATCACAATCTTAAATTATATGAATTATGGGCTGGAGATGTGGCTCAGCGGTAGCGCGCTCGCCTGGCATGCGTGCGGCCCGGGTTCGATCCTCAGCACCACATACCAACTAAGATGTTGTGTCCTCCGAGAACTAAAAAATAAATATTAAAAATTCTCTCTCTCTCTCCTCTCTCACTCTCTCTTTAAAGAAAAAAATTATATGAATTAAAAATAATTAATACTATATATTAAAATATATATAAAAAATTTAAACAGGTTTTTATTAGATACAATATAAAGATACTAAATATAGATATTTTATGATATTAGAAACGTTTAATAAGTAAAAATAATATAGGTACAATATATAACCAGGAATATTTTTCCTCTGATCAATCTGAACTGTTATTATTATTGTTATGCATAATTCTCCCCTAATACTGATACAATATTTTAAACACCTTTTCCACTACTTGATGGAATGCATGTTTTTTATAAAAAATGTGTTTTCAATATTCATAATTCAACCATTAATTTCCAATAAAAAATAGTCATTAGTGGTGGTAGATCTATAAGCAAAAAGTAAACTGGGCACTTGAACCATTTTTCCAATATAAAAAGTGGATAACAATGGATTTTTAAACAATAAGTCCCAATGCTATGCATATATATTAAATGAAAGTGCCCCTTTTCAAAGATGTACTTTTCAAGTATAACATATGTAACTTGATCTATTCAAAGGAACATATTATTGATTATTCAAAAATAAAAACAAGGTTAGTTGTTTTTGTTTTGTTTTGTTTTAACCAGACTTTGGCTATATTAGGACACTTTAATATTTATAAATCTTAGGTACAAATGCAGATATCAGTGTCTGACATTAAAGAAGGTCCATTAAGGCATCTGTTAAGGTGATCCATAATTATACATGCCTATGCTAGCAAAAAAAGACAAAAAAATAAGCAAAAGAAAGAATGGACACAGAAGTTATTCATTTTGCAGTTGAAAAGTGATTCATAAATGAAAAACTTTTCAACTGAATCTAAAAGTTAAGTGGCTCATGCCCATAATTTCAACAACTAGGGAGACTAAGTCAGGAATATTGCAAGTTTGTTACTAGCCTCAGCAATTTAGCCAGACCGATCTCAAAATAAAAAGCAAAGAAGACTGAGGATATAGCTCCGTGATAAAGCATCCTTGGGAACAAATGAATCCCAATCCTGTACAAAAATCATAACCTTGGAGATGGATATGCTTAGTTAACAGTATTTTCTGAAATAATAGAGGGCTACTAATCGAGTGTTTATTATATTTATTATATGTATTATATTATTTATTATATTATTTTGTGCAATTTATGCAACTATGATTTGTTTTGGTGTCCCCCAAAGTCCTAAATGTTAAATGTTTGATCCCCAACTAAGTTTTATTAGGGTGTGGCGAGAGCTCTGGGAGTGAGTCCAGTAGGAGGTATTAGATAAATGGGGGACATACCCTTGAAAAGAATTGTGGGAATCTATTCTTTTCCCATGTCTTTTTTTTTTTTTAACTTTCTTTCTTTTTGCTTCCTGGCCCTGAATTGATCTCACCAAACTTCCTTTATGAGGCCTGATAGGGTGGTTGTGACAGGTTTTGCTAATAAGCAAGGGCTAGGGATGGTAAGGGCATTTTATCTGGAAACCATAATGAAATTATTTGTTTTAATAAAGTTCCCCAGGATTTTTAAATAATGATTCCCTGAAGGGATTTTAGTTTTCTTTGGCTTGGGTAAGGTTAGGCATTCTGGATCTCAATCCCAAATGCTTGCTTGTTTAGATAAGTTTCTCCTCGGTTTCGGTTTTGTGGCTCCTGGATTGTTTTCTGTTGTGTAGGCCTTGGTTGTCCTTTTCCTCCAACCGTCTGTTCAAGAATAACTAACATACTTAACAGCTTCATCTTGAACTTCTTGACATGATGTGCTGCCATGCTACTGGCCCAAAAGCAAGGGAGCCAATCAACCATGAACTGAAGCCTCTAAAACTAGGACCCAAACTAAACCTTTTTAAATATTAAATTGATATATCCAGGTATTTCTTACAGTCTCAGAAATCTGACAAAAACATGTGCCATGTTTTACACAATATAGAAGTGCTTTCTGAGAATTATTTTTTACAATTATAAAGTCAACCCTATAATATAATTTCCTCTTTTTTCCAATTATAATCACTTTTTACTATTGTGATTTAATGAAATTTTTAGAAATTAAAAGGAAAAATGAACTTTGGAAGAAATACGGTGGATATAAATAATTAATACTTGTCCTCTGATTTTCTGTTCTTCCAAAACCAGACTTAAATACTAAATTTCAAAGCCTTCTCCCCGCCCAAGGCATCTAAATGCACTAAAGGCATCTATGAGAGGAGAAAATATCCCTCTGGTACATTCCTTTATTCTTTCTTTCAATCAGACTTATAAGGGACTTCAGAAGAGACCTAGCCTCGTCAGCTTTTTTTTTCATGCTATGGTAAGTATAATGTACTGTATTCACATCAGAAGAAATGCATATATGCAACATGATAAAGCATTATCTGAACATTTTTACTTTATTCAAAAAGTTATGCAGAAGTCCAAGCTGAATAAATTCATGTGATTTTTCATCTTTAGGATAATAAACCCCAAATTATTGGGATATTACAACATTATTTAGCATATATGTAAAATAGAGTATTACACCCTGCAATGTAAATATACACAAGAACAAAAAAAATATATAACAAGAACTTACATGCTCTTTTGGTGGAAAACAGTTTACTCTTCATTTGGGCCTGCTAATGCCTGAAGGGCAACGAAAATCTTAATATCCCTACTTTTATTTTGTATCTGTCACCTTATTATCTTATTAAACTTTGGATCAAATTTCTGCTGAACTCTGCACATAATCATGTTAATTATTTAAGGAATATTTATCTTCCTTCAAGGCTGAAGACTCCTAAGAATCCCTAAGGCATTTTCAACACATTTCCACCTGTAAACTTTTGCAATGCCCAGATCCAGGACCATGGGGTGACACCTAAAATTTTTTGTCTGGCGCAGTTCAGAAACAGTCATCGCCCTACACTATCCAGGAACAGTGTAACCTATATTCAGATAATCTCATGATGAGACTATGCCCTAAGCAGTAGCAATTGTCCCAAGGGAGCCATCTTCCTATTTTCCACAGTCATATGTCTGATAGGTAAATAGCAAAGCATATAGAGATCACTCCTTAGCAGCAGCATTTCCTTGACACTGGTAAGAGTCTGTGTGACTAAAACAAAAATAAAGATAAACAAGACCATACTTTGACCAAGACTGTTTAATTATGCACACCCTCTTCCTTCCTGCCCCAATCATTCTTCTATGTAAAGCTAAAGCTCATGTTAGTGCTCCTGAAGTCAGAGCTGAGATTCTGGATCTCACTTGTCTTTCCAGTAAAGTCATGTTGATAAAGTTTCTTTCCTGCTTTTTTACCATTACTATTCCATTTGATTTCTGGGGACAGTGTTCACACCCAATTTGTTAATACTCCTCAAAGTCAGACCTCTTGTGGTCTAGGATTCTGGTTAAAAAATGAATTAATAATTTTATGGAATAACATGTTTAGGATAATGTAGTGTTTCAATTGATGTTAGTATTAAATATTGTTAGTCATTTTTTTTTTTGTATTTCAATGCAAGTATTTTCCATTTTCACAAAGAGGAAAACTCCAATGGTAATGACTAAGCCCATTCTACCTTTTCCACTGTTCTGAAAGTCTCCTACGTAAGTCTTCCAATTTATATAAAGGACAAACCCATATAATGAAAAACTGAAAAAAAAAAAAAAGGCAAGTTAAAAGAAAGACCTTTGTGTTTGGAAAGATCGTTTTCTGTCTGTCCAAGCCTGGACTGCTATATTAGCAGTGGATATCTACCAGAGAATTTTTATCATTTCACTATTTGTGATATGGTGCATTCTCTATATCACATTTGTACTTAGCATGTGACACTCCTACATGCTTCCATGTATATCCTTTTGTATCTATTTCTTTTTATTACTTGTTTTATAAAATTTCCTTAGGGTCAAGCAGAACAGACTGAATAAACAAGAGCTAATCCTGAAAATGACCTGCAAATTCAATCTGTGGCCATATCCCTAGGTAATATGCCTCTATTTATATACACATCTGTGTTAAAATGGTAGTGGTGGACCTGGAGTTAAAAGGGCTTAATTACAAAAGGAGTATGAAAATATTATGAAATACACTATAAAGGCTCTCAAGAGCCAAAAATTAGTATTTTTATGGAATAAAATTACTTTGATAGGGTGAGTAGATATGAATGGACCATAATAAAGAAACTCATTTGAATAAGTTTTGGGTCTTTAGAATAAGGGATAAAATAGGTGCATGGGAATAGAATAAAATGGAAAATGCACTAATAGTTTTGTTCTTAGGACTGCTGCTATAAAACACAGCTGAAAGGTTTTTAAGAAGTAAGTTTGCAAAATAAAAATCATTAAACAAATATTATGAAACTCTGGCTTTGCTTTAGGTAAGTAATTCCTAAAGGTATCAGTAATACATTTTTATGGGTTATGGTAGAATAGTAGAATATCATCATGCCAAGTGCAAAACCAGCTGAGCTGCGAATGAGGTTTATGGAAATGGTTGGTAAACACTGGGGGCAAATAAAGATATTACAGGGAGAAAATAACAACCACATTTTCTAAAGGAATTTCTGTGATATATTTGAAAGTTTCCTGCAATTGGTGTCTTCTACAGGTGTTTATAATTAGGGCATATGAATATAATTGTAAGAGAAGGCTTTTAGAATTTTCCATAACCCAAAATTGAGAAGGGAAATAAGTATACAGGATTCTTCAATATCATTACCTTATCTGAAGTTATAGTATTGGAAACAATCTTTGTCATAAAAGTTTTAAAGGCTTACTCAGATCCCATACAGATGATAGTATTTCCATTTGTCTCAGGTTAGAGATCTCCAAGATAAGACTTATAAACAGAGGACTTTGTTATGGACTTATAGGAATGGAATGAAATTGAAATAACTTCATGGAAAAATGTTAAATATAAATTGACTAAATTAAGTAAAATAAATAGAGGATTGCTAGTAATATTAATTCTCATTTGGGAATTAAAACCCCAATTTTTATGTAGTAGTACAAATACACATGACTCAGAATTTTTTTCACCAGTAATCCTCAATTCTCATTCATGGTAAAATATTTAAAAATATACACATTAAATAATTCTATAACTTTTCAAATATTTCCACAAATTTAAAAAAAGCAGATGGCTCATGGGTGGTGACTATACTTGCCATTGTGGTTCTCAGAAATAGAAATGTCACATATCTGTTAACCCTGTTTACATTATTATAGGGTTTTAATAAGGCTTAATTTCTTATTGCCCAAGGGAAAAAGGTCTGGAAAACTAATATTGGACTAAAAATGTATGTACAAAGAATCTCTTAATTGTATGTGAAGCCTCACATTTGTAAAGTGGGCATTTAGCACATATATATCCAATACCAGAGTGAAAAAGAATGCACCAAGTGATTATAAAACTGTGAACAGGAAAGTTATGGACCTGTAAATTACTTTCAGTGTGAATGTGGTCAGATAATATACTGGTTAAGGATAAAGAGAGTTTAGCCAGATTACCTATAAAATACTGCAACCCCAGAGTTGCTTGGTCACATCACGTAGGCACCTTCAATGTTGCAATATTTTCATCTGTATATTAGGGATTATGACTATATCCACCCAATGTGTTTTTATGGCCATTAAGGGAATTAGTCTTAGAAAGCACTTAGAATAGTGTCTGAAGCATAACCAATATAATATTGGTTTCTCTTAAATAAATGCTAAATCTTCTATACTTTACAATATCCCAAATATATATATATATATATATATATATATATATATATATATATATATAAATAATATCTATATCAAAACTGTATTGTTGTTACGGAAAAAAAAGAAATTTTTGCCAGTATATCCCTGTATACAGGCTCATATACAAACTCCACAACTCCATGAAATCAGAAGTAGTTTCCAGAGGTGTTTACATTGTTTTTCCATATTCTTGACAGGAATGAATTCATGGTTGCCAAACACTATGTTTGACTCAATTTGTTTACCTATATAATAGGGACACTAAGAGCCTATAACTTGTTGAGTTATAACAATTAACTAATGAATGTAAACCAGTTATTACAGTTATAAAGTATTGCAAATGTTATATCAATGCATTGATTTTAAATGCACAAATAGATTAGAGGAAAAGGGTTATTTTCTTTTTCCTATTATTACTAATATTGTATGGAAAGCATTGTTAGCAAATTACCTAATTACATTACCTCTAATCTTAAAATGGAGTTCATCAAACAAATTTAAGGAATTTATATCAGTAGTAGATAATAATAACATATATTTAGTTTCATGCAATATGAATTGATTTTATCTGGCATACAAATTCTTTTTTCATACTTCACATTTAGTAACACATTATGGAATTTGTATTTAGAATACAGCACACAGCAGAGTCCTTACCAATCAGTCCCAAGGGGAAATTTACAAAGATGGTTTCTAGAAATTTCTGTTAGAACAAAATAATATTCAAGACGGTCTTTTTTTCTGCCTTTTTCCCTTGGGCATTATCACGAAAGACCACCCTGTATAGTTTAGTAAAATTGAGCTTTAGACCTGGGAAAGAAAACCAAGAGTATTTCAGAGAAATTGACACAGAGATTTGTTATCACTGATCTGCTGAATTATCAAATCCTCAATTACCTACTTCATATCATTTGTTGTGTGATTCCAATAAACAAAACAAATGAAACTGTACTTCATTTTTTCACTTTTATCCCTGCATACTGTTAATTGCTTTTAAAAACATCATCATTGTGAATTGCATTGTTCATTTGTTCTGATTTATTTTGAATTTCAGATTTTGAAGTCATGTTCCTGCCTTATAGAAAAAGAAAAGGAGAAAAAAAAAGATATTTCTCCCTCACAGAAAAATGAAAAGAAAAACAATAAAGATATTCTTTTATATTGGTAATTTGGAAAAACACAAATCACACAAGATAGGATTGCATGTGTTTATTTCATTGGAAAGAAAGACAGGAAGGGGACAGGAAAGAGATAGAAAAAGAGAACATGCTCTTCCTCCCTATCCCATTCTGAGTCACCCTCCTTATAGGGAGGAAGAGCATGAGAAGAAGACTACCACTAAATAGGGAAGAGAGGTGGGAGGGAAAAAGAGAGAGAAGGAGAGTTGCACGGAAGATGGAAGGAGACCCTCATCGTTATACAGAATACATGTATGATGTTGTGATGAGAAAAAGGAAAAAAAAAGTGTGTCACATTAGATTGGATAGAGAAATGATGGGAGGGGAGGGGAGGAGTAGTCGGGATAGGAAGGGCAGCAGATTAGAATAGACATTATGATTGCTGTATGTATACAGGTGACTCTATTACCAGTGTGATTCTGCAATCTGTACAATCAGAAAAATGAGAAATTATACCCCAATGATTTAAATGTATGAATTACCAAGATCATTGTAATGTCATGTGTAGCTAATTTTAAAAAATCATATTGAATTATCTGTCAGAAATTTATTGTTATGAAATAAATATGTATATAAAAAAAGAAAAAGAAAAAAAGAAAAAGAGAACATGAGGAGGGGAAGGAGACATGAGGAGCAAGGAGGAGCAAGATGATCTACAACATAGATAAATGCCAAAGAAGATGCTGAGTGCTTAATTTAACTTAGTGACTCTTGAGTGCATTCACTTTCCCGGAAATCAGCATTCTCCCTGAATGAATATTAGTCACCTGCTGTGAAATAAAGGAGATAATTTAGTTTTTCATCTTTGATTTCAAGGTCTAATTTTATCTAAAGGACATAAAAACTCAAACCCATTTATAAAGCAAGACAATTCATAAATTTATTTTGAAGGTTAGTTGTAAACACAGAGTAAAACTTCATTAATTTAAATAATTGAAGGAGAAGTGTAGAAATTAGGTTGGCAAAATCTTGCTTAATATAATTCCTCCTGGACCTACTCTAATAAATACATATGAATCATGCAATTATCACATTGTTTGTATGCAAATGAATCCTGCTAAAATGTTTCAAAATGATTAAATAAGTTCACAATGTTATTGCCTCATCCCCTCCTGGCACCAATGAGAAATACTTAATAAAAATTAAAATAAGTTACATTAAGTATACAGAACTTGGTTTTACTGTAAAATGGTAGCATTAAATGTTTTCTGAGGTGCTGGGGAGATAGCTCAGTTGGTAGAGTGCTTGCTTCCCATGTGAAAGGTCCTGGGTTCAACCCCCAGCACCACCTCATCAGAAAGGGAAAAAAAAAGTGTTTTCTGAATTTCATTCCACATCTGCCTAATTTTGTTCTTTGATTACTTATATTACTGAAACTCTCAAATTACATGGAAATACATATCTGGAGATGATGATGATGATGATGATGATGATGATGATGATGATTCAGTAACTCCCTTTTCTCTCTAAGAAAAAAACAAACAGCAAATACAAGGATTATCTAGTTATCTAGCATGATGTGATTCTCTCTTCATGGAATTCCTACTCAAAAGCTAGCCTCTGTTCATAAGCCTAACAACCTGCCATAGAAGCAGTTACAAATATAGACTTTTGTATAGTTTATATGGGATAATAAATAAGTTTTTTTAAAAAAAAAACTACTTCCTTTCCAAACTCTACTTATGAGTCACTTAACTTCCAGTGCTCAGGATAATATCTCACAATTGAAAATGTCCATCACATTTCTTGAATAAATGAATGAATGAATGAATGAATGAATGAATATGAAGTTGAAATGAGAACAGTGACATTACATGTTTTATACAATGGGACTATGCTACTGAGGATATGAGGTGACATTAGATTTTAAATTCCTATTTTCACATTTTTCAAAAGAAAAAATAAGAAGCAGAGCTTTTAAATATCATCAAGGTTGGGATCAAAATAAATCTGCAAAGCAAGTTTAAAAAGCTGTCTTTCAAAATCACCATTGTTCTATTTGTATGATTTTATTATGAAGCATCACAAACATAGAAAACTTCATAGCTGAGCATGGTGGTGCATGCCATTGGCAAGGTGGTTACTGAGGAAGGAGCATCTCAAGTTCAAGATCTGTTTGGGCAAGTTAGCAAGACTCTGTCTCAAAATAAAATAAAAAGCACTGGGAATGTAACTCAGTGGTAGAAAACCCCTGAGTTCAATCCCAGTATCATGCAAAATACAATAAATAAATAAAGATAACAATAGAAAAGTTCATAAAATATTTTCATATAATATTTATTTGTGAATAAAATATATTTAGAATTATTCAATAAATCAAGAAATGGAATGATGGAAGCACCCTCAAAGACACTTGTGTCTTATTTATAACACTGTAGTTAATTACAAGAAGTAATCATTATTCTAACATTTTATCCCATACTTTCATGCTTCTATTCACAGCTTTACGGAGTCCACATATTCATATCCACAAATAGCACAGTGATTGATATTTTTCTGCCATAACATTTTTGCTTCTGGGGCTGAGCAAGGCATTCTCTTTACCCTTAATGAATCCTTTCAGATAATTTTCCTTCTGCTCACCTTTAAAAAAAATCGAATTTTGATTTTCCTAACATCATATTACATAACTCACTGATATAACTTATCATCTGTATGCCAACATCTGGTCATTCTAGATGAAATTTCTAGATGAATTGAACTTCTGCTCAAAGTATTGTAATTCCAATATTATTAGTTCTTGTCTATTTCAGTTTAAATGTATATATTCTTTATAGCCACCAGAATTAAGTTTCCTCAATGTATCCACTCAAAACTAAAGTCATCCCTGAGGCATTATCATACTAATAACTACAATACTTCAGATAATCACATTTTTATGCATAAAAGTTCCTGATATGACCTCTATGTTTGTTAGTCCCTGTATCCTTGGATTCAACCAGGTCTTCCAAACCACTGCCTATTCCACATTTCCATGGCTCCACATTACTAGGGTGCTGTATATCCTTCTTATCCTACTTAATTTCCATGGGCAACCATAATAATTACTATTATCTACATTTGAATTGCATGCAGATGGCTCAGTTTTTCCTATGCTGGCAAAAATTTAATTCAATCAGATTACTTTTAGCTTGCAACTGCACACTATGGTAAATACACATAAATATTTAACTGTATGACCAAAAACGTAGTGTGCATTTAGATGCTGTCAGACAACCAATACTTACTTTACAAATCCATTTATAATACCACTGCCCTAGAATATTATCTCATACAATCTTTTCTCCCTTATAGATCTGACATTTCCTACCTTCATATTCACACATAATAAGCATCCATTCTTATTTTACATAAAAATTTAAATCAATCACTAAAGAATATCAGCAGATCCCCACTACTACCTCCATTAATTTACCAGCATCTACATAAAATATAACTTTATGTCTTTCATGAAAAATGAACCTGTCATCAACCTATCTAACTCCAGTTGCTCAGTCTGAGTTCTTAATTCTTTTTGTCTTCCCTGCACAGATCCCACACTAACATTTCTCTACTCCTTTTCTTACCTTATTTATATTTACTTCTCTAATAGGTTATTTCATTCAACATCCTTAAATAAAACTTTTTGAACCCTCTTATTTTATATCCTCACTCCTCTTTGTAGCAAAACCTCTGTGTGACTTGTCTATTCTCTCTTTAAACAAGTGTTTCACGTTCTCTCTCAAGTTGTAGCTTGAACTGAGAATTTAAACAAAATTGTTTTCCCAAGGCCACCAATATATTTTATGTGTTATGCTAAATTATAAAACCTATTAGCGATACTTCTTATGCTTTGGCTTCTAGCTTAGCCCATACTATCGATTTTCCTCTTACCTTATTGGTTGCTTTGTCTTAGCCCCATTTGCCTATTCTCATTCTATCAGACAGTTACTGCTAGAATGCTTTAGGGATAGAACTTCCTTGCTCCTTTCTCTGTCTTATCTCATTCTTGGCATATGTGATGACTTTTCAAATAATACTCAGGATCAATCAACTCAGACTCCTCCAACAAATCAGAAAAACTCCCAGCATCAGTGGTTACTAGCAATCTTGAGACACAGTTAAAAGAGGAGGTTTTGGACCATCACCACAGGTCCAGTAGTTTTTTACTTGTACTGAATCTGTTCTCCACTAATCACAAAATTAGCATAGTCTTTAAGTAGTGTGTGTTGTTTAGATCATTTACAAAAGTGTCATTTAGGTGAGAAACTAACCATTTTGTATCCAGAATATTAAATAATATAAAACATTTCAGCAATTCAATATTGGTGAAATTTTTTTAAAACCGTTATCAAGATAAGGAATTTTCTACTAGCAAATACCATTTTTTTTATTGTTAAAGAAACACTTATTAGTATGTTTCTAATGTGATATACCATTAATTGCCACCTATATTTTCTATGGTAAACAGAAAAATGAAAATCAGATGGGGAGTTGGAGTGTAGCTCAATGGAATAGTGTGTGTTTAACATGCATGAGGCCTTTAATTGGAAGGTCAACATTCCTGCTTGGACTTCATCTCCAAAAAAAATTAGATATTTGATTTCTTAATTTCCAGCATTGTACCACATTTTATACTATTAACTCACCATTTATATAGCTCTTTAATTGATTGTATAATATTTTATATTTTTGATACCCTATTAAGATGTTAAATATATATACTGAGATGTCAGACTCTAAATTCCTTTGAAATTTCTTCTATGTTGTCCTCTCACGATGAGTGATGGCTATTTACTTATTCAAGTTCAAGAATCTTAAATAGAGGGCCTGAGTTTAATTTAACTCACCATGACCATCTATTATTTTAATTAAAATTTGCTGGAACACAGCCACATTCTTTTTGTTTATGTATTATCTATGTCTACTTTTATGATAAAATAGCAGAGTTGGATAGTTTTAATAGAGAAAATAGGCCTGGAACGTTTACAGGATTTACTCTCTTTGCCAAAAAAGTTTGATTCTCACTAATGTGCTTTGATATACAATTGTCTTCTATTCTACATTTAGTGGTGGGTTTTTATAATAAAATATTACTATCACTAAAAACAAGTTAGGCATTGCACTTACATTTAACTTCTTTAAGTTCTTAATTCAAAGTATTTTTATTTTTTATTATACTTTGATCCATGTAGTATTTCTAAGTTTATTTTTTATTATTCAAGCATATGGATATGTTTTTTTTTATTTTTCAATAATGTGAATACTTTCAGCTTAATTATAAAGAGCCTACCAAAAATATTTGATATGCTGTTAAACTTCTGATATTTGATACTTGCTTTATAAATAAGTCTGTTTATTTTTTATATATATTCTTCAGTTGAGTTCCTGTTTTTTATTTTCTAATTTGCTAATTATTCACACGTCTGCATAATCTGCTATGAAAACTCCATTGAAGTTTTAATTTTGGATCTTTTGATATTGAGTCCATTGGTTTTATATTTTTAAAATTTGATTGTGTCATGGTTTTCAGTCCTTGTTAAAGGACTATTTCCAAATAGTACAAAGAGAACGATTTCAATTGTCTGCAGATTATGCTGATTTTTTTCACATATTGTCTTATTTTCTTGTGTGCCTTGTCACGTTTTACTGCATATTAGACTCTGTGTTGGAGAAAATGTTTCTAATAATTGTTACTTGTTTAGTTTTAGTGTGAGTATATCTTCTTTCAAAAGTGATATGTTTTTCTCATTTTCATTGAAATTTTGGATCATTCAAGTTCAATATATATATAATATATATATTTTTTAATTTAACACAAGCTTTAGAAGGTCATGTAAAGTCAGGCTATAATGCTATAATGCCTGGTGGGCTGATTGATGCTTAACTGATTGCAAATATCTTTGGATTCTAGCTTAACATACTGGATGTTTTTTTCAAGTACCCAAGGATTTGGGGATCATAATCATTTTTTGTTTGCTTAGACTAAACATGTTTTTTGGTCTGGTTTTTTCTTCATTGTTTATAACTGCCTTTAGAACTCTAAATTATTAGAATTACTTCTTTCTGGCTTTCTTGTTGTAATGCTTTCTGGTTTGCTTTCTTTCTCAGGTTATGACCTCAAAATTCATCACTGTTTTATTAACTTCTTGGAATTTTATAGAAGATTAAATATTTGTTTGCAGGTGCTTGATTATCCTCAGGAGAAGGCTTGATTCACATTATAAATGGTCTTATTTACCATTATTAGAAACAAGGCTTTCCAATTATCCTCTGAGTACATAACTTCTTCAAAGAAATTAAATTCACAAATACCATAGACTCAAAATCAAGCTGTATTAATAATTGTTTGATCATATGTAATTTTACTATATTTTCTAAAGCTTAGTTTCTGCCTATTTAGTAGTATCCTATATACATTATTTTGTTAAATTTATTGTAAGAAATGCATTTCTGAGTAAGCCAGATATTATTGTCAAGTACAATTTGACTATTTGTATAAAAGATCCACATAGAAAAGAGAAAGTATTAGAGTAAAATAGACATATAGATAATGTTAAGGAGAAATAACTTCTAGTGTTCTACAGCCCAGTACAGTAGATTGATTGGCTATAGACCATAAATTTATAATTTACTTTTTATTTTATATAGAATTAGTAGAGAATTCAAAGGTTCCTTACACAAAGAAATGATAAATATTGAAGGAGATAAAAAAGATAATTACACTTATGTGATTATTATTCATTATTTGCTTATATCAAATTATTACATTTTACCCACAAACCTAAAAACTATTAGTATTAATAAAAGTACTAAGACCAAAGGAGAGAGAAGTAGAGGATAGAAATATTACATGAATATAGAAATATTTCATGGAACTCTTCAGGTAATCCTCCTATTCTGCATGGACATTGTGTAACAATTTTCTAGTTTGAGTTCTCATATTAAAAATCTCAAATGGAAATGCAAAGTACTTTAAGATTTTAGAATATAACTTAAGAGAAAATAGAAAGAAATAAAAAAAAACATGTTAATATAACATACCTATTACCTACCCACAAAGAGGTATAATTCATAGATTTAGGAAGGAGGAAGATGGTAGATTAGTGGAAGGAATCACCCCTGAGCATCAGACTTACAAAAAGGATAGATTGCTTCTCATTGAGAGGCAATTAGCATTATACATATCAAAGTTGAAAACAAATATTTATCTTAAAATTATATATGGGTTTCTGACATTAGTCTGATATTATTGCTATTACTGGCTCTCTCTCCATCTAAGAGGGGCACTAGAATGTAATTTGGACACTTTTGGATTACAGAGTGGAGGGCCTGCTGCTGAGAATTCTCGCAAGTTGTCCGCTGTCCCCTGCAGGTCTCCAGGCCTCAAGGTCAACATAGAATTCCCAGACACTTATACACACAGGCCCACAGGGTGCCCCAGTAGGACCACCAGCATTAGCATCGGCACAGGACTCCTGGCTGCCCAACCATGCAGGAATCCTGATACTGACAGTTATGGATGACAAGTCATGCTTCCCCACATGTTGAAGTTTGAACATGAGAGAAACACTCCAAGGTAAGCATGTAAAGCAGGGTTTATTTAAAAAAGGGGTAACATAGTTCTCCCAGGAGGTAGAAGGGGGCCATAGCTGGTATCATGGTATCCCTAGAAAGTCTTCTGCCCTTTTTATATATCCTAGACTTCCTTTGTTCTCCAGTCTTTTCCCCCCCTTATCTTTTCTCCTTCATGTGTACACGACTAGCCCCCCCCCCCATCTTAACAACCTTATAGCTCCCTGTAGTGTGTGTGGGGGTCAATTCCTGGGACAGGTTACTTTGGCAATTAGGTTGGAGCAGAGGTAGGTTCATGGTAAGGGTGGAGGAAGGGCATTGAAGGAATTAACATTTTAATCCCTCAGGGGACTGTCTCCAGCTTCCCTGACTCACTCAAAATTGGCCTCCTTGATCCTACCTGACTCAATTTACCTGTCTATACTGACTGCCTGTCTGATTCTGGCTTCAATCCCAGCCACTGCTCCCACACAGAACACCCAGCTGCTGCCCACATATAGGATCTCTGGCCACCACTTCCATGTGGACCTCCATCTGCCAACATGGGGCTCCTCTGGTTGCCTCCATCTTGGGGCACTGGAACTATTGCCACAGTCTCCTACATGCGGTAACCTGTACCTTAGGACAATGCACTGGGTATAGAGACAGCCGCCAGCCACAATACTGCATGCCACAGAGCTGCATCTCTAAACTTCCTGCTCAATGCCATTGTCTGGCCCTACCTGACCCCACAACACACCATCACTTAGAGCAGCTGCCTCCATCTTGTGACATCTTCAAAACTATATTTAGTTGGGGCAACTCTTAGCTTGGAAAACAAGATGGGGCTTAGAAACATTGTCAAAGTACTGAAAGTACCCAGCTCTCCCCATTCCTAGCAGTTACCAACCTGGAACAGTACCTGTAGCTATGTAGCCAGTCTGTAGCTTGCAAAACCAGTTTGCAGAACTGGGTCCTGAGCTGCCCAGTATAAATCAGCTCTCCATGACAGATGCACAGCTCCAAAAGCTCCAAAAGTGCAGCCCACAAGACCTCCTGAGAAGTTCTGAATTGGGAAGTAGAAAAAGAGAGGGTGGATAAAATATAGTTTAGAGACTAAATTAGAGACCAGGAATTGTGAGGTCTACAGGCAAATAAGGAGACAAGACCAGGTGCCCCCATCACACTAGTAGGCCCCAAAAGAGATCCTTGAATCAACCCTCCTACCTAATAACCTTCTCAATCCTGAGGTGGTAGATATCAACAAACAACAGACAACTCCACCAATTGGATGAGAAGGGAAGCTGGAGAGATACTGATGTCCAACAGAAATAATCCTTGTATCTTCCTTCAAGATTTTTTTTCTTCTCTCTCTTCCCTGACATCACTCCCCAAAATTTGTGAAAACAAGTATTGTTCATGAATTAGGCTACTGAGGACTGGTATGTCTCAACAGTGTAATGCAATGGTGTTGTATATTCTTTTATATCCAATTTTTACATTTTTAAACTTTCTTCATATATATGTTTGTTTGTTTTTGGTATTCTACTGTTTCCCACTTACTTGTCTCCCTGAAATCACTTTCTCATTCTTCTCCTTCTACTAACCAACTTCTTTAGATTCCTCTTTTATGCTTTCTAAAATCTAATAACTCTATCCTCACCTCCTACCCCCTCAACATCTCATCCTACACTTCATCCCTGATTCTTTGTCCACCATCAGAAACTGTAGACCCTTTTGCAGACTTATTGTTTATATAGTAGATAATAATTGAACTTATCATTTCTGTATATTGTGACAAGACCATAAATGTCTTAATAGCAGATATTTGGTTTAAGAATGTATATTGTTTGTATTGGGATCTGCTCAGATTGTTCTCCCACTTAAAGAAGAGGTATTGGAAACCTTCAGGGACACTATAAGCCTATAGGGTAAAAATAGCAATGTCTTAGATATGCAATGCTAGATAGGAAGGCACACAAAAACAAGGGGAAAGCAAGGGAAGAAAGTGCCCCCCAAAAACCAAGATATTACATTGTTACAACCCATGGCCAGCACAACAGAAGAAATGACAGAGAAGGAGTTCAGTATGTACATAATTAAAATGTTCTGTGAATTAAAGGATGACATGCAAATACAAACAACAAAAGATCATTTTGATAAAGAACTACATAAGCAAATACAAGAATCAAAAGATTACTTTAATAAGTGTATAGAGTTTCTGAAAATAAAAACCATAAATACTTGAAATAAAAGAAACAATAAACCAAATTAAAAGCTCAATAGAAAGGATCAACAACAAGCTGGGTACAGTGGCACATGCCTGTAATCCTAGTGGCTTGGGAGGTGGAGGCAAGAGGATCTCTATTTCAAAGTGAGCCTCAGCAATTTAGTGAGGCACTAAGCAACCCAGTGAGACCCTGTCTCTAATAAAAGTACCAAATATGGCTAGGGATGTGGCTAAGTGGTTGAGTGCCCCTGAGTTCAATTCCTGGTACCCCTACCCACCCAAAAATGAAAGTATCACCAACATAATAGATCACTTGGAAGCCAGGACCTCAAACAATGAAGACAAAATATATAGTTTTGAAAAGAATGTTGACCACAGTGAAGATGGTAAGAAACCTTGAGCAAAACATTCAAGAATTATGAAGTAACATAAAAGATCAAATTTAAGAATTATTGGGATAAAGGAAGGCATAGATTTATAAACCAAAGGGATGAAAATCGTTTCAAAGAAATAATATCAGAAATTTTTCCAAACATAAAGAATGAATTGTAAATTAAATAAACTCACAGGACACCAAATATACAAAATCACAACCGATTCACACCAAAGGCACATATAATGAAAATCCCTAGCATAAGGAATAAGAAGAGAATTTTAAAAGCCACAAGAGAAAGGAATCATATTACATATAGGAGGAAACCAATTAGGATATCTTCAGATTTTTCAACCCAGACCATGAAAGCTAGAAGATCCTGGAACAACATATACTAAGATGTGGAAAAAAAAAAAAAAAGATGGATGCTAACCAAGAATCTTATATCCAACAAAATGAAGCTTTAGATTTCATGACATGTCTGGGCTGGTGAGATGAGCTAGGTTCAAAGGAGCTGGCTGCAGCAATAAACTGAGAAAATGGCAAAGAAACCACACAAAACACAAACATGAATTTTGAGGGTGGGACTGCTCAGTGACCCCAAGGGTCAGCTCCACGTAGAATAGCACTAGGAAGAGCCATAGGGGGAAGGTGTACCTAGGACCCCCTTATTTAGTGGGGAAAAGACATTGAATAGAATATTCCACCAAAATAAGGGAAGGAGTAGAATTTCAAAGGGTGGAGTCATGTTTGATGATGCCTTGTAGTCAGCAGATTGATTGACATCTTCACACCCATCTCATGTGCTGAGTGGGATCACAAGCAGAGTGAAGAAAAGGCACATTTGAGTTGCACAGCCCAATCAGTACAAAATGCCAGCCCAGTACCCTCATACGCTCAAATGCTCATAACTCACACACAGCCCATGGATGGCTTATGACAACAACAACAACAACAAAAAAAGCAAAAAGTATTTACAACTAGAAAGCCTGCACTACAGAACATCCTTGAAAACATTTTCCAAGAGGAGGAAACAAAAGACAACAATGAAAATCAGCAAAGGGAGATATTACACTAAAGAATCTTCTAATCAAAGGAAAAACCAAGTCAAGTTAAATACCAGAAATAAACAAATATGACCAGGATACAAGTCATGATTCAATAATAACCCTGAATCAAAAGACATAGACTGGCAGATTGGGTTAATTAAAAAAAAAAAAAAAAAGGCCCGACAATATACTGCCTTCAAGAGACTCATCTCATAGGATAAAACATCCACAGACTGACAGTGAAAGGTTGGGAATAAGCATACCACTCACATGGACTCTGTTAACAAACAGGAGTTTCCATCCTTCTATCAAATAAAGTAGACTTCAAACCAAAGTTAATCAAAAGGGATAAAGAAGGACATTTTATACTGCTTAAGGGAAACATACATCAATAAGACATAACAATAATAAATATTTATGCCCCAAACAATGGAGCATCTACATTCATCAAACAAATTCTTCGCAAGTTTAAGAGTCAAACAGACCACAACACAATAATTATGGGTGACTTTAACATGCCTCTTACACCACTGGATAGATCTTCCAAATAAAAGCTAAACAAAGAACATGAAAGGGACAGAACACTCTCAGTGACATTCTATGAAAGCAGTATAACCCTGATACCCAAACTAGACACATCTAAGAAAGAAAACTACAGACCAAAATCTTGCATGAATACAGATGCAGTAATCCTTAATAAAATAGAAGCAATCTACATTCAAAACATACTAAAAATATTATACATCAGGATCAAATGCACTTTATTCCAGGGATTCAGGGTTTTTTCAACACAGGTTTTTTCAAGACATCAGTATACTTCATTGAGAAAAACTGAAAGATTTGCCTCTAAAATCAGAAATAAGACAAGGATGTCCACTTTAACTCTTTCTAGTCAACATAGTTATTGAAATTTCAGCCAGAGCAATTAAGGAAGAGAAGGAAATTAAAGGGATACAAATTTGTAAAGAAGAAGTCAAACTATCACTGTAGGTTGATGGCATAATCCCATATCAAGAGGAACTAAAAAAGTTTCACAAGAAGACTTGTTGTAAATGAATTTAGCAAAGTAGCAGGATACAAGATAAACACTCACAAATCAGTATATTTTCTATATTCTGACAAAAACTCAGATGAAAATGAAATAATGAAAACCAGTAGCCTCAAAAGAAAGAAGGAAAGAAAGAAAGAGAAAGGAAGGAGAGGAAGGAAAGAAAGAAAGAAAGAAAGAGAGAGAGAGAGAGAGAGAGAGAGAGAGAGGGAGAGAGGGAGGGAGGAAGGAAGGAAGGAAAGAAGGAAGGAGACAAAGAAAATGTGGAAATTAATCCAATCAAAGAGGAGGAAAAAAAACTCTACAGTGAAAACTATACAACAATGAAGAAAGAAATAGAGGAAGACTTTAGAAGGTGGAAAGACCTCCCATGTTCTTGAATAGGCAGAATTATTGTTACCAAATGACCATCCTACCAAAAGCATTATACACATTCAATGCAATCCTCAACAAAATACAAAATGTCACTGGTATTGCTTACAGAACTTGAAAAAAAAAAAACAGTTCTCAAGTTTATTTGAAAGAACAAAATACTCAGAAGAGCCAAAGTAATCTTAAGCAAGAAAAGCTGATGAAAGAGACACAACAATACCTGGTATCAAACTATACTATAGAGCTATAGTAGCAAAACAACAGGGTACTGACATCAAAATAGACATTAAGACCAATAGAAAAAAATAGAAGACAGAGATAAACCCAAATGCTTAAAGCATTTAAATACTTGACAAAGGTGCCAAAATGTAGTTTGAGAAAAGACATACTTTTAAACAAATGGTGCTGGAAAACTAGATACCCGTTGAAAAAGAATAACATTAAATCCCTACCTTTCATCCGGTACAAAAAACAAAATGTCAAATCAAAATGGATCAGAGGCTTAGGGATTAGACTATATAAAGTTTGCAAAAGTTAGAGGTAAGCATAGAGAATTATAATTACTATAATAATTATTATAATAATCATAATTACTCGGGGTAAACATTCCATCATATAGATGCAGGCCCTTACTTCAGCAATAAGACCCCTCAAGTACAAGAAATAAAATCAAGAATCAGCAAGTGGGATGTCATCAAATTAAAAAGTTTCTCTATGGCAAAGAAAAGACTGGAATGAAGACAGAGACTACAGAATATGAAAAAATATCTGCCAGCTATTCCCCTGACAGAGGATTAATATCTAGAATTTATGAAAAACTAAAGACCCTCTATGTCAAAAACAAATACCCAAAGAACTAAACAGAAATTTTCAAAAGAAGAAATACAAATCCCCAACAAAAACATGAAAATTTTAACATTTCTAGCAATCAGGGAATTCCAAATCAAAATTACCCTAAGATTTCATCTTACTCCAGGCAGAATGGAAATTATCAATAACATGAATAATAATAAATGCTGGCCAGGATTTGGGGGGAGGTATACCCATATATTGCTGGTGGAACTGTAGATTATAGTACAGTACATTGGAAAGCAGTGTGGAGATTCCTCAAAAAATTAGAAATTGAACTACCATATGATGCAACTATCACACTCAGTATTTATCCAAAAAAACTAAAGTCATCATACTATGAATACATAGTCACTTCTATCCTCAATAGCTAAACTGTGGAACCAACCTAGATGCCCTTCAATAGATGAATGGATAAAAAAAAATGTGGCACATATACACAATGGAATATTACTCAGCAATAAAAAGAGAATAAAATCATGCAATTTGCAGGTGAATGGATAGAGTTCGAGAAGATAATGAAGTTAGTTCAAGAAGATAATGAAGTAAGTGAAGTTAGCCAATCCCCCCAAAATACAAATGTGGAATGTTTTCTTTGATATAAGGAGGCTAATTCATAGTGGGATATCGAGAGAGCATGGGAAGAATAGAGGAACTCTACCTAGGGCAGAGGGGTTGGAGAGGAAGGAAGGGGGCATGGGGTTATAAATGATGGTGTAAAGTAATGATCATTATTATCCCAAGTACAATTATACAATTTTTATTGATACGAACTTATAGTGAATAATATTTTAGCTTTGTTAACTTAAAAAATTGGCTTTGTTTCTGGACATTGTTTAATAGTAAATTTTTAAATAAATTGATTAACCTATACGAGTCTTACTTTCTCATTAATGAAGTGGCAATTGTAATTCACATACTTAATATAAAATTTTATCAATAAAATTATACATATCAATAAAACTATCACTACTTTTCACAAGCAGCAGTTTCTTAAAAATTTCCTCAATCTAAAAACAAATAAAAGAAATAAAAGTTGGAAATAAATTGAGAATGGATAATTCCATGGTAAAATTGAGCACGAACCTTTTTTATTAAGTAATGCCTAGGGAATAGTGACCATATTCAAAGTTGGATAATTAAAAAGTGAAATTATCTCATTTTATTATAATACTGTGTGACCTTGATTTTTCCTATAATATCTGGCATAATGCAAATTATTTTAACTGCCTCAAATCTTTCTCCTCCTCCTCCCCTCTTTCCTCTTTATTTTCCCCCCTCCCTTTCTTATCCAATCTGTCTTTCTTTCTGCTTGACAGTTTTTACCTTACTAATAGATGATTTTGCACAAAATTAATCTGTCTCCCAGAATATTTATAAAAACAAAATATTTAGTAAATTTAAAGCATTCAACAAAATGCTTCAAATACAGTAAACTTATCATTTTTATTTTCTGGATCTTAGTCTCTTACAGAAAGCGTGGTTCCGCTTGATTTCAGCTAACACTATACAGTGTATTTGATAACCCATAAGGTGTTTTAAGAAATAAATTAACTTCTGTAAAGCACTTTGAATAGTGCCTGGCACATAGAAAACATTACATATATCCATTTAATGAATGAATATACCTTCACCCTGTAACCATTGTATAGACTATTAAATTTCAAGAACTTTGGCATCTACAAAATGCACATATACATGAATACAAGCCAAGCCCTAGATATTTTGGAGATATTAAAGTTTAACAGTGTATAATCACTTTCTAATGAACACTCAGCCTATTACATGAGATAAGTGATATGTAAACAAATATAATTCAGGACAGTTACTTTAAAATGTTAATTACTAATGTGATGTGCTTCTACACAATTAATATTAAAATCATATGCTAAATCACCAGATTTGTTATAATAAGTATCATATTAAAAGGATGATTAATTATATACATTTTACACTTACTAGACAACATCTATGTTGGGATGGTACTGGTAACAATGACAGTTTGACATTTCTGGAATAGATTTAGTGATGATAATAATAGTAAGTGAAATTTCTTGCATGAATGATCTGACACAGGCTTAAGTGCATACATATTCTTTATTTCATTTAATATTCATAACATTTCTGTAAGACAGGTACTATTTATTTTTATTATCTTAAATATGTGGAGGAGGAGACTAAGATTCAAATGATTAATAGCTCTTAGAATTAGTAATGACAGAGCTGGGATTCAATCTAATTCTTCCTTTTCTAATTATCAGCCACTAGTTTAATATAACTGTAAAGCTGAGACATTCCTTTTTGTTGCTGCTTTGGTTTACAACCATGATGATAACAGCAATGTCTACATTTGCAGTTTCCAAACTGTGTGGTTAGGTGTCTGGCTTGTAGCATTGAACTGGGTCATTTTATACATCCAAGGGAAACAGGAAAACTCAACAAAGTTACTACAAATAGTACATTAAACTACGTTTCGCAGTTAATGTTAGCACAAAATACATTTCTTTTAATGACATTATATCTCTGAAAATTTGAGTTTTTATTTGTTACTATCATAAAACAAAATATATGTGAAAATCATAATAGAACAAAATCTGAGGATGATGGTATTGTTACCAGAATCCTAGATTAGAGGATTGACTCTGGGGTTGCAGCAAATTAGTTCTGGTTACTTACCTATGACAAAAACAAACAAACAAACAAACAAAAACATAATGATAATGTAAACTTAAATGGAAAGGTGCTTCAATCAGAGTAGCTAAACCAGAAACACAAGGGGACCCACATCCTTACCCTGTTTTTAGGGTACTAACAAAGATTTTTAGGTTTTACAAAAAGGGAAATGAGGACAGAGGTTGGGGATTTGCATAGCTGGAGTGTTCTCACAGCTTGCAAAGCTGGTGATCTTGGTCAAATGTGGTCTGGTCCATCACTATCTCAATATTGGTCAGAAGGAATTTTATTAGCACAGGAAAGTTGCTGTTGCCTTGAGGTAATTTTGACTCATCCCAAGATATTTATTGCTCAAAACTGATCTTACTTAGATCCAGGTCAGTGAACAAAAGAGACAGATGCAAAATAGAGGCAGAGATGCCACGTTCTTAATCCCACTTTTAGTTAATTATTGGATATTTGCAAACAAAAGTGAAAAATCTAAATCCTTGTTACAGTATTGTACCTAAATCAAAATTTGAGAAGTCATGTAGTAAGCAAAAATTATGCATATCCAATTAATAAGATACTTCAAAGATACAATTAATAAGAAATTGTGTTTAAGGACATAGCAAAATATCTTATTTTTCTTTATGTGTGTTATTTTAAAAAATATATATATCCTAAATTGATATTAGCTATTTAATCAGTGAAACTGATAGGTATTTCATTCAACGTTGGGGCACCATGAAAAACATCATGGTAGACTGATTGCTCTATGAGTTGAGACAGTCTAGTAACATCCAGTCTAACACACAAGTGCTATTCCCAGGAATTTCAGTCCTGGGTATCAGAATATTTCTCTTTTGTGTTCATTTCCTTTGCTCATTTCTGACATTCTCTCACCAAAACTGTAAGGTATATCTTTAAAATTCCCCCAGTAGCTATCCTCTCATTTTTGTATTTTAATCTTTAATTGTTATTTCTATAAATGTCAATGATAGAAAAAATACTCAAATAAATACAACTACACCAAAGAAAAGTTTTGGTCTTCACTTAATGCCAATATTCTTTCTTCACCATTTGTGGATTTTTAAAGTTCTGGAAATATATTAGAAAAACACATTGGCACAAATATCTGCTAACAAGTAAGTAGGTTTTATTTTCAGAAGATTTTATCTCATTCTAGTCAGAATGGTAAGTACCAAGAATACAAATAATAATAAATGTTGGTAAGGATATAAGAAAAAATATACACTCATACATTGTTTGTGTTACTGCAAAATAGTACAACTCTAACAGTGGTTCACTTTATGCTTTGAATATGGTCTTTGCTGCTCTGCCAACACAACTTATTTTTTAATTTTTTTTGTAATTTATTTATTTATTTTTTATTATTAGTTGTTCAAACCATTACAAAGCTCTTGATATATCATATTTCATACATTTGATTCAAGCAGATTATGAACTCCCATTTTTACCCCGTAAACATAGTGCAGATTCACATTAGTTACACATCCACTTTTTTACATACTGCCATACTAGTGTCTGTTGTATTCTGCTGCCCTTCCTATCCTCTCCTATCCCCCCTCCTCTCCCCTCCCCTCCCCTCCCATCTTCTCTCTCTACCCCATCTACTGTAATTCATTTCTCTCTCTTGTTTTTTTTTCCCCCTTTCCCCTCACTTCCTCTTATATGTAATTTTGTATAATAATGAGGGTCAACTTATTTTTTAAATGGACGTGTTTCTTTCTCTTTATCTCTCTCTACCCCTGTCTAATCTCTCCCCCTCCCTAATCTCAGGGGAAATAGGATTACCTTTCTTTCTCACCCCCTAGGATAACTGCCTGCAGAGTTATCTGTTACTGAGTACACACCCACCAATGAAATGAAGTAACCTAGACTTTAGAGATGGCTACAGAAGACGTCTAAAATGACTGACTACCAAATTAACAAGTGAATTACAACTCCAGACAGAGAACAATTGGAATATATCTTTTGAATCTCCTCTGTTCCTGCACATGAGGAGAATCACAGCCTGTGGTACTGGAGTCCCCTGTATTTCTCCTTTGCTACCAAAGCAATAAAGCTTCTTTTTCTTTTCCCTCAAAATGGTGTACTCATTATTGGATTGACATCAGGGACAAGGACCAAGCTTTTGGCAACACAACCACTCTGGAAAGCAGTATGAAGATTCTTAAAAAATACAGAAATGGAACTACCATATAATCCAATTACACTATGGCTTGGTATTTATTCAAAAGAATAAAATAGTATTCAAATTAGTATACTATAGGTGTAAGGTCCTTGCTTAGCATCTGTATGGCCATCTTAAGTGACAGTTGCCATCTTAAGAAAAAGTTTGCTTTCCTGCCCAAGGGCCTTTCTGAGAAAGGCTCACCACTCCTTCTTACCAACCCAACCCTTAACCACCCACATTAGGACCTGCCCATCTAATCTTTGAGCTTGCCCCATAAAAGTCCTAAAGACTGTGTTACCTCTCTCAATCAATGGAAGAGAGATGTGCTTTTATTTGTCAGCTCTGACAAATAAACTTTCTTGTGTATCTTTGCCTGGTCTCTGACTTTCATTTCTTGCTTGTCCATCTCCCAGTTGCTTGTTTTCCTTTCAACATGGATACCAAATCAATGTTTTAGTGGCACAATTCACAGTTATCAAGTTATAAGGCAAGACTAGGTACTTGTCAATAAAAGAATGGATAAAGAAAATATGGTGTATATACCCAAGGGAGTTTTACTTAGCCACAAAGAAGAATAAAATTAAAAAATTTGCTGGTAAGTGGATGTAACTGGAGATCACCATGCTGGGTAAAACTAAGTCAGACCCAGAAAATCAAGTGTCTAATGTTTTCTTTCACATGCAAAAACTGAACAAAAATAAGGGGAAAAAGGTTAAAAAAAAAAGGTAGGGGATTGCATGAAAATCAGAGATAATCAATGGAAAAGAAGAAAGGATTGAGGGGGAGAGAGAAGTGATGCAAAAGGAGAACAACATTTGAAGAAATCTGGCCATAATTTTCTATATATGTGTATGAGTATACCACAGTGATTTAGCCTTTATGTATACCCATAATGAACTATTTTTTTAAAAACTATGAACAAATAGAGGATGATCAGTAGAGTAGAGGAAAGGTAATTCAGGGGGACAGGATGGGAGGAAAAAGAGAAGTACTAGGGAATTACTGGAGTAAATCAATTCCATGCTTATAATTATGTCAAAATAAACCCAAATACTATAATAAAATAATAAAAAATAATTTGAACAAAAAAGAAAAAATTAAAAAGCCTCATGAGAAGTCATACAGAAAATCTGTATTAAATTTATCCATTTGTGGAAATACAATTTTATTTGGTGAAATCATCTCTTCAGTTTGCACTGATTTTAGTTTTTATGCTGAACTTAGGCTTTTCCTTTGAACCCTAAAAACTTAGGTAGCGGAATAAATGAGATTTGTACCAAGAAAAAACAGTTTACAGTTTTTCATTCTGATTTGGGAGTTCCTTTCTAATGAATTGTGTCTGTGTCTCATTGAAAACTATGCTATTTCTCACTCCGAAGATCTGAAGGTTCAGTATTATGAAAACCCCCTGTGTTTAAATGTATACTAGAACTATACAGATCAATTATAGCAAATGGAAATGAATAACTCTAAAACAAAGAGAGAGGCTGCAAGATTATTAAATGCACTAATATCAGATATAAGAAATATTTTCTAACCTTGGAACAGGTTAATTGAAGTTCTTGCTATTTTATTAGGGGTTTAGAAAACTCCCTGGGTTTTGATTGCAACCCCAAATGACAAAGAGGCTCAGAACCATTCCAAAAGTCCAGATGGAGGACTAATGCTCATCTCACATCCTCCCTTTGCCCTTTTACTTTTCACAAAGCCCATTTCTATTAAAGATAAACTTGTCTTCCCTTCATGTAAAGTCGCAAAGACCTCAAAGCAGTTTTGATTTGTGCAGCTTCTTGAAGCTATTTCAAAAATTCTTTGGACTACAGAAGGTCTTTGCTTTATATGGGTATAATGGAAAGGAGTACTTGAGTTTCTTTCATTTTTCTAGGCAACAAAGAAGCTGACTACCTCACATGATTAAGTCTTTAAAATAGAGGGGAACAAAAAGAAAGAAAGAAAGTGAAGATTTCAACTCACGGTTCACTTCTCTCCCAGAACATGACACAATATATCTTCCTAATCAATATTTTCAATATTTGAAATCCATTTATACTCTGTCTTTTATTTCAAGTTATCTGATTTTCCCCTCTACCAAGAAAAGTATATGAAGAATAATTTTCTCGAGTAAACTAAACTGTAAGTTTCTAGAGCTAGTCATGAAAATATGAAGACTAAATGAGAAAAATGAATTCAAAATGCATAGAAAATCATTTGACACAGAGTAGACACCCAAAGGGTGTAAGTATTTTTTCCTACTAGAAGTAGGAATTTGCTCAGTTTGGGAAATTATGACAGCTTGATTAAGAAGATAGCACAAAACTGTTGGAAATTTTGAGCTGAGAGGAGATAACACTTTTTCAGAGACCTATTTTTTTTCAAGAAGTTTTAATCACTAGACATTACTTATGTCTCATTGACTAAATGTGACTTACAGATACGTTATTCCACATTATTATGACTTGGAATAATGATTTGAAACTCATTTGTCAGGACATGTGTAAAGGAAACCATGGCTCTATTAAGAAATAAAAAGGAAATAATAGGGGATGGAGAGGAAGAAGAACAGGTAGAGAGAGAGCAAGCAAGAAAGAGAAAGGGGTGGTCTGGGGTTGTGGCCCAGTGGTAGTGTGCTCACCTAGCACATGTGAGGCCCTGGGTTCAATCCTCAGCACCACCTAAAAATAAATAAAATAAAGGTATTGTGTGTAACTATAACAAAAAATAAATATTTTAAATAAGAAACTATTAGTGAATAGTTGTGGTGTAGTCAATCTGGATTACTAATGTGTAACCTATTTAAAACATCTTAATTTGCATTTATTTTGTTCCTAACAAGACAGTTATAGGTAGAAGTTGGGCAAAGAAGATCAAAGCCTCCACTTCTCTATAAACCATGTATCCCATCTTTCAGTAGCAAACTTTGTCAAGAGGGCTCATACATACTTCCCTATCTTGTATTTCTATTATCTCTGGATTTCTCTATTTATAGGTGTCCCTTGACAATTTTTATCCCTTTACTACAGAGATTTATGCTTTGAAAAAAATTCTAAAGTAATGACACTTTCTTTAAGAAAAAGATTATATCCCTTTTGAGTTCACATGTGCCTCAGGCTAATTTCAAACAGAAAGTGTTCTTAACAGTCCCAGTGCCTGTGCCCAGAAGTACAATTTCTTTGCCAAAGGCTGTTCTTAAGAATTTGCCTTATTTTACCTTCGGAATGCATCAGCTGTCAAGCAACTTGTGCCACTTCAATAACAGCCAGACATCCAATTGTGATCTTTATTTTCATTTAGCAGTAGGTTATGCCATATGTTTTTCATTTTTCATTTTTTCTAACCTCCCTATAAGGAAGACTCTTTAGGGACCTAAAATGTTAAATGTTCCTTATGTTTCTCCATTTTTTGGAGCTCAAATCCATGGGTCCTCTTCCATTCTCTCCTGCTTGCAGGCTCGGACATTTGTTTTGCTAAAAACATTCTCCATATCTTTTATTGGTCATCCTTCACAATAAAAGCTATGAATTCTACAAATTCTGCCTTTGATAAAAACATCAATTTTTCAAACAAAACTTTTCCTATCCACTCCTCCTAAATTGGATAATATCACCCAAGGGGTATCATTTATCCACTTAACATCTATCTCCTACATGAAATCAATCTATCATTGTTCTACCTTTCTTCCCTAAAGAAAGCGTCATCTTCACTGAGACAAACCTCATACCTCTAAATCCACGAGTTTCCCTCAGGGTATATATCTGACCTATCCTGCCTGGGGTTTGGATTTGCATCACTTGTAATATAATACAAAATGTTATATTTTGTTAACTCCACTTTTTTCTCAGTATATCTGAGGTGATTTTTATTTATATTTCTCATAGTTAGGGGAAAAAAAATAAAACATAAAAAGGCAGTTGTCTGGGAAAACTTCAATGTATTTATTATTGATTACCTATAAAATAAAAACTCATGTAAAACTGTTTTTTTTTTTTTAATTGTCAACCTGGCAGGTGGACAGATGATGAGAAGATGGTGGGGTAAAGAAGGCTGCATCCCAAGGTGCACCATGTTGTAAGACAAAAGCAGTGGGAGTACAGCTTTTCAGCAAAGTAGGTAAAAGAGGGTTTCACTAAAATTTTCTATTGGATACTCAAAATGGCTTAGAGACTTAAAAATTGGGGTACAGTAAACAAAGAAGAAAGAATACATCAGAGTCAACCCAGTGGCCCCACCAGCAGTGCAATTTATCACAGATGGAGGGAGTGGTAACACAGTCTTGGTACAGAAAAACCTGATATGAATGAAAAATGCTGCCTAACGCCGATCCCTACCCTGATTGTTGGTGCTTGAAAAGCATGCTCTTTTTCTCAACTGGCTGAAGAAACCTGAGGCAGGAGCCACTTTGTGGTGAGCATGCTGCTGAGGGGACCTCAGGATCTGGGAGATGAGAATTAAATACACACATACACACACACAGCCATAATATCCTGGCAGGTGCCAACAGAAAGACCTAGGCTGGGCCTGATGAAACATGAGTGAAATGGGCATCACAGACTAGACTATACCCAGGGGGATTTGAGTGGGAAGAGTGAAAGGGAGCCGAACTTGCTTCTCCTTTGTGTTGGATGACTCACAGGACAAGCTGAAGCAGGTTGGAAGTCTAAGCAGGCGGTGAGAGTCTGTGTGTGTGTGTGTGTGTGTGTGTGTGTGTGTGTGTGAGAGAGAGAGAGAGAGAGAGAGAGAGAGAGAGAGAGAGAGAGAGAGAGAGAGAGAGAGAGAATGCACTCTGGATCTAAGTCCTGGAAGGCTGTGCTCCTGGGCATTAGTGAGTGGAGGATCAGAACCTTGTACCACGATTGGATTTCTTGGGATAAACCAGGCCCCAGAAGAGATCAGGTAAATTCTTGCCCTAAGGGTGGGCCAATCTAGTTTCTCAAAAGAAGGCCCCTACCCAACAAAGTGCCTAAGGCCTAATTAGATTTAAGCCCCACCTGCTGGAATTTCTCGCCCAAAATGCTACAGAAATGGTTCCCTGGGAATGCACTAAACTGGTCTGTAGGAACAAAATGCCAATCATCAGTATGCCTTAATCCATCCCACCTCATATTGGTGATAAGGGAAGCTGGGTCTCATATCAAACTACTTCAATCTTAGGCCACTAAAACTAGCAGCTTTGAGAGCAACACAAAAACAGGAAGGGTTTAACAGTCCCCATTCTCAAGAAGAATTGCAAAGAAAGACTTTGGACAGTGATCACCCACTCTGGTCAACTACTTTGACAATAAAAAGGGTTCCTTCATTTTTTCACTAAGATTTCTAATTCTTTATTTTTATTTTATTTTTTTTCCATAGTGTGAAAGTGTGTGTGAATTCTAGCTGTGCTAATAAGTTCAGGGACATATATACAATACCCTTATTTGTTTCTTTTCCTCATTGTTAGCATTTTTAATGTAATCATGTTTTTTTTTCTCCTATCATTGTCTTTTTGGGGTTCAGATTTTAGGATTGTATATTTTGATTTGATTTTGTATTATTTTTATTTATTTATTTTTCTTGTTTCTCTCTCTTATCTCTTGCTAAGAGCCAAAATCTGTTGTTCTGTCTACCTCTTTCCCAATACATTATTTATTCTATTTTTCACTCTTTTCATATAAATATCATTTGCTACAGACCCATTCCCTATTTCCCCCCTTATGCTCCCCTGCCCTATCCACCTGCTCCTCCTTCTTCTTCTCTAATAGTTTTCTTTCTTCCCCTTGATTCCACATATGAGAGAAAGAATGTATTACTTGTCTTTCTAAATCAGAAGAACTCCTCTATTTAATAATATACTCCTGCCTTTGTATTAGCAGGTAATAGGAATTAACTGTCTTCTTGGTGTCAATCATTTGTCATATTTTTTGTCAATACTATTTATATTTATTTTTCATATTCATTTAGATAGCTTCATGGCATCCTTCTTCAATCTCTAATCATTATAATGCAAAAATATGATTATTTATAATTTTTAAGCAACTACAGATATTTTACAATGTGATTTGTAATCTCTAGGTTTAAGTAAGTGTCTTCAAAGGATATTTCACATAAGGATTAACAATTTTGAACACTTATAATTTGAAGATATTATACAAAGAAAAGCCAAATTAACTTATAAACATTTTAAAACAAATTTTTGGGAAATTGATTCCTGAAAATTCCCTCTTCATATTAATATGAAAAAGAATAAATATTTTCAATGTATCCTACATTTGATGTGTCATATTTACATATTATTTTAGTGAATTTACACAATCACATAAATCATATTTGTTAAAACAAATTGCTAATATTTCCTGTGCTTTTTAGTCATTTTTAACAATATCTTGTGAACTGTGAATTCAAGTAACTGTCTTCTATAACTCATGAAAAATATAACTAGAGTTTTGTCCATTTAAAAATTGCCTTACTATTCAACTTATCTTTAGATCATTATGTGTAAAAAATTTCAAATTAGGAATTTTGACATTGACTCAAGTTGATTATGGCAAAGAGAAATTGTTTATATCCTTATATAATTATCTTTGGTAATTAACTTTCTGATCGTCATGGGCAATAAGTATTGTTCCCCTGTCTTTTGCAAACTAAAATTATTAGAAAAGTTGTATAATGTTTTTATTTTGTTAGCTTTTCATCATTGTGTCTAAAATACCTGACATAGCCAACTTAAAGAAAGAAAGATAAATATTGGCTTACGGATTAGTGGTTTCAGTCCATGGTTGCTGGCTTCAAGGCAGAGGAAAGCTATTTCCCTAAATGTGGCCATGAAGCAAAGGAATGCAGGGGAAGGGACTAGGGATGATATATATCCTTTCAGGGGCTAACCACAATGATACAATTCTTCCAAATATGCCACACCACCTATAGTTTCTATTATCTCCCAATAATGTCATTAAATTAATTCATCAATTGATTAATCCACTGATGAATTCAGATACATTATCATCTAATGACTTCCCCAAAGCTTCATCTCTGAAAAAATACTCTTTAATACATGAACCCTTGAGGGACATTAGAGATCCAAATCATAGCACCTATGTTTTAACTGATAAAGCTAATCATACATAAAGAACATAAAAAGATAAAGTTATTTTCTTTGAAAGTCTTTAATCATAAATCTCATTAATTGAATTTTCTACTGTTTCTATTTACTTTCCAGTGCCATGTATTATATTTAATTTTACCCTAATTATGTTTTTTTTGTATTTTTACATTGCATATAGTTGCACTGTGAATAATTCTATATACTGTATAACAGAAGGATTAAATATGCCCTGAAAAAAATAATTATATTGTTGCAGTAACCAAAAAGGTAAAAAAACATACAATTTAGACATCTTTCTGCTATGGTTAGGATATATATCCTCCCAAGGTCCTATCAAAGTCTTTATTCACAAGTCTGAAGTGCTATTAGAAGATGGTAGAATCTTCTAAAAGGCGAGGTCTAGTGTGAGAAAGCTTGGTCACTGGGAACATGTACATAAAGGATATTTTGTGTCCCAGATCCTTCTTCTTATTCTTTGCTTTCTGATCACTGTGTGTTGAGCAGCTTCCTCTAGCAGGTTCACCACAAGCTCAAAGTCAAAGGGCCAAGTGACCATAAACTGAAACCTCTGAAACTATGAGGCCAATTAAACCTTTCCTTATAATTTGACTATTGCATTTTATAACCAAATTTTATACAAGCAAATTAAAAAAAGAGATAGGCTGAAGACTATTGCACTGTCTGGTAAATAACACAACACAGATTATGTACTATGTTAGATTACAACTTCAATACTGATGATAAATCCATATTTAATTCATATATAAAAATGTTTACATCTTTCAAGTATTTATTATTTTTAATTTGATATGTGATTTATCACAAAGGCTTATACATTATTGAATGAAATGGGTATGAGAAAACAATATGAGATAGTAATCTTCTAGCTCAAATTTTCTGGGAATATTAACCATGAGAGGGTGCTGAATTTGGTTAAACATACTTTTCTCCATTTTTGAGATTACCATATGAATAGTTTCCTTTTTTGAGTTAATTTGATTCATCAAATGGGTGTAATTAACTATTCTTCCATATCTGGGATGCAGTTCTACTTGTCCTTTGTCAGTAATATGCCATTGAATTCTATGTATTATTTTTGTAGGACTTTTATATCTAAATTCATGAGAGATGATCCTCTTATATTTTTTCTATTTTACTCAGCTTTGGTAATCAGTTTTATACTGAGCTCATGAAATATTTCAGAAGGTTCTAAGAATGCCTGTGGGGAAATAGTTACCAGTGACATATCTTGGTATTGAGGGATTTGTTTTTTCATTTTTTTAAATGAGGATGTTTTATAATACAAATTGTATTTATATTTGGCTACTTAGTGCCCAGGCTGACCTGAAACTAAAAATTCCCGTGCCTCAGCCTCCCTAGTAGCTGGGATTATGAGTATGTGCTATTTTGCCCAATTAAATTTTGGCATAATCTTACAATTGAATACTCTAATAGAATAGAAAGAAACAAAATACTGACCTAACAAGATTTGAATGAATCTCAAAACTTTTGTACTGAGTGACAAAAGCCTTAGACAAGTGAAAAGATTATGTATGATTTCATTTATATAAAATTTCAAAACAGGTTGTCTCTTGGGTGAGCTGTGCTAAGGACTGAAACTGAGGGGAAATATATGCTCATAGTCTATATCGTGATAGGTACTGGAACTGCACAAATATATGCATTTGCCAAAGATAAGGCAAAGTACAACTAATTAAAATTCTCACATTTCACTTAAGGTAAATTCTACTTAACCAATAAAGGAATGTTGAACTCTCTTTTAAATAATCTGTTTTGAATTTATACTTTTGATTTATACAACTACTAGAAATTTACCTGGAAACACAACTCAAACTATTTATTTCTAGAATATTAGGTAAATAAATAGAAATGTGAAAAATCAAGTACAGTAAGATGCTAAGGTAGATTCTAGATACTAGATATTAGGACTATCACCTCAAAATTCTTTCAAATTTAATCTGTTTATTTTTATTTCAAAAATTAAAATGGATTAGAAATATAACCCAGTAATAATCATTCGCCAAAAGTTATTTTTTTAACACTTAGGATGATTAAAAATTTACTAGTTTTCTTTTTTCTTGAGAAAAGCTAGTAATAATAACACTTTGAATCATTTTAGTGTTTTAGGCTCTTGCTTTTTTGATTTTCATCATTTACTTTATTTCACACAAAAAACTGATGATATTGAAGTTATATTAGATATTTTTTCTTTTATAGATATTTTGTTAAGTTTGTTCTTTTTAGATACACATGACAGAGGTGTGTGTATTTTGGCATATTGTAGATACATGCAATATAACTTATTCTAATTAAGATCATATATATATATATATATATATATATATATATATATATATATATATATATATATATTAGTTAGTTAGTTTGTTTGTTTAGTTGTTGATAGACCTTTATTAGAATTGAACCTAGTGCCTCACACCTGCCAAGCAAATGTGCTAACACTGAGTCTCCACCCCAGTCCTAGAATCTTATTCTTATGATTGAACACAATATGGAGTTACACTGTTTATGTATTTATATACAAAAATAGAAAAATATGTTCAATTAATTCTACTATCTTTCCTATTTCCCTGTCCCCTTTCTTACTTTCATTCCCCTTTATATAATCCAACAGACTTCTCTTCTTTTCCTCCCCCACCCACCCTTGTGTGAGTTAGCACCTACATGCCAGAAATTTACCCTTTGGTTTTTATGGGACTGGCTTATTTCACTTAGCATGATAGTCTTCAATTCCATCCATTTATTGACAAATGCCATAATTTCATTCTTCATGATGGCTGAGTAATATTCTACTGTGTATATATAACACATTTTCTTTATTCATTCATCTGTTGAGGGATACCTAGGTTGGTTCCATAGCTTGGCTATTATGAATTGAGCTGTTATAAAGATTGATGTGGATGTGTCACTGTAGCAAGCTGATTTTAAGTCTTTTGGATATAAACCAAGAAATAGGATAACTGGTTCAAATGGTGGTTCCATTCTAAGTTTGCTCTAAGGAATTGCTACACTGCTTTCCAGAGTTGTTGTACTAATTTGCAATACCACCAGCAATGTATGAATGTACCTTTTTCCTCATATCCTTGCTAACATTTATTGTAATTTGTATTGTTGATAATTTCCATTCTGATTGGAGTGAAATGAAATCTCAGTGTAGTTTTAATTTGCATTTCAGAAATTGCTAGAGATGCTGAACATTTTTTTCATATATTATTTAACCAGTTGTATTTCTTACTTGAAGGTCTTGTCCAGTTTCTTTGCCCATTTATTGATTGGGTTATTTGGGTTTGTTGTCAAGTGTTTTCAGTTATTTGTATATCCTGGATATTAAAGCTTTATCAGAGGTGCAGATATGCTCCCATTCTGTAGGCTCTCTGTTCACATTCTTGATTATTTCTTTGACTGTGAAGAAACTTTTTAATTTGATACCATCCCGTTTACTGATTCTTGATTTTACTTCTTGTGTTTTAGGAGTCTTGTTAAGGAAGTCAGTTCATAAGCCAACATAATGGAGAGTTGAGTCTACTTTTTTTCTAGTAGGTGAGGGGACTCTGGTCTAATGCCTAGGTCCTTGATACACTTTGAGTTGAGTTTTGTGCAGCATAAGAGATTGGGATCAATTTTATTCTACTACACATGGGTTTCCAGTTTTCCCAGTACCATTTGTTGAAGAGGCTATCTTTTCACCAATGTATTATTACGATGGCTTTGTCTAGTTTGAGATAACTGTATTCATCTCTATGACATCTATTCTGCTCCATTGGTCTTCATGTCATTTTTGTGCCAGTACCATGCTGCTTTTGTTAGTGTAGCTCTGTAGTATAATTTAATGTCTGGTATTATCATGCCTCCTGCTTCACTTTTCTTGCTATAAATTGACTTGGCTATTCTGGGCATCTTATTATTCCAAATGATTTTCATAACTGCTTTTTTCTATTTCTTTGAAGAATGTCATTGGGATTTTAATAGGAAATGCATTAAACCTGTATAATGTTTTTAGTAATATGGCCATTTTGGCAATATTAATTCTTCCTTTCTATGAATATGGGAGATCTTTGCATTTTCTGAGTTCTTCAATTTCTTTCTTTAGTGTTCTTCAGTTTTCATTGTAGAGATCTTCACCTCTTTTGTTTGATTGAATCCCATGTATTTTATTTTATTTTTGAGGCTATTGTGAAGGTACTGTTTTCCTGATTTCTCCTTGACCTGATTTATCATTGGTGTACAGGAACACAATTGATGTATGGGTGTTAATTTTATACACTGCAATTTGCTGAATTAGTTTATGAGTTTTAGAAGCTTTTTGGTATAACTCTTTATGTCTTCTAAATATAGAATCATGTTGTTAGGAAATAGAGATTGTCTGAGTTCTTCTTTTCCTATTCATATCCATTTAATTTCTTTCTTTTACCTAATTGGTCTGGCTAGGGTTTCAAGGACTATGTTGAATAGGAGTCCTTAAAGATTGTATCCCTGCCTTGTTTCAGTTTTTATAGGCAGTGTTTTTAGTTTTTTTTTCTCCATTGAGGATGATGCTAGCCTAGGGTTTAATGTATATAGCTTTTACAATGTTGAGATATGTTCCTAGTATCCCTAATTCTTCTGGGGTTTGAGTATGAATGGATGCTGTATTTTGTGATATGTCTTTTTCTGTATCCATTGAATAAATGGTGCTTCTTGTCTTTAATCTGTTGATGTGATGAATTACATTTACTGATTGCCATATGTTGAAACAAACTTGCACGCCTCAGATAAACCCCACTTGATCATGGTGCACTTTCCCTTTAATTAAAGGGAAAATGATTTTGTATGTGATTTGCCAGTATTTCGTTTCGAAATTTTTATTTATTTAATTTAGCATTGTACTCTCCAGATCCATCTATTGTCCTGCAAATGTCATAAAGTATTTCATTTTTATGGATGAGTAATATTACATTATGTATGTACATTATAATTTTTTTGATGGGCATCTAGGTTGGCTCCATAGTTTAGCTATTGTGACATGGGCAGGTATAAACATTAATATAGCTGTGTCACTTGTAACATGCTGATTTTAACTGCTTTGGATATCTGCTGAAGAATGGAATAACTCGGTCAAATGGTGGTTCCTTTCCTAGTTTTTTGAGGATTCTCCACACTTCTGTAAAGAATGGTTGCACTATTTGCAGTCCAACAACAACATATGTTTTTACGCTTTTCCACACATCCTCACAAACATTTATTATTACTTTCATCCTTGATTATTGCTTTTCTAAATGGAGTGACATGAAATCTCAGGGTAGTTTTAATTTGCATTTCTATAATTACAAGAGATATTGAATATGTTTTTATATATTTGTAGACCATTCATATTTCTTCTTTTGAAAATTTCATTTGCTCGTGTATTAATTGGGTTATTTGTATTTTTAGTGTTAAATTTTTTGGTTCTTTATACATTTATCTGAGTTGTGGGTGGCAAAGATTTTCTTCCATTTTTTAGGTTCTCTCTTCATGATCTTGATTATTCTCTTTTCTGTGAAGAAGCACTTTAGGGTTATACCATTCCATTTATTGTTTTTTTTTATTTTCTTATACTTTAGGAGTCCTGTTGAGAAAGTCAGTTCCTAAGCCAACATGTTACAGTGTTGGGCCTACATTTTCTTCCAGTAGGTATAGAGTTTCTTGTCTATAACCTGGGCCTTTGATCCATTTTGAGTAGAGTTATGTGCAAGGTGACAGATAGGGGTTCAATTTCACTCTACTACATATGGATTTCCAGTTTCCCCAGAACAATTTGTTTGTTGAAGAGGCTCTTCTCTCCAGTGTACATTTTTAGCATCTTTGTCTATATGAAATAATTGTATTTATGTGTTTATGTATTTATCTCTGTGTCTTATAGTCTATTCCATTGGTCTACATGTTTGTTTTGGTGCCAATACTATGCTGTTTTTGTTATTATAATTCTGTAGTATAGTTTCAGGTGTAGATGCTTCCTATTCCATTTTTCCACTAAGTATGGCTTTGGTTATTCTGGGACTCTTATTTTTCCAAATAAATTTTATGACTTCTTTTTGTATTTCTATGAAAAACATCATTGTAATTTAAATAGGAATTTCATTAAATTTGTATAGCACTATTGGTAGTTTGGCCATTTTGACAATATTAATTCTGCCTACCCAAGAACATGGAAGATATTTCCGTTCTCTAAAGTATTCTTTAATTTCTTTCTTTGGTGTTATAATTAATTTTCCTTATAAAAGTCTTTCAACCTTTTGTCAGATTGATGTCAGATTGATTCCCATTTTTTTTGAAGCCATTGTAAATGGGATTGCTTTCCTAATTTCATTTAGTTGATTGGCATTCGGTGTACAGAAATGCAATTGAATTATGACTTAAATTTTATATCTTGCTATTTTTCTAAATTTATTTATTAGTTCTAGAAGATTTCTGGTAGAATTTTTTTAATTTTTTCATTTTTTTTGTGTGTGTGTGATCATCAAAAATAGGGATGGTTTGAGCCCTGATTTTTCTAGTCATATTCCTTTGATTTACTTCTTTTGTCTAATTGCTCTGACTAGAGTTTCAAAACTATGTTAAATAGAATTAGTGAAAGTTTGCATCCCTGTCTTGTTCTAGTTTTTATAGGCAGTGTTTTCTGGTTTTTCTCCACTTAAAAAGATGTCGACCTTGGGTTTAACTTTTCTTTTTTTATATCTGGTTATGTTAGCTTTACATCAGTGTGACAAACTACCTGAAATAATCAGAATATAATGAGGAAAGGTTTATTTTGGCAAATAGTTTCAGTTCTGGGTTGTTTAGTGCTGATGCTTTTGTTCCTGCAACAAATTCTATAAATTGTAACAACTTTGCCTTGCTCACAGAGCTACATCTTGATTTAAGCACATCTTTAAACACAGCAATAAAATGTTTCTTTTCTATGGATCTAATATATCCAATGTTTTTACACTTGACTATATATTTGTTCCTCACCTCCTCACCTTTTGTTTGTTTGATGTGTCTTCAGACATGTCCCCTCATTTAGTCATTGAAGTTACCCTGTGTCCAGATCTGTATGGGCCACCAACTGCTATGACCAGCATGACCAAATTTGTGGTATCTGAGAGAGGTGATGGGGAGTTAAGAAAAACACACACACATAGATCTGTAGATAGCTGGTATTAGGTGGAGCACTGCTCTCTGATGGAGAATATTTATGCATGTCTCATAATCAAGTTAAAGACTATAAAAGCACTCTTCTTTGTGCGTAAGAAAGGTACAGGTAGCTTTTCCATAGTTTCAATATGCAATGCTAGGAGCTTTGTGCAGCACTCAGAAGCCCGTTGTCTAAAGTTATGGTTAAGCGGGCAGGCTCAGGAGTAGCAGTGCTGGTGAAACATTGTAGTTATCTTGCATGCTCAGAATACCTCTATCCCTGGGAGCTATGTGCCTGAGATCAAGGTTAATGCTGGTAAGACTTTGCAGAGAGCTTCTTCTGGTGGGGTGTTACCACAACTGGACATCTTATATCCTTGTACAGAAACATTCCCAGGCAGCAAGCATGCAACAGCCATGAAGTCATCATAGACTCCCAATCTCAGTCACTGCTCTCCCATTCTCTGTCACATCTTTCCACAGTTTCAGTTCAGGGTTGCTTGGTGCTATTGCTTTTGTTCCTGTAGTGAAGCAGGACATCATTGAGGGAGCAGATGGTCAAGCAGGATGCTTACCTCATGATGGCTAGGAAGTAAAAAGAGAGATGGAAGTTACTTGAGACCCAAAATCTCCTTCAAGGGCATTCCTATGAAGATGTAACTTTTTTCTACTAAGCTTCACTTTTTAAGGGTCCACTGATTCCAAATACTGCAAGCTGGAGACCAAGATTTAAAATATAGATTTAAAATTGGGGAAAATGCCACATTCAACCTATAGCACCAGCTTAATTCACTTAATGTTACAATCTCCAGATTCATTCATGTTGCCACAAATGATAAAATTTTATCCTTTTTTTATAATAAAGATATTTCTTTGTTTTTATTTCCATTATATAAGTAGTAATAACTTTGCTTACTATCTGAATATAAGTCTTAAAAAAAGGATCACACACAAACACTGTTGATGGTACTGCAAATTGGTGCAACCACTCTCAAAAGCAGTATGAAGACTCCTTGGAATGGATTCATCACTTGACCAAGTTGTCCCACTTCTTGGTGTATATCCAAAGGACTTGAAATCAGAATACAATAGTGACACAGCCACATCAAATTTATACCAACACAATTCCCAATAACTAAGCTATGTAGCCAACCTAAGTTCCTTTCAACAGATGAATGGTTAGAGAAAATGGGGTATATATACACAATGGCTTATTACTCAGCCATACAGAAGAATAACTTTATGATATTTTCTGGTAAATGAATGGATCTGCAGATTATCATGCTATGTGAAATAAGCCAATCCCCCCAAACGTCTAATGTTTTCTCTGAAATATAAAAGCTAAGCCACAATAAGGAGAGAGGGGAAGAATACATGTTCAGTGGATAAGACAAAGGGAAATGAAGGGAAGATAGATGGCATAGGAAAAGGAAAGACTGTGAAATGAATCTGACAGAACTGTCTTATGTACATATATGAACACACCACAGTGAATCTCACCAAGATATACATCCACAAAACTGGGTCCTAATCAGAATAAGATTATATTCCATGCTTGTATAGTTACATCAATATGGATTGTACTGTCATGTATAAGTAAAAAGAATCAGTACAATTTTTAAAACATAAAGTACATAAGTTTATATGTAATAGTCAATAAAGAAAAAAGTATGAAGTTTAATTTTTTTTAAATGAATATTATTTAGCCTCAGAAATGAGGATATTTTTCTGATTGTCACAACTATTGTGCTTAGTAAAGTAAGACAGATATGGAAAGAAAAATATTGCACAGTCTCATTTTAATGTGGAATCTAAAGAAATCAAATATCCAGGGCTAGAGAATAAAACAGTGATTAATAGGGGCAGCTAGAGCCCAGGGAATGGGGAGACATGGATCAAAAAGTACAAAGTAGAAAATAGAGGGGATGAACAATTCTAAGGATATAATGTGCAAGATTAACAAATATATTAATAATAGCATGCTATTGTATTATATTATATTAATTTATTATTATAATAATAGCATGTACTTAGAATTTTTGCTTATATGGCTATAAGTTCATTTGCCACAGGTAAGAAATAGGTAACTATATGCAATGATAGATGTTTTAATTTGTTTCTTTTCAGTAACAGTTTTCATTTAGATCACACAACACCATGTGGTATAACTTAAATATATACAATAAAATATAGTTACAGACAAGATAATGGTCCTTTCCCTCACTCTATGTCTTGGCATCCTTGCCAAAAATCATCTAACCATATGTATGAGAGTTTATTTGGGGGATCTATATTCTATTTTATTTATTTATATGTCCATCTTTATGCCTATACCATACTATTTTTGTCTGCTATGACTTTATAATAAGTTTTGAAATTTGTAAGTGTAAACAGTTTCAATTTCATTCTTTTTCAAGTTTATTTTGACTACTCGGGATCTCTTCAGTTTCCATATTAGTTTCACAATGGATTTTTCTATTCCTGGAAAAAAGTGTTCTTGGCATTTTGATTGTAATTACATTAAATCTGCAAATCCAATCTTAATAATACCAAGATCTAACCCTTTTAAAAATATGAAATCTTCTAATTCATGAATAGAAAAAGAATAGATAAATATTTTCACTAAGTAAATTTCTATTTTATTTGTTTGTTTGTTGTGTATGGTATTAGAGATTTATCCAAGAGGCACTCTACCACTGAACTATATCTCCAGCTCCTTTCTTAAATATTTATTTTGAGGCAGGGTCTCATTAAGTTACCAGAGATAGCCTCTAACATCCAATCCTTCTGCCTCAGCCTCCCACAATCCTTAGATTATAGGAATCTCACTTGTTCATTAATGTCTAGTCCTCAGATAGTCAGGAAAGGCTCTGTCTTTCCCACATTGCAAAATGTAATAAGGTCTTTGGCTTACATAGGCAATAAAATTACAAAATCAATAATTTGTTAGTCTATTTTCCACCCATGTATCCAAAGTCCATCTTGGTGACATTAAATAGTTTCTATGTATGCTATTTGTGTGTTGAGTAGAAAAAAAAGGCTTATTTTAAAAGGAGTTAGTATATAATCAATACTGCATGTTTTCAAAAGAAGTATAGAACAAGAATAGACTTTCTGTATTCTTTCATAGAATCAAGGACAAATAAAGAAATAAAAAATAATTAGAGAATAATTAAGTTAAAGCTAATAGAAAAAATCACACATGCAGTGATAGCAAACAAAAAGTTACAAAGTTGAGCGTGAAGAATTAATGGTATAATCTTGGAATGAGTAGAAATTTAACTGATTTCTGATTGATAGCATTTGTCAGAGGAAAATAGAAAAGATAAAAATTTAGAATATTAACCTAAGTATAAAGAGAAAATATGTAAATTTCACAGAAACAGAATAACATGTTGACCTGATTTCACCAGAACAATCCCTTGAAATTGACCAGTTTATTAGAAGAAGTCATGCTTTCCCGGGTACACAGATTTACAGAAAGGATTCTACCAGTCCTGACCGTAATTCCTCAATTGTCTAATATCATCTTGGTAAGTCTGAATTTTTGCCCATTTTCCTGACACAATAGTAATGTTATAATATTTTCAAATCTGTTTTTGATATATTTCTCTTGAGAGTGCCCATAGGCAAAGACTTATTAGAATCGTTAATGAAAGGGAAAGTTAGGTTCAGGTGTGTGTATCAGGTAAGACACAAAAAGGAAGAAAAACTAAAATGCATGAAATGAAGGAAGTTTATTTCTCACAGATTCCATAGAGGTGAGGGGTGCTGACAGGAAGTCTACTGAAATTCTGGAGGTAGCAGAAAGCTCATACAGCAGGTAGAGACAGATGAAAGGACCTATGGGACTCTTCTTTTATTAGGGGTGTTGTCCCTTACACTTTCTCATGGAGATTGTGGGTTGGCTAATTTAATAAAGATACATGCCAAGTGGGGAACATCTTTATATGAATCTTGTGTGAATTGTTAAATTTTATTGTAGTCAATAGATATAGAATATGTTGGTTTTGTGATCAGTACAATGAAGAGAAAGTTAGTTATGTTGCAAACAAATACATATAGAGGGGAAGTTGTAAGTAGACTAAAGGTGACATGGTACAACTGGTTTTTAAACAACTTAGGTCCAAAAAAAGGGATACTGATGTATTTGGTATATTGAACAAGTTTATTACAAGTATTGTTATGTTATTGCCATTTTTATTTCATAAGATGCAAAGTTTGAACAATAAATTCATTGCTTTCTGTAGTATGACTCAGGCAATGTTAGAAGTAGCAGAAAGGGTCTTAGACCAGAATTTTCTTGTTGGACCATGAAAAATATTATGACCTTGGTGTAAAGTTGATAGGTATAACACACTTACTCAAAAATTCTTAAAATATAGTAACAAGAAGAGAAAATCAGTCCAAATGAAGGAAGTTAAAGATCACAGTTGATAGCAAGGATGGTGGAATGTGATAGACATCATTAACCAAAGCACATGTATGAACAAAAATTTGTGTCAACATACTTTATATACAACCAGAGATATGAAAAATTGTGCTGTATATGTGTAATAAGAATGGTAATGCATTCCTCTGTCATTTATTTTATAAAAAATTTTAAAAATCACAATTGAATTTAAAGTGGCTTATAAACCAGATACTTTATACCAGGGCCTCATATACATCAGATAAACTCTACCACTAAGCTACATTCCCAAACTTAAACAAGATAGTTAGAACAGTTTCAATTTTGGAAAAAATAGGCAATTTGGGGAAAAATAAATAGGACAGACATTCCAATTTGGGGACTAATAGGGAATTAAGATTTTGATCCACTCATGCAAGCCTAATTGATATTTTTTTAAATGCAATTTTTAGAAAGATATTTTTCTTTGCTTGTGTATAGACACCTCCAATTAGGTTACAGAATTAATGAAAAATATAAAAATATTAATATTTTATAAAAACAAAATACAAGAAAGTATTGACATCCTAAGGTTATGAAATAATTTAATAGATGTCATTCTAAAAGCACAAATTATCAGTGGAAAATACTAAATTGGCATTAAAAAAATCAAACAATATTCTGCTCCTTAAAACAAATTGTTATGAATATGAAAAAAATGAAGATAAAATATTAATAAAATATGCATTTGATAAATATCTTAGTTATTAATGTACAAATAATTTGTATTAATAAAAGAGCAATCTAATACAAAATGGTAAAAGATTTGAAGAAACATTTTACCAAACGGAAAAGAAAAACAAGACATACAGCTAATGAAAATATAATATATGCTCAATATTCATAGTCTTTTTGGAAATTCCCATATGAACTATATTGACATATAACTTCTTGCTTCCTAAAATAAATAAAATTCAAGATTGATAAAATCAAGTACATATTAGATGCACCAACTGGAAATGTCATTATGTAGGAATGCATAATTAGGTGGAACAATACATTGGAAACAATTTACAGTTTTATATAAAATTTATTCTCTGATTACAATAAAATCCATCAATATCCATACTAAAGTGTTTTAGTTAGTTTTAGTTTGCATCACTGTGACTAAAATATTGGATAGCACAAATCAGAGGAGGTAAATTTTATTTATTAGAGGAGGTAAATTTTTATTTTATTAAACTCATGGTTTCAGGGGTCTCCGTCTACAGATGGCTGACTCCAGTGCTCTAGGCCCAAAGAGAGGCAGCACATTATGGCTGAAGGGCTCAGAAAAGGAAATCGGCTTAGTTTATGGCAGGGTCAAGAAGCAGGAAGCAAAGGAAGAAAGAAGAAGAGCCTCAGGAAGAACAACTTATATATGGCATACCCCAAGTGAACCACCTCCTTTAGCTACTCCCTACCTAACTGTAGTTACTACATCATCAGTTCTTCCTGATATGAATGGACTGACTAGGTTACATCTCTCATAATCTAATCATTTAACCTCTGAATTGTCCTGCATTAGCATAAATATTTGGGAGGGACACTTTATATCCAAACCATAATTTTCTGACACATGTTCCCAAAAAACTATGTTCATGTCACAAAGCAAAATCATTTTATTCTTCTCCAGAATTTCCATAATTTTAACAGTTTTAACTTTGCCCCAGTCCGAAGTATCCACTGAGACCCAAAGTAAATTCTTGGTTGTGAACCCCTGTAAAAATTCATTACCGTTCCAAAAGGGAAAAACAGGTATATAAAGAGAAGCAAGACATCTGCATACAGTATCTAGAACACATTGCTGTGAGATATGCCCTGCAAAAGGCTTGGACAGCCCTACTCCTTTCGCCTAGCTGGTTATAACATACAAGGTCTATATTTCAGCTGGGCTCTCTCTATAGCCAGCAGGTTGTCTCAGCAGACAGTCCATATTAGTGGATGTCTCAACTCCTGTGGTTTTCCTTCCAGCTTCAGTTTCAGAGCTTCATGCATCAGCTTCTCCACACAGGAACTCCAACCCTGCTATACCTTACCTGGCTTCCCAGGCCTTTTTTTGAAATCTCTGTGGAAGCATCATGCCACCTTAACTCAATCATTCTGCATTCTGCAGAACCAGCACCATGTGGGTGACACTGAGGTCAGTCATCAGCTCAAACAATATCTGGGCCCTCTGTAAACATGAATGGAGCAGTCTCTGAGTGCCTCCACAGTGAAGAGAGTAAGTTAGTGGCTAGCTTGTTCAACATTTTTATTGACTTAAAACTTGTACATATCTATGGGATACCATGTGATGTTTCAGTACAAGTATATGTTGTATAACATACAAATGAGGGTAAGCATTTATTTGTGGTGAAAACACTCAAAATTCTTTCTTCCAGATTTTAAAAACTATATAGTAGTACATTATCATCATCTATAATAACCTTAATGTGCAATAGCCGACGGAACTTACTTCTCCAATTTAACTGTAACTTAGTATCATTGTTAGCTCTTTGTTATCTCTTTATGTGCCTTTAAAATCCTAATAACTTTTTTTATAGTAGTATGGCATTTCAGAAACACACTACTCATCACAGACTATTTTTAAAACATGTTTTAATTTAATGCAAAATGTAGTTCTTTATAACCCAGAAAGAATAAATGACTTGTGTATCTTTTGGAATTGTACTTCCATGTTTTCTGTTTCCAATAAAAATAAGTTTCAAATTTTTATAAAAAAATACTTGCAATGAAATAAAAAAAGACAATAAGTTGGGAATACCAACCAATCAAAAAGTTATTGATAACAATAGATTAAGAGGGACTAATGGTTAAAGATAAATCTATATCCATTTGAAAGACTGACTATGGTCATTATATCCCCTGCTACCAACAAATTTTCTATTTAGTATCTCAGTTCTGAAACTACAGTGCATATGAATAGGTAGTTCTATTTTGTGAAATTCATTTTTTAAAGAAAATAAAATTATGACTTAATAATTTAAATTCTGCCAGGTTTTTCTTTTTGAGTGAATATTTCAGAAAAAATTGAGGTATTTGCTCTCACCATCCCAAATGTAAAATTGTGGAGTGAGCCAGAACAAACAATTGATGAGAGGAAGCATTAAGTCCTCACAGCAGTTCCTGATTCATATCTAAAACAATCAAACAAATAAAAAAAAAAAACAAATTAAAAAAATCCAGGTGGGTAGGATTTCCAAGTTTTTTTTTTTTTTTTTTTAACCTGGCAGGTGAGTGAGTCCTTAGTGTATTAGGGTACTATTTCTGTTGTAATTTGTTTCACAATCTTAGTAATTTTAAAACAAGATACACTTATTCTCTTGTAGTTTTTGATATTGGAAGTCCTTTCAACCTAAAATAAAAGTAATTGCAGGGCTGCTTTCTTTTGGAGATGTAAGGGAGATTCTGTTTCCTTTTCTTCTCCATCTTCTAGAAACTGTCTTCATTCTTTGGCTCCTGGCTGGCTGCACATACTCTTTTTCATTTTAACCTCTCTCATGATATATCTAATATCTTTGATCTGTCTGCCTGCTTCTTGTAAGAACACTTTTATAAGGACATTGAACACACCTACATAAAGATCCTTAATCACAATTATAAAGTCTTATTTACCAGGTAGATAACACACTCACATGTTCTAGAGTTTTTAGGGTGTGAATATCTTTAGGGAGTCCATATTTAGTCTACTAACCTTAAAAAATCCCTGCTTCTGTTTTCTGAGGAGAATCCCTTGACTCATTGACATCAGTGGCCTCTTAAAAGTTATTCCTTAGCATTTTCTTCCATGGTCCATGGTGGAGGTTTAAAAGCTCTCCTATAGTACATGCTCTTCATAGTCTACTTCTTCTGATTCATACTTGGAAGATTGGAAACTTATTTTCTGACCAAGCTTTTAATCAACTTTCTCTCAAAAGTTGATAAGTTTATGTCAGCAAAATCTGGTTACACAGCATGTTATTCTTTTTTGGACAGAGTTCTTTAAGTCTTCCTTATTAACTTAAGCCTGCCGTTTCCCCCATATTTTGGTAGTAGTTACAAGACAACTCTTTACAAAATAACCCTAGCTAGGTTATACCCTTATTTAACATGATCTTTGCTGCAGGCCTAGGACTTTTATTTTAAATGAAATTCATTGTAGTGAGGCCTTTGAGAACAATATGAAGAACAGTTCCCCCCACTAATAATAATTTATTAGTGTTTGATATATATTTCCTCAAAACTATGATAGAATAAAATTTATTGTGTTCATCCTCTAAGTCCGTGGGAACTTGTTACAGCAGTAATAGAAAATTAATCCAGTAAGGGGTCTCACTCCATTTCTCAGTCAAGAAAATTGTCAAATTGTGTAAGATTGATTTTATCTTTGTTATAAACCTAAACAGCAGGAGTAATTTTAATGATTTCTTCTGCCAATTTTTTGTTTGCTTATATTTATTTCCTATTCTTGTTACATGATTTTATATTTGATGCAGTAGAATCATGTATTTTGTCTTTTAGTTTATACTCTTCATGTCTTCATTACCAGCTTGCATCTTTTTTGAGATCATTCTTTAAAAAAAATTCCTGTTAGAAAAAAAAATAATTGATACATATTTATAATGCAGTATCATTCTAAAGGAATCCCAGAAAGCTACAGCTACAGTCTCCTAAATATATGGATGTTCTATCAAGTCATCATAGATGACAATCTACTAAATATTTGTTTTGCTACAGCATAGCAAAGAGTATGAAAATTCCTGGCTTCAAGTCCTTTGTTTTATTGCTCATTGTCTGGCCACTCTACCTCCATCACATATTTTAGATTTTTATTATAAAAATACTACACATGTAACTGATTTCTGATTTCAGTTTTAGCCTAAATGCTAAAGCAAAAACCAAACCAAACCAAAACAAACACACACACAAAAAAACCCAAGTGTTTAGAGATTACAAATATACTTGCTTAAATTAAAATAATAACAATAATGGAAACATTAGGGAAATAAGTGTGTTATATTGTTTAGAAATTTTTATGAGAAATAGAAAGTCCAATGTTCATTTTCAGAATATAACTTTAACTGAATTCAATTGTAGCCATTTTTTACTATAGCCCTTCTGCTTGCACCCCCCACCACATATTTTAAAATTAGCCAACCATAGAAATTGTACCTGAAAGCTCCTCCAATCAGCGTGAAGAGCAGCACTGTACTGGGGATATAAGCCGGCCGACTGCCCACCCAGGTGTGCTTTGTGGGAAGCCGATCTCGCATGTGATTGGGCACCTCCCTGATTGGGTGTGAGGCATTCTGGCTAAACTGTGTCGGAACTAATCTCCACCCTCTCTAGGTGCAAAAGCCCATCCGTGTGGGGGTATGACTGACCATTGACCTGAGACCAATCACTGACCCTGACCTTGGAATGCTGTCCCCCTCGACTTTCATTGGATGGAATTTTTCCCTGAATTTCTTGTTTCCCAGTAAAAGGCCACGCCCTGGTGTGCTCACTCTCTCTCTCCTGCTAGTCCTGAGTAAGCCTCACTGCCCCACCAGGTGGCTCCAGGCAGGAGCCAGAGGGAGGGCCGTCTCAGACCTGGTCAAAGAAAAAGGTAAATTGAGTTTGTGTGTTTATTTTGATCTCACTAGCTAACTTCTATGCTTTGAACCTCTAGTATGAAGCCAGCGTGCTGGTTGCACAGTGGAGTGCTTGCTAGCCAGTTTCTGAGAGTACCTCCTTCTGTGTGTAAAAGTTTGCCTTGATCACCTACTTTTGAGCACGTGTTTGATTTCTTGCAGCATCTTAGTATTTCTAACAGGTATACAGAGCATAACATCAACAGAAAAATGGAAATAAAAGTATCAAAAAAGGGATAATAGGCATAGAAGACAGACTGACAAGGTAAAATATCTATTCAAAAGTTCTGGACTTCTAGACCATAGAAAAGAGATGTCCGAAACTATCCAAAATAATGATAATGATGATGAGAATAATAATGATGATGGAAATGACTACCAGTCTTAGATTTAAAACCACCAGATTTCTGGACTATTTAAAGAGAAGAAACACAATATCTTCAGAATTTCTACAGTGAAAATATCCAACAAATTTTTCAAAATTAAATATTGCAGTAATAACTTAGTAATAACTAAGGCAATACAAACAAATGGTTTTATATCTCCTCTTTTTGCCTTCAGTTGTCTATTTCCTTTTTAACTGGAAAGGTAGGCTCAATTTAAGAAAAATAAAAGGAATAAATAGACTATGTACAATAACAGTTTTGACAATATATATTAGCTATCTTCTACATTTACTTATCAACTTAGGAAGTAGAAGGAAAATTAATTGGTATTTTTCTACCCTGAGAGTAAATGCTGGCCCCCTCACATATTGCTCTAACTTTCTGAAACCCTTTAACTCATTTGGTATTAATTTGCTCATTTGCAAAAGATGAATAATAATGGTACTGTTATGGTCTGGATAGGAAGTGTCCTCCTAAAGCACTTGTGTTAATTTAGTAATGCTTAAAGGAACAGGGAACAGGGCTGTCAAAATGCAGAAGCATATCCTAGGTCAAGGTCTGAAGACATAGCCGATTGTCATGCTTGGAGTGGGCTGTGGGTGGCCTTTACAGGCTGGAGAAACTACACTCTAATAAAGCCTGAAGACAAAGTTTCAGAGATACATATTTGTGGTGATTTTCCTGGACAAAACTCATGAGGAATGATCAAGTGACAGCCTTATGTGCTGCCATGTCCAATCTCAGGGTTCTCTTCCTTTTGTTGGGCTCAAGTGAAGGTGTTGATTTGAAATATTCAATAAACTGATGAACCTGCTCTTTCTGATATTGGTTTGATACATTCACACATCCCTGTGTTTTATAGTCAGGTTCTTTGTTGCTGTGACTAAAAGACCCAACAAGAACAAATAGACAAAGAAAAGTTTATTTGTGGGCTCACAGTTTCAGAGGTCTCCGTCCATGATAGCCAGCTCCATTCCTCTAGGCTCAAGGTGAGGCTGAACATCATGGAGAAGGCATAACATCAAAAAGCAAAGATAGAAAACTCACATCAAGAACAAAATATATACCCCAAAGGCATGCCCCCAATGTCCCACCTCCTCCAGCCACATCTACCTGCCTACACTCACTACTCAGCTAATGTCAATTAGGGGATCAATGTATTGATTATGTTAATACTCATAACCCAATCATTTACCTCTAAACTTCCTTACATTGTCTCACACAAGAGCTTTTGGGGGACTCAATCTAAACCATAACACTGTGCTTCTGATTAATTTGATAAGTTCACAGGTGGTCATTTTTATTGATACTCTTCATTTATTTACCAGTTTGCATCTTATGGTTGTGCTAGCAGATGGTGGCTGTTTACTTGTGCAAACAAGTTGTAGGGTCATTCCACCCCAGTGTTTTTTACTCAAAATGGAATAGCTCATGGCAAACTACTTCTTAACAAAATGGAGTAACATAGATTTAGGTACAACCTGAAAACTGTTGTACTATAAATGATAGAATAACTCAGATCAGCCACTATCTGCATTTTATTTGTTCTATTTTATTAAAAAGAGAAGTAATTTCTTTCCTAATGATGAGTAAACAAAAGGAGGGATGAATTGAAATGTAAGAAACATTAATAATTCTTTCTAAATGGAACTGGGAAAATGGGGAAAGAACAATTGTCTTACATAGTGGTAAGAAATTACTTTCCATCTATCAAAGACTATTTTTACTGCTTTTCCAGATTATTATTCACAGCAGTTGTCATGGGTATTTTCTTTTTGTCATTGTTGCTGTTGGAATAAAACCAAATATAGGCATCATATCTGGTATCACTCTTATTGCTTCTATATTGAATGACATACTGCCAGCATTATCATTCATCATCACTTATTAAGAATGAAGTAATTATCTTTTTTCATCCACTTCATGCTAAAAATTCAGAGGCCAAAAGGTATTCTGTGTTCTTGAATCATTTCATGGCCAGAAATTGTAGCCTATTTTGATAGGCTCAACTACTTCTCTACTGTCTCTATTCTTTTCAACAAAATGAGAAATAAGTATTGTGTCTTTTTACAGGTCAGAGGCAATTTTTTTTTTCTACTTGCAGGAGCAGCTTAAAAATTACTAAAGGAATATTGCCTCAATAGTTACTAGAATGTTTAAATTAAGTTCCATCATCAAAATCTTGAATAGGAAATTGGATTGTTCAAATTACCATATGTGCATGTACAAATGTGACAGAATGAATCCCAATATTATATATAATCATAATGCACCAATAATTCACAAAAATTAGTATAGTCCCCAAGTTCATTTGGATTGTCATGAATACTCTAGATTTCATAACTGGCAAAGTCTAGGAAATCAGCCAATATAGAAAAATGTGTAAGTATTAGTTTCTTCTTTTAACAGCAGTTTTCAGTTATCAGAATCAGAGGATGGCATAATGTTCCAAATCCAGCTTGTGAAATCTAGTAGAGAAAGGAGAATGGGGAAGAAGATAGAGGACGGGAGGGAACAAGGGGGATCCTGAACCAAAATTAAATTCCATACATGTCTGAGTTAGTCAGGATGAACCCAACTATTATGTATAACTATAAAACTCTAATTAAAAAGAAAAGATTTTTTAAATGGGTAAAAAATATGGAGAGAAAGAAGAGATGACCAGAATTGAGTTTTTTTTTTTTATAAAAGCTGCTTGATATCAAATTTTTAAGCTCTATAAATCCCAACAAATTAGACAGTTATTTTTTGTTTGGTTTGGTTTTAACTAATATAACATATGTGGCACACGTGAAGGGATTTTCTTCATGTTAGTAAAATAGACTCAGAGCAGCCTGGTCTTGGTCTAATAGTATGTGGAAGACACTGGCAGAGGACACTAGCTCTGCACTGGCACTCGCTAAAATAACAACTGAATCATCACCTGTACAACCTGCGGCCTTAACAGGCCTGGAAAGATATCATCTATAAAGATAGAGTCAAAACAGAAGTAAGGGTCAAAGGTGAGGCCTCTGCTTGCTGAGAGCTCTCTCATGATCACAGAACCACCATCCCTGAAGATCTAAAGGATTAAATAAGATGCATTGAAATTGAAAGGGTTCTCTGGATAGAGACATGCAACTTCCCTTAGCAACAAAAATCATGACAGTATGTTTACACTCAGGCTGCTGTATAATAAAAAACTGAGTTTCTTGTACAATGTGTATGGATTATGTTAAAATTTGTGAAGAGATATAAAAGTTTGATCCTGCATTGATTCAAAAAGTAAAACTTTTTATCAACACAAAAGATTTATTTATACTTGTTCATATAGGTGTTATGTAAGAGTTATAGAACTGCACCTTGGTTAATTCATTTATCAGTGCTGAAGTTAGTTGATAGGGCACATTTTTTAAAATGTCCATCTGTGGTGCCTCGTTCCTATCATGAGGTAGAAACATGTGAGGAGAAATTATACAAATCCAGATTTTATGAGTCTCTAAGTTGCAAAAGTGTTTTAAAAAACCAAGCTGTCCTTATGTTTGATGTATTTTCCTTTGGGGCTTGAGTAATAAACATAGATATATGGAGGAAAGAATTTTATATCAAGTTTTAATGAAAGGTTAATCACTTCAGCATCAATAAGTCACTTACTAGGAAAGGCATTCTAATTCATAAGTGTAAGGTTTGATATGTGTTTCCATTTATTAAAATGTAAGGAGAGAAACACCGAAAATAACCAAAGAAAATATAGCTATTAACTGCTTGATGGTTCCTGATGTTAATAGATTCTTGTCAAAGTAGAAGCAGACTTCAGATGACCTTGGCTGAAGTTGACTAGTACTGAAATTCAATTAACTGCTGCATTAGGGTAGTAATGAATACACTTTACTGCAGGTTAGTAACATCCAGAGGAAATAAAAGCCCAAAGGTGCAAGGAGTTAAGTATGCCACAGAGAGAGTAAAAGAAGAATAAAATGATATGTGAGCAGCTTGAAACTTCATGTAATAAATTGCTTCTAACATTGTAATGATATAGACAAAAAGCCCTTCATTCTTTAAGGAAAAATAAAAGCAGTTAGTTGAGAGGTAAGTTGCTAACAGTTTCTCTATCAACATATAAGAAAGTAAGATCATTTCTGACAGATTGGAAGAGTGGCCCAAATTATGCTTTTTTCATATCTGCTTTGTCAGTAGATTTTGTAAATCTTCTCTTTTTGTATGTTTTTAAAGAGGTGGACACGCTTTTTCTTTCTTCTTGAGTCTAAACTGGTTTATTGACTCATATTGGCCAAAGTGAATCCTCTGAGTGATGTATTACTTACTACCTTTAGACTATAAGAGGCTTTGTCTGTGGTGGATATCTCTTTGTACTGTTGTAATCTCCAAAAGAATTACAAAAATCTAGCCTGGAGACAAGAAATCAAATGGAGCAGTCAGTACACTGATTTAACTGAGCCACTGCCCAGTACATATAAAAGAATTACACAAGCTTAGCAAAAGCAGACAGACCCTCCTTCAGAAGACTGCAGTGGGCACATATACAAGGCCTGTCAATCCCATACTGACTCAGTGACTCATGAGCTAATTAAATGCCTATTGTTTTAAACTACTAAGTTTTGGAGTGATATGTTACAAAGCAATGGATAATTAATGTTATTGATTATATTATCTTGCAAAAATATAACAAAGATTTCTTTGTTAATACATTGTGATTTGTTGACTTGATACCACTTGTAAATACACTTTCCAGCACTAATTGTGTATTTATTTTCATTGGATTTAAAGAAAGAATGTATTTCTTTTTACTTGATTTCTAAATTTGTACATTAACTTTTGGTAGAGAGCATGATTAACCCAGGCAATATGGATATTTGGTAGTTAACTGGGGTAAATACTGTCAGGAAACCAAACCTCCAAATTAAATTTTAGTACATGATAGGAAATAAAAATTAATTTGAGGCATTTAATTTATTTAATCCTCCTGTTACCTAAGATGGGAACACGGAATCTCCTTTTGTACCTCACTTTTTCTTCACGGGCTAGATTTAAATGCAGCTGAAACCTGAGATTGTAGCAATCCCTGAGCTTTCAAAACATGTCTTTTCTATTTCCAGTGGGGCTTTGTATGGCAGACTCTTATTATCTCTATTGTGGAGTACAGCAAAAACATGTCACAATGAGTTTTCTGAACTAAACCTCTCTTTTTTAAAGCCAAGTTACACCAAGCAATGACTTTTAGCCTAAAATAGATTTAAAAGTTTTGTTCTTCATGTATGAGCTTTCAGAGGGTGTTTCACAGTATCTTGTGGATACTCTTCATGACCCCACATTTCAGAAATGCTTCCCTGAGTCTGTCACTTCCCATTTACCACCCATGGCTGCACCTTAGATAAAATGCACTGCCCAAATGTGCTTTGCAACTTTTTATTTTTTTTTATTTTTAAGAACCATAAACTGTGTAAATGCTTATACTTTCTCTTATTTCAAGATGCTAAAGGCTTCAAATTCAAATATTTATCTGTGAATGTTTCCAATATTTATACATAAAAGTTCACTTTTTTCTTGAAATAAGTGGAAGCTAAAAAAAAAAAGCAAATAAATGAACTTTCAAAATAAAACACATAAAGTGATTTTTAAAATGTTGCACATGGTTAGAAATAAATATTTCAGTTGAGAAAGGTAATGTAAGTTTTGTGGAAGAGTGACCAGGCCCTTGGAGGTACTGGGAAAGGTGCAAAGAAATTGTATCAGCTGTGATGATTGTGGAGTATATTTCAAGTGCAGTATATGAAAGTAATAAACTTAGTCCTGGGGGCACTGAGAAAACAAGGGTCTGACAAGAGCAGTTAGTGAGTGGTAAAAGGAAAAACTGAACATGGTTGAAGCATTTCATCACAGTGTAACTAATATCAGTGAGTCCAGAGTCAGACTACCTGGATTTGAATCCAAAAGGAATTTACAAAACATGTACCCCTGGGTGAATTACTAAGGTGCTTCTATTTTCTCATTGTAAATAGGTAATAGTTTTACCTTTTCTGGTTGATTAGAGTTCACATTTTATTTTATACAATAATTATTTTCCAAAATACTTTATTTTCTAAAATTCTTGCCTTCCTCACTTATTACAGCCATATTCACTTTCTTGTATCTGGGTATTCAGATCCTATGTCCTGGGACATTATTTCCACAGATATCCTAGTCTATTTCTTCATTTCATTTATATTTGTTCAAACATCAAATCTGCACAGCATCTCGGCAACACCCCTACATCTAAAATACAATCTTTGCTCATCATCACTGTTTTCTTATCTCCATTAATGTTTCTTTATAGTATTTATCAAACCCTGATATTATACTCAATACTTTTTCCTTCTTCTACTTGAATATAATAAGATAATATAAGTAGATATTTTGCTTTATTATTTTTGTTCACTACTTTAAATCCCTCTAGATAGCAAGTATGTGACTTGTAATTGTTTTTCAATGTTTTTTCAGTACACATTGAGTGAATAAAATGATTTTAAAATACATTTCTTCATTCTCATGAGATAGCAGTTTTAAAAGACCAATGACAAGATTTCTTTTGGATGTACAACCTGTACTTCTACATGTGAGTCTAGCATTTTGCAGAAAAAAAACCAAATATCTTATTTAACAATTCTTTCACTAAAGGAAACAACTATAGCTTGGTTATCACAGTTTTAATTTTTATCATGTAATTAAGTTATTAAAACAGATATGTTAGGTAGCAATTCATAGTCATTAATTCCTCATACAATTTTACTCCATAGAATATTCTGGTTATATAGATTTTTTTTTTCATTTAGTAATGTTAGATATTAAGTAATATTGTGGTGATATCAGCCTACTCTTTATTTGATTATTATCTTTTATGAATGGCTAATCAGTGCCTTCATTGAAATTTTAATAGAGTATCTAATTTGGAACACAAAGCTTTGAAAAGTGTTCCTTGTGATTTTAGACCTGAGAGAAAGAAATAGTAGCTAATGAGGGAGAGGCAAACACAGACCCTCTTCCTTATCTATCCTATGTGACTATGCCTTCATTTTCTCAGGGGAGAGAAAACAAACACCAGTCCTCAGGGTGCTAGGGAGAATGTGCAGCTGGAATAAGGGAACTAAAATATAGAACACACTGCTCCTGGGAAAGAGACAGGAACACACTGTATCCAGAACATAGTGTGGGATAGCCAGGGATATTTAGAGAACCGGTGTCCCCAAGACCAGTGCCTACTTAAAACTGTGATTGCATTAGGAAAAAAAATAATGGCTTTTCCATTGCCTCCCTCTTCAGATTGAAAAGCATCAGGTAGCAAGCAAGAGTAGGATATTGGTAGGAGAAGGACAGCAAGGGACAAAATTCTCAGAAAGAGACTTTTCTGAGTTACCACAAGAATGGAAGACCTCAAGCCAAGAGTTCCACAACCAAAAATATAAAGAGATATGTGCAAGGGAGTAGGGGATGATTATAAAAGAGAAATAACTTTGAAGGAACTCATACAAAGCATGGAAGGAACTAAAGATCTTTATGTTATGTGAAGTTAACTGGACACAGAAAGACAAGTACTGCATGCTGCCATTCATGTGTGCAATCTGAAAAAATTGATTTAAGAAATTGAGAGTAGCATGGTGGTTACTAAAAGCAGAGTAGAAGGAAGGATGGGAAAACGTTGATCAACAGGAACTAAGTTTTAGAGCAACAGGAGTAAAAATCCTAGTGTGATGTTGTACATAGGGTGTCTACAGAACACAACAATGTATTGTACATCTCAAAAACCTAGAAAAAAGGATTTTAAAACATTCTATCATAAAGAAAGGATAAGCCTTTGGGTAGACAGATACATTTTTATTCAAACATTGTAGAATATATTCAGGTATTGAAGTACTTAATTTGATCCCATTAATAGGTACAATTTTCATGCTTTATTTATGAATTTAAAATAAATTGAATGAAAAAAGCAATAGTGTCTCTAACAAAATAAATGCCGAATATAAACACACACATTAGTGATATATACAAGTTGAAAAAAAGTTTAAAAAAGTTTATTTATATGCAGTGCTGAGAATTGAACCCAGAGCCTCACACATTGTAGGTAAGCGCCTTACCACTAAGCCACAACCCCAGTCCCCCCGAGCCTTTTGATTTTTACATGAAGAAAATATGTTTTGGGAATTGGAATATGTTACAACTCAGGGTAAGTCTTTATGCCCCTGCCTCATCCATCAAAGCAGCTTTGGTGATTTTTGATTAGTGTGTGTCTGCAGCATGTAAAAAAAATCCTTTCTTCTACTTCCAAGGATTGACATTTGAGATCTGGTAAGGAAGAGAAAGCATCCATATACACAGCATGTAATGTTGTCTTAAGGTTAAGCAATTCTCATTGACTTCAGTGTGATTTTAATTCAAGGGAAGATTTGGCCAATTAAGTTCATCTTTCATTTGGCCATTGCACTAACTTTCTGACTGTCACTTGGTACACAGTCACTTCATAGTTCCATGCCTTCAAGTCTCCCAAGTTTCTCAGATTTGAGTAGTGGATGTATGTACTAAAAAAAAAAAAAAAAAAAAAAAAAAAAAAAAAAAACTTACAATGGACAAAGAAAAATATAACACAACAAAAGACCTACAGATATTAAACCGGTATCTTATAAGTTTCTAAATTACATGTTACATTTTATTTCACTGAATGTCAAGGATGCAGTTTTCACTTATATTTTGATGTAGCATAATTGTACCATTCTTCAGAGTTACCATTACATATTTTATTAAATATCTATAAGAGCCAACCAACTCTTGGAATTATAGTTTATATTATGATTTTTGTTTAAATATTTTATACAAATAAAATTGATTATTGTATTAGCTTTCCCTCTCTGTGACTTAAAAGAAGGAAATTTTTATTTTGGCTCATTGTGTCATATGTTTTAGTTCATGGTTTCTTGGTCTCAACCCTTTGGGTCTTTGTTGAGGTAGAATATCATGGCAAAGCACAAGGTGAAGCAAAGCTGTTCATTTCATGGTTCAAGGAAGCAATATAATAAGAGGGATCAGAGACCCCTTCAAGAGCACACCTCAGGAATCAAACATCCTTCTACTATGTTCCACTTCTTAAAAGTCCCACCAACTCCCATTGGTGCCACAGGCTGGCAACCAAGCCCTAAACATATGGGCTTTTGGGAGACATTTCAGTTGCAAATCATAATACTTATTGATTTTTATTTGCCACTACAATATATCTAATTTTGTAAATGACGACACTATATAAATTTGAAATACAATAAAAATAAATATTTGTACATTCAATAAGAATCTTTAGTAATTTTAGAAACTAATGGCCTCTTTCCACCAAAATACAAATATTTCAAAACTAACATTTATGCATATTTTACAAAAACGTTCATGAATTCATTTTCTTTTTCAGAACCCCTGATAATAGAAAAGTGCAAAATAACTAAATAAAAATTAAGAACATATCTTTTACAGTTCACAGGGCTTTTTCTGCCTGTAAATGAAACATATACAGCACAAGAAAAAAGCTTTCTTCCTGTCTCATTTTTCTTTCAACTGAAACAGGAAATTGTTGAAGGTTAAAGAGATTTAATTGAAATCCATTATTCACATTTTATATGAGAATGATTCTCCATATTATGATTTAATAAGCTAATTAACTTATATTGCACTCAGAAATTCCCATGGACCATGTGCCACCCAATCCCTATGTAAAAGTAGAAATGGCAGGTTATGGGTGGGGAGGCTATACAGCCCAGAGCCCAAGCCGCAGCACTTCTTGGCCTGAAAGGTTGTGACAGAAGGAATAACCAGATGGGAAGCTAGAACAACATGCATAAAATGGTATTTTCCCCAGCAACTTTGGACTTAGGATCCCTGTAGTTCTTCGTCTTCTCCCTTATCTCATGTTTATGACTATGAAGTCTGTTTGCTCTGCCTGTCACAAACTTTCGGTACCTCACTTGGTAGTTTAGAATTAAGATAATGAATTCAGCTCTAGAGGCTGAAGGAAAATGGTAGTGGGTTTTGAATTTAAGTTGTAAAGAACTAACAATAGGAGTAAGAGACTCTGAATAAGGCTCTCTTTATAGACTTGACTGCCCTGGCATCTGAGATGAAAAATCTGAGCGAGGGAATGAGGCACTAGCAATTTACCTTACTGTACTGTAGATTTTGAAGATTGATGGCATTTTGTCCCTCTTGTATAGCACGTTGGATACATGAAAAGAGTATATGGTCTGCCTTAGCGCTTGAAGTTTGAATCTGATTTATAAGCTGCATAGGGCTTTCCATCAAAATAACAGAAAAGGTTTTAGTGTTGCTTCGAATGGCATTCTGACTTTTGTCTAAGAATGAAATGTGATTTAAAGTGTATCACCTTCTTGATGGGGAACTCAAACCCCTCCCTGCTGCCTATTTTACAACTTATTTCAAGTAAGTCCCTCAATTTGGTTTGTGGCAAGTATGATTTCTTCAATTTTGACAGATTTATTTTGATCCTGACAATAGCATCACCAAATAATAGCTCTGTTCTAAAAGGGAAGGTATTTATTTTTGCTTTTGCCAGTGTAAAGGCTTATCAAGGGGGTAATGTTGCAAATACCAAAATGCCCACTGTTGTATACCAGAGGTAGCTTGCACCTAAGACTTCAGGTAGCTCTTAAGTAACTGAGTGAATTGAAAAAAAAAATATGTAAGAATAGTATCCTGATCATTTGTAAGTCAAATAAAAAAGGCAACCTATAATTAAATAGAAACCTCTCAGAGTTTTAATGAATTTTCTATGAAGCAGCATCTCATATAATTTTAAATAAGTTCTTCTGATTATTTCTCCTGAATAAAGAAAGAGAAACACAACAAACTCAAAGTCAACTTAAAAATTTTACAGTAAGTTTATTCTCTTAGCTCTTATAAAAACAATTTTAATTGAGATATATTTTAAGGGAGATTCTAAATATATTTTGAGCAAAACTATATGTAGGTTAGGAAGTTAAAAAATTGGGGATGATTGAATCTAACTTGGATATATAACCCTAATATTCACTCAGATTTTATAAGCCAAAACGAAAATTTGAAGAATATATAAAGTTTGGGATTTGCTTTACATTGGTATTAAATTGTCCATTTATTTACAATATAACTCAGTATCTGGTAGAAAGAATGTTTATTTAAAAGTGCAAAAAGGTGAATAGATGAAAGACAGAGTTTCATGAACTTATATATTATTCTAAATATCTGAAAAGCAAATTAAAATTTTAGAAAATTAATCTAAATATATAGCATCCAAAAAATAAAATATTTAAGCCCATATGAATTCAAATATGCACATTATCGCTAACCTGAAATGAAAAAATATTGATGATTTAAGCAAAATAATCCATTAATAAATATAAAGATATATCTGAGTGTTTTAGATGACTAAGTATTTTAAAGATGTTAATTTCCTAAACTGATGTATATATTTAATGGAATCCTAGTAAAAATTTCAGATTGTTTTGCACACACAAAGTGGCAAGAGAGTTTAAAATTATATGGGAAAAAAAAAAGAATATAGGGTGTTCACCACAAACTTGAAGTTGAAAACACTGTTGTTTCTTATATAAAAGTAGTTCAGTATTAACCAGGAATCACAATAATGAACTAGCCATACAAAAACAAATTAATAGAGTGCTGTAATAGAATATTGGGTACAGTGATAAACCCAACATATATTTCAAAAGGAAAATAATACGTTGTTCAATACTTGTGTTGAGTTATGCTACAAAGAAGACAGTTATATCTTGTCCTAAAATTCACATTAATAAAATTACAAAATAAATGTTAATTAAAACACAAAATTGTTTTCAGGAGAAGAAAAAATCATCACATTGAAGTGGTCTTGTGTTTTTAAATAAGACACAAAGTATTAACATTAAAGGACAAAGTTTACAAGTAAACTATTAATATTAAAATATTTTTCTCTGGTAGAGGTAATGGAGAAAATTTAAGAAAAATAATACCCAGGAAGAGTTTTTTTGCTTTTCATATATTAAAGAAATGACTTACATACAAATATTTTATAGAACTACATACTAATAGGAAAAAAAAGATTATCTTAAAAATTAGATAAAGAACTTGCACTTTTCAAAGGAGGATAAATACAAAGACAATAAGCATTTAATTTTTTTTAACAAAGGAAAAGACAAATTAAAAATAGGAGTGTTAATATTAATTATACACAAAAATATCTACAATTCTAGGCAATGATAGCTTTAAACTGATAATAAAACTTCATTGCAGAGTGGAATGTAAATTGGTAAAACTTCTCTGGAAACCTGTTTCTGTTATGTTCACTTATTGTAACTGTATATTCAATCCAGAACAGAGAAAGTCCCATTCTTATATAACTAAACAAGAAAAACCAGTGCCTGTATCCACTAAAAATTATTCATGCAAAAACATTTATAGCTTTACATTTAATAATCAAATATTTACTAAGGATGAAATAGGATAATAGATTACCACATGATCCTATAATAAAGTATTAAAAGCAATAAACTGTAATATAAATACTATGTGTGAATATCACAGATATTATACTGTAATAAAGTACAAAAAATATTCATTTGTAGTTCCACTGTACACACACACACACAAAAATGATTAAAAACAGATGATTGATGTAAAGGAAATAAAAAGACACACAGAGACAAGATGAAAAGGCAGGAAAGAAAGAGGACAGAATGGCTGAGAGGCCAAACTGCCAAGCTTTATTTATATCAGTAGGTTTAGGTTATTAGTGCCATAACTACATTATTGTTTGGTGTTCCTTCATTCCCAGGAGCTGTGTCTGAAATCAAGGTACAGGCTGATAAGACTCACGCACAGAGCCTCTTCATGAAGAATATTACCTTAACAACTAGATACTGCACCTGTATTATTTTCCTAGCTTCTAGAAATAATTGCCGAGCATTCCAAGCATGGGAAACAGAGAGCCAGTTATGTCCCAGGAATTTGCTCACCAGAGGAATGCTTCCCTGTATATTTCCACGGTCAGAATCCCTACAGATATACTACCTCAAAAGGGTCCCATTGCTTAGAAAGTAGTACAAAGAAAGTTTTGGAAGTTCTGGTAACGGCCACATATCTTGACTTGAGTTATGATTGTATACTTTAAAAAAAATAATTAATTTTTTTAAATATTAGTGAACTTTAAGCCCTTTATGGCATAAAAATTGTATTTCAACATTTAACTGAAAATTGTAAAATACAGAAAAAGAAATAACTAAAAGAAATTTCAAGGCCTCAATTGCATGTATTAGAAAGAAATACTAAAAGTCATTGACCTAACTATAATTTTTAAAAATATATTTATTTTGTTTATTTATTTTTATGTGGTGCTGAGGATCAAACCCAGGGTCTCTCACAGGCGAGGCAAGCGCTCTACCGCTCTACCACTAAGCCACAACTCCAGCCCCTATAATTTTAAAAAGATAAAACACAATACTTATCAAGAGAAGAGAAACCCTATTAGAAAGTGTCAAGTAATTTAATAACTTATATGTTGTTGACATATACAAAAGTAATATATAAAGAAATCTAAAGTAATCTTATTTAAAACAAAATAAAATTTTATAAAGAATTGAGTATATTGATCAGGAATAAAAAGATAAATGATAAATATTTAATGATAGATAATATTTCCTAAAAGCATTAAAGATAGGTGAATATATTATGAAGAAAATTACAGGAATAAATTGAAATATATGAATAAATCAATTATTACTAGTAAATACAACTACTGAAAACAATCTATGAAAAATAGAAATTTATAAAAATTTATAAAAATAGAAATTATTATTTTTTATTTTTTTATTAGTTGCTCATGACAATACAATGATCTTGACATAGCATACATTTGAATCAAATAGGGTATAATTTCTCATTTTTCCAAGTGTACAGGTTGCAGGATCACATTGCTTATATGGCCACATATATACATACAGCAATACTAGTGTTTATTTTATTATGCTGCCCTTCCTATTCCCCCTTTCCCTCCCTTCCCCTCCCATCACCTCTCTGTACCCAGTCTAATGTGACACATTTCTCTCTCTCTTTTTTTCCCCCTCACATAATCATACATGTATTTTGTATAAAAATGAAGGTCTCCTTCCAACTTCCATGCAATTCCCCTTCTCCCTCCCATTCCCTCCCACCTCTCCCCTCTATTTAGTGGTAATCTTCTTCTCATGCTCTTCCTCCCTACCTCATTTTGAGTCCCCCTCCCCATACAACTTTTAAATGAAAGAAAACTTTATTAGAAATCCTTCCACAAAGAAGGTTTAAGACTCAATTGTTTCACTGCTTAATTCAACAAAACACTCAAGGAAAAACTCAAGCCAATTTCCTGTATGATTAATCAGCCCATGATAATCTTGCTGCCAAACTCTGATAAAGATATTACCACAGATTAGAGGCCAATTTCTTCATTAATATGACAAATTATCTCTAAAGAGAATATAAAGAAGGTAATTCCTTTAAATAGTAAGTACCATTTCTGGGTTCATTCATGGACCACTAAGTTCTTGTAATAAGATGCATTTAGACATTATACCATATTTAAGAAACAAAGAAAAATCATAAATATTTCAACATATACTAAAGTAATTTAACAAATAAATAAAAATTTTCTTAATCTGATAATTGAATAAATCTTAAAGCAAATATTTATGGTTAATTGTTGAAAGTTTTTCCTCAAGAATTGTATGTGAGATAAAGTTGATCAATAATATCGCAATCATGAAATATTTTATTAAGCATATTACATATTACAACAGAAAAATAAATCACATAAAGTTGAAAAAGAAAAATTGAATTATTCAATATTAGAAAAAAAAGTAAAAAAAAGTAAAAAAAAAGTAAAAAAAAGTAAAAAAAAAAGTATTTACCAGTGAATTAAGGAAACCAGAAATTAAACTTGTTAGGTTTCTGCATCTTTCTATATACAACCACTTACAAAACATTATTTTAATAGATAAACTTAAAAATAAATGTAACCAAATATGTTTAAGATCTATTTCTATATTAAAAATTACAAACATCATAGGGATTTTTAAAATTTTTTCTTAAGGAAACATACCATGAATATATATATTAGGAACACAATTTTATAACATGAAATATTTCTGTAACTGACCTATGGACAGAATGCATTTTGGTTGTGTTTGACAAGGGGATTCTGAAACATAAATGGACAAAGGGCAAAATATATACAATGTAGTTTTACAGAGATAACTTATGTGTGAGGCTTGCTCTCCTTTTTATCAAGACCTAACATAAAGCTATATTTATTAAACAGTGACTTCACTGTAAAACAAGACAAACCAACAGAAGAGAATGTATACCATAGAAACTGTTCTATACCAAATGGAAAACTGATTTGTGATAAAAATGACATTGGATAGCACTGAGAAAAAAAACTGCTTAAAAAATTGGCAATAAATCTAAACAGACAATTCTCAAAAGAAGTAATTGACTTTTACTTCATTAATTATCACACACACACACACACACACACACACACACACACACACACACAGAGTTTTTATAGTTACAGGAATCTAACCCAGTGTGCTTAATCACTGAGTCACATCATCAGCCCTTTTTATTTTTGAGACAAGGTCTCACTAGGTTCTTAGGGCTTCTCTAAATTGCTGAGGACGGCTTTGAATTTGTGATTCTCCTTTCTCAGTCTTCTGAGTCACTGGAATTACAGGCATGTACCATTGTGCCCCATAATGTCAATATTTTTTAAAGTGAAATTTGACACCCCCATCTCACTACTCTGGAGTAATATACCTATATGTGAAAGGCAAAATTATAAATTTTTGGAATTTATTTTGTTTGTATGTCTGAAATATAATAAACCTAGTAGTATACCCCCAAAACCCAAAAGTAACAGTGACAGACTTCTCTATATCAGCTAATTTTAGTCATTTATTAATTAAGGTAGCAGGACAGATTTAAGATTTCTAGTGATTAATAACCTCAATAAAGTTCAAAAGAATTATCAAACTAGAGGTATAAAGTTGTACAACTTGTAACAGTTTAATAGTCTTTTATTCATAATTACCCCATATATCTCTATATTAATTAGTAATAAATCAAATTTTCTTATCACTTTTTTAAAATTTATTATGTATATGCTAAATATGATATTACCATATATCATAAAATTTTATAAAAATTTCCTAAAAATTTCAAAAGATGAGATTAAGAATAATTACAAAAAAATTAAAGAAAATATGCAAATAACTTATCATTTAACCAAGAAAGTTGGCAAAAAGGAAAATTTTTATTTACTAATAAATGATAAATTATCTTAAGTTTTATTAGTGATAAAAACAAAAGCTAGTGTGAAAGTCATTGAGCTTATGTATGAGTACACATGTGTGAATTAGAATGTAATTTTATTTTATGAGAATAATATTTCAATCTGTTTCTATGCAAAAGAAATAATCCAAAATATACTAATTCATTTCTTACTCCCTAAATTTGCAAACATCAAAGTAAACACAACTCTGCCCTTTATTTTCCAACACATATAATTTCACCTTTTCAAAATTTATGATTCACACTCTGGAGATTAATTGCATGGGGTCATGTAAGTCTTTAGGCTACATATTGTTCATGTTTGAAGATTCAATTTACAATTTTATATTGGGATAATTATACATTCGATACTTATTTTCTACTGTGAATTCCCTGTCAGCTTCAATGTTAATATAAATTAAAATTTAATGTCTGTTTAACATATCATGCTTAATATGTCAGTGAAAATACAATAATGTGAAGATGTATTTTAAACTGACAAAACATATAAGAATAAAATTTAGACAGACTCAATTCTTGACCTGTTCACTCAAATAATTTTTTTTTCTTTTAAAATTTAATATTTATTTGGCTGAATTCAAGAAATGTATCTGTTGTAGTTTTAACTCAAAAAGACATTCCTCTGAGGATGAATCTAGTAGTACACAGCAACAATTTAAAGACTTGAATTCTGGCTGGTAAAATTAACATATGTTTTTCATCTCAAAATACATATTTTTTTACCCTAACCGATTTTGTGAGACTTCAGTTATCAAATGAGATCTTTCATAGAAAATGTTTTAATATTTCATATGTCAGATATTAGAAGAACCCTATTTTTAAAGAGTCAATTATTGGATAATATAATGCTAAGTGAAGTTAGCCAATACCAAAAACCAAACAAACAAAAAACAAAAACAAATGCTGAATTTTTTTTCTGATATAAGGAGGCTGATTCAGAACGGGGTTGGTGGGGCAGCATAGGAGGATTAGAGGAACTCTAGATAGGGCAAAGGGGTGGGAGGGGAAAAGATGGTGAGATGAGATGGATATCATTACCCTAAGTACATGTATGAAGACACAAATGGTGTGACTATACTTTGTATACAACCAGAGATATGAAATACTGTGTTCTGTATGTGTAATATGAATTATAATGCATTCTGCTGTCATATATAACGAATTAGAATTAGAAAAAAGATATAAACACCAAGACCACAAAGGGTCATTTTGGAACATATGAAATCCATTATCCACTTATTGTTAGTTGCCATTCATTATAATGATTGAATGTCTTCAAGAGCATACTAAAATGAGTTACTTAAATAATCTTTGCTTACATATCGATACAGGCAACTGTTTCCAACAAGACCTCTGAGGTGAACTATAATGCTATGGAGAAAATAGCTGCTTTATCATATGATTTGAAGTATTTCTTGGTTGGATGAACAGTGTCTTAACTAATAAAGTATGTACTACTTTTCAGGACAATATAGAATTTTGCAGATACTTGTCAAAGTGTCATCAATGAATAAGTTCTAGTGGGGGCCTTAGCTAAATGATCAGTGAAAAAATATTATTTGAGGCATAGCTTGAAACTATCATAAAATCTACACTTGTACAGACACAGGCTAGAAATTTATCTTTGATTTTTGTTAGCTGTATTAATAGTAAATAGCTAATCTCTGCCTCATTTTTTTCATTAAAATGAGAAATATCCTACTCTAATGTGATAGTTGTGATTATTAAAAATGAATTAATAAAAACGAGCATGTAAAACGAGAAAGTATGAAGGAAGTTCTAGACAAGATTGAAAAATAAGAGAAAAAAAGGTGAAATGTTTTTTATTTATACATTCATTTATATGTTCAATTTTCATAAAGTAAATTTAAAGAAATAGAACACAGAAAACTTATTCATTCAACTGTAAGTATCATGAAATTTATCTGATTTGCACCATGAATACTATTTGGAATTTTAGTTCATCTTCAGTGTAAACTATTTTGTTTTATTCAGCCAGCCTTAACTCATACTGCTGTTTGTTTCCATACAAAGTATTTCTCTTCCCTGTTCTCTATTCAAAACTTGTCTTTCCTTTGTGTTTAATCAAAATCAGTAATGTTACACATCCTAGTAAGCTCTCTGCAAGAACTGCCTTGTTGATAATATAATACTCGGTTGATTCACGTGGATTATGAACTCCCGCTTTTACCCCGTATACAAATTGCTGTATCACATCAGTTTCCCTTCCATTGATTGACATATTGCCTTTCTAGTGTCTGATGTATTCTGCTGTCTGTCCTATTCTCTACTATCCCCCCTCCCCTCCCCTCCCCTCCCCTTTTCTCTCTCTACCCCTTCTACTGTAAATCATTTCTTCCATTTGTATTATCTTGTCTTGCCCCTCCTTTCCTCTTATATGACATTTTGTATAACCCTGAGGATCGCCTTCCGTTTCCATGCAATTTCCCTTCTCACTCCCTTTCCCTCCCACCTCTCATCCCTAATGTAAATCTTCTTCTCAAGCTCTTCTTCATACCCAACCCTGTCCTTGTTTACTCCCCTTATATCAAAGGAGTCATTTGGTATTTGTTTTTTAAAGATTGACTAGCTTCACTTAGCATAATCTGCTCTAATGCCATCCATTTCCCTCCAAATTCTATGATTTTGTCATTTTGTAATGTTATGAACGACCAATAAAAAAAATAAAATAAAAAAAAAAGAACAAATGCTGGGAGAAAAAGTAATGATAAAGGGTTTTTAAATCCTTTCAAAAGGAGGATAAAAAATAACAGCTACCATTGATTTTTGGAAATTAAAGATATATATTGTAATTTCAAGGGTGTAATTATTAGATTTCACTAATCATTGTAATAAACAACTTCAAAATCTCAGCGGTTGCAGAATAAATGTTCCTTCTTGCTCCTGTCACAGAAAAAAAAAAAAAAAGATAATATAATACTTTTCTCTTTCCTCTCAGTTGCATCATTATTATGGATAAACTCTCTAAAATTTTATACTGCGCAGTATCTAGATGTATTTAAGATTCTTTCCCTGTTTTCTTTGCTAGGCATAATTCTAACATTTATGATTCTTTACTAAAAAATAAAAAAAAATCTATATTCCTTCTCTCTAATAAAACTGACCAGCTATAAAATATACTAAAATTTTCATATTAAATTCATTTATCTGTATAAATTCATTATATTTGTTTAGGGAATCAGGATAAGAGTAAAGTCTGCCCATGTTCATTACTGATGCAAATTGTTTTCCTGATTATTATTTTTTTTTTAAAGAGAGAGAGAGGCAGAGAGAGAGAGAATCTCTTTTTTTTTTAATATTTATTTTTTAGTTCTCGGCGGACACAACATCTCTGTTTGTATGTGGTGCTGAGGGTCGAACCCCGGCCACACGCACCCCAGGAGAGCACACCACCGCTTGAGCCACATCCCCAGCCCCTTTTCCTGATTATTTTTGATTCACGATTATGTGAACCCATGGATGAGGAACCTACAGATAAAAAGGGCTGATTCTATCTCTACATACATATGTGTGTATGCATACACATACAGTTCTAAATGTAAATCTATCCTTGTATCATCTCTCTGCCATTTATGTTATCATCCCTGTGAAAGTTAGCATAGGCTAGGTTATGAAGTGAAAAAAAAATGCCAAACCTCAATCTGTGGTTTAACACAATAGAGACATATTTTTGTACACAAGGCTTATAGTTAGAAGTAAATGTTCATTGAATTCATTTAAAGTGTTGAAGAAACACCTGATGTTTTCTAATTGGTGTGCCAGGGCAACAGAGATTCTAAAGGATATCAAACTAGCAATTATGTATTCTGTCCCAGAAATGATGCTCATATCGTAGTACACATAACATTTCTTGGGTACTATTCAAAGTTAAGGCAGCTAGCAAATTTACCCATGTATACATAAATCCAGGTGAAACATATTTGATGAAAACATAAATTTCAATAACAATTCAATGTTTTATCATCAAAGACAGAATATACCCACCTTGCCCCCAAATGAAACAACCCAAAGATGCAGTCCAATAACAGCATCATGTCATAAAATTTAAAATTCAGGAGCTTTGGAGTGTGTGCAGTTATCTTTTCATTAAGTCCCTGGACTTGAAACTTATGGGGAAAAAAAGCATTATTTTGCTTTGTCTTCCTATATTCAATCATAATTCAATTTGTATTGGTGGAATACAGATAACATAATTACAATAAATACTTTCATTTGGATAAGTAAAAAAAGAAGAAAGAAATTCTGACTTATAGCAATTCTAGAATTCTGAAATGTCTCTGAGCCCTGAGTGAGGACACAAGCAGGGCATATTCCTTTCTAAGACCTTCTCCTTGGGAGTAGCACCTAGTTCTACAAAGACAGTAATTCTGTTGGCCTGAGGTTCTTCATTTCTCATTATCCTTTTTTGCTCTAAACAAAAGGGACTTTACAAAACTTCTACTTTGTTAGTTTTGAGCAACAATGTTTAGCTTCTTTGGTGCATATAGACATCTGAGGATGCAAGTTTTATTTTAAGTCTTTAATCATTATATGTTCTTTCAGATACTTTGGAAAACATAGACTTCTCAAAAATATAATGAGATTTTTGTCTAATAAATTTAGGTTGCCTTCAAGAATTAAAAGATGAACCTGCAGGCTTGGGATATAGCTCAGTGGTAGAACACTTGCCTAGCATGTGTGAGTCTCTAGGTTTGATCTGCAGCACTGCCAGAAAAAAAAAAAAAAAAGCATAAAAAGCCTAACTTACCCCTGGTAAAGTGGTTATCAATAAGAAGAGCCAGATGATTCAAACCTGAACTTAAGTCCCAGTCAGTGTAGTGAGCCTGATCACAATACTGAGTTTTGGGATTTTACATTTTAACTTTATCAAATGTAATAATTTTAAAGAGTGATTATCCCTGCATGATTGTATTTATATATCTTAAAATATTTAGTATACAGTAAATCACTATTACTTTAGCAATGAAAATATGTAGTTTATTTTATAAAGTTTCTTCAACTCAAGTTTATCTCAAACATACAGCATTATAAACTCATTTTATCAGTTTGTCACAATGACAAAGTGCCTGTCATTAATATATTTTACAATTGCAATGATCACTTTTATATAAGTCAGCATCCTTGACACAAGTTTTATTACAAACTTAAAATATCTAGCCAGTTACCTAACATTGGCTTTGTGTTTTAGAAGCACTTCATGTTGTGGTTATCTTTAAATATTATGATGGTCAAGTTCTTTTTAGTTGTTCAGACTCAGATCTTATGACTTTGTCTATCCCACTCTCATTCCTTCAAAGTAGAACTTATTATTTTGTAAGATAATTATATTGTAATATTGTTCATATTGTTCTATGACAATTCATAGTCAAAACTTCAGTTTAATAAGTACATTATATCTTGATTCTGCTCCTCACCAAAGGATAGTCACCCCTCAGAGGGGGGAATCATCTGTGGACTTGACAAAGATTTGTCTTGTCATCACTGAGGAAACTGCTGAAAACAAATTGGAATGAAATTATACCATAGCATGATCGAAAATGAAGAATTATCCACTTTCTGATTCTTATTATTTAAGCAACAACAAAATTATCTACAATAAGCTATAATCATGTGGACATAAAATGCACAGCTTATCTTAAATACTTGCTTTTAAGCATATGAAATGAAATTATGGTAAAGGAAAGCAGCCCTGATTAAAACAATAAAAAGCAATATTTTCTTCTTCCTTTCAGTACTCATATTACATTATTTGTATATTGTAAGAATACTTGTGTATGATGATTTTGTATAACTTAAAGTTATACAATTTATCATTACATATATTATAGGCTTATATAATTTTGTCAACTATAATAACTGAAAAAAAGAATTCTTGTGAATTAGCATTAGAATGTTATAATCATTAATAGCAGTACCACAAAAGCATTTACTGAGTGCTTTCTATGTGAGAGAAAGGCATGTGTTTTGTTTTGCTTTGTTTTAAAATTTGGTCTTGATCCTATGGGTTATGCCCCCCCACACACACTTTTTTTTCTGAATGAGAAAACTGAAGCCTACCAAAATGACACAAGTTGTTCTAGGAAAATACAGTTACTAACAAATTTATTTTGAAAAGGAGATCTATTTGTAATGATTCTGCTTATTATGGTATTCTTTAAATATGATGGATTTTAAATCCTTTATAAGATGTAAAATTGGCAAAATATAGATCATTATGAGTCTGAATAGTATGGTATTAAATAAACTGCAATTTGACGCCAATTTATATTAGCTTACTTTGTCTTATTTTCTTTTTTTCTTAGTGAGAATTATTTTTAATCTTGTTAATGTGAAAATCTTAACTAAATGAAAGCTGAGAAAATTAAAGCTACATTAATAAAATGAAAACTTTGGAACTATAAGAATTACAGTGATTTTCATTAGTGCAACAATAGTAGCCCAGGAAATTGCTAAAGATTTAAAAGGTGAAATGACTTAGTATTAATATAAATAAAAATGTCTGCCAAATGTAGTCATTACCAAATTTAAAACAAGTAAATATTTTAAAATACACAAGTAGACTTTAGAAATTCTATCATCAGAGTCAAATAGAATAGTACATTTCTATCTAATATCCATTCCTTATTACATATAATAATGCTGGAATATGTTTAAATTAAGCCTAAAAGAAGGAAGAAAAATATAATCCTGTTGTAATCAAGAGAAGCAACAACCAAATATGTAAACAACAGACAAATTCCACTTTTGGAGCATTCTGCAAAATACCTAACCAGTACTTTCGAAATTGCTGGAGTCATTAGAAGAAAGGAAAGTCTGAGAAAATGATTCAGCAAAGAGGAGCATAAGGAGATATAACAACTAAATGTAACATAGAAGGCTGAATGGATTCTGGAACAGGGAAAAAAAAAGCACTAAACAAAAACTAAGAATAGTTAAGTACTCTAAAGATTTTAGTAAGTAATAACGTACAAATACTGTCTCACTAATTGGAACAAATGTACCATAGTAATGCAAAAAGATCATTGTGTGAATATGTTATCTATATAAACATCTAAAGAAAAAAAAGTTCATAATAGGAGAAACTGGGTGTGGTGTATATGAGAACTCTTTGTATTATACGAGGGAGATTTAGAACTATATAGCCATCAGAGCAAGATGGCAAAGGGGGGAGTTAAAGACAGGTCCAGACAGTAAGATTACTAAGTGTCCTCCTTTAAGGTCAGCTTCCTAGGTGACATAAGTGCTGGTCCATGGGGGACCCAATCAGGTACACTTCTGTACTGGTGGACATAAGTGGGGTTCCAACAGAAGGACTAAAATAGACACGTGGACAGGGCTGTGGGGCTAGAGGGCAATGAGCTATAATGTGGAGAGGGGAGCAGATAGAAAAAGAAGGAAGGCTCAAACTCATGGAAAGAATAAGCCAGGACTTTCCTATCACATTCTGGCCAGGGCCCCTTCTCTTAGGAGAAGTCTGTTATTTTTGCTGCTGTGAAAAACCTGCTGTTTGCTTTCTCTCTTTGTGTCCTATTCTTCAGTTCTCTGCTGAGCAAACATAATAAACGTGAGACCCCTAGATGGTAACAAAATCTTCATAGTTTTTCCACAAACTTGTTTTAGTTAGGTTTTTCACTGCTGTAAAAGACATGATAGAAACAACGTTCCAGGAAGAACACTGTATTTGGTACTCATGGTTTCAGAGGCCTCAGTCCATAGATGGCTGACTCCTTTACTCTCTGGCAGGGGTAACGAAGAACACCATAGGGAAGGAGTGGAGGGGGAAAGCAGCTCAGGACATAGCAATCAGGAAGCAGAGAGCAGTTTCACTCACCAGGGAGATTACAGAGACCTCGATGCACCTGCTCACTGACTTACCTTCTCCAGCCATATCCTGCCTTCCTATAGTTATTGCTCAGTTAACTCATTTAAGTGGATTAATGCATTGATTAAGTTAAGGTTCTCATAAAAAAAATATTTTCTTGCATTGTCCCACCTGAGTTTGGGGGGGGGACACCTTATATCTAAACCATCAAAAAAAATCTAAAACTGTTCTAAAATTCAAAGTTTATTTTTTAAAATTTCCTGCACTTCACCTGTTCTGTAAATTGTACATCTCTTTTAATATTTATGGGTTTTTTGTGTGTTCTTTTTATTTTTAATATTTTTATTTATATATCATAGCAGAATGGATTGTGATTCTTATTACACATATAGAGCACAATTCTTCATATCTCTGGTTGTATATCTTTATGGTTTTGTCTTTCCTAAATATCATTTAAATGGAATTATACTGAATGTAGTTTTTGTTAGAGCAGTGATATATATTTAAAATTCATCCATGACTTTTCCTAACTAGATAAAACATTGCTTTTGATCACTGAACAGTGTTTCATTGCAAATACTTATTTATCCATTCACTTATTTCCTTCTAGTTTTTGGTGATATGTGCAAAGCTGTTATAAACACTGCAAGCAGATTTTTATGTGGACAAATAATATCAAAGCAGTTTGGAAATACCTAGAATAGCATTGCTTCAGCATGATAACACTAGGCACACTCACATCATTGTTTATAGCAGCAAAATTCACAATAGCTAAACTGTGGAGCCAACCTAGAGGTCCTTCAGTGGATAAATGGTTTAAAATATGTGGCATTTATACACAATGGAATATTACTCAGCATTAAAAAAGAAAAAAATCATGGCATTTGCAGGTAAATGGATGGCATTGGAGAAGATAATGCTAAGTGAAGTCAGCCAATCCCCCAAAAAACAAATGCTGAATATTTTCTCTGATATAAGTGGGTTGACTCACAGTGGGGTAGGGAGGGAGAGCATGGAAGGATTAGATTAATTCTAGATAGGGAAGAGAGGTGGGAGGGAAAGAGAGGGGGGAGGGATTAGCAAGGATGGTGGAATGTGATGGTCATTATTATACAAAGTACATGTGTGAAGACTTGAATTGGGTATCAACATACCTTATATACAAATAGAGATATGAAAAATTGTGGTATACATGCATATTAAGAATTGTAATGCAAAAAAAAGTACATGTACAATGGAATACATTGACGTGTACATACTTTATATACAGAGATATGAAAAAATGTGCTCTATATGTGTAATAAGGATTGTAATATATTTCAATGTTTTATATTTAAAAAAATAACAAGATCAATAATAAAATAAAATAAAATTACGATTAAAAAAAAGACTAGGTTTTTAAAAAATCGCTGTCTTCCAAAGTGTACTATTTTGCACTCTCACCAGCAAAGAATCAATTCCTGTGACTCTACATTCCCTTAATACAAATATATTGCCATTTGTTTTGGTTTCAGCCATTCTAAGAGGTTGTATTGCATAAGTCGTATCAGATCACATTTTCCAACAGAAAGACAGTTGTTGATCATTATTTTTCATAACTTTTTGTCATCTTTACATTTTATTTGGTAAGTGTTTAGACCATTTGCACATTCTGTAGTGGACTGATTATTTTTTTATAATTGCATGTTAATAATTTTTGCATATTTGATTTCAAGCATTACTTGATTTTTTTTTTTTTTTGATGGTGCTAGGGATTGAATCCAGGGCCTTGTATATGCATAGCAAGCACTCCACAAACTGAGCTATATCCCCAGCCCCCGATCTGACTTTGAAAATATTTTGAAAATACATCTTGTCTTTTTGGTTTTTTTAAAGGAAACTTTTACAGAATAGAATTGTAATTTTAATGAAGTCCAATTTGATTTTTTCATAGATTGTACTGTTTGTGTTTTATCTGAAAGTTCATCATCAAAATCAAGGTTATGTAGATTTTTACCCTATGCTTTATTATGAATGTTTTAATTTTGAATTTGCATTTTAGGCTTTGATCTATTTTTAAGTAATTTTTATATAACTTGTATGGTTTGTCTATTTCAATGTTTTGAATATGTACTTTCAATTTGTCAAGTGCCAATTTTTGAAAGACTTGTTTTTTTGTTGAATTATATTATATATTTTTACATTTTAAAAATAAGTTAATTATAGCTAAATGGTCTATTTTTGACGCTGTATTCTGTTCCTTAGATCTATGTGAGTATTTTGCTAATGTCAGGCTGTTGTGATCATTATAGTTTCATATTCATTCTTAAAATTGGATATTGTCAGTACTCCAAAGTTTTTGTTTGTTTGTTTGTTTAATCCTTTCAGTATTGGGGATTGAACCTAGGGGGCACTCTACCACTGAGTTTTTTAGACAAGGTTTCTCTAAGTTTCCAAGGCTGGCATTGAATTTATGATCTTCCTGACTCAGCCTTCCAAGTAGCTAATATTACAGGCATGCACCACTGCATACAACTTCAACTTTGTTCTTCTGTCTTGAGTATTGTATTAGCCATTCTAGGTCCTTTTTCTTTTAATATAACCTTTCTAATTATTTTCTTACTATCTGAAAAGCAGTTTACTGGAATAGTGGTTGGAATTATGTTTAATCTATAAATCAAGCTACAGAGAATCAATGTCTTAACAATATTGGGTATTCTAATCACAACCATGGATTATTTCTCTATTTCTTCAATTTTTATTATCATACTGTTGTGGCTTTCAATATAACAATTACACACAAGTTTGTTATATTTACTTCTAAATACATCATTTTTGGGGTGCTGGTGTAAATGTTGTCATCTTTGTAATTTAAAATTCCCAAAGGTTATATAGGAAGGCAATTGACTTCTGAATATTGACCTTATATACTGAAAACTTATTACTCCTACTTATTTGTTACAGGACTTTTCTTGTAGAGTCTTTGGGGTTTTCTACATAGCATAGCATGCTAAGAAAGGACTCTACATTTTTCCCTCTACAAACTGTACACATTTTATATTATTACAATAATATTTTACACAGTGACGAGAAAGAATATTCTTTTTCTTTCCAACATTAGTGGAAGTAATCATTTTCCATTACTCATGATATTAATTATACTTTTTTATGTAGATATTCTTTTGTAAGTCAAGGAAGATGCTAGTGTGCTGGGATTATTTTTATAAATTGGTATTTAATATTTTTTACAAACACATTTTGTCAATTAACATGATCATATGATTTTTATTGATTAACCTCTTAATGGTGAATTTATTGCTGCATGTTTTACTAGCCTTACATTCCTGACTAGGAATTAGAAATAAATCATATTTTTATGGGACAAATTTAATTTTGTGCATTGTTTAATGTAGATGTTAGTCATTCATTGGGACTTTTCTTGCTTATGTTTGGGAGACCTTAATCTGTCTGTAGTTTTACTATCAGCAAGGACTTTATATGGCTTTCATCCTATAGTAAATAGGATTCATAAAATTAATTAGGAAGTATTTCCCCTGAATCTGGTTTCTGAAAAAGTTGTTGGAGAAATGGTATTATTTCTTGCATAAATATTTGGCATAATTTATCAGTAATTCTATCTGGGCTTCATGTTTTATATTTTGAAGGTTATTAATTATTAATTTAATTTATATTAGAGATCTAAAGCTTTTAACTCAGCTAAGTCAGAGAGGAATGGAGCAACCAAAGGTTTGTCAGTTAAAGCAAAATATTGCAAAATGAATGTAACAGTGAAGGGTTCAATTACTACAATGGTATAAGTAGAGGCTAGACCCAGAGAAAATGCCTACTCTTTTATATTCCATTTCCTCTGACTGGCCAGTGCTTTTGTGGAGGGCTGTGTATATTGGCACAGAGAAGGGAGGGAGCTCATGATCATGGGAGACAAGGACAAAATCATTCTGTCATTTTCTGAGGCTGGGAATAAGGAGATCAGACAGAGGGTTAGGAATAGAAAAGTGATGAGTACTGAGCCAGAGGGTAGAAAAATGTCATCAAGTCCAACCACTTCAGGAGTTCTCAGCAAAATTACCTAAACCAGAAGCCTAGATAAAGAGGCTTACAAATGAAAACATCTGGGTACAAATACAAATATGCCTAAGAGCATATCCAGCCAGGGAGACCAGTATCCTTGCCTGTGACTGCCTTCAGAGCTAATGGGCATCAACTGAGCACTGAGTCTGTTGTGGGAAGACCAGTTTTCCTACTGTTAGCCTTGCCAGGTACCTTTGTAATTGCCTATAATCAGAAGCTGTACTTCTCAGGAGTTAGTTGTTTGGGATATCTACTTCTCTTTGTGCAAATTTTAGTTCATTGCATCTTTCAGGACATTAGTTCCAAGTAAACATTTGTGGGGATGCCATTGTTCAGAGTGTTCCTTTATTATCACTTTAATTACGAGACCAATTGCATCGATCTCCCCCTATCATTTTTATTATTGTTAATGTTTACCTTCTCTTTTTTCTTCATTGTTATACTGGCTAAAGGGTTATTAATTGCTTTGATTTTTTTAAATAAAAAGACACTGTATAATGATTGATTGTGCTTTTCTACATTCTATGTTATTTTCTGTTTATTTTATTAACCATTTATGATAGGGAAGTGTGAAATTCTTTAACTATCACTGATTTTATCTTCTCTTATTATTTTTTGCCGCATTATTTCTGAGTTGTGCTATACAAATGTTTAACATAGTAGTGTCTTTTTGAAGAAAAAGACAATTTATTTTTTTTTGTGTTAACATGATTTATTTTTCCTCATCACTTTGTCTTTAAGCTAATTTGTTATATATAAAGTGTGCTTCTTCTAGAAAATATATAAATAGATTTCATTTTTTATTAGCTACACACCTCTGTATTTACTGTATTTAAACCATTGAATTTAAAGCAATCACTCATCTAATTAAATTAATACCTGATATATTTGTGTTTTTATGAGTTCATTTCTTCTGTCTCTTCACCCCTTTTCTTCAAACTTCTCTGATTTGCATTACATATTTTACATAATTTCATTTACATCCTCACATCATATCTACTTTACTTCCTTTAAAATTTTTATGGTGACTTCATAGTTTGCAATCAACATTTATAACTAATTTAAATTTACCTTCAAATTATACTCTATTGCAAGTACTGCAGGTGCTTATTGCAAGAGTGTGAGAACACCCCTAATCCCTTTCTTCCATCACTGCAACATTTCTGCATTTCTTTCACTGGTCTATGTGCTATCCCCATGTAATTCTGTGGTCCTTTGATTGCTTTAAACACAGTTTTCTTTAAAAAAAATAAACAAAAGCAAAATACTTTGTCTTTCATTTTGCTTTCTCTAATATTCCTTTTTAAACATAGTTTTTGACCTATGCCTTTTCCATTCTCCTTGAAGAATTTCCATTAATATTTCTTATGAAGCACATTTCCTAGAAATGGATTCCCTCATTTTTTGTTTATTTGAGAAAGATTTATTTCTCAACTTTATTTTACCTGATGGAAAATGCTAAGCTGATGGTTTTTTCAATACTGTAAATGCTTCTATTTGTTCTTTTTTTTAAAGATAGTTTTGATGAGGATGTTGTAATTCTCATTCCTTTCCTCTCTATGAGAGATGCTATATTTTAAAAAATCTGGCTTCTTTCCACATTTATTTTTCTGATGTTTGAAGATAACATGTCTCTCTCTCTCTCTCAATCTCTCTCTCTCTCTCTCTCTCTCTCTCTCTCTCTCTCTTTCTTTCTTTCTTTCTTTCTTTCTTTCTTTCTTTCTTTCTTTCTTTCTCATTTGTTTGTTTTGGTATTTTTTCTGCTCAGTATTCTCTGGGCGTCCTAAATCTGCAGTTTGATTTCTGTTGTTACTCCAAATATGTCTTCTCTTTTTTCTACCTTTACCATTCCAGTTGTACATATGCTACATATTTCAATTTGCCTCATGTTTCTTAGCTGTTCTATTTTGATTTATTAGTTTTTTCTCTGAATTTTTGTTTTAGAAGTTTCTTGGGCCTATTGTCAATCTACTAATACTTTGTTCAGCCAAGTGAAATATGTTGCTTGGCCTTTCCTTTATGGGTGTTCCTCATTTCACAGTGTTTTTGATTTTTGTCATTTCCTCTTCTTTATTAGAGTTTCCATCTCTCTGCTTAACATTTCTTGTTTGTTCTTGCATATTTTCTATTTTTTATTAGAAATTTGGTATGATAATCTTAGTTATTTTAAATTATTTCTGGTGTTTTTGATACTTCCCTTGTCTTTTCAAACTGTACATTTTTTTACTTTAAAATGCCATGTGAGTATGTGTGTGTGTGTGTGTGTGTGTGTGTGTGTGTGTGTATTTTTGTTTTATATTCAGCTGGGCATGATGAGTCTGGATTGACAACTGAATTGAAAAGGCCTCCAGTGTGATGGTCTAAGCTAAGCTCAGGAGGAATTGTGTTGTGCCCTGTTAATATTTGCTGCAGTTGCTTGTGTCTGAATCATCAGCTTCCTCTACCATCCTAGTTCTTGTCTCTCTCTCTTCTCCTTTTTTTTTTTTTTTGTTCTTCCATGAATACCCTTCTTCTGAAAGAATCTATGTTTCATAACTCTTTAAGCTTCATCAGCTGTAGTGGTACTGGCATGTACAACAACATGGTCAGTGTGCCGAAAGGTGTATGGATGAAAGTCATTGAGCAATCTTACGACTAAATCACAGTGTGTAAGTGCTCCTGTGTCCCAGGACTCAGAGCTTCCTGAATCTTTCTCCAGTCATACAGTTTTACTTGGTTTCATTTTAACTTACTTTTCTCACTGCTAATTTCCATCTACACTGTTCCTGAATAATTTCCTTGAAGCTTGACCACTATTGATGACTTTTTCTATTTAGTTACAGTAAAGCTAGAAAGGGCTGGGAGCAATGCCTCATCCCATTGCAATAAGGCTTTAGCAAAATGTATTTCCCTAGAGTTTTCTCCTTTGTTTACAAGAAAGCACTTGGTCTCTCCTACAGGATTACCTTTCTCTTCTACCTGTGGTTCCCAAGATAGGGACCGAGATAAAAATGTGGTAGGATTTGTAGATAGAAAACTGATGAAAGCATGTATATATCACACACAAAATGATTGCCAACTGCCTTCTCTAGAAAATCACTGCCTTAGTACTGTACAGGTGGATAATCACTGACTATTTCTTACTCCTTCAAGACTAAGGTTCCCAGGAGTTTCTCACTCTCATATGTTGCACACCCAACCACTAAAATAGCTATAATTACTATTTTAATGTTCCTACCTGTTTAGGACTCCAGCTGCTTCACGTGTAGGCAAGCAGATCTAGAGTATGTCGCACAGGATGTGCTGGTGTCTCCGTATATTCAGCTGTCACTTTTTCCTGCAAAATCAGTTCTTTTATAGTTCTAAGAAAAACCACTGACATTCACTTTATCTGGCTTTCTTGTATAATGATGAAGTGTTGACCTCCAATTTACTTATTTCTCACTTACCTCTAATTTCTGTCTATATTGTTTCTGAATAATTTCCTTGAAGCTAGAACACTGTTGGTGACTTTTTCTATTTAGTTACAGTAAGTATAGAAAGTGCTGGGAGGAATACCTTATCCCATCACAATAAGGCTTTAACAAAATCCATTTCCCTGGAGTTTTCTCCTTTGTTAACAAGAAAACATTTGGTCTCTTCCACGTGGTTACCTTCTCTTCTACCTGTGGTATCCAAGATGAGGTCTGAGATGAAAATCTTTATTTCTTTATTCTTTTTTGTTGGCACCAGGGATTGAACCCAGGGGTGCTTAACCACTAAACCAAATCCCCAGCTCTTTTTATTTATTTTGTTTGTTTGCTTGTTTTGAGACAGGGTCTTACTATGTTGTTTAGGGCCTTACTAAGTTGCCTCCAACTGGCAATCCTCCTTCCTCAGCCTCCTACAGGTGTGTGCCACCACGCCCAGCAAAACTCTTTAAATATCAGAGCATAGTTTTCTTTCTTCCTACAGGTTTTCCCTTGCTGATTTCGCTCTCTCTAATTATTAATTTATTTTAAACATATTTGTTATTCTATCTTCCAAAGTATTGTTTTTGATACCATCTAAACCTTTCCTAGGTTTTCTAAATATCCAGTGAATTATAGTCTCAAATTAACTTAATATTCATGAAACTATAAAATCTTATAATGGCATATGTCTTTAATACAATTCCTGATTTTTACTTTCCCAATGAAAGAGTTATACTTCATGTAACTAAAATTAAAATCCTTATCTACATAAAATGATTTCATTGGCCTCTGGGAAGTGACTTTAATTCATAAATAACTTTTCTCAAACTGATATTTGAAATCCCTTTCAAAAGAGATCAATCTTTTAAACCACAATGAGAAATAAGACTTCAAATATCACTTTGGAGAAGTAATATGTTGAGTTCAATTTTTCTAGGGCAAAATTAAATAACAAGTCCTTTGAAGGCAATAAGGGCTTGAAAAACAAAAGTAATGGATCAGATAAACTGTAAAAAAATGAACAAAAGAATAAAACTGCTGTGAAGAAACATTAAATATGTCCCAGCTCTCATTTAAAGCAACAGATCTATATCTTTATAAAGGAATGTATCTTATAGTTGGAGAATAGAAAGTCAAGTGTATCTCACTGTAAAATGATTGCCATTCAGTGTTTGCCAGGAAACCATTGACTTCATACTGCATAGATTTTTAGTGACTATTTCATTCCCATGAGTGGAAACATAGATCTAATGTACTTAAGTGAACCACCCATTATTACAAAGATAATTAGTAGCAGATATGGAATCAAAGTGAAAAATACTCTGACATATTATTTGCTAACATCTGATTTTGCAACCTGTAGATAAAGTAATTTGCAGTATGTTTTTTAATCAAGTAACAACACTAAGTCATAATTAAGCACAAAAGTGGAATGTTGTAAAAAATATTTCTTTTGTTTTCTCCTCTTGAGTTCTAAGATCTAAAAAGGCTATGTATGAATTCTCACCATGAAATACTCATTCAGCATAAAAAATCTATTATTTCATGGTGATGAACTGAGCACAAAACTCAGCTCCTCTTTCATATTGAAGTCATTGATAGAAAATATTTTAAATATTTATAGCTTCTCTGAGAAGCTAGAAGATGAATGCTTAGTAGACAAGAGATATTAAAGAATTCCAGCTGTATGCAAAACAAATGGCATATTACTGAAGAATAAAAGTTATAAAATGCTTAAGAGAAAGTATATAGGATGAATCAACATAAAGGGTTAGACACCAAGTTCACCCATCCAATTAAAACAAGAATAAGATTGATAGACTATCTGAAGCAAATATTTACAAGACAATGTACTTCAGACTACAAAGGGTAGTATTCAATGAGAGAGGAACAACAAACTGTGTCCTAGGATTGTCCCATCTTATTTTCTTAGAGCAATTTTCGTATTCATGGAACAGCTAAAGGAAATCTAGCCTTTTGCCCTCTGTGAATTGAGGAGATTAGAGAGTTCGAAATCAAAATCCACTAAGAAAACCAGAATTTATAGTGAACAGACGTATAGGATTCATACAATCCTATTAAAATCTTAGCAGATGGGAGAGTATGGAGTAGAAAAATAGACTCCCCAATACACAGTGAAGTGCTGTATGACAATGAATCAAAGAAATCTCAATGGAGAAGGAATAGTTTTTTTTTTTTTCCAATAAATAGTTCAAGGAAAAATAGATTTGCATATATTGAAAAATTAGCATTATTCTCTACTTCATGTAAAACAGAAAAGTTAAGTTGAAATGAGTTTTAGACCCAAATATAAAGCCCAAATTAGAAAACTTCTAGAAACAAATGGGAGAAAATGTTTATTCCATTGATTTAGACAAATGATTTTTAATATGGCTGTAAATTCATGACTTTATTTAAATAAAAAAATAGTTGTTTTTGAAAAGATACTGCCAAAAGTTAAAGACTGAAGAAAATATTAGTAAATTTCACATCTAATAAAGCATATTTATCCAGAATATGTAAAGAACTACCACTCAGGAAAAAAAAAAGCCAGTTATAAACACAGACAAAACCCTTTAACTGACACTTCACCAAAAATATAAAAGATGTTAAGGGCAAGAAAGATGCTCTATATCATTATTTATTGAAATTATAGCCACAGTGATATATAGATATGCTTCTATTATAATGTCTAAAGTTGAAAATATTCATTAAAAATATTCAGCATTTTATATATACTGTTTTTGACAATATAATAATGTACAATTAATTTGGAAAGCATTTTACACCAAAATAGAGTAAAATATAGTGACTTAAAGAAGATCAGTGGTTACAGGAAAAGGATTATGGAGAGGGAGAAAGGGAGGAAAAAGGAGGTAGGGTAATACGGTACTAAATTGACTAAATTATATTGTTCTTTTTTGTGCATGTACAAATATGTAGTAAAACCCCTGCTAATATATATAACTATAATACACCAATAATTTTTTTAAATATAAATTAATTAAAGAAAAATCAGTGGTTATCTTGGTTTGTTAATGAAAAAGAGGCAGGTAGGAATAAAACAGTAAGGTAGTATTTGGGAATGTTGGGTGCATTCATTATCTCAAAAGTAGGGATGGTCCCATATATAGCCAACATCAAATTGTACATTATAAGCATGTGCAACTTCACTTGTACCAAACTTTAATAAAGACTTTTAAAAATAAAACAAATATGGTATGTAAAGACATAGTATTTTCATTAGCTTTGGTTCATAGAAAAATATGAAGGAATAATAACTTTATGAATATTTTATTTTTCTTCCAAGAAAAGACTTTCAGAGATAAGGTTGCTACAGTAGCCCCAGGATTTTGTGGTATCACTAATGTGATATGCTTCTCAAATATTTCTGTTTCACTGTCATTTGTGTTGAGTCTTTGCCTTATGGGCTTGGGGATATAACTCTACCTCCAGGAATCAAAAGCATGTCATAAGGAGCAGTTGGTAAAAGAAAGTGAAAATGAAAAAAGGGAGAAGCCTGTGCCAGCTGACCCATTTTAAGTGGCATTCCATTTTCATACAGCTCTTGAGCCAAAATTTTGTCCTGTGGCAATATCTCTCAGAAGAAAGTCTTTGAAATATAGCTTTCATTTTCTTTGTTTAGCTTTACACATTGCCTCTCCAAACTAAATTGAAGTTTTTATGGTTTCTGTTACTAATGAAGAACGCTGTAATGGATATTGGATTGATAACCAGCAGTTTATGCCAGAGGCATCAATAGTTATTTTCATAAGTAGGTGTGGAGACAAGAAGGAGAAAAGGTCTCCAGAACAGGAGTGCTAAAGCATATGCAGATCACAAACTACATGTTCTTCATCCTCACTCTCCTCCTCCCTAACTGCAGCAGAGAAAAGAATTTGGGAGGTGGAATGGAAGATGAGAGCACAGTGTCAATTATTTAGTCATACATGGAGACTAGATGGAGTATCTGCACCCAGGGGCAGATAGCCAAGTGTCTCACACCAAAATGAGACCCTCGATCTTATTTTCTTTGGAAAAAAAATTACACCAAAGTAGCACATATAATACCCTTCTACCCATCACTTGTAAAAGACGTGTCCAAGATCTGAAGGAAAATTATTGTTTTCCCACATTCTAAATGGTGCTAAATATTTCAAATTCTAAAAAACAGCTTAAGATACATAAGGTATTTGATGTTAGAAGTTATTATATTGAAATGTATGAAAAAACAGATGAAATTTCAATGCAAGAATAAAGACACTATAAATAAGTGATCAATGAAAATAACATAAGATTATAGCCATCTTGAAATTATAAAATTAATAATACAGTTGACTCTCAGTATCAGTGGGGAATTTATTCCAGAACCCCCATGGACACCAAAATCCATGAGTGCCCAAGTCTTTTATATAAAAATGTTATATCTGCATACAATCTAGCCACATATGCTCATATACTTTAGATCATCTCTAAATTATTAATAATAGCTAGTATAGTGTAAATGCTAAGCAAATAGGTGTTCTACTGTATTGCTTAGAGAATAATGATATTTAAAATACTTTACATGTTCAGTAGAGGTTTAATTTCTTAAGTTTCAATCCACAGTTAGTTAACTCCTAAGTCAGAAGTCTTACTTACATAATTTATTTCATTTATGCCAAAGCATTATAAATGAAGTGAGAAATTATCTAAGAAATTATGAATAATGAGAATTGAACCAAGAAGTGGAAAACTCAATTGAAGTAATGATCGCAGAGACAGAAGGTAATTATGAATCTTATATCTGAGGTCTAGATAATTTTATAGATGATTCCATGTTATATAAAATGATTCCCAATACTAGAGAATAAGAGAAAAAAAGATTATTCATTCTAGTGGAAAGATTAGCATAAATATGAACAGATAGGGTGAGAATATGATAGTATAAGAAATTAAAGAATTATCAAACATAGTTAGATTTCTCACTTTCAGAAACAGTCTCAATAAATTTTTGACACAGTTGAAATCTTACCTTTGTTTAAATAAGAATGAATATTATTATTTATTTTTATATCAGAATAAAAATAGAGACAAGTTTCAGGCTAGTTTTACAGAATAATATGAACTACAAACTTATTTTCTCAAAAAATGAGCTAATAAATAAGTGTAAAAGGAAAATATATTAGTTTCCAAAGTAAGTTAGGTAGGAAATTATTTGTTCTACTATTCACAGGTTGTTAAAGATTGAAATCTCTCTAACTGACGTCTCTTTGTAGCAAGGGACAATAATAACTGTGAATAACTTATTTATATCAAGCAGAGCCTTGCAACACTGACTTTGAATAAATGAGCCATGCCAGGATTTCTCAGTAAAGCTGTGCTAATGCATTTTGAAATCTGTAGTTGTCTTTGTAAAACCCAGTGGGAAGGAGGTAGTACGTGTCATCTATGATTATAATTTCAGAAAAAATGCAATACAGAGCCAGATTGAATTTTGAATGTAGAGACTATTGGTATTTAGTGATATATATAAATATTTGTTTTATTTTGCTATATTATATTACATATAAATGTAGTTAAGATTAATATAGTATTTCAAGATAAAATAGTCTTCTCACCAGTGACTTATCAATGTTGGAAATGAAATAATGATTTTATAGTCATGGTACACAAGAAACCATGAAAAAAACTGAGCAGTTGGAGTTGCCAATGGTAAATATGGCCAAATCTCAAAAAAGAAATCAATAAAAGTAATAATTAGCAGGCAGAAGATATAATGCCAGAATTTCTATATATTTTAAACTCCTGGTGCTAATGTACATTGCCTTTCCTATGAAAAGAAATAATGACTGGTAAAATAAATTTGTGTTTCAATTTGAGAAACATTTAAAAAGTATTTTCCAAGTTGGTTTAATTAACTAAGTGTACCACCATCTATGCACAGATAATTCCATTCTCCTATACTCCCAAACATTTCGTGGTATTGTTATACCTTTTTTTCTGCTTTCATAATGATGTGAAACTTGAATTAGCATTGCTTTTACTTTTATATCCTAGATTACCAAGATGGGTGAATAATTTTATGCAATATTTAATATCCAAACAAGGGATTTTTTTGGTATATTCTTTTTCATTTTTCTATTGATTTGTGGACCTTGCCACCATTCAAAAACTATTTCTTTTTGCTTATTCTGAAAAATATTCTTTGTTTCTGTCTCTGTTGATAGAAGAGTTTTTAATATGTAAAGGTGTTTTGAAAATCAATAATAAAAGAATGATGACTCACAGGAGAAAATATAAAAAGACTCAAAAGAGAAAATTTACAAAATGCAGAAATGGTCTTCTGAGAAAAGTGTAGGGGTGTGTTTGTGTGTGTGTGTGTGTGTGTGTGTAAGAATGTGTAACATTATGGTTGCTGGCAAAATACAGTTTAATAACCTTGGACATTTTTGCCAAGTGCCTAAATATTCCACTTCACTGGCATCTCCAAATGGCTTACTCATTAACATCGTTGCTCTGTCTCCCAAAAACAAGTCAACTGTATACTATAGTTAACTACAGACTTTGGACAGCAACTCTCCAAGCCACCACTCCATAGGCTTTTGAAATAGCAATTTTATTCTGTTTTTCTGAGTTTCATCATTTTAATTAACTCCTAGAATTTTTGGATAATGTAGTAATTGTCCTTCTGTGACTAGCTTATTCATGATGTTTGCCAAGTCTTTTGGTTGCAAATAACAAAATTTACTTCTTTTTAAAAGGTTGAATAATATTCCATGCATATATCATATTTTCTTTTTTTACTGAGACATTCTATGTAATATAGTTTTAAGGTACAGTATGGTAATTTGCTATATTTCTGTGTTTTGCAATGATAAAATAGGGATAATAGACACTTCCATCTTCTCAAATATTAATCATTTTTATGTATTAGGAAAATGTAGACTCTCTTTTTTAATTATTTTAAAATTTTTCATAGATTATCGCAATCTATGGTTAGCCAACTATTCGATAGTAAAATAGAACTAATTCCTCTCATTTAATTGTGTTTTGGTGTCTCTTACCTAATATCTTTTAATTACTTCCCCATCCATCCCCTTCCCAGGCTCTAGTTTCCTATATTCTACTCTTGTCTTTTGTAAGATCAATATTTTAGCTTCTATAAATTAAATCTGTGCCTGGATTATTTCACTTAATGATTTTGAGTTTCATTTGCTTAGATTCAAATAACAACATTTTTGTGTGTGCGATTTTAATGGCTTCTGTATTATGCATATAACATTTTGTTTACCCACTCATCTTTTGATAGACATTTTGGCTGACCCAATATATGGACTATCCTAAATAGTGCTACCACAAACATGACAGTACAAGTATCTCTTTGATATAATAATTTTATATACTTGAATAAATACCCAGTAGAAATTGCTGGATCTTAAGGTAGTTCTAGTTTTTGGTTTGTACAGAGATTTCCATATTGTTTTCTATAGTGATTTTATTGATTTACTTTATCATTGACATTGTATAGCAGTTTCACTTTCTCTGAACCCTCACCAATCTTTGTTATTTTGGGTCATTTTCACAGCAGTCATTCAAATCAGTGAGGTTATTTACATTCCCAAAATATTAGTAATGCTGATCATTTTTTCATACACTTGGTAGCCATTTATGTGTCTTCTTTTAAGAAATGTCTATTTAGGTCATTTGTCTATTTTTTAATAGTTTTTTTTCTGTTGAGTTTCATATACATTCTGGATATTAATCCCTTGATAAATGGATAATTTGGAAACATTTTCACTCCTTCTACCAGTTGTCTTTTTACTCTGTTTATTATTTCCTTTGTTGTCTAGAAGCTCTTTAGTTTGATATAACCCCATTTGTTTATTTTGCCTTTTGTTGCCTGTGCTTTCCAGAGACATGTGAAAAATCTTTACTTGCACAAATATAAAGTTTTTTCTCGGTGCTGTCTTCTAGTAATTTCATGCACTCAGTTCTTAAATTAAGCAGTTTGATCCAATTGTATTAATTATTATGTATGATGAAAGGTAGAGGTCTAGTTTCATTTTTCTGTACACATATATCTAATTTTTTCCAGAACGATTTATTGAAGATATGGTTCTTTCTCTAACATATGTTCTTGGTGTATTTATTTAAATATCGATTGGCTATATGTATATGATCCATTTCTGTGTTCTCTGAACTGTTACACTGATTTATGCATCTGATTTTAAGCCACTATCATGTTGTTTTGGTAAACATGGATTTGCAGTATATTTTGCAGTCAGATATTATAATGTTGCTAGCTTTATTATTTTATTTCTTAGTATTGTTTTGGCTATTCTGAATCATTTATGTTTTAATATGTATTTTAGGATTACTTTTTCTATTTCTGCAACTAATGTCATCAATAGTTTGATCGCGAATGCACTGAATTTGTAGATTGCTTTGGATAGTAAGTTAATATTCTCACAATATTAACTCTTCTAATCCAGGAAGATAATATATCTTTTCATCTTTTTGAGTGTATCCCTATATAATTTCTTTCATTAGTGTTTATAATTTTCACTGTAGAGGGTTTTTAAAAAATATTTGTGTAAGTATTGTGAAAGGAATTGTTTTTCTAGTTTCTTTTTCGGCAAGTTCATTATTAACGTACAAGTAAATCTTACCATTTTTTGTATACTGAGTTTATATTCTGAATTTTTACTTCATTGTGGGATCTTTAGGTTTTTCTGTGTAAATTCATGTCAGTAAACGTTGACAATTTGACTCCTTTTTTTTCAATCTCACAGTTTGTTTATCCATTCATCCATTGAAAGGCATTTAGGTTGATTCTTTATCTTGAATATTGTGAACAGTGCTATAATCAACATGGGACTGTAGGCACTTCACCAAGACTCTGAATTCAACTCTCCTCAACACTGAGAAGTAGAATTGTTGAATTTAATGGTAGTTCTAGCAGTAAGTTTCTTTAAGAACCTCTATGAAGTTTATCATAGTAGCTAAATCATTTCATATTCCCATCAAAAATGGACCAGGTTTCCAGTTTCTCCACTTACTTGACAATACTTTTTACTTCTCTTTATTCTAACAAGTATGAGATGATATCTCCTGAGGTTTTGATTTACATTTCTCTGTCAAGTAACAATGTTGTACATATTTTCATATGCTTCTTGGCCACTTGTATATCTTTAATCACTTATTTATTTATTTATTTATTTGCATTTCTCAATGTTCTTTAAAGAAATTTTTCAAGTTTTCAAGATGGTGGAATAGAGGAGGTCACGTTCCTGGCTGCTCCATGGAGTGAAACCAAGAAAACTGACAGGCAGCTTCTCAGCAAGGTGAGGGAAAAAAAAAAAAAAGCAGGGAGACTTCACTGGAATTTAAAACTGGACATTCAAAGCAGACTGGGGACTCAGGATATAATAAAATAAGGAAGAAATCTCTAGCTGCACAGCTGCTGCCACAGCCGAGCTGGAAAGTCCAGGCAGAGAGGTTCCTCCATGAGACAGTAGAGGGATAAGAAAATGAAAGGAACCCCTGTTTTGGGGAGGCCCGAGACATGTCTAGATAGAGATCATTTAGAGATCAAGGATGTTGCCTAGAAAGCCTGAAGGACTTGCTACACAATACCTTTGTGTGGGGAAAGAAGCCACCATCTCTCCAGGTGGAGAGTAGAGGACAAAGGAAGAAACAATTTTTCAGGCAATACCCATGGGGGCAACAGCTGAGGGCGCCAATTCCTGGAAAACCCAAGTTTGCCCCAAAATACATGCCCAATAAACACACAATGCAAAATACAGAGTGTGCCCACATGACCAGGAGATAATCAAATGTGGGGAGAGTTTACACGGGGGACAACTGGCCATAGAAACCTACCTGGTCAGTTGGAACCTACCCCTCACCCTTCAATTCAACTGCTTGCTGAACTGACTGGGAGAGATGCATCTTGCTGGGAACTTGGAAGAGCAGGGGCAGGAGATATTTTATGGAGACAAACCAAGACCAGGAAATATGGGGCAGGCAGGGGATGTAGGGGACTAAGAACTGGCTCCCTGACTACACAAATGGATCCCAGGGGAGATCCCTGGGGTAATCTTCTAGCATAGACTGACAAGTACTGGGTGCTGGAGGTTCACTGATTTAAAATCTCCAGACCAATTAGCATTAACTGAAGAGCCTAGAGCACACAGAAGCCTGAACCCTACCTCCAAGAACTTCACCTATGGGATTACCTCTCTCACTCCAGCAATCTAGAGGGTGTAGTGTCACACTCCAGAAGACCCCATCTAAAACTGCTCAGAAGAGAAGTTGAGAATATTTTGAAATCAATCAGAAAGATTCTTTAACTTTTTATCAAGTTTTTTTTCTTTCTTATTGATTTTTTAAATAAATGACAGTAAAATTATTACAATTCATATTACACATGTAGAACACAATTTTTCATATCTCTGGTTGCATATAAAGTATATTCAAAGTAATTTGTGCCTTCATACATGTACTTTGGATAATGGTGTCCATCACATTCCACCATCATTGCTAACTCCTGACCCCTCCCTTTCTCTTCCCACCCCTCTGCCATATCTAAGGTTCATCTATTCCTCCTATGCTCCCCCTCCCTGCCCCACTATGAATCAGCCTCCTTATATCAAAGTAAATATTCAACATTTTTGGGGGGTGAAGGGGATTGCCTAACTTCACTTAGCATTATCTTCTCCAACTCCATTCATTTACCTGTACATGCCATGATTTTGTTCTCTTTTATTGATGAGTAATATTCCATTGTGTATATATGCCACAGTTTTTTTACCCATTCATCTGCTGAAGGGCATCTAGGTTGGTTCCACATTAACTATTGTGAATTGTGCTGCTATACACATTGATATAGCTGTGTCCTTGTAGTATGCTGATTTTAAGTTCTTTGGGTATAGACCAAGGAGAGAGATAGCTGGGTCAAATGGTGGTTCCATTCCTAGTTTCCCAAGAAATCTGAATACTGCTTTCCATATTGGCTACACCAACTTGCAGTCCCACCAGCAATGTATGAGTTGCCCTCTTTCACCACTTCTTTTTAACATAGTTCTTGAAACACTAGCCAGAGCAATTAGACAGAAGAAAGAAATTAAATGGACATGTATAGGAAAAGAATAACTTTAATTAGCACTATTTACTGATGACATGATTCTATACCTAGAAGACCCAAAAAGTTTCACTAGAAAACTTCTAGAACTAGTAAATAAATTCAGCTAAGTAGCAGGATATAAAAGCAACACCCATTAAATCAAAGGCATTTATTTTTGTTTTAAAATTCTTTTTCACTGTTTAATTGTGACCTTAATTGATTGTATTAATTACATGTATGTCAAAACTCATCTTTTCTTGTCTAGAATTTTTGAGAGAAGTTATTTTACATAGATTCATTTTTTGTTTGTTTTTTTGTTTGCTTTTTTTCTTTTTGTTTTTTGTTTGTGAATTAGGATGTTTGGTTAGTACATTTTAATGTTCTGTTGTATTTCTTTATTTTTATTTTTAATTTAAAAATTTTTTGATTTTTATATATTTTTCCCTACCAGTTTCCCTAATTCTCTTTTCTTCCATTAAAAACCCATCTCTATTATTCCTCCTTTCACTCTACCTTTAATCTTTTTCTCTTGTCTTTTCTCCTCCTCTCACATAATTATCACATCTATCAACTCTGTTTTTTACTTGTCCACCATTTGAAAATGTAAATGCTTTTGCAAAATTGCTGTTATTATTATAGGCGATAACTTAGCACATTAGTTCTGTTTATTGTTCTAATTAACATTGTAGACATCGTAGTAGGAACTATTTGGTTTAATGCTGTAAATTTTATTGGTTGTTGTTATTATTTGTCTCCCTCTAAAGATTGAGGCACTAGAAACCTTCAAGGACACTATGAATCCACAAGGTAGAAGCTCCACTGCCTCAGATCCATATTGTTAGTTGGGTAGCCACATAACCAACGTGAAAAATCAAAGGAATAAATCATCCCAAGCAAACCAATTTACCACAATAACAGAACCCATCAAAACCACAGTGGAAGAAATGTCAGATAAAGAGCATAGAATGTACATAGTTAAACTGATCTGTGAAGTAAAAGAAGATTTAAGAGAGCAAAAACATGTAGTAAAAGATCACTTCAAAAACAAGAGATTCTGAAAAACAAAACAAACAAACAAAAATAGAAATAATAAACCAAGTTAAAAAACAATAAACCAACAGAGTAGACCACTTGGAAGATAGAAGCTCAGGCAATGAAGACAATATATATATATATATATATATATATATATATATATATATATTCTTGAAAATAAAGTTGACCATGGAGAGAAGGTGTTAAGAAACCATGAACAGGACTTCCAAAAAATATGAGATAATGTGAAAAGACCAAATTTAAGATTTATTGGGATAGATGAAGGCATGGAGATACATAACAATGGAATGCACAATCTTTTCAATGCAATAATATCAGAAAATTTCCCAAATATAAAAAATAAAGTGGAAAATCAAACACAAGAGGATTATAAAACCCCAAGTGTGCAATATGACAACAGACAAACATCAAAGCATATTATACTGAAAAGGACTAGCATACAGAATGAGGATAGATTTAAAGGCTGAAAGAGAAAAACATCAGATTACATATAGGGGGAAACCAATATAAATCTAAGCTGATTTCTCAATCCAGACCCTCAAAGCTTGGAAGTTCTGGAATAACATATACCAAGGTCTGATATAAAATGAACATCAGCCAAGAATCCTATGTTCAGCAAATTTAAGCTTCAGACTTGAAGATGAAATAAAAACCTTCAAAGATGAACAAAAATTAACAGAGTTTTCAACCAGAAAACCTGCACTTCAAAATATTCCCAACAATATATTCCATGAAGATGAAATTTTTAAAAAAGAAACAGTAGATCAAAGGAGAAACTAATTCAGGGCTGCGGATACAGTTCAGTTGGTAAGGTGTTTGCCTTAAATACACAAGGCCCTGGGTTCAACTCCCAGCAGAGAGAGAGAGAGAGAGAGATGAGAGAGAGAGAGAGAGAGAGAGAGAGAGAGAGAGAGAGAGAGAGAGAGAGAGAAACTACTTCAAATGGAAAACTAGAAAGAAACCAAAATGACTGGGAACACAAATCATATATCAATAATAATCTTGAGCATTAATGGCCTAAATTAATCAATCAAAAGACAAAATTAGGAGATTGGAATAAAAACCAAGATCCAACAATATGCTGTCTCCAGGAGTCTCACCTTATAGACAAAGATATCCACGGACTGAAAATGAAAGGATGGGAAAAAAACATCACTCACATGGATCTCATAAATAAGTAGGGATTTATATCCTCACATGAGATAAAGTGTTCTTCAAGCCAAAATTAATCTGAAGAGACAAAGAAGGCCATTTAATACTGGTTAAAGGAATTATATGTGAACAATGCATAACAATCATAAATACTTATGCCCCAAATAATGAAGCATCAAACAAACTCTTCTCAACTTCAAAAATCAAATAGACCACAACACAATAATATTGGGTGAAGTTAACACTTCTCTCTCACTACTGGATATATCTTCCAAGCAAAAACTAAACAAAGAAATTATGGAACTAAATAATACAATCAATAATTTATAATTAACAAACATATATAAAATATTAATTCATGGGCTGGGGATGTGGCTCAAGCGGTAGCGCGCTCGCCTGGCATGCGTGCGGCCCGGGTTCGATCCTCAGCACCACATACCAACAAAGATGTTGTGTCCGCCGAGAACTAAAAAATAAATATTAAAAATTCTCTCTTTCTCTCGCTCTCTCTCTCTCCTCTCTCACTCTATCTTTAAAAAAAAAGAAAAATAAAAAATAAAATATTAATTCATCAATAACTGAATATATTTCCTTCTCAGCAGCACATGGATCCTTCTCTTATATCGACCATGTTAAGTAAGTTATCACATATGTTGGCATATGATTGTAATATTAACTTAATATATTAAACATTTGTAGGGTTATTTTGACAGCTCTCTCCCATTGATACTAATTTTTGTGTTCCTGTTTTTGCTTGATTAGACTTGTTTAGTTTGCATAAATTTTAGCTGTATTTTTTCTTCTCTATTTCATATATTTCTTCTCCTACTCTTATTTTTTCCTTCCTATTAGTTAATTTGGAAATAATCTGTTATTTTAGCTTCTTTTGACACATGTGCTTTAAATTACAAATGTTCATCTGAATACTGTTTTATCCCAGAGACTTTGATATTTAAAGCTTTTATTATCACTTAGTTCAAAGTAAGTTTTGCTTACTATTCTTGTTCTTTCTTCCTTGACCTCAGATATTAATAAGTGCACCATTTAATTTTTAAATACTGGTTGTGGTGGTGAGGTTCTATATATCTTAAGGTGATTGATTTTTAATGTAATAAATCATGCAGGTAACACAGTCTGCATGATTTAAAATAAAAAGTAAGGGAATTTTTTTATATTGATTGTATTAATTACATATATGTCAAATTCATCAAATTGCATACTTCAAATCTGTGCATTTTATTACACTTCAATTTTACCTCAATAAACTATGGGACAAAAAGTAAATTTTTGTAGTCAGTATGGAGATTCTTCAATGACCATGAATGGAACACAGCTATACCATTCCTCATGATGTACTTCAAAGAACTAAAGTCAACATTGTATAGTGACACATGCATATTCATGTTTATAGCAGTGCAATTCACAAAAGTCAAATTGTGCAAAGATACCAGAGTCCATTATAAGAATAAATAAGAATAAAGTTATGCTATTTTAAGAAAATGGATGGAACTTGATAACATTATAATAAGTGAAATAAACCAGACTCGGATAGTCAATTATTTTTCTCTGATACATAGAAGCTAGAAAAAAGGCAATAAGGAAAAAAGGCAGATACGTCTCATGAAATTTGAGGAGTTACTGGTCCAGTAGGTGAAGGGGTACAGAGGATAGTGAAGGTGAGGGAGAGAGGGGAGGTTCTAGGGGAATGAAATCCAACAAGATATGTGCATGTGTGAATAATCAACAAAATAGTCCAGTATTATTTATAATGCATCAACAAAAAAGGAGAAATAAAAAGAAATTTTTCTTACATGAGTTAATACAGCCCATATAATTTTTCTTTAAGTATTGTTCTTAATATTTAAGCCATTAATACACATAGAACTTGTGTTGTATTTAATAAAGTGTTCACACAGAAAAACCACAACAATATGTTGTTAATATCATATTATGAAATTAATCCCCTATAACTAAGCATATGAAAAAATGTGAGGCAATGAAAAACAAAGATGAGGAGAAAGATTAAGTACTTCTTTACATATAACTGATGACATAGAGAGAATGGGGATAATAGTGCAAATATCACTTTATTGATTCTAGAACATAATTTTTCTTTTTTCTTTTGTACTTATTTTTATTTACTTATATATTTATTTTTACATATTCATACACCTCTGAAATTGGGATTTTACAATCACTGGCATGTGGTAATTTATTTCCCAATGTTTTCATTTCCTAATAGTACACAAAATATGGCATGATTTAGAGTCAACAATACCTTAGATTTGATGAAGCACTTTAATAAGATATTTTCTGCAAGCTGGTGAGGGTATAGCTATTTAGATTTATGGAATTCACTGTCTGCTAAAGAGAACCAATGATTAAAGACTCATAGTAAAATAGATCATGGTAAAATATCAGAGACCTGTAAACGAAGATAGAATCTTATTAGATACACAGACAAAATCAACTCACCCAAATAATGAAGATAATTTGACCAGTATCATCATTCTTATGAATAATGGGTCAGACAAAAAATAAATCAATACCTTCCATGTTATAATAAAATAATAATGTTGAACTCATAATTTCATAAATTTGAAAATTATCATAACATAGATTAATTTCAGTAGTCCAAGAATAAAACAATGACAATGCAAATCTATGTGAAGAAAAATAATTAGTCAAAAAGTAATTTGTAGGCTAGGTGCAATGGCATGTGCCTCCTGTGGCTCAGGAAGATAAGACAGTAGAATCACAAATTCAAAACCCGCCTCAGCAACTTAGAGAGGCTTTAAGATACTCAGAGAGATCCTGTCTTTAAATAAAATAAGAAAAAGGACTGGGGATGTTGCTCAGTTTTTAAGCACCCCTAGGTTCAATTCCTGGTAGCCCCCACCAAAGAAACTTTTGTAGTATTGTTACTCCAGTATAAATAGTTCTCTTAGAAGATAAATTTGGAAATAATCAATTGAAAATGAAAATGATCTTTAAAAAAGAAAACAATAACAAATTAAAAGCAAATTCATTGGGTATGATAAATAGAAAAATCTCAGTGGAGCAACAGATATTTGAGGCATAAACAATTTGCATTTTTTTTATTATCCACAATACTTGTACAACATTGACTACAATATTACTTAAGTGGTTTAATTGGCTGTTGAGAGTTAACTTTTCTGTGCTATATTGAATAAAAAGTACAGAAGACTTACTTATGAGAAAGAAGGTGAATATTGTAAAACTTGAATGTAATAATTATAATAAAATTAGCACAAGTCAGAAGTACAAAGTAAAAAATTACAGAATTTTTCATGTTTTTAGTTATGACAATATTATTTCTGAAGACTTTGCAATTAAAAACTAAAAATAAAAATGTATATTAATGAAAATTATGCCATTTATACTTAAATATCTAAAACTGAAAACTTTAAAAGTGGTTTTCTTTGAAAGTGTGAAGAAAATGGGAGGAAATGGTATAATTTATTTTCATTTAAATATCCTATTTTAAAATACTTCTTATAATGCATGGAAAAAAATAAGAATAAAATTTAGAAATAAAGAAGCAAAAAGTTATTTCTTGTGTCTTAGAGAGTTAATTTAATTTCATGTTATGTTTTCATGTGTATACAGATATTTATTTCAATTTTTTCAACCATTTTTTAAAATTACTTAAGGAAAATACATTTTACAAATTTTTTTATCTGTAGTAAATCAACAAATATCTAAATCATGAACTATAACCTAAACAATATTCTCTCAAATGAATTGAAATTTATTTATTTACATTAAAATTAGGCATGGTATTAAATAAGTATCCTCAATCTCTTGAATTCTGAAATTGTTAAATTATTTAAACATTGTATTTATTTTCCACAAAAATATGTGTTATATGTTTGAATATATCTCTCAAATTTTGTATGTTGAAAAATTACTTTAAAATCATATTAATTGAGGTCTTTGATTTTTCTACCTTTGCTTTTTAAAAATAGTTTCATTTATAATTGTTAGTTGGGTTGGCAAAAACAAAGATAACATGACTATCTATCAAAAAATAAAGATAATTTTTTTGTCCAAAATGTGTATTTGTATTTATATTTACATGGTATATATTCCAAGGCATATCAGTATTTATCATTGGTATATGAAAATGATTGAAATAAAATGGAAAATCTTAGTTAACATTCAAGGAACTAATTTATAGAATTCCCAGTAAAAATAATGATGAAAATAATGTAATATATATTGCATAGATAAGCTAACCCATAGTACAAAGGACAATAATAATGGACTATTATTTTGATATTTTGTTATAAGTATTTTGTAATCTTTTATTTACTCATTTTTTGGAACTCCCGATGGAAAAACATGCAGTTATATACTAATGTAAATAGCACAACTATGTCTGTGGGATAATAATCATTGAATATATAAATCACTTGTATATAATAGTATATTAGTTAGTGAAAATTCTTCAGGGTGAAGGTAAAATAGAAAAAAATAAGAATATGCATTAGCAATGACATAAAATCTCCCAGATGTTTTTGTAATACTTGCTGTAGGGAAAATTATGAAAGCAGAATTTTATGTCATTGAAAAATGTACCACTATGTTTATATGGGTGAAAAAATACTGTTTTAAATTTCATTGTTAGTACAAATTATTTTTTTTTTACTCATGTAATAACACAAGCATGAAAAATAATATATATTTCATTAGGTATCAAGAAATTTCATTTCCAGTTTCAAGAGATGGTTCTAGTGTATTAGGTTTAAGATTGGGGTTTCTAGCCTGGCACTGCAGTCCTGACATGTAATCTCAATAGCTCAAGAGGCTAAGGTAGGAGAATTGTGCTCTTAAAGCATTTAAAGTCAGTGTCAGCAAACATGAGGTGCTAAGCAACTCAGTGAGAACCTGTCTTTAAATAAAATACAAAATAGGGCTAGGGATGTGGCTCAGTGTTCAAGTGCCCCTGAGTTCAATCCCTGGTATCTCCTAAAAAAAGATTGGGGTTTCCTTAAAAACACGAATAACTGCCCATTAGTAGATGAAACACAAAAGAAATTATTATAAATAGAAAAGGAAATTAGGACTTTTTTTATTTTTTGAGATAATGTTTAAATTCTTTAATCTGTTAATATATTATTATTAATTGATGACTTTTCTAGTGCATGTTTGACTTCAGGATGTTTCACATCTATGATCATAATAGGATTGCCTTTAAGGCAATGTTTTGTTGTTCCACTTGTCTCTCACTTGGCTCATTTTCTGAGGTTTTATAATTTGTATATGAACTGATGATTGGCTGAGTTGGTGGTTCCTGTGAGGCTGAATTGAGGGTTTTTCACTTCATGGATATTGATTTTTGCTTCTGCTAAGCACCCTAAATAGTTCCCACTGGAACTATTTAAATTAATGTTCCTGTTTTGATTTTGATGGGTTTTACCAAGAGATAATCACAAAATCTGCATCACTATGAGTATGGGCCTGTATTCATTCAGACCCAGACAAAGCATACACATTTGAGCTTCCATTCCTATATATACAGATTATTTTCACCCTGACTATCCATTCACTGAGGATATTTTTTAAAAAGTCTTCAACTAAGTGGGAGTATAGGGTAGGAGTGCTGCTGGTATTAGCAAAATTGTCTTTCCCAGCTCATCTTCAAATCCTCACCTTATATGATCCTAATAATTGCACTGTGCAACCTATGTGATTTTTAAATTCCAAGGCTCCAGATAGGCAGATATTTTAATATTGGATTCATTTCTTGACTATTCATAGGTTCTTCTGCTTTGTATTTTTCACATTTGGAAATTTTAATTATTTCTTACAGTTTATATGCTTTATCTATATTTTCTTTTCTTAAGAGCATAGTTATTTGAGAAAATTGCCACATGTTCTAATTTGGAAAGATTCAAAGGTTGTTTTCTTTAAGTGTTTATGGTGGTATTACAGAATATTTTTTCAGAATGTATTTTTTTAAAACATTGGTCTCTGGTTTTGTGACCCAGATTACTTATGGAACCTGGATGAAAAGTTAATTCTTTTCCTTGTGATGATAACATCTTGGCCTCAGTGACACAGATCAAACAATCTCCCTGTTGTCTACCACACATTATACATCTTTGAATATAATCAACAACTAAAGGTCAAACATATTTTCTTTCTTTTTCTTTTTTTCTTTTTTTAGAGAGAGAGAGAGAGAGAGTTTTTTTTAATATTTATTTTTTAGTTCTCGGCGGACACAGCATCTTTGTTGGTATGTGGTGCTGAGGATCCAACCCAGGCCGCACGCATGCCAGGTGAGCGCGCTATCGCTTGAGCCACATCCCCAGTCCAAAACATATTTTCTTAAGAGTCAAAAAACATTGCTAACCCTCCATCCTTCCTGGATGAAAGGAAGTTAAACCATCTTATTTCTGGTATTTTAGGAATTTGTTAAGAAAATTACTTACTGAGCCAACATGTTGGAGTGTTAGGCTACATTTTCTTGTAGCAGGTGCAGGGGTTCTAGTCTACTTTCTAGGTCTTTAATCTACTTTGAGTTGAGTTTTGTGCAGGGTGAGAGGGATTAAATTTCTTTCTACTATGTATGGATTTCCAGTTTTTCCAACACCATTTTAGAAGAGGCTATTTTTTCTCCAATGTATGTTTATGGCAGCTTTGTCTAGTATGAGGTATCTATATGTATGTAGTTTTGTCTCTATGTCTTCTATTTCATTTCATTGGTTTTCATGTGAGTTTTTGTGCAAGTACCATGCAGTTTTTCTCACTGTAAGTCTGCAATATAATTTGACATTCAGTATTGTGATGCCTCCTGTTTTGTTTTTCTCACCAAGGATTACTTTGGTATTCTGGTTTTCTTATTTTTCCAAATGAATTTCATTACTGATTTTACTATTTCCGTGAAAAACATCATTGGAATTTTGATGGGCAGTACATTAAATCTATATAGTGATTTTCATAGTATAGCCATTTTGACCATATTAATTCTGCCCAACTAAGAACATGGGAGGTCTTTCCATCTTCGAAGTTCTTCTTCAATTCTTTTTTTTTACTTTAGTGTCCTATAGCTTTCACTGTAGAAATACAATTAAAAAATAATAAACAGGATAGGATCAAATTAAAAATATTCCTCACAAAAAAAGAAAACAAAAGTGTGAAGGTGGAACCTGAAGAATGGGAGAAAATCTTTTCCCCTGTGCCAAAGATAGGGAATTAGTATCCAGGATATATAAAGAGCTAAAAAAAAAAAATCAAAACAACAAATAACCCAGTCCATACGTGGACAATACTACTATACAAACACTTCCCAAAAGAAGAAATATGAACAGTTAAAAATATATTAAAAATGTTTTAAAGTCTCTAGCAATTAGAGAAATGTAAATTAAAATTACACTGAGAGTTTATCTCCCTCCAATGTCAATTTTCAAGAATGAAAATAACAATAAATGTTGGCAAAGATGTGGGGCAAAAAGGTACACTCATACATTGTTTGTGAGAGTGCAAATTAGTACACCACTCTGGAAAGCAGTATGGAGAGTCCTCAAAAAATAGGAATGGAACCACCATATGACACATTTATCCCACTTCTTGATATATATCAATGGATTTAAAATCAGCATATGTAACCATATCAATGTTTATGGTAGCACAGTTCACAATGGCTAAGCTATGGAACCAACCAAGGTAACCCTGAACAGATGAATGAATAAAGAAAATGTGGTATATATACACAATAGAGAATTACATAAATGACCTTATGGCATTTGCTAGTAAATGAAACTGGAGGCTATCAGGCTAAGTGAAATAAGCCAGTCCCCAAAAGTCAAAGGTAGAATTTTTTCTCTGGTTTGTGGAAGATAGGAGAGAGATAAATAGAAAAGAGTAGAAGTAAGATTAGAGGAATAAACATAAGGGAATGAAAAGAAAGGAGGAGGGATGGGGTAGGGAAAGTCAATGGAATGAATCTGATCTAACTCTCTTATGTATATACATGAATATACCACAGTTTATCTTATCATCATGTACATCCACAAGAACCTAATTTAAAAAACTGTAAGTAAAGAGTAGATAGCTCAAAATAGTAGAGGGAATACAATGGGTTGGAAAGAAGGGAAAGGAAGGGGAAATCCCAGGAAGTGAATTAAAATTAATTGCATTCCATAAGTTTATAATTATGCCATAGTATATTTTATGATCATGTATAATTACAAATAACCAATTAAAAAATTATAAAAATATTTTAAATATGAAGGTAAAAATGTGTCATCAACAAATCCCTTCCAATTCTACAAGTATGTTGAAATTAGGGATCTCTGCAAGATCTGTGCTATTCTCCTATTTCATTTTGCTGTATGGAAGAGAGATCTCTCACCTTCTAAAGGAATATAATAAAGTAGAAATTTTTCAGTTTCCATTTTTTATGTTTATTACTTTATTGAGATATAATTCACAAAGAAAAGTTATATGTATTTAAGGTGTACAATGTAATATTTTCACATCATGTAATTGTGGAATGCCACTAACACATTCATCACCTCAACTAGTCATGTTTCCTTTTTTCCTAGTGAGATTGTTCAAAATATATTTGCTCAGCACATTTAAAGTATATAATGTTTTTTTTTATTAACTATAGTCATCATGCTGTACGTGAGGCCTTCAAAATTTATCCTTCATATAGCTATAAATGTGTACACTTTTGATCAATGCTTCTATTTCTCCCACTCCCCAACACCAAATAACCACCTTTCTTCTCTATGTTTCTATGAGTTCACCTATTTTCAATTTAACATATAAGTGACCATGCAGTATTTGTATTTTGTGTCTGGCTTATTTTACTTAATATAAAGTCCCTTGGGTTCATCCATGTTTTCACAAAAGTTATCAAAGGAAACAGAAAAAAGCTCTACAACAGTCGTCTAAGCAATGACCATTTTGATCTAAAACAAGAAGTGTAGGCAACAAAAGGAAGAATTTAAAAAGCAGGGATACATTAAACTAAAATAATCATGCACAAGAACCTACCTCTCAAAGAGGTAATAGCAATGATCTCACATCCATTATGATAATAGATACATGAAGCAAACTGAGTGTCTATTAGTGAATAAATTGATATATACAAGTACAATGTTATTCAGCATTAAAAAAGAAGGAAATTTCTCAGCTTCTTCCAGAGTAAATTCACTCGCATGTTCCCTATTCTCTGTTACTTCAGAGGCCTTATAGTAAAATATGATGCCATCCCAAGGCATCCTTATGTTCTACAAGGCATCTTTTTGTTCAGGGTTTAATATGTCATTGATATAGCTCCCTAAAACTACATTTCCATACAACACACACACATACACACACACATTTATATTATTTTTGCCTTTAATGGTCGGAGGACAGAGACCCTGTCTTTGCTCTAGAACAGGGCCTGTATTTCCCAACTTGAGCATTGCTGACTTCTGACCTTATTATTTGCACAAAAACAGTAAATGCTAGTTTGATAGATCTTGAGAAGAACAAGCTTTATTTACAAGGTGCCAACTTCAGGTGAGGTCATTATGAAATCTACAGGCATGGGTATCTAGAAAAAGAAAAGAATGATAGTTTTAGTTATAAAGATTCACTGGGGATTTAAATATTCATTTTTCAGTACTTTGAATCTGTTATACTAGGATTAAAGTGTTTTTTTTTCTTCCAAGATCAGGAAATCAACTTTGACATATCATAATTCTCCTAACTTTAGATTTTATCTCATTCTCTATAATTAGATCTGAAAGCAAGGGTGCAGCAGGGTCTGTCCATTCTCTGTAAAAGATAAGAAGTTTCATTTAATCATCATCATATAGACACTCTTACACTCACTGTCATAGCAAGGCTTAAAGTGCTAATTAACACTTTCTAACCTAACAATTTCTATTGCAAGGCCCCAATGTCATCAACTGTCATCTATTGCAGAACAATTCTTATCAAAGCAAATTCTATTGTCTAAGTACAACAGCTACATTCCACTTGCCCAAAGTAGCAAAAACATTCAACGGATCTAATTTGAAATTGACCACATGAGAATGCTGTGTGGTTTCACTAAAAACCAAGTTATATCCCACACATATTATAACCAAAGTGAGAATTCCCATTTCTTAGAGAGAGGGGGAAAACTAGATCTAGAATGAGATTTTGGCCCCCTATTTTATTTTATTTTACTTCATTTTTAGCAGTTCTGGGAGTCTAATCCATGGCCTAGAAGGAAGCAAAAATAACTAGAAATTAAGAGAGAGAGAGAGAGAGAGAGAGAGAGAGATCACTATTTACCAGATCAATTATTACTTAGCATAATAATAGCATACTTCCTTTTATGTATTTTGCATATTCTTATGAGGATTTTGTATTGACCAAGATTTTAATGCAGAGAACAGTTTATATTCCAGACTATTTGAATAGAAATGTGTTTGTTACAGCAGGCCCAGTCACTTACAGAATTGTTGAGATGGCTGAAGTAAAGAGTCTAGGATATGTTTCAGAATCCACTCTCAAGTCTATACTGCAAAATCAGCCTGCTAGAGAAGTGTCTAGTCCTACTATAATGGGAAGCTGATGGCTAAATCAAGAGACATCCATTATTAAGTACATAAGTATTAGAACAATCTCATTTCTGAGCTACTAATTTAGCTACAGTTGCTGTTTCCAAACAGCATCACTGTTCTGGAATCAGGAAATAATCATGTGCAAAATTAAAAAGCCGACATTAAGCTGCAGGGTCCCACAATATGACACTCTTTGTGCTATGAAGAAGACATTTCTGCTAAATTAGCTAGCCATAGACACAGATTTTGGTTCCAGATCATGCCATTTGGCTGCAATCTACATTGATAAAATATATGGTCCATATCCTATTTATCTGAGTTCAAATTTCAAGTTACATGTAAATTCATCTGATGCGGAACTTAAATCACATTTGAATCACCGTCTGAAAATGAATTGAGAAAATTTCTGCTATAGCTCTCCACCTTCTTCAGGAAAAGGAATTCACACTAGAATAAAATTTGAAAGGATGCTTCAAACTTCACTCATACTTTACTCCTTACCTTCATTTTGAAAATATCTCATTTTATTATATATATAATTTTATATTTGTCCCATCTTTGATCTGAGTCAAGTATCTAGAACATTCCAACTGTAAACTAAGTACTTAAATACATGATTAATAAGTTAATGTGAGGTAATTTTTGAGAATTAAAAATTATTATTCATAAGAGAAAAACTTAAAAGTGGACATTCTATTTACTTTATTTTTAGAATAAGAACACCTAATTCTTTTGCATACAGAGGTAGCAGCTTTCTCTGAAATTCCTACCCATCTAGGAAAATTCATTAAAGATTTGGTTAGATTGAACATATTTTACAAAATTAAACAACTCTGTTTACAAAAGAAATTGAAAAATATGAAAGAGAAAAATTTTCCTAAAGTATAAGATAGCCTAAAAAATGCAGCTAATCAAAAAATGTTTTACAGTTTTCAAAATGTGGTAGAGATTGTGAACATAGCCTGCACTATAGTTCTCACCATTTTTTATACAACCCTCATAAGCACAAAAACTCATTCTCAAGAGGAAAGTAATCTGAGATTAATTGTTTTAAACAATTTCACTATAACAACAACAAATAATCAAATAAAATCTATTGTATTTTATAACCCAAGCAGAAATTATTTGGGTGCCAGTAACATGAGGTTACATATTATAAAGAGATACCCTCTCCCATACTTAATCACAGACCTCTAAGAAATAGGGATCTTATAGAAGGGAAAGGTTTTTACATGAGCTTGTTAATACAGTTTTGTATCGGCAACATTATGAAAACGCAAATAATTGGGAGGGAAGCAGAACTCCAAGAGATCAGCAAGTTTTTCTTTATTCCGCAGTGGGGTAAACCAGTCAGGCACTAGAAGGGTTCATTTTCTGTGTCAAAAGTGGCCCCTGAGTTACAAAAGGACTCTGAGTTTATAGTTTACAATAAGGGTGAATTAATCATTGGAAACTGAGGACATGCTGGTTTGGACAGTCAGGGAACAAGTTGTGCAGGTTAAAATTTTAACTCAGGAAGATAGTTGTAAAAAGTTTAAAGCTCATTATTACTAGGAAAGATAGGAGCTCAGATCCTGAGGGTTGAATATTCAAATCCCACCCATTGCCTTTCTTCTTCCTCTGGGATTTATTGTTTCCCAGAGCTTCACTATTTGCTTTTCTCCTTCCAGGACTTGGGAAATGGTAAGACCAGGACCCAGTGTTTCAGTACCTGCCTCTTTTCTACAATGCCAATTGTTCCCGGAAAAGGATTTCCTGGGTGAGTTTTAATGTTTGGTTATTTCCCCCCCCCCTCCCAATGCACACCTTCTTTCTGTTTTTCCTGGGGGCTATCTTGTAGGAATATTATTTTCCATTACCCTTCAATATTGAAATACCAGAGATAACCAACTTACAAAGAGAAAAGGTTTATTTTGAATCACAGTTTTGGAGTTTGCAATCCATAATCAATTTTCTTCCCTGGCTTTGGGCTTGTGGTGACACAGCACATTTTATTGGAAGCACAAGGCAAAGTAAAACTGCTTAACTAATGAGTATGGAAGCAAAGACCGAAAGGATGGCCTGGGGTCCCACAATCTTTTTCACATATACACTTACAAGGACCTGAGGACCGCCCACAAGGCCCCATTCTCAAAAGTTACCTACCTTGAAGTAAGGCCATCCTGGGTAACAAGACTTTGAGGTACACATGTTAAACCTTAGCAATGAGCCCAAAATGAAAATTTCAGATTATTATTAATTCTTGTTGACCAGAAATCCAGTTACTCCCCTGACCCAGTTTATTCCTGTTTTCAAAAAGGTGATGAATAAAGGCTAATAGTTGCTATTTGAAAACCAGGTATTTTGCAGGGTGATTAATGAAAATAGCCTTGTTAAGTAGAAGAATCTATTTTCAAATCATGTTTAAATGCATAAACAGCAATATTGCCACCTTATTCACTTCAAGAGTCCATTGGAAAAGCTCTTGGTGTCATGTAGATATATGTGAGTGTTTTATTGTGTTGATTTTATCTGGTGGTAAAGGGTGTCCTCCAGATCGGACATCATTAATAAGGCTTAACATGGACAAATATACTTTTAATATTTCAGCACAAACATTTACTCCTTGCTATAGATCTATTTTTCTAGTTATTCTGTCTTTCAGACAGAGGAGGAAAAGTAATCTAAAGGCTCAATTTTGCTTTCTTTGAAATTTTTCTTCTCCATAGTCATCCAGGAACACATAAAGCCAGAATAAACACTATGATAACACATATAAGCCATGCTTTGGATTCTTTTTGTCTATTAATGGTCTCTCTCTCTCTCTCTCTCTCTCTCTCTCTCTCTCTCTCTCTCTCTCTCTCACACACACACACACACACACATACACATGCACAATCTCACAAGGTCATATATATGACCTTGTGTGTGTGTGTGTGTGAGAGAGAGAGAGAGAGAGAGAGAGAGAGAGAGAGAGAGAGAGAGTGTGTGTGTGTGTGTATGTAGATAGCAAAATAACAGGATAGGAAAGATATGTTTTTATGTGAGAAAATTGTTCTTGAAATTCAATTGAACTTTCCAAGTCTGTTAGGCCTTTTGTAAAACTCTTCTACTTGATAATAGAATGCTACTAAGCACACATTTTGATATTGGCAGTCCTATCAGATAATGCTAAATGTATGATAGGAAGGTCAAGTCTCCTAATTTCCTGACAACATTTTTTAATCTTCCTCAGAGAGTAACCATAAAACTTTTTAAAGAAGGAAAGTGCTTTTGCTACAAAAACTTTAATGTTCTAACTTTGGTTATCCTATTGTGTATTTCTACAGTCTATAAAAACTTCAACAGGTAGTTTAATACATTAGATAAAAACAAAGACTTACCAGTAGAACTGCCTTCTCTATGGTCCCAATGGATGGCACCTTCTTTTGATCTGAGTCTGTGTAAATCTGACAGGTTTGGGGAAATGTAGAAAACAAGTAAAACAGAACAGGCAAATGTGATAGTTTTGCCTTCATAATTCCAAGAGATCCATTAAATTGTGTCATTTTCATAGTATCAGTGATCATAAGTTTCAGCAGTGTGTTCTTTTTTTTTTCTTTTAAAAGGTTCATTTGGTGTTTTATTTTTTAAAGTTTTTATTTGTTTTACTTAGTTACACATGACAATAGAATGCATTTATGCACTTTGATATATCATACATAGATGGGATATAATTCTTTTTGTGTGTGTGTACATGTAGTAGAATCATATTGGTCATGTAGTCACATATATACATACAGTATAATGTCTGTTTCATTCTACTATCTTTTCTATCTCCACATCCCCTTCCCTCCCCTCTCATCACTTTCCTCTACCAAATCTAAGGTAATGCTATTCTTCCCTAGTGCCCACCTTCTTATTGTGAACGAGCATCCACATATTAGAGAAAACATTTAGCCTTTGGTTTTGTGGGAATGACTTATTTTGCTTAGCATGATATTATCCAACTCCAGTCATTTACTGAAAAATGCCATAATTTTACTCTTCTTTAAAGCTGAGTAATATTTCATTAAGTATATATACCACATTTTCTTTATCTATTAATCTACTGAGGGACACCTAGGTTGGTTCCATCATCTAGCTATTGTGAATTAAGCTGCTATAAATATTGCTGTGGCTGTGTCATGATAATATGCTGATTTTAAGTCCTTTGGATATAAACCAATGAGTGGGATAGCTGGGTCAAATGGTGGTTTTATTCCCAGTTTTCTATGGAAACTCCATACTGCTTCTCATAGTAGTTGCACCAATTTGCAGTTCCACAATATATGAGTGTATATTTTTTACTGCATCCTCACCAATAGCAATTCATCATATTAATAGACTTAAAAAGAAGAATCATATGATAATCTCAATAGATGCAGAAATAGCATTTGACAAAATACAGCACAACTTCATGTTCAAAACACTAGAAAAATTAGGGATAGTAGGAACATACCTCAACATTGTAAAAGCTATATATGCTAAACCCAATGCAACCATCATTGTAAATGGAGAAAAATTGAAAGCATTCCCTGCTAAAAACTGGAACAAGACAATGATGTCCTCTTTCACCACTACTCCATTCATAATAGCATCAAAAAAAATGTGGGACTCAATCTAACAAAAGAGGTAAAAGACCTCTACAATAAAATCTACAGAAGACTAAAGAAAGAAATTGAAGGAAACATCAGAAGATGAAAAGATCTCCCATGCTCATGGATAGGCAGAATTAATATTGTCAAAATGGCCATACTACCAAAAGTGTTATACAGATTTAATGCAATTCCTATTAAAATCCTAATGACATTCTTCATAGAAATATAAAAAGCAATCATAAAATTTATTTGGAAAAATAAGAGACCCAGAATAGCCAAAGCAATCCTTAGCAAGAAAAGTAAAGCAGGAGGCATCATAATACCAGAACTTAAACTATACGACAGAAATATAGTAACAAAAACAGCATGGTATTGACACACAGATACACACACAAAAAAATCCACATAAATATAGTTATCTCATTCTAGACAAGGGTGCCAAAAACATTTACTTGAGAAAAGATCAAATGGTGCTGACAAAACTGGAAATCCATATGTAGCAAAATTAAATTAAACCTCTATCTCTCACCCTGCACAAAAATCAACTCAAAGTAGATCAAAGATTTAGGCATGAGAATATAGACCCTGCACCTAAAAGAAGAGAAAATAGGCCATATCTTCACCACATCAGTACAAGATCTGACTTTCTTAACAAGACTCCTAAAGTGCAAGAAGTAAAATTAAGAATCAATAAATGGGATGGATTCAAATTAAAAAGCTTCTTCTCAGCAAAGGAAACAATAATGGGAAGAGAGTGCCTACAGATGGGAGAAAATCTTTACCAACTGCACCTCTGATAAAGCATTAATCTCTAGGATACATAAAGAATTCAAAAAACTTAACACCAAAACTATAAATAACCCAATCAATAATTGGGCTAAGGAACTGAACAGACACTTCACAATGGAAGAAATATAATTGATCAACAAATATATGAAAAAGTGTTCAACATCTCTAGCAATTAGAGAAATCCAAATCAAAAGTACTATAAGATTTCATCTCACTCTTGTCAGAATGACAATCATCGAGAATACAGGCAGTGTGTTCTTTACTAAAACAGTAACTCCAAATTATTTGTCACAAAATCTCAAGATCTTACACAATGTAGCAGCATCTTGCATTACATTTCCAAGGCCCTACATAGTAGGTCAAACTCAATAAAAACAGCTAAGTTCTTCCAAAGTGAAAAAAACATATGTACTTTACTGAGAGGCAGTCAGCTGAACTGTTCTGTGGGACTTCTTCTCTTATAAAGTTTAATTACAAATTGAAAGACTCAGATATCAAGTATGGGACTATGAGCAAGTGTGGTTTTCAAGCAAATCACATTCATGTTCTTTGAACAGGATTTAGCAAAGAGTAATTGATGATTCATTTAAAGATGATTATAGGAAGGAAACATGAAGAAAGACAAGGGAAACTTGAAGGAGAGGTAGATGATCCATGACTTGGGACCATGAGCATACCCAGCTGGAATTCCTGTGAAGCACTGAACTCTTTTGGTGTCACAGCTCTTGTATGCTATAATCCTCTTAATTAAGTAAAAGTGGGCATGTGTCCACATATTATGTATATATTACACACGCTGTGCTAATGATACGAGGGAGTAATGGTACGAGGGAGTGGAGTTATTCCCTTGACCACGTTTCTTCCATTATGATACCTACTGAGACTAATCCGTACTCTAGGTTAATATATCAAGAAGATTCAGATAGTGACTATAACAATACAAGGAAGACATATGGTAAAGCTAGGAAAAAAAATAGTCTTTTTGGAGGTAGAGCTGTTGAAATCAAGTAAATTTTCTGTATTGAGTTTCTATTTTCCTTATCTTAAGAAAAAGGAAGAAGCAAAATTAATGTCAGTTACTCTTTCCATGTTATGTTTTGTTTTGCATTATAATTTTGACTATATGTTTTTTGTAATTATTTTAAATTTAGTTCCTAATTATTGTCATACAATTACTTGAGAGCAAGTTGGGTGAAAGGGGCTTCTATTGTTTACTACTATACAAGAAAAACAACAAAGAGAAAACACAGAAACCCTAGACACACAAAGTGTTGTAAGTATTGTATACTTGTGCTAGGAGAGCAAAACTATAAAAGTGATTCATAAAATCTAAAGCCCAACTGAAACTTTGGACTCCTTCATATTATTGAACACAGATTCCTTGTTATTTTTTTAATATTACATTATTTAAAAAAAAAAGTAGTTCCAAGAATCTGTGAATACTGAAAAAGAAAAACAAATGATCTCAACCACTATTCTACTAAATCAAAAGGAAAGTAAGAAGAAATTACCTAAAACCTACTGTTTTGAATGATTTATATTATTGCCCATCATCCAACAGAATAATGACTGAGGACAATTTGAGTGATTTTTAATTTTGGGCCAGAGTAAGAGAGAAAATAAATGTCAATAACTACTTTTATAGTTATTTTAATTAATTTTTAAAGATTTTTTATAATTGAGACAGAAATCTACATTCATAGAAACTCAGAATTGATCACTGTTATACTAATTAGTGGTCACTATATTAGTTGCTATATTTACAAATCTTAGTGCTTAACAATATCATTGATTAAGCTAGGAAGTGCACAAATTTCTCATGAGAAGTTTACTTGGATTAAATTTACAATTTGCGAGGAACGGGATGATAAACAAAGTATTTTGGTATCTTCAGTAAAGTAGTCTGTTGTAGAAATAAAGCAATATATAAAATTCTTTTTTTACTCAAAACTATGGAACTAAAATGCAATTTTACACTCTATATATAAGCCAAAAACTGAGACTTAAATAAAAACCATTGTGTCCACACAATAAAATATTTTACATGATTTCTCAAGTTCTTTTCATAATTCACTTTTTTTGAGTTTGTACAGGATGTTCAACATTTCTATTTACCAACTACTTTAATATCTACATTATTTCTACTTACTCATGACCTAAGATTGGTGAACAATGATGAGAACTGTGGGATCACAGATACCAAGTCACCTCATGTTACAAAAGTATTTATAATTAGATGACATCCAAACTCTATATTCCCACTTTTTCTATCTTCTTTTTTGAGATGTGAAGCTTATCTTTTCAAGTGTAAATATGTGTAAATATTATCATAGATAAGATAATAGGGAAATCATACTGTGGAGTATATATCTACCAAAAAATAATAATATAAAAATATGTTCTACTCTATAGGTTAAAAAATAGAACTCATATTCTTTACTTATTTTCTTCCTTCAATTTGTTTATTTATAAATATATATAACAAATATTAATTGAGCTGATAACTACATGCCAGGCATTGTTCAATATTTGTGTGTTCAAATCCTGGTCTGCTTTAGTCAGGTTTTTGCCACTGTTTCCAAAATAATTGACCAGAACAATTTTAAAGGAGAAAAAACTTATTGGGGGATCACAGTTTCAGAGATCTGTTGATAGATGGCCAACTCCATGTTTTGGGTCTAAAGTGAGGTGGAAAAGGATGTGGAGAAGAATGCAGCTTAGTACCTGGTAATTAGGAAGCAACAAAAGTGCTCTACTCACCAGGGACAAAATATATATCCCAAAGGCATTCCCTCTTCCAGCCACATGCTACCTGCTTACAGTTACCACCCACTTAATCCATAACAGTTGATTAATTAACAAGTAGATTAATGTTCTTATAACCCAATTATTTCAACTCCAACGTTTCTTGCATTGTTTTACACATGACTTTTTGGATAACATAATACATCCAAACCATAACATGGTCTTTACTATCCCATTTTGTAAGGGAATCTTGGATCCTAGTGATTGGCATTCATGAGAACTGCACAGAACTGAAATCATAACTCGGGGATTTGTGGATATGTTTAGGGAAATACAAATTTTGATACATTTTGAGTGATAAAATGCTTTGCCATCAGCTAATTTGAGTGAATGAATTAAAGTAAACTTGAATATACAAAGATGGTTTTGTCTATATGAGAAAAAATTATTCATCATACATAGAATTTTTGAGACTTCATCTGTCTTTGGAAATGTGTGTTTCTGAAAAAATACATATTTGCAATTATTATATTCAAGTGGACATTTAAGTGGGTTTAGTTGCAAAGATAGCATTGACCTATAGCAGCTTTAGTAAATCTCAAAGTTTCTCCTCCTCAGCATCTCCTTCTTCTCTTTATTCTTTTGCTAATTCTGTTCTGATTCATTTGTTTCATCAGTTTATGCTTCTCTCCCTTTTTGTCAATTTCTTCTTCTCTTCCTTTCTTCTTTTACTTATTTCTTTTTCTTTCTCCCTCTATTATATTTTTTCTCCTTTTTTGTTTTTTGATCATCCATTTATTTGAAAAATATTCATAACTGAATTTTAAAAAGTATTTACTTCATTAGTGAATTTACTATGGTCTTATGACAAATATTGAGGACAGATATTCAGTCAAAACTCTAAAGGGTATTAGTTGATACCAAAGTTCAGAGCTTCATTTTATCAACTCTGTTCTAAGGCAACAATAACTTATTTTGCAAATGGTAAGCTGAATAAACAATAGGTACAAATATCCCTGGGATCAATATCCAGGGTTTTTACAAATTGTGCTATAATTACTAATATAATTTAACTTTAATTTCATCTGAAATTAAGTTTACTTAACCTGAAAAGAACAAAAGAATGAAATATAGCATATAAGCTAAAATTTCCAAAAGTTATTGACAAATATAGACTTTCAGCACAAATTATTAACTAGGTGACACTTTTAGATCACTGAAGCTTAAAATTGTAAACAATAGCTCATCAACTAGTAAATATCATTGAAATGATGTTCCATTTAATTCAAAATCCCCTATTATTGTCTGGCTGCTACATACTGGCTATTTTTACTTCTAAAATTTTATCTTTCCTTTATTTAGTATAATGTAATATTTATTGGGTTTTTTTTTTTGTACTAGAGAAAATCTCTTATTATACCACTAAAATTTAACCTCTGATACATTTGTTTTCGGCCTAATATGAGCATAACTAAAACTGATTATTTTCATTGCCTGAAATTTCCCAAAATCAGTTAATATGCTTTATTTATTTCTAAGATTTTTAAATACATATCAAGTGTTACCAAAGAAGCAAATTTCTATGCAATTGTATTGTACCATTTCTAGAAATAGGTTATATAGTGCTGTGTGAATTTTGGTCACTAAGAATATCTATATGATTATGGATACACACACATAAACACACATAGTCATTTTACTGTAAAACAGTCACGTACAAAAGATCATGACACTTGATGTTTCCAGGGTGGCAATTACAAATTTAGCACCCATAAAACTTGACAGTAAAAGTAAGAGTATTAATTGCATGGTAGAATTGCCACAAGTATCCCTCCCTATTATTATGGACCACTTATTATCCTCAGATGAAACTACTCACTTCCCATTTACTACTTTACAATAAAAATCAGGGCTTAATTTCTTCATTGAGAATACATAAGTCTTTTGGTTGAGGGTGTAACAAAATGGAAGAATTCCTTGCCTAGCATGTGAGAAGCTCTGGGTTCAGTGAACAAACTGAAAATAAAATATGAATTTCTAGTTATAGATTACTCCTTTTGAAGATCTCCACTATAACGAATGTGGCTACCATTTATTAAGCTTATAGCATATGTAAACCTAGTCTCAGTCATGTACATACAGAAGTGTATTTCATTTTTATATTCTCTCTAAGGTAGATCCTAATTAATGTCCCTATTCATGAGTGACAAAATTGAGACTAAGTTGAATGATTCCTTAAGTTCACCCAGAAAGGAACTGCTATATTTATTGTCATAGCCAATACTAGAGTGAATATGACTTGAACAACCATGAAGAAATCTTCATTTTAATCAAAGAATCATTTTTGATGGCTGAAGACTAGAGTCACAGGAGGCTTTTAAGTTAAATATCAAACGAAATACTGAACTAAAAGGATGCAGTGTTTCATCAGTTACATTCATAAATTAGTTCAAATTAATGAACTGAATATGATTTTTTATCTACTTAAAGTGGTGCAAAATACTATTAATAATTAAATAAGTGAAGCATATAAAATATGGATCAAAGAAAAGAAGTAAAGATGAATCCACGTAATGAAAGGAATAATGTAATATGCCAGGAAAACTTCCTGGTTTTAAAGGACATGAATGATGGCTACTCTCCTCTTGACCTGGACCACCATTTAGAGATGGAACAAGGCCTATCATAAGCCATTTATTTTATTTATGAAAAAAATTTCAGTTTGAGTGAATTTCTGTCCTTTACATCTACATAGCCAAACATGGAAGACACAGTGATGAGAATTTACTTACATAGGTTTTCAGTATAAATCATTGCTAAATGCACATTTCTCTTCCCAACAGGTGTTGAACATGAGTCTGAAGTGTGTATGTGTGTGTAGAATTGTTTGTGATATTCTACTTTTGATATCAGAGTTCAATTCATCTGAATTAAGAATGAAGCATTATATTCAAAGTATTTAAAGTCTGTTGAAGACATGTGAAATTCTTTAGCAGAGTACAGATGTTTTAAACCAAACAGAGGGAAAAACGTAAAAATTAAATATATATTAGGATCTCTGAAGGTATACTTTTCTCATAAAGCATTTAATGATTTCATATATTGTTCTGACTAGGTTTGTGGAAAAAAATTTATAAAGCAAAGCATACTCTAAGTGTGCATGAGAATCAATCATGAGAATAAACTAAAGACTGCTAATGACAAAGTAAGTTGAGTCAACTTCACAAAGTCTGTAGATATCAGAGTTTTCTCACTTTCAACATACACCAATACCTAGAGATAATAAGTGTTATAGTCAATAAATAATGCTATAACACCATATAACAAAATTATGAGTTGAATCTGATTACCACTGAATGGTGAGATAATTTTATCATTTCCAAGACCAAGTTCAGTGATGTCACATCTGTCGCTTAGTATTGGCCATAATGGACTGTTTACAGTATAAAGATTATGAGACTGGAAAGTTATTTTACCCTAGACAATCTGTTTGCTAGAACTTCTTTTTGATATAACATACCATATATATTGGCTCATTATAAATGTAAAATGTTTTCTTTAATGAAAAACCTAAAGTGTAGATTCATTTATATAGTTGTAATGAAGTGTTGCATATCATATATCATGTAATGTAGTCTAACATCAGAAAACTTTTGGAAGGGAAGTTACATCATTAGTGTTTAAAATGAAGTAAGGTGTAAAATGTGGGTTAAAAAAAGTAGAAAAGGAGAAGAAGATGGAGTAAGACTAGACATACAGATACTGAACCAATAAATACATGCCTGATTTGGAAGATGCCAACTCCAACGGATGCTCTCAATTTAAGTAGGACTTCCCCAAGTGAAAAATGTTGGAAAGGGCATTTTGACCAAAAGGGAGACAAGATGTCTGAGATGTGGTTCAGTGGTATGGCACTTTCCTGGCATAAGCAAGGCCCTAGGTTTAAGCTTCAGAACCAAAATAAAAATGTTAAAACAAATTAAAAAAAAAAAACAAGGTGGAGATGATAATTATCATCTAAATTAATTATAATCTAAATAAATGAATTACTTTTTTCATGAAAACTCTATCCATACATGTATGCATATATACACATATGTGTGTATATATATGCACATAGATGTGCACACATACTCATACATCTAAAATATATTTCACATAAGCTCATATATAGAGAAATAAAACTATATAAATGCATATATCTATATGTGTGTGAGAGTTTGCACAAATACACACATATGTATGTATCTCAACCAAATTGTAGGTTGATATATCATTGATTTATATTCTTATGCAAGCTCCCTATAATACCTTAGATTGATTGGTAGTAAACTGATTCAGACCACTTCTGAGTATTTCTATTCTATGCAAAAGGCTGAAAATATCTCAGGACTGAAAGAGAAAGGGAAGCACCTTTGAGTAATTTGAAAGGATTTAGTGAAACTGCAACATCGGACACAGAACAAAGGGAAATGAAAGGGATGAGGCCAAAAACATAGATAATGGATGGGATTTTAAAGACTTGAAATGACTTTTTTGAAGGTTTTTAGGAGCTGCTGAAAAATGGTTAATACAGTAGGCAATATTAGCCCATTTATTCCTTTGAATTTTGAAAGGATCACTCTGTCATGGTGCAAAGATAGACTGAAAGGGAATAAGACTGGAGCTTGGAGAGAACAATATAGATCCAAATAAGAGATAAAAAGGACAAAAATTCAGGAATGACCATGGGAATCAAATAGGTGGGATATCAAAATGATTGGACATTGCAGTGAGAAGTTGAGAGAGAGTTAGCATTCATGGGTAATCCTTAAGGTTCTGGTTTGAGATGTTTTCTATATGGAGATATTTATTAAGATAAAGAAAGGAAAATAAAATGCTGCATAGACGACAAGAAAACTTGTTCAACTTTACAGTATTTAAAGTATCTAAGCTTTACAAGCAGGAAATTATTATGTTTCATTCAGATATTTTATTATTATGAAAATTAACATCAATATATAGTTTTTTGATTTAAATAATGGCAAGTGTATTTTCCTCTACTCCCATGATATTGAATTACAATGTTAGATTAAATTAGAAGGAATAAAACTCTGTTTTTTTTAGAATTCATATAATGAAGATGAAATATTTTAAATGTGCAGACCTAGTTACACAACCAAAATTCCCGAGCTTCTACTCTTATTTTAAAAGACAGTAAAGTTAATTTTGAAAAACAATTAAATTTATCCTTGGCAGTCAAGAAAGAGATCTTTCTTTGTTTGATAACACATTTTTTGAAATATATTTTAATAAAATATTGTGTTGTGTTCACATGAAAATCCCTGTCACAAAAGTGGTTTCTTGGCCCAGCATGATGGCGCATGCCTTTTGGCATAATCCAGAAGCACAGGAGGTCAAGGCAGGAGGATTGTGAGTTTAAAGCCAGGCTCAGCAATTTACTGAGGCTCTAAGCAACTCAGCGAGACCCTGTCTGTAAATAAAATACATAAAAGAGCTAGGGATGTTTTTCAGTGGTTAAGTGACCCTGGGTTCATTCCCTGGGACAGAAAGGAGGGAAGGAGGGAAGGAGGGAAGGAGGGAAGGAAGGAAGGAAGGAAGGAAGGAAGGAAGGAAGGAAGGAAGGAAGGAAGGAAGGAAGGAGGAAGGAAGGAAGGAGGGAAGGAGGGAAGGAGGGAAGGAGGGAGAGAGGGAGGGAGGAAGGGAAGGGAAGGGAAGGGAAAAGAAGGAAAGGAAGGAAGGAAGGAAGGAAGGAATGTGGTCTCTTACTAACAAAGTTGTATTGTTATTAGTATTTTCTTTGTATCATTTGCCTGTTGTGTACATGTATTTATGTATATTTGCTGAAAATTCTAAATGAAGAGCACGATGGATAATATTTTATTTAGTTTTTTATTCCCGTAACATTGTAATTTTGTTCATTTACAATTGGTGTTTGTGGCATAGTTTTTCTGATTATTATAAGTAGTTTCATAAAAGTGTATTTTATAGAGCTATTGGAAATATTGTTTGACACATACTTGAGTCAGTAGCAACAAATTTAGCATCTAAATGAGTTATCCCACAGGATGTCACATCATGGTCATTGAGAAGAGTAAGGTGGCCCTCAAAGAAAGATTGGATTCCATTCTTGTGGTTGTACATGATGTATAGTTACACTGTTCATGTATTCATCTAATTAGAATAAGTTAATATGTATGTATGTCAAAATACACTCTGTCATGTATATCTAAAAAGAACAAATTTTAAAAATTTAAAAAGAGATATTTGCAGACCAAAGCAGTAAAAAGCTTGTTCCATATGTATAACTTAAAATTTTAAAGAATTCTTAACAAGGAAATAAGTGAGAAAGACCATGACTTACTGATTTTTCCCCTGATGACTACTTTGATTAAAAAAAATAATAATATATATATTTTCAAAAAATAAAAATTAAAACAAAAAGCTTGGAGAAATACACACAATCTAAGGAGCAGAAATGCATACATGGTTTCCCCTAAATCCTTACTGTTTAAAATCTTACCTGTCTTATGTCTGATTTAAACATTTGACTCAGTGTTAAATTAGAATTTAGTTGATTTAATCACCTTTTTTTTTTTTTTTTACTGATTGCTTAACTGTAAGTATAAACTGCAGCCAATACAATAAGTATGTGTTGTTTTCTGAGGGTCCACATTTCAGATACTTAGGATCTTCAGTCTGCTTAAAGTAATAATTGTTAGAGGTACTTGAATCTTGAGTTATTGTCACCATATCATTGGAATGAAGACATTAGATATTCTTTCTCCAGTCACTTACAATGTAGCTGGTTTGGCAGATAGGAGCAGTGTCCTTAGGAAAAGACAGCACTAGTCCATGTTTCCATTGATGTTTAACTTCTTCTTTCTGAAACAAGATTCCTTTGGTTAAGTAAGAAATTTCCTCTTCTTTAGGAGGTGTTTGATTAAGATTTGTGCTTTTATCATTAAATCCAAGGGGGAACAAGAGCAAACCTATATAGTAAGAAGAAAAAAAATGTTACAGTTCTAAGGTTTGGACCTAAATCCTTAGTCAATGTTAAGAAAAGAAACACTTAAAAAATCCCTTCTATTATAAGAGAAATGAAGCAAGGTTTCTGGATTAAGTGTTAGCTTTTCCTTTTATGTTGATAATTTGACAACTAGAGTCAAGAGTCTCTGCCTGTAGTTTTAAGATGCTGACAGCAATACATAAATACACATTCCAAAACAAAAGAATGAAATACAAGAATGAAACTGCATTGAAATAAGACTATATATATATATATATATATATATTTAGAGAGAGAGAGAGAGAGAGAGAGAGAGAGAGAGAGAGAGAGAGAGAATTTTTTTGAAATTTTATTTTTCGCTGGACACAACATCTTTATTTTATTTTTATGTGGTGCTGAGGATTGAACCCAGCGCCCCGCGCATGCCAGGCGAGCGCGCTACCACTTGAGCCACATCCCCAGCCCCAAAACTATATTTTAAAGGAAGAGTGATATGATGGTGTTGGTTCCCCATATCAATAGCTTCAATAGCAGAAATACCAGCAAATGTCAGGAACTGGCACTAAGGATTTAGAAAATATTTACAAGAAGTGTTCATGGTCTTTTGTCTGTACTCTTGAGCACACACACAAAAATACATAAAATGATAAAGTAGCTTAACAAAATTTAATCTCACTGGATTCTGTAGCATTGGATAGCATAAGGAAAAGTCAGTTTAAAAGAGAACCCAGATAGAGTCATATGACAAATACAAACTTAACTCCAACATATGCATGTTCACCTGAATTCTTACAAGTATTTGGGAAGTCACTTTCCAATATGAATGAAACTTTAACCAATTTCAACAACCAAAACATAATGTATGTATTTATTGTTAAAGTGAGATTTACATTTGTATTATTTTCATCATGTATTCTGAATACCAGTCTTTTGCCAGTGTATTTTCTCCCAATGAACAGCTTTCTTTCTAGTCTTTCTATTTTCCAATAATCTCTTACTATTGATTTAGGATTACTCTAAGAGGATTTCATTATGAATTAGTGGGAGTATTCATTTTCCATTTATTCATTGTTCATTATTGGGCATATAGTTGAGATTCATTATTGGCATTATTATATATTTTATTTTATATAAAATTAACATTATACTATATATATTGAATGTATTAATATATTATGTATATATTGCCATGTAATCTATTAATATATCATAACATAAGATTATAATTGTATATATAATTATATATAAATGGGATTCATTATTGACAGAATAATTATATTTTTATCTTCAAAATGAATTATTTGAAGAATCTCAATTATATATGTCATCAGATAATCTTAACAGGTCAAATAATACCATGCATTAACATATAGATTGCTGTAATTGTGAAAATTTAGAACTGTGAAAAAGTCCATGAGCCTGAGATGCAGAAAATAAGTGATCCATTGAATGTCAAAATGGATCAAAATGTTTTCAAATATGTGTAATACTCAAGATTACTATGCAGGGTTGAATAAAAATCTCATTTCAACTTAATAAATATATACTTTTGTTTGCCTTAATAAATATGTTTTAGTTTTAACTTCATCCTTAATCAAGCCTATAATGACATGATATATATATATATATATATATATATATATATATATATATATATATGAGAAATACCACAGAAGCCAAATGACAGGAAAGAATTAAAAACCTAAAGAAAATATTAAAGATATTCTGGCATTTTAATTACATGGCCTCACAGATTCTGTGCTTTTCTATGAAGAAAAATCTTAAGGTGAAAATGGATGTAGAAGCAATTTAGACAATATGTGAAAAGGAAATGATTTACCATGTTTACTTTGTCCAAGATACGCATTTTCCAAGTAAACACAGAGGACCTGATGTTTTTCAGGTGAATTTAAAGTCCCAAACAAGACATTTCAATCAATGAAATATGCCGTATGACATTTTGTAGTATCTAATCATTCATACAATAATGATGATCATGTTTATCATTAATGACTATCATTACAAATAAAATAATAATGTTAAATTCTATATTCAAGGAGCTATAAGTTCAGACAAGTTAAATTTTCATGTAATGTATAGATGATACATTTGGATGTCATGCATTCTAATATGCCACTTCTGCTTGGACAAGTACACAATATTTATAAGTGTCAATCTTAATATATCACTCACTGAATCTCACCATATATATATCACCATATATATATATATATATATATATATATATATATATACACATACATACAGAGAAAAATTTATTTCTATAAAGAATTTTTTAACATTTTCCATCTGGTTCATGCATATACCAAAAAGCTCATTCTGAGTCTACTTTGATGACTTTTGAGAAAACTACAGTACATCCATGTAACCATTATATAATCAAGGTGTAGAACATGCTCATCACCTGAGAAACTTTTTTTGTGTGCTTCTCAAATCACTTTGTTTTTCAAATTAAACAAACATTTCATTTTCAATTATCATAGATTTATTCTCAAATCCCATCATTTCTTCTAACAGTATAATACATTTATGTATGTATTTTTGTGTATTTACCAGCTTTAACCATTTCATTGATCTTTTCAAAACCACCTTGTAATCTTATTTTTTTTTCTATTTTGCCCATTTATTATTGCATTAACTTACCATAAGTATTAACTGTTTTTCAAAATATATTGAGTCAGATTTTTACTTCATTTACTAGCTTCTTAAACTCTAAGTGTAGATTATGGTCTTAAGACTCTTATTCTTTTCTTATATGAGAATTTCACTTTTTACATATTATAAATGTGTTTGCCAATACTTAATATTTATTATAAAAAATGTGCTACTTTTCAATATTGATGGATTCTCTAAACATCCATTTTTATAAACTTCTGACAATAATTTTGTAATCAGAGAATAAAATCTATTTATTTTCAACAATTAAATTCAATTAGACTTATTTTATGACCAACTACTCAGTCTATAATTATGATTGTTTCATATGCACTGTAAAAATACAAACTTTGGTTATGCATAAAATTCTAGTTCTATATTTGTTATGCAAGTTATGAAACATTTAAACTTTGGTCAATTTTTGCATTCCAATAGTTAAAATAAAAAAAGAGTAGATTTTATACATACTTACCATTATGTCACTCTTGATTAATATTTGCAAATTTCCATCTAGCAATATTTCCTTTTAATGTGACATTTTTGTATATCCTAGAAATGAGTTCCCTTTAATTTTTTAAGTGTTTAAATTACTTTTATATTTGAAAGGCATTTTCCCCTAATTTTATAGCTCTAGTATGATATACGTCTGTCTTTCAGATATTTAATGTACTATTCTATTTACAGTCTGGCTTTTTTATTTCTCTGAAGTCCAATATCAGTTTTCACTTTGTTGTACTGTGTTATTTGTCTGTTTTCTGACTGATAGAAAATTTTCTTACTTTCATTTGATTCAGTTTGATTCATATAATTTTCACTGCATTAATCTTAAAATTTGAAGATCAATAAGTTTAATAATTTTTGTAAAATTTGGACATTTTTTCCTTCAGATATTTTTCTGTCCTTTTTTTCCTATTTTTTCTTCTCAGATTCCATGTCTACAGGTTAGAACACATAATATTTTTACTGATGTTCCAATAATTCCAACAATTTGTTTTCGATCTTCCCATTTCCTGTGTTTTGGGTTGAATCAATTCTATAGGTGCTTAAAGTTCAATAATATTTTCTTTTTTAGTGTCATTTTCTTTTTTTTTTAAGGTTTGTTTGTTTTTATTTTTTTATTGGTTGTTCACAACATTACAAAGCTCATTAGATTCAAGTGGGTTATGAACTCCCAATTTTACCCCAAGTGCAGATTGCAGAATCACATTGGTTACACATCCACATTTTTACATAATGCCCTATTAGTAACTGTTGTATTCTGCTACCTTTCCTATCCTCTACTATCCCCCCTCCCCTCCCCTCCCATCTTCTCTCTCTACCCCATCTACTGTAATTCATTTCCCTCCTTGTTTATTTTCCCATTCCCCTCACAACCTCTTAAATGTAAATTTGTATAGCAATGAGCGTCTCCCTTTTTTTCCATGCAGTTTCCCTTTAGTGTCATTTTCTAGTAAGTTCCTCCATTATTATACACACACACACACATACACACATATAAACTCACACAAAATATCTTTATAATTTTTCATTATTGTATTTTTATTTCTGGAATTTTCATTTGGGTTTTTGAATTTTTTATACATTTTTCTTAGTATATTAATGTTTTGATTTGAAGTCTTAAGCATGTTTATTATGATAGCTGCTTAGATCTTTGATAACTGCCTCAATTTATATCACTTATGAATCTATTTATAGTCTCTTTTATTCCAGATAATAAGTCATATTTTCCTTTTTTTGAATTGACTACTGACTTCTCACTGGATATCAGTCTTAAGGGATATTAAGTTTCTGAAATCTTGGATTTAAACTCTCTTTTTGATTACCATTATTAATTATGCCTACTAATGGAGCTCTGTGCTATTTTAATACATGCATATGTTATTTGAATCAAATTCAACCTTCCTTTATTCTCTCTCTCCAACCTTTTCCTTGCATTCAAGTTGACATTTTTGTTTTTAGCTTCCATATACAAGAGAGTACATGAAATATTTCTCTTAATTTAAGGAACATCTGTGTTAGTCAACTTTTTGTTGTGGTAATCAAATATACCTGACACTTATAAATAACTTCAAGGAGGAAAAGCTCAGTTTCATAGGTTTCAATCCATGGTCAGCCAGGTCCACTGATTTGGGTCTGAGGTGAGGCAGAACATCATAACAGAAGGGTATGCTGGGGGAAAATGCTCAGGTCATAGCTTTCAGGATAAAGGGTTAAATCTGGGAAGACACAAGATGTAGTTACAAAAGGCCCACCTCAGTTGCTTACTTCCTTCACATGTCCCAACTTCTTACAGTTTCTACTACCTTCCATTGTTCATTGAGCTATCAGTAGATTAGTTTACTGAAAGCTCAGAGCCTTCATGTTCCAATCATTTCCTAAGAGCACCACTTCTGAATATTGTTGAAATGGGGACCAAGCTTTCAATACTGGAGATTTTGGGGGACATTCCAGATGTTGAAGTACATTCTGGCAGTCATTTAAATCATTTAAATAACGGATTAGCTTGATGTTGTTCTTGTTGTTTTTGAGTGCAGATTTAGATTATCCTTTCTTCTTGTGCTAATTCAGTTCTATTTACAAATGCCCTAGCAACAATGTCTCTCAAATTTGTTGGTACAAATTTGAACATCTTCCCACCTTGGCTGAATTCTGAATTATTACCACATACCCTATATGTTCTTTTCCAACAGTCTCAGTTTCACACCTTTTGAAGTAAGGAAAAAAAAAAAACAGACAAGTAGAAAGCCAAAGAGGTCAGGTAGAATGTCCTATTCAACTTGGTCCTCTAATATCTCATAGCTATTTCATTATTTGTTTAAAATTTTCCATTTATTTAGCATGAGCAAGCCTTATTCTAATTGCTGCTTTACAGGTAGAGTAACCTTCCTCAGACCTGTTATTTTATTTGACTCTATCACAAAAGTTATAATTTGTTATAAGGCATGTTAAATCTAATCACATGGCTTAATGAAGCGTACCCTTCCTATAACAGCCTTTCTTCATTGATATTGAGGGACACTTATGTCTAAAATTAAATATATATATAAGGATCTTTCTTTTTTAATGCTGCAATGTTTTAGGGATTCTTTACTAAGCCTCAGATAAACATGCTTAGTAATATTCACCATATTTTAACTTACTTTTTAATATACTTGGTAGTTATTAAATGTAATTTAATGATGATGATTGTCAAAGAGAAATGCTTGATAATGACAATGTGACCATAAAATAAGCAAATATGTAATTTTATGGATTAAGTGTAGCCTAAAAATTTATTCCTTATACAGAACATTTGTATCTATTCTCTTATTCTCTATCTTCCAATTACTAGGACAGATGATTAATTTGACAAACTATTCTCTCTTTTCTCTTTGATTCTGTTATTTGACAAATTATTCTGTATTTTCTCTTTGTTTTTATGGTTTGGATCTCCATATTCCTCCAAAAAGCGTATGTTCCTCCAAAAAGCGTATGTTGAAGAATTGGTCACTAGTGTGGCAAGTGATTGGATCGCGAGAGTTCAGACCTCATGAATCCTCTTATGAATTCATGGCTTAATGAGTTTTGGGGAAGGGGTTTGTTATAAAAGGGAGCTCTCTCTCTCTCTCTCTCTCTCTCTATCTCCCCCCTCTTCTTTATGACCACCATGAAGTGATCATCTTTGCTCCATCAACGATTCCTGCCATAATGTTCAGTCTTGCCACAGAACCAAAGTGATTGATAAGGATATGTTATCTAGGCTGAATACTCTAAAACTATGAACCAAATATAAATTGCTCCATCTTTTAAGTTGTTCTTTCAGGTATTTTGTTACAATGATGAAAGGAGGCTAGCACATTTGTCTTGTTCTTACTTTATTGTACTTTTCTCTCTGTGTCATCTTTTATATTATTAAGAATTTTTTAAGATAGTGGACCTTAGGGCTGAGGTTGTGGTTCAGCGGTAGAGCACTCGCTTCCCACGTGTGAGACCTTGGGTTTGATCTGCAGCACCACTTAAAAATAAATAAGTGAAATAAAGTTATAAAAAAAAAGAAGATAGTGGACCTTAGTGATAATAACATCTTTTATAATTAGACAGTCAATTTCTTTTCTACGTAACATACTGGAATATGCAGATATGGCTCAATCTCTGTTGGAGATTGGGTATAAGCCTGAAACGCTATCTTTTCACCATCACCCCGGATTCGATTTGCCTAGACTTGATTTTTTAAAAATCTGTTATTTGATAATTATCAGTATTCCTATATATGTAAATCATCATTAGTTTGGTAAACCTAGCTTCCTCAATTTTCTGGCTTATAAAGACATTTAGAAGATCGATTTTATGAAGATAACAATAGAAAAAATGCATCAGTCAGTGGAAAGACAGCACACCTAAAAATATAAAATATGGACATTATGGCAATTAAAGCAGGTAGTACTATATTTGGGCTTTGTATGGTCTGGCTTTTTAAAGTAGATTTGACTACTTGGAGATGAGTAGTTCACTTTAAAATGTCTTCCCAGTAAAAAGAAAAGAGAAAATGAAAACTCTGCAAAAAGATACATTAATTTTCTTGTCAATTTAATTAAGGAAGAGGTGAAACACGAATTTGAAAGCAAAACAAAAACAAAAGCCTGATATAAGCCCACAATTATTCTATTAGATCTTAGTTTCATTTATCCTTTTTTTATTGTTAAAGGGATATTGATCATGTGTTATTTTCATTCAGAGTCTATCATTATGTCACATTGCAAATTATAATGATTTTTTTTCACTTATGGATGTCCTTTCCTTACTAAGCTCATTGGTTTTATGCTCCTCACTACATTTTTCTGTGCATGTTTCCCTCCATCTTATGAGTTGTTCAAGTCATCCTGCTATTTCTTATACTATGAGGTGACTGTTCCAAGCTGACAACTATCACTCAAACTCAAACACACTATGTTAGCAGACACTTCAGAGAAGTTACTGTAAATCACTTTCTTAATCTAGGGACATCGTTTTCCTACCTGATTGTTTCTATTTCTGGGATCAACATGAAAAGCTGTATACTATCTTGCTGGGTAGCTTCAGGACTCTATTCATAATAAATAGCTTCATATCTGAAATGTCTGGACAAAACACTAAGAGAAGGTACTTCTAGTTTCATCCCTCCTACACTGACAAGCAGAGAAGTTGAGAGACATTTCAACCAGCTACACTTCTGAGCCACTCCAGCAGTCAGAAAAGTAAATATCACAAAAGGAGAATATGTTTAATAACACCTGGATTTTGCTTTCTTGAGGTGCATTACTGAAGAAATGAGGATGGGACAAAAGTCTGGAATAGGATATAAATATTCACAATTTCACCTTCCTCCGTGGGAAAATTCTAGCATTTTTATTTAATAAATTTTCTTTTTTTATACACACACACACACACACACACACGTTTTTTGGTTATTTTTCACTATTTTGTAATTACTTTCCTTTTCCTTTAATTATCTTATCCTTTAATTATCCTGTTTTTCTTTTTCTAAGGAGAAATGATTGCTCATTTTGTTGTTGTTTTTGTTGTTTTTAAATTTTCTGTTTGGGTTGGGATAGGTTGGTTTTGTTTTGTTGTACTTGTTTGCTTGCTTTATTGATTTTACTCTCTTCATTTCTTCCTCTAATAGCAAAATATGGTGTTCTCTCTGTTCTACTTCCTAACTTTCTCACTCTTTCAGGACTTCATGTGCTACCTGTCTTCGAATTTCTCTGTCAACTTTTGTATATTCCAACCCTCCTTTTGCCTTTATATCACAACTTCTTTATACTTAATGAATTGTATCTTTAACATCCTCATAATCTCTATAGATTATCCCTTTGTGGCATGGAATATTTATGCCCCAAATGTTGTAGCACATACACACATATGTGTATATGTATATATGAGTCAGTAATTAATGAGTGGAGTGCCATCAAATTAAAAAGCTTCACTGGGGCTGGGGTTGTGGCTCAGAGTTAAAGCACTGACCTAGCATGCATGAGGTACTGGGTTTGATCCTCAGCACCACTTAAAAATAAAATAAAGAGGTTATACAAAATGTCATATAAGAGGAAAGGAGGGGTAAGACAAGATAATACAAATGGAAGAAATGATTTACAGTAGAAGGGGTAGAGAGAGAAAAGGGGAGGGGAGGGGAGGGGAGGGGGGATAGTAGAGAATAGGACAGACAGCAGAATACATCAGACACTAGAAAGGCATTATGTCAATCAATGGAAGGGTAACTGATGTGATACAGCAATTTGTATACGGGGTAAAAGCGGGAGTTCATAATCCACTTGAATCAAACCGTGTAATATGATGTATTAAGAACTAGGTAATGTTATGAACGACCAATAAAAAAAAATAAAATAAAATAAAAAAATAAAATAAAATAAAGATATTGTGTCCATCTACAACTAAAAAAAAATATGAAAAAAAACCTTTCAGCACTGCAACAAAAATGATAAAGAGCATGAATAGAGAGCCTACAATTAGAAGAAAATCTTTGCCAGCTGCTCCTCTGACAGGAATTAATACCCAGAATTTGTCAGGCACGGTGCCACATGCCTATAATCCCAGCAGCTCTGGAGGCTGAGGCAGGAGGATGGCGAGTTCAAAGATAGATATTTTGAAATATTGGTTATAGTGGAAGTGGTTTAAATTGTTTAGTGGTATACTTTCATACTTTGGGATTTCTGTCTTTGTGCAATGTGCTTTTTTAATAATGCTATTTGGTCTGTGTTTGACTAAATTGAATTGAAAATAGCTGAAGCCATGTGGAAGGTTGATATCTATTGAATTAGTTAAAATAAGTTCAATGTTGTAACAGATAAACCTGACATTTTAGTGTATTAAATGAGTTCGTTTATTGACCCTGAGAAGTGTGGCTTACCACTGTCACATAAAGTGTATTGTGGCTGGAGTTCTACTCGAGAGAGTTATTCAGGCACCCCTACTGATGGAGACTCTACTTTCTTTGACATTTGACTTCTCATATCACTTTAGATTTAAAAAAAACAAACAAACAAATATCTGTCAATTGTAAAGAAAGTGAAACTTCTTTGGGGCTTGTCCTGAAGTAGATTTCAAAATTCAGAAACCACAACTACAACTAATGTCAAGAACTCTCTGAAATGTGTACTCAAAACAATATGTCAAGTGTGGAGAACAGCTAGTCTGTTGCTAGAATCAATGACAATAGTTCTTTCAAATGCAACTGTAATATTTTCTGGAACCAACAGTCTTTTTTAAGATACACTGAATAAAATACAAAATGCAATTTGTATATAGCAAGGCCAATTCCATGTACAAATTTTATTTATAAGAATTTAATTTTTACAGATTTGGTGCATATTATGAAATGATATTTAAAGTCTCTGTTAGCCTACTATATTATAAAATAGATGTTGAAAATACAGTTATCTACATCTTAATTTATTTATTTCAATTTTTTAATATTCTCTGTATTAGAGAAAACCCATGTCTAAACTTAAAAATTTGTATGGGTATACTTGTTATTATTAGATAGGCTATGCTGCAATAATTTAACTTTAAGTTCTATATTGTTTATCACAGCAAAAATCACTTCTAAGTCATGCTACGTATCTATTGAGGGTCATTGAAAGAGGTCTGTTACACATAGTCACATAAAGAGTTTAGATTAAGTAGATGTATTTGCTCAAAGTGGGGAAAAGTAAGTTATACATATATAGATTATATATCACTTCCACTTATAAGTCATTTTCCAGAGCAAGAAACTTGTCTTTTTCTAACCTCAAGTTGGCTTGGAAATATGTTTTAAAGAGCAATTGGTTACATATTTTTAAAATCCTATTGGGATCAAATATTAGCAAGAGTTTGAGGACAATATTTTTAAGGAAAGCTAAAGGAAAATCTGGGTGTTCAATTTGCATCTGTAAGTAAAAAAAAATGAATCATACTTAGGTCCCACCCTCATTGCCTAATAAATATAAACCTAATTTTCTCCTAAAGGTCCCATCTCCAAGTACCATTGCACTAGGTGTTACAGTATCAACATAAGAATTTTGGGTCACCTCTGTCTCTATAAAATTCATGTCCTCTCAATAGCAAAATACATTTATTCTATCCCAATACCTTCAAAGTCTCATTCTAGTATTTAGATGTAAAGTCCAAAGTCTCACGTAAATATCATTTGAATCAGATTTGGTTGAGATTCCAGGCAGGTATTATACTGAGGCAAAATTTCTCTCAAGCTGTTAACTTGTTAATAAAGATGCTTTAAAAATACAATGGTGGAGTATGCATGAGAGAGACATACCATTTTCAAGTAGAGCAATCAGAAGGAATAAAAGCTTAGAGGGTTATAAGCAAGTCCAAAACATAACAAGGCAAATTCTATGAGGTCCTAACTCTCAATAGTAATGCCTTCCTATGTTCTAAGGGAACACTTCCCACCTCTTCCTCCCCAAGTTCTCCAAAGGTAGAGCTTGTGCTTCTCAAAGTTCTCATAGGTGACTCTATGTCCCCAGACTCCATACAGCTAAAGCCTGTCCTACTGATTCTGAAGTGATTCCCCCAAGCCTTTGAAATTAAGGAAGAATCCCTGATAATTTCTAAATTGCAGTTGATCAGGGTCATTCTTTCTGTCTTTAAGAACAGTGCACACTTACAGATGAATAGATCTATGCTCTGGTCCTCTAAGATCTAAAAATTCGAACTGCCTTCCTTCATTTGGTCTTCCATTCTCTGTTCCCTGCAATTTGAACCGGCAGCAACCTCTCTGATTTAATTCTATGTCTATTTTTGGACTTCTCTGGGATGACAGACTAGGTACGAGGTCCTCAGAATGACTTCCTTATGGAATGATCAGTCAGCCACACCCTTGTTATCTTAAATACACTTTCTCAAGTTCTGCAGTATGAACAGGCTGATAGTTTTTCATCTTTAATAGTTCCTTTTTAAATAACAATTCCTTCTTCAATCAATTTCTCTCTTATTATGGTTTGCTGTAAGAAGTTAAAAGGAGCCAAGCCACTCTTCTTTTCTTAGAAATCTCCTTAGCTAAATATTTGATTTTACCACTCTCAATCTCTACCTTCCACAAAGTACTAGAACATGGGTACAATTCAGCCCCATTATGATAAAAAAAAAAAAAAAAACTTCCCTCCAGTTTCTGATGACATGCTCATTTCTCTGTGAAATCTCATCAAATTGCAATATTTGTGCCAATATTCCATTTATAATTTTTTCCTGAGATTTTTTTGAACCCTCACCACAATCACCACTAGAAGATTTTTTTGTAGAATACATTTAAAATTCTAGAAGCCTCTATATTCAACATAGTTCTGAATCACCTCCACATATATAGATACTTATTATAGTAACACCCCACTTCTCTGTATTAATTACTACCTTAGTTGGCTCAGGCTGCCATGAAAAATACCATAGATTGAGTAGCTCAAAGCAGAGACACATGTTTCTCAGTTATGAATGTTGGAAGGTCCAAAATCAAGGTGTTGACAAATTTGTTGTCTAATCAAGGCCCAATTCCCAACTTGCACAGTTGCCTTATCTCTGTGCTTAAATGGTACAAAAGAGGCAAACAGAGAAGGAGATAGAGAAAGAGTGTGAGCTACTCATGTCTCATTTCCTCTTCTTAGAAGTGCACAGATCCCATCATCAGGGCACTACATTATGACATTATCTAAAACCAAAAATTAATTCCCAAAAGTCTCACTTCAAGATAATTTGAGGAGTTACAATTTCAACATATGAATTATCTGGAGACACAAATATTTAGCCCACAGTGTCCAGGAAGTAAGGCAGATAAAACAACATGACATTTTTAAAGGCTGTAATAAACTTTTGCAATTTAGAAGTCTCTATCCATTGAAAATATTCCAAAGGAATTTGGGCTATTTTAGACAAAAAAAAAAGCTGGGAGAACTCATTTCAAATAAGCTTGTACTAAAATGAATGATAAAAAAGTATTTTCAAATGGAAAGAAAATGTTAGTTTAGAAACATTATGATTCACACCAATAAAGGAGATTTATGAAGATGGAAATGTGTGGCAAGTATAAATAAATACTTCTTTAAAACTTATAATTAACTGTCTAAAGCAAAAATAATAATTCATTCTGAAGTTTGGAACTAAGATAAAAGGAAAATATATGATAAAAATCATGAGATTTTGAAAGAGTCCAATTTACTCAATAGATTTTCCTAATGTCATCCCAAATTTATTGCTACCAAATCATAAAAATTGCAACAAACAAGACTAGTTTTTAAGTTATTTGGTTATTAAATATTTTCTTTCTTTTTCTCTTTCTTTTTTTTTCTTGTTTGTTTTCAGAAAGAATCTTACTATGCTGCCCAGGCTTACCTTGAACTCCTGGTCTCAAGTGATCCTCCTGCCTCAGTCTCCCAAGTAGATACAACTATAGGCTCAAAATACTGCACTCAGATTTTCTACAATTTCTGACATAAATATTTCAAACATAAGTTGTGCTTATTTGAAAATTAAATTATGCATAACTAAAGTTAAAATGGCAAAATATATCTTCCTGTAGTAGTTTTGTATGTGCATGAAACATATAAGAATAAATTTAAGGTGTGAATCTTCACTGGAACCACTTTTCTCCAAAACTTGTTTGAGAAATTATTGAATAAAAAACATTTTTAAAAGAGATTGTAGATCTGTGGAATCCTTCTCTTTTACAAGAAATAGATGGGGAAAGAAGTGGTTTATAGACAGAGAACCATGGGTTAATCATAGAGGCATGCTGTGTCCTCATATTGTATGACAATGAAATTTGCAATCTATATAACTTTTTTAATGTGATGTCGAGTTCACTTTGTATACCAGTTGTATACAGTTGTGAGTAGCAATGCTTTGTTCTCACTATGTGGGTTCACTTGAATTATGGATAGGAGGAGATGCATAGCAACAGAGTTGAAAACAACAGTAATTCAGCATATATAATTTTCTTCTGATTCCTTATTTTGTCTCATTGAAAGAGAATTTATTGCTTAAACTCATTTATAGGCTATGAATTTTGTATTTGAGAAAATGTAACCCTACATACCATTTTTGATGCTTCCAAGTTGAGAGGAAGAAACAAATAGTCTTATATGGGTCATGTCCTTAGCACTTACACAGGTCTTTCATGATGTCACCAATAGTCTAGACCTGGTTTCCAGTGATATGAGACAGTCTTAGAAGACATATTTAGTTGTATTTATTTATAGAAGCCAATTGTGTAATTACCATGTCCAGAGGAGGCAAAGTGAGTGTCAGTTTGAGCCCATTAAGTGTCATCTAATCAAATTTCATGAATTAATATTCTCAGTGAGTAGTGTTTTCTAGATATGTATTGGCTAAGGTGAGACATGGAGATACTGATTAATTGAAAATTAATTTTTAGAATAGATAATGGGTTTTTAGGTAGTATCCTATTGGCAAATAAGCTTAAATGCTTTGGAAAATAAAAGGAAAATAATGATTAATGCATAGCATTCTTGACCTTAATTCATTATGCAGTAGTCCATAATTTCACAATTATTACTAGCCCTGTAATTATATGTGTATATGTTGGCAATTACATTATTTGGTTTGGAAAACTGTGTTACTAATTAGTAGGTTTCTGAAGATTTATTTTGTAGTATTTCTCTGATTGCTACTATTTATCATTTGTAGTTGTTATCCTGTAAATTCAGGATTTCTATAAGCTTCTAGGAGTATTCTTCCTTTAATGAGACAATTATAGTGAAGGGATATTAGGATGAAACATTTCATTTAAAAGGTCATTAAATATCTAAATTCATAAGCAAGCCTTTCTAAATGTTGCTATAATGCCATGCTCTTAAGTACTAGAAAAATCCTTAAAGATATATTATGGTTGAAAATAAAATCAAATATACATTAGTTTAAACAATTATTCAGTGAGTAAGAATATTTCAACCTTAAGAAAGGATGAAGTACATTTAGATTTGTAGCTTTGATTCCTGTTTGCACATTCAAATGCTTTGGTCTCCAGAAGATTGATTATTTATTTATAGATAGACACAATACCTTTATTTATATTTATGTGGTACTGAGGATTGACCTAGGGCTTCATACATGCTAAGCAAGCACTCTACTACTGAGCTACAACTATAGCCCCAGAAGTTGTTATTGAGTAAGACCTGTATGAAGACCAGAAATCTGGATTACAAAGTGATAAACAGATACATTCTTCAGATGACTCTAACATAGCAAATCTGTGTATTTGCACTTAAGAATAACTTTTCAAGAACAATTCTTTCATTGTATATGCAAGCAAAGAAAAACAATTCTTATCCAAAAAGAAAAACTTTAGGTTTAAATAAAACTATTTTAACTGATTTCAAATTTTATCCAGTGCTCAGTTTTGTAGGCAAATGGGAAAAGTTGAGTACCAATTACTCCAACATGGATGACAGTTGCTACTCAATACTGTTTCATCTATGATTTCTTTTTGTGTGTATTTGCTAAGTATATATTTTTTAATATTTTCAGTGGCTTAATTAATAATGCATATATTATTAGTTAATGAATCAAAGTCAGTATTGTACTAACTAAATTTTGTTTTTTGTATCTTACATCTTGTACTTCATTCTTCATACTTACCATTTGTAGTTCCAACATTCAGATTTTGCCTCCTAAAAAACCCTGATATTCCAGGAGTAGAATAATGCCTTATATCTACTTTCATATCTACATGGAAGTATAATTCTCTGTGTTATAGTGCTGAGGATCGAATTAAGTGCCTCACATGTGCGAGGCAAGCGCTCTGCCACAGAGCCACAACTCCAACCCTGTCTTTTTTAAATATACATGACAGTAGAGTACATATATACATATATAGAGTATAACTTATTCTAAATATTCTAAATAGGATCCCATTCTTGTGATTATACATGATGTGAAGTTTCACTGGTGGTGTGTTCATACATGAATATAGAAAAATTATGTCTGATTCATTCTACTGTTTTTCCTGACCCTATTCTTCTTCTCTTATTTTACCTTTCTTTAAGAGTATTTTACATGGATATAGAACCCTGAGTAGAAAAAAACTATTTTGTTTATTTTCCTGTCTTTCTTACAGAACTTTAAAATATCATTCTATTTTCTTTGTGTTGCATGGTTTCTGATAAGTATATGGAATTTTCCTGGTATGCTTTATTATCTCCTAGTATGTTTGCTTTAATTTTTCTCAGAATGTTTTCAGTTTATCTTTGATTTCCTACTAAATTTATTTTAATATGTGATTTTATTCATTTCTAACCTGTTTGGGAAATTATTATCAATTTTTCCTCAAAACTTTTCTACCATCTTCAGATTTTCTTTCTTTCTTTCCTTCCTTCCTTCCTTTCTTTCTTTCTTTCTTTCTTTCTTTCTTTCTTTCTTTCTTTCTTTCTTTCTTTCTTTCTTTCTTTCTTTTTGTGGTGCTGGGGATTGAATCCAGTGCCTTGTGCATGCAAGGCAAGCACTCTACCAACTGAGCTATGTCCCCAGCCCAACCTTCACACATTCTTCCCTTTTTGGAGCTCTTGTTACAGGTATTTTAAACTCTTCTATTTTGTCCCTCAATTGCTGTCTTTTTATTTTAATCATATTTATCTCTGTCATTTAGATAGTATAATTTCTAGTGAAAACTCGTCACATTCACTGCCTCTTCCTTCATGTATTTTTGGAGGGGAGAGGTGGGTACCGGGCATTGAACTCAGGGATACTCAATCATTGAGCCACTGCCAGCCCTATTTTGTATTTTATTTAGAGACAGGGTCTCAGTCACTTTTTCTGAGGCTGGCTTTGAACTCACCATCTTCCTGTTTTAGCCTCCCAAACTCCTGGGATTGCAGGCATAGCCCACCACACCCGGCTCTTCCTTTATTCATGATGTACTGAGAATCACAGGAATTTTTTTCACCTCAATCATCATAATTGTAAATTCTAGAATTTTTATTTTTTTGTGGATTCCATTTCTCTCATATACGATTTCATGTATGTGCACTTACTATTAACTAGATCTTGAATGTTCTATAAAGGTCCACATATTAAAGTTTTAGCCTTTAGCCTGTGGTGTTATTTGGGAGGTGGATGAATCTTTAGGAGAAACTTCCTAGTGTGAGGAAGTTAGACCATGAAGGGCATGACCTCAAAGGGGATATTCGGACCCTAGGACCTTCTTTTCTCTCTCTGCCATGTTCCTTCTGTGATATACTGTGCTGCCTTATGCCCAAAACATGTTGGGCCGAGTCATCATGGACTGAAATCTAGCACTGCTTTATTTTATTTTATTTTAAATAATTTCAAAACCTGTTTTAGCCAGGTATGGTGGTGCACACCTGTAATCCCAGCAGCTGGGAGCTGAGGCAAGAGGATCCAGAGTTCAAAAGTCCTACTAGGCAACTCAGGGAGAACCTGTCTCTAAATAAGAATGAAAAGGGGTTGGGGCTACTGGTCAGTGGTTAAGCCCCACTGGATACAATCTCCAGTACCAAAAAAAAACGAAAACAAAACAAACACATGCTTTATTTCTTTCAACTGAAAAATATCAACTTTTCATTTGTTGTCTGCTATATCTAAGATGCATGATATTTTTTATTTGGTTTCTATTCCTTTTCTTGTTTATTGACATTGGCTTATTTTGTCACATTGTCAGGTTTCTCCACATATTCTTTTACAATTATTTTGTGCTGAATATTTTGATAAGATATAATAGAAACTCTAGATTCCATTAACTGATTTATTTACTTCTTTTTCTGGTGAGGTTTTTCAGTCACCTACTGATTACCTTGTCCCTATGTAGGCTTTTGTGAACACTTCATGGGAACTCCAAGGTATTTTTGAAAGTTCACTGACTTGGTAGGGTTTAACCTTCAATCTCAGTCCTACTTTATATTTGCTACCCTGAATCTGTACTCATCTAGTAACTGGGAATTCTAGTGTCTTGCCAGGGCATCCAAGTAACCAGAAGTTGGTATGGTTTTAATTCCTATCTTCTCCATTGTCATGACTGATTTGACACATGAAATATGATCTGGCATTTCAGTATTCTCCAAAAAGTACTAACTATATGATAAACCATTCTGCTTTAGTCAGATTTTCTGCATTTGAAAAAGGAATCAAAAAGAGCACTGTCTGAGAGGATGACCTGGAAGATGGCATGCTGAATCCTGTTTCACTGTGAATTGGCAGTGACTGATTATGTGACTATACTTGTTCTACAATGGGGAAATGTTATCTTTACATAATCCATCACTGACTTCTACCATAGGTTGTAAACATACTACAAAATAAAATGAACAAGTATATTTAACATTCTGCTCTTTTCTGTGTATTGTGCCTTCTACATATTTTCTGTATATTATTTCTTTGCAAACTTGCTGACATTGCACATTATTCATAAGATTGTAGCTCCAAATTTTTACTAGAAACTTTCATTTTCATAATATGACTACCCTGCTTAGTTTTATTTCACACCACTCGACATTTTATGACCCAAAATAAAATATGTTAAGATGGCAGAGTTATGAATCATTTAGTGTCCTAGAATATAAGAACATAATTGTCATCTAGGACAATAGAAAATACATAAAAGAATCTCTCAGAACTCAACAGGCATATTTCAGAGCCTACAAATAATTCTGTATTATAGAATACTATATCATAGTATAATGAGCAAGGGAATATACATTGTGTAATTCAGTAATCATCTGTATTAAAAAAGGACTATACTCAGACCAGTATGGTTATTTGTAGCGAGTAACTCAGATTATTAATATGTTGAGGGCTTCATACAGTATTCAAGTCATCTAATGTATTCTTCTGTGATAGGATACATTTTACTTTGATATTTTCCTGAGTTCATCTACAAGAGAAAGGTAATTAAAAATGAAGATGCAAAGCTTATTCTCATAACAAGTCATGCTTTATTGTAATGCAATCTTTTAGATACACATTTAGAGGGTACCCATCATAAATTTTTATGTTGTACATGGAGAAAAGTGGATAATATTCCAAATAGGTAATAACTTTACAAATTGTATGGAAATGAATGGCACAAGTGTGCTGGTACCATTTTATTTTAGAAATACAGAGCAGTTAAATCATCGTTTAGTAGCATTTTTATTCAAATGATTATGAGCTCAAAAATCTTTCTCCATTCAGAACCTTTTTTCACCTGGTCCCTGTGTTCACTTTTTAAAAATTAATATGGGAGGGGTTTATAACTAAACTCACATTCAAAGAGTATTCCTATTTCCCAGTATAGTTCTTAAAATCTGGGGATAATTGTTTGGAGTATCTGTGCTCTTTGACAAGCACAGATCTTCTCACTTCTTTTCTTTTCCAGGCTCTCACTGCTTGAATGACATGATTTTTCGAGCAGAGAATTCACCAAGTTATAAATGAGTAGCTTGGAAATTTAGTCTGGAATAGTACGCATTGTATAGGGAGTAAAGTGTCCTAGTAAAATTGTGTACTCAATTTAAACTATCCATCTTTTTCTTCAAATGAATTTTCACTTGGAAGTTCCAAGTATTTATCAACTTTTCTGGGTGAAGGAATTTTTTTTCTTTACTTTTCTTTTTTTTAACCATTTTCACTTCCCCTTTTGTACTTTTGTACTTTTTCACTCTTTACAGAAAATGTTGTTTCAAAATTGATGAAAAGAAACCATGAGATGCTTTTTACTTTTATGCTCAGTCTCAGTTCTATCATTTGTAATAAGGGGATAGCAGTTGCTCTTTCTTAAGGTTATAGTGAAAATTAAAATGAATAATAGATCTTTTAAAAAATAACAAGCTGAAAATAAATGTTAGTTCTCTTTGCCTTTCACTGATATATGATTCACTATATAATCACATTGTATTCTAAAGTAAAATATTCTTATTCCCACAAAAGTGAGAGATTTTAACAATTGTGAATTTAAATAATCATAGCTCCAGTAGTGCACTGTGGTGAATTTTGTCTTACTTGAGCAGGCTAGAAACAATGAAGAAATAAAAAGCACTCATTTATTTAATTGTTAATCCAGCACGTATTGAAAATATGCTATTTGGTAGTTACTGTGAAATGTTCTGGGAAATAATCAGTGAACAAAATGGACATGATCCCTGATTTTGTGAAGTTTAAAGCTTAGCTGAGAATAAATATAATGAATACATAGAAAGATGGTAACTGTTTAAGAAGAAGGAGGAAGGAGGATGAATGGAAAAGGATTGTTATATAAGGGAATTCATGAGACAATATTGCATGCATGCACACAAGCAAGCATACACGCACAAATGCACAGGCATGCACAAATACCCAAATGATGGCTAGTTGGAGATATATATATATATATGTATATATATATATATATATATATATATATATATTAGAAACATATCTTGCCATGCTAAAATGCATAAAACTGAGTAACAAGTTAAAAAATGGATTGTTTACTCACAGCATGATATAGAGTTAAGGTCTAAGAAGAGTGATACCAACTGGTTTTGGAGAGGTAAGGAAAAGTGATATAAACAATGACCATCATGTTACATTAAATTTGTAAGGCAAATTTGTGGATGTCAAAAATAGAAAACGGGATGAGTTAAAGATTTCTTTTAGGAGCTCTGCAAAGAAAGATGTAAATAGAAAAGAATATCTGAGAATTTGGATCTTAAGAGCACCCAGAGAAATTGAAACAAAGACAAACACAACAAAGTTCTTAGAAGCTTAGACATTGGGAAAAAAATATATATATATATATATTAGAGGAAATTTCTGATGTTCACCCAAAACAAACTTAGTAGAAATTTAGTGAGAGATACAAATCAACATTTTGACACATCCATTGGCCTCACATACCCAGTCATGCAGACCTAAGTTATTTCTCATAAGATGTACTTTTCTATTCTCACTGATGTTAGGGACATATATTGGAGAGTGTCTTTAATATCTAAGAAACATTGACAAGTAAACTATATAAAATATTTAATAAATATTCTAGATTAACCTTAACAGGTTTAACAAAATGGTACCTAAGAAATTGAATTCCATCACAATGAATAATAATGGCACTGAATGTATTGCTTCTGAATGAAGGATAATTTTATTCTGGAAAAAAATTCAAGTAACTAGTTTATAGCTCAGACTGAATCCTTATCTCTGTGGATGAGGTAAAATAACAATGAAATGTCTACAAGATTAAATACCAACTTGAGTAAACTTATTCCTCAATTTTGGTTCAGGTGCTAAGTATCTCTTCATAGAATAATTGCATATCACTTGGAAAAGCATCCCCCTTATGTGATAGTAGATTCAGGATAGCAATCACCACCCCAATATTATGTGTGGCATGCTTGATTCACAAAATGAGTATTTCTTAATAACTCCTTTATTTATATGGAAAATGATTTTAAGTAATAACATGAAATAAGTACATTTTATATATGGTCTAGCATTTCCTCTTATTAACCCAAATCATTGCAATTTATAATTCATAATTTAATTCATGATTTTGAATTCAAAACACATATCCTAAGTGTCTTATAGAATAAAAGAATTGAAGTATTCTATTTCATTGTGCTATCATTGTTCATTTCAAATGCACTGTTTAATTGAGAGAAAGTGTAGCACAATACAGGTTAGAGATAAAACTGAACTTTAGGTGGACCTAAATAGATTCATATTTTGATGAGTTTACTTTAAAAATGTGGACATATTTTAAAAGCTGATTTTGGTTGATTTAAAAACTAACTGTAAAACTGGGAGTTTTCCAGTTCATATATATATATATATATATATATATATATATATATATATATATATATATATGAAAGAGAGAGAGAGAGAGAAAGCAATGTTCTAAATTGAGAAAATTGTTTGGAACTCAGACTAACTTTTTTCCTTTGTAGTATTTTATAACTGACTTTATTTAAAATTGTCAGAATTGTTTATATTATAAAGCCAACCAATTTTCACTTGGTTTTATTTTAATCTAGGCTATGCCAAGCTAGAACCAATGAATCATACACAACACTAGGATTAACCCCCCCTACCAGCTCTGAGCTATTTCCACTAAATTGCAGCTCAGCAAAATGATTTCCTTCTTTAAGCTTATCTGTTACTAAGTTTATAATCTGATGACCTCCCATTGTGTCAGTGGTAGGGAAGCAATACCCAGCTATTTTCCTTGCCTTCTGCTTACATTCAGTACAAGAGAAGAAAGTGCAATCCTTTCAACAGAGTCATTTCTAGTCTTTTAAAAATTGCATGTGGCACCACAAAGACAAGTATTTTTTTTTTTTCCCACTCTATGAGTGAGATGTAGGCTAAACGAGTCAAACCAGTACAAATATCGAAAGAACTCACTTTAACAGTGAATTTACTTCTTAAAATCCTGGTGCTTTGGTTTCATTATATTTAATCTTCAGATTATAATACTATGTATCTCATAGGGAGCAAAAGAAGTTAACATAAAAAACATTTAAAATCATGTCTAGTACTACATAAATGATTAATATAAAATCTAAACTCCATAATATTATGGTTAATTAGAATTGGTAATGTTTGCATCCTCATCTTTGTACTACTAGACATATTTTGAAATCCATAAATGCCTCAGAAGGTCATGCAATTGAAGTCATGTTTCTGAAAATCAGTCACACCAAATAAACTTTAAGGCAGAATTGGTTATTTCTTTGAAGTTTATTTTTTCAAATATAAAAGTATATTGTGATGCCTCCTAAACTTGCATGTTTGGGAAATTTAAGCTTGGTAGACACAATACTACAGTGCAGTATAAATCTCTGAAACTATAGATATAAAATTGATAATTGCTTGGGGTTGTCATAGAAGAAAGTTGATTTCAGTTAAAAATACAGTGTCCAAATGCAAAGACTTATAAATGTCAAAAGTTATATTTTAGCTAAAATTTGACAAATGTGACTCATTATCAGCATTTTAAAATACCATGATCTCAGTGGAGTCTTTATCATTGCACTGTGGAATATCATTATATATCGAGAGCATTTTGGAAATCTAGAGACCTTAGAAAAATCCATTCTTTTGGTCTCTTTATAGAGTTGCATATAAATAGTTGGTCACTGTGATATTTTGTTTTATGTTTTAATAGGAATGGTGAAAACATGTGTATCCCCACTGACTTCTTGGATTACATCTTGATAAAAAGAATGCTTTACTACCACACTTCATGCCACAGGTAATTTCCTTTGGATCCTTAGAGAGTCCAGCAATTTTACACTCTTCACTTGAGGGAATCACTTGTGATGTTTAAAGCCAAACAAAAATAAAAAATAAAAAGTCAACACTTCTTTTTTCAAAGTAACATCCATCCAAAGACTTTTTCTGGTCAAACACAGAGCAGCTATAAAATCTAAATGAAGGTCTGGAGTCAAATAGCTCCTAATTGCCTATTTTTCAATGCCGTCTGTTCATTTACTACACTTGGTAATGTGCCTCTAAATATGTAAAAACTAGTTAGTTTTGCTATATTATTATAGTCTAAACGATCCTGTCTGTGTGTCAGTAAAAAGCATGGAAATTTGTTTATATTGGCTTCTAGAAATATATTAAAGAAATAAAAATGAATTTCTTTGTGAATGAGTTTTTAATGCATCTCATTCTTATTCATATTCTGCTTTACTTTTGGTTTTCTAATATGTGAGATGTTGAGAATAAGGAGGTTGACTGTGAAGCACTGCCTACTATATGACATTTTATTTGTGACAGAAAAATTATTATTGCCACATTGTTGAGCTATTATACTTTCTTGTCCCCCCCACCCCCGCCAGAGACTCATAAATATCTACTCCTGACTATTACTGTGGAAAAGTTCCTTTATATTCACACAGTGACTGTGTAAAGACCGTTTAAGGTGGAAAGTAAAAAGTAAAATTAAACAAGTATTTGTCTTCATGCAAAAGAAAAAAAGATAGATGTTTAAAGTCACTCACTTAATTTATAAATTTTCATTTGTATACAAAGCTAGTGATGAAGAGAATGTTTATCCAGCCACAGAAAATATAGTCTGTTGTGTTGTTCTTTTCTCAAAATAATGAGAGATCAATTCTGCTCCAATGAGTGCAAGAGTCATTTCCTTTCCTGGACATGAACTTAATTAGAAAAAGTGGAAAGCTAATAAAAATGATCGAGTGCTTACCAAATGCAGCTGCTTATCAAGTATCAAGTACTGTGCCTGAAATGTTAGTGGAGAGTGTACATAGACACACTGTGGAGTCTGACAGAATTCAAATTTGAGCTAAAATCCATGATGACTCAGGCAAGTTCCTTACTTCTTTACAAGCACCATCCCTTTACACTTTATTAAGTGTAATAACATTGTCATTGACTTTTAGTGATTTGGGGAAAAAAATAAACTAACATGCAAATCTAAAATGTACTCAATAACACATCTGCTGTCATTATATTAGTATCTTGACTAAATTTCACAATAAACTTGAGCCATATGTACCACAGGATATTTCTATTGGGAATAGACCGCATGCATTCTGGTGGTCCCATAAAATTGCCTCACTTGGTGGCATTGTATCCATCTTTCTTTATATAAGAACACTGTGATATTCACACAACAGCACATTTCTTACAATATATTCCTGTTTCTAAGTGAAACATGATTATATACTTCTATCTTCATTATGAAAATGAGAAGAGTAAAATCCTGAGAAATAAAATGGCTTGGCCAGAGTTATGCATTGAATTAATTTCAACCCAAATCTTTAAAGCCTATTAGTTTCCATTGGTCAATAGTCTAGGCCACTTCACATACTCGGGTGTTTGTTTGGCAACAATTGTTCTGTCCGTATTATTGTACAGTTAATTATCTACAAAATGAGTAAATTTTCCATATAGAGAACATAAAATTTACAATTTTTAATATATATCTTAACAAAATTCTCATTTAATGGTCACTTCCACTACCTGCTGAGCACAGAATAGGAATAAAAAAAATTCATTTCATTTAATTTTCATGGAATCCTGAAAAAAAACATATTATTACATTTTTCATTATGCAGTAAGGAAACTGAAAGTCACAGAGGTTAAATGATTTGTTCAGATCAGACTGCCAAAGAGAAGAAGATTCGTCCTTGTAACCATGAAACCATGTCTATCATGTTCTAAAACTTGTGATGTAGTCACATAGCAATACTATCCCCCATCTGGGGCCAGGAAAAATGTCAGATTTATAATTTCAAGACTTGCTTCTGCCAGCAAGTTATCTCTACTCTGAAAAACATTTTGTTGGATATTTCAAAAACAATCGTAACTTCTATCTTTTTGTAGTTCCTGTAGAAACACTAAATAGTTGGTTAAATTAAAAACCAATTTCTTTCTGGTTGATTTTTTTGGAAGAATTCAGAGTATTATTGTTTTTGATAGCTTTGAAGTAAACTAGTCCTGAGGTTTTTAAGGGAAACAGCATGAGATGCTGAGTCTTATGCATCTTCAAATAAGTATTATTCATATAAAGCAAGAACGAGGGTACTTATAGAGAACATTATAACATATAAAGAATAGAACCTGCATTCCTATCCAAAACTCCGATTCTCTAAATTCAGGACTTACACAGTCATATCCCACATTTATATATCCCAATTCTCTGCAATGAATCTATCAAAAATTGAATAACTCATCATGAAAATAATACATATTCAAATAATTTTGCTTCTAAAATGATGAGGTTGAATCCATCTCAGTACACCAATCTTATTTTAACCAATTGAGATCCACTGGTTAGAGTAAGAAAATTATAAAGAAGTTTGATGTTGCTATAGTGGGGGAGACTGGGTGGAACTTCCTTTGATGATTTAGGATATACTCCCATGAGACTAATTGCAGATGATATCTTCTTTTCCATTAGTTAATCAGATCATTCTTTTTAATGACAATAGTATCAATTTGACCCTTTTGTTCTAAATGACCACAAAAATAGCATGATGAAGAATGGGTTGGCACATTTAATGGCAAAAAGTAACAAAGAGGTAAGAAGTTTATTGCAATACAATTATTTGGTGTCAGTGTTACTTTATTTATGCCCATTATATAAAACATTATTTGGCGTTGTTTACAAAAAATAACACAAAATGAAATTTAAATGAAAGATATAAAGAGTGTTTTAACATTTCAAGTATTCTAAAGCATTAATAGTATAACAAAGGTTTTTATATTTATAAAATATATTTTATATGCATAAAAATGTTTTGTGCCCATATTTCTCTAAGTTTAACATTAATTAAACTACAAAAGACAAAAATGCAAACAGTCATACATATCCACTGAAATGAATGAGGATCCTGTTATCCACAATTTTATTTTTGATTTTAAGGTAAGCATAATCTCTTCAATGTTCAGATTATGCAGAAAATGAACTGCACTTCAATTTAATTTTACATGTGATTAATTGTGTGTGGCTAAAACAAAAATGCTTCCATTATTTTAAGTCAAACTCTCCAGAAAATCTAACAACTGGATTATTCTTTCTTATGATACTTTTCAAAAATGACAAGAAGTTTCTTATGTTATTTGAATTCTATCAAATCTCTAGTATTTTCTAAGGCATGGGACAATATCTGGCTGATTGCATTCTTGCTTAAAATTATTTTTTTAAATATTCATATCTCAGTTTTTCATAAGAAAAAATTTTCAGTATTCAGCATAAGAATTAGTTATGCATATTACTACTTCATTTTCATGTGGATTATTTTTCTCTCTGGATGTGCTAACACTTGTATCTTTACATTAGTCTACTTTAAATAAAAATTTTGAAATAGTTAATATTTTTATTCCTCAATAGTTAATGGTTAATGCAGAAGGAGACATGTGGAATCAGCATTAGCACTGTGATATTCACATTAGAACAATGGTTAAATATTTGAATGTCATATTGGTTTTTATATCAGTACAGTTTGCCAGTCTGCAAACAGAGATATTCCATATTTAAATGCATCATCCAAAGACTATTTCATTAACACGCCAAATTCTTCCTTTTCTTCTCTACTTGGGGTTTGTATGATTTCTCTGGAGCCACTTTAATAACACAGATAGGAGGAAACTAACTGGTCTCTTAAAACCACTCAGTAAAAAATTTAATTATGGTGAATAGAAAAAGATTTCAGATCAAAAGCATGGAAAATTTTTTCTGAAAACATTGGACATATGAACATAGGGCATATCTGATATATATTACCAATTAATGGAGCATCACAATAAAATTGTTCAAGGTTCTAATCACAATTTGCCTATACTAGAAAATTCATCTTGATTTCCTAGAATCAGTCCAAACTGCTGGAAATCCTAATCTTGAGTGTCAGGAAAAAATACTATAGTTACCTTAAATTGATATTCATCCTTATCCAAAATGAAGCATGGGTCTAATTTTTTAAATTTTTATTATTAATTGCCATATTTCAATTAATTTATTGAGTACAATATTATAACTCAACACATGTATATAATGTGTAATGAGCAATTGAGTGTATTTATGATTTACATCCCCTAAGTGTATCAGCATTTCTGTCTTAAGATTCTTCAAACTCTTCTGCAGAATTTTTAAGTGCATAATTAATTGTTTAAGACTATGGTTTCCTTATTGTGCTTACAACACTAGAATTACTTCCACTTACAACTGTGGTATGGTACCTATTATCTATCCTATCACTGTCCCATCTCCTCACTCCATTTCTTATACTCTAGTAGTCTCCACTAATGACATTCTTAACTTACATGTAATTGACTTTTTTAACTTCCACAAATGAGAGAATATATGCAGAATTTGTCCTTACGTATATGTGCCTGTCCTATTTTACTTAGTGTAATATCTTTTGGTTGTGTGTTTGTGTGTGTGTGTGTGTGTGTGTGTGTGTATAAATGGATATATATATATCCATTTATAATGTATGGGTGTGTATATATATATATATATATATATATATATATATATAAAATACATATACATTTCCTTTCTATATACATAATACATATATGTGTAATGTACATGATATATGTAATACATATATATAAATATAACATATATTACATTTTGTCTTGGTTAATTCCATATTTTTGTAATTGTGATGAATGGAGCAATAAAAATGGATGCATATTTTTATGTTGAATTTTTTATTTATTCTAGGTATTAATCATGTGTCAGAGAAGTAATTACTAAATATTTACTCCCATTCTGTAGGCTATCTTTTCACATAATTAATTGTTTCTTTGTATGTAAAGAATATTTTAAATTTGATGCCATGTCATTTTTCAATTTTTGGTATTATTTCCTGACCTATAGGAGTTCTATTCAGAAGCTTGTTGACTCTGCATAGATGTTGAAGAGTTTCTCTTACAATTTCTTCTTCAACAGTTGCAATGTTTCTGGTCTTATGCCTAGATGTCTGATCTATTCTGAATTGGCTTATGTTCTGGATGAGTAATAGGAATCTAGTTTCATTATTGTACATGTTGGGATCAAAATTTTCCCAACACTATTTGTTAAAAAGCCTATCTATTGATCAACATATCATTTGGCATCTTTGTCAAGAATCAGAAACTTTAGCTATGTGGGTGTGTCTCTGTGCTCTATTCTTTTCCAGTAGTCTTTATATCTGTTTTTATGTTAGTACTATGCTGTGTTTTTACTAAGGCTCTGTAATATAATCTGTAATGTAATGTAATAACCAATATCTACAGTCTATATGAGATGTTGAACATCTTTGTATATGCTCTATACTAGATGACAAGAAATTATTCCTTTTATCTAGCTGAAAGTTCTTACCCCTTTTAATGGTTATTTTGAGTTGTGAACTTGATTGGATTAAGGGATGATGATGAGGGGCTGGGGTTGTGGCTCAGTGGTAGACTGCTTGCCTAGCACGCGTGAGGCCCTGGTTCCATCCTCAGCACCACATAAAAATAAATTAATTAAAAAAATAGGTATTGTGTCCAACTACAACAAAACAATAAAATGTTAAAAAAAATGATGATGCTGGTTAAGAGGCTTATTTATGGGCATTTCTATGAGGGTGTGTCTAGGAATGATTGGCATGTGGGATAACCAGTTGAAATGGAGACCCTCTCAAATCATAGGCATAACTGACCAATAGGATGATGGCTTGGATGGAATAAAATTTGGAAGGAGAGAATGCCACAGCAGATGCAAGCTCAGTCCTTCTTGAACAGGTTCTTGATTACTGTTGAAATCCTCTGTGGATAGCGGACTCTCACTTCACAAGCCTTCTGTCTCAGACTAGGGTAGCACCCTTGGTACCTCTTGTTCTGGGGCTTCAGAGTCTTTGGCTGCTCAGCTTCAGGTTCCTCCAGCTCTCAGGCTGCAAACGGCCATTGTGGACTATCCAGCTTCTGGTAGTGTAAGTCAACCTAGTAAGTCACCCTTTTATAATTATACTTCCTGTTAATCCTCCTCTAGAGAACCCTAATACACCTTTTGACTAACATCTTCTAACTCCCCAATCCCTTCACTTTACCCACTCTCTGGTAATCACCATGCTAATCTCTACTATGATTTCAACTTCTTTAGATTCTATATGTAAATGAGATCATGAGTATTTTTCTTTCTTTCCCTGACTTATTTCTCTTATATTAATTTTCTCCGGATTCCTTCATGTTGTCACAATTGAAAGAATTGCCTTCTTTTTTACATATCCTATTTATTTATACATTTATCTATTAATGGAAATTTAGGTTGTTTCCATATCTCAACCATTTGTTGACACTTCTTTACAATGAACACATAAGTGCAGATATCTCTTCAGGATACTGACTTAATTTTCTTTGGATATGTATCCGGAAATGGGATAGCTGGACCCTTGTTCATAGCCTGAATTAGGGCAATTAGAGGACATTTTTTGACTAATGGCTTAGAGTCACCTGCTTGAGGCACCATTTGCCCCTCTTTAGGAAGGGAATTGGAGACACTGAATATTCCAAGCCATTCTCTCTCCTGTCCAATTCAATGAGTTGACATAAAACTAAATATTCTCTCAATAAAAGCATTTGAGAATAAAACAGAAAATACAAGTTTGGTTTTTTTTTATCAGAAAAATACAAGTTTTTTTTTCTTACCAGAAAATACAAGGTTTTGGACCTCCAAAAATTATATACTAGCACTGCAAAAGTACTCCCTGCACACACTTTTTCTAAAGGCTGATTCTGGTAAATCAGATATTTGTCCATCAGCTTCTTTGTGACTACGGACTACTCATGCCCATGTCTGAAACATCTATAATTATAAATGTCTTTAGGTACAATGATATCATGATGAGTTAAATATTTATAAATCAAAAAACATAATTTTAATGAAATAAGACAATTTAGAACTTGTGAAATTGAAGTTAAATTTATAGCAAGTTACTTTTAGTTAGAACATGAGAAATTTTTCTTTAAATTGGCTGTCATTTATCTGATGCCCCATGCCTTCCATCCTTTCTTGAACAGTCTTATTTTCAAAATCTTAGTTATTTATTTCACTGTGAAATTTCTGCCAGAACATTCATGTAACAGTGAACAACTCATGTTAAGTCATTTCAGTATTTTCTGGTCTTCTTATATCTTCTTTAAATAACATCAAACCATTTTAACTAGTTTTACATAACACATAGATTTGTGTTTGTCTATAATGCATTTCCTCATTGCCATCCTCAATGTATCCCCAAATCATATGAGGACATCCTATTTTCCTACACTTTGAGAATAGGACTTATTTGCACACCAACATTTAAAAATTTTCTACTTAGCTGTTTATAGTAATGAGCATTTGTTATATGGTATGTCTAAGGAAGTTATCATTTTCCACTTCTGTTGGTTGTAGTGCCATTAAGTGTGTCTACATGTTTTAAGAAAACTGAAAATTAAGCAAAACTTTATTAAGAAAGTTTCATCTCCCAAGTCAGCAAATAATAATACAATGTAGTATTATGTATAAAAAGTGTAGGGCATTTAGCATGTAGTATGCTTTCATTTTATTTAGTAAGGTAGGTTAAATAAATTTTGATAAAATTTACATTAGTATTGTCATGAATCATTCAGATAAATGAGCAAAAAAGAGTCTAGTTTGATCTTGAATAACATGTCAAGGATCTTTTGTTTCATGTTTTCTGCAGTTTCACTATAATATTCATAGAAGTAAAGAAAATGATTGGCATTCTACTTTTCAAACCAAAGTACCTGAATGCTAGCAGGGGAATTTTGTTTTCACTGTTTAATTTTTTTTTTACCACCATCTAACACACTTGAACTGTAAAGACCTTGGTTATAAACAAGATCTTCACAATTAGCACTATGCTGTAGTTAATTAAAGCATCTGTTATTAAAATGTCCCCTTATGTTTGCCCACAGGACATTTCATGGTAAATTCTGAGTCAGGAAATATGACCTAAATCAGCTTCTTATAATAATCAAGGAAAAAAATAGAAATAAATGTGTATTTGCACCTGTGCTATACTCAAGCTAATCCAGCAGCCAGTTTTTTTTTCAATGTAACATTATTGTTTTGGGGGGAATGAAAAATATTTTGATTGATTTAGAAGTTCTCATGTGCCTGATCCTGGATTTGTGAGTTCCCATCTCCATATGTGGTTTCAAAGGCTCTGTTCCACCAAGTCATATCATAAATTCTTTTCTGCTGATTGTCCAGTATGTGCTGTTGTGTCTGTTTACCCTCCTAATCCAGTTGTAAGAGTCCTTCCATCTGCCCTGAAAATAACACAGATGTTCAGTCCTCTTTTTCAGTGATGTTGGCTCATCATGGTCTTAGTGTTACAAAGGCTGATTCTTATTCTCAGTAGGCTAACTTTTATAAAATTTAATCAAAATTTATAATGTTAAAGATAAAGCCATTGTAATCATAATATAAAGCACTACAATTAATCCATGAATAAAACAAACTGGTATATTAATGTTCATCAATAAAACACACTTAAATTTTATATTAAGTCCAAAGAATTGAAGGCATGTAACAATGTCTGATCCACTATTAGGAAACACATGTCAGTGTTAATGACATTAGAGGCCAGAGACAAGAGCAGGGACAGAGACTAGAGTAAGTTGATAATTAATGCCACATTCACATAACATAAAAGACAGTATCACTTTTATCCCTTATTTTTGGAGCTATCATATGGGTTCTATACTTCTGAACATACAAACTCATCTTCAAAAATGGAACTTTTCAAATCCTGAAGGACTTTTCCTCAATGATATAGCTTTGTTAGTGCTAAAACAGGGCCAATAACAGCAAAAGTGTTCTAGATAATTTTTTATTCTAACATCTTAACCTGTAGCAATTATTTTTTGTTATGTGACAGTACTTGGACAAAGTACATTGAATAAAAAGCAAAGTGGAGATAACAGAAAGAAGAGATAAAAGGAGTATAATTATTTTGAAGTAGCATTAGCATCAGACACCTTTGCTGAGAAAAGAACAAACGTATGATCATTAAAAGGATTATATCATGACAGGCATGGTGGCGCATGCCTATCATCCCAGTGGCTCAGAAGCTGAAGCAGAAGGATTGTGAGTTCAAAGCCAGCCTCAACAATGGCATGGCACCGAGCAACTCAGTGAGACCCTGTCTCTAAATAAAATACAAAATAGGGCTGGGGATGTGGCTCAGTGGTTGGGTGCCCCTGAGTTCAATCCCCAGTATAAAATAAAAAGATTATATTATGACATTATAATAACATTATTATATCATTTTACTTTTAATATAATTATATAATTATGTCATTAAAACATATACAATATATGAGTACAAAGCATGTATATTATGTATGACATATAAATGATAAGACATAAGACAATCTATGAGGGTCTATGAGTAAAATAAAGAGACACACAAGAATATAAACTCTCTGTGTGTGTGTGTGTGTGTGTGTGTATGTAAAAGTAATTTCCTCACTACTACAGTGTACCTGCTATTTAAATCACAGAATATCACATTGGCAAAAGCAAACAAACAAATATTGAATTCCATTTTTATCATTTGTACTTCTAGAAGGCATTGAAATCAAAATAAAGAGTAAAGCAAAGAGAAAAAAAGACAAGAGAACAGGAGACAATTATTCTGAATATCAATTTTGATGAATGGAAAATGAAAATAGAAAACAATGAAAATATGTGAATTTGAATTGGGCAAGTTAAAATAATAGAAACCATTATTTTAAAATAGATTAGGATATTTAAAATAGATTAGGATAACTGATAACTTAGTGGATTTTCTTATTCATTTTTTGGGTTTTGATAGGCTTGTATTTTTATTAAATGTGACTTTTTATGGCCATTATCTTAGATATTCTTAATAATGACTAAAGTTTTGCAAATTAACAAATACATAAAGTTGTATTTATTTATTAATATTCAAATATTTCACACATAGTTATAAGATAAAAATATGCCTCCACTCTTAGAAGTGCAGTAACACTGTTTGCCTTACCATTAGTAACATTATTATTTGAAGAAAAGAGTGTGAGAATTTACTATTTAGCACCCCACTTATATAGTTTTGTCTTTTCATTAAAAAGAGACTACATTTTATCACTTATATTCATTGAATGGGAATTGCAAATATCATTTACACAATTTTTTCAACAATATAATAGTGAACATTTCTTTTGATATTTACAATAGACTAATGGATGGAGGTGCATTTCAATTGCTTTCTAAAATATTACTACCACACAAGTATTCACAACTACAGGTTAGATATTTGTATTATTTTAAATGATTTTTACTTGGTAACTAAGTCCATAGTTAAAAGTTAAAGTATATATTTTATAATGAATTATTTTATTATTCAGGTGCATTTTAAGAATTTTATGTAAAGAGAAGAAACCTAGTAGAGAATTATAAAGATGCTAAATTTATTTTTAATGATATTTATGGAAGAGTGTATAATATGTTTTGCAAACATATCATCTTACATTTTTCATAATGTAAATTACATGCTATAAGACAAACCTTGAATGTTTCATCAGTAAATCATATAAACAAAACTCAATTTTTTGGAGACTTATACCTGAATGTCATTGATTTGTTGTTGAAAATCAGAAGAAATAGCATGTTTCATCAATTAGGAGTAAAGTACCAAATGAAGGTGAAACCTGTGCTCTTTTGATATTTGTGAAAAAGATACACAGCATAACAGGTTAGGAACTAGAGCAGATAATGGATTTTTTGAGCTATAATTATAGAAGGAAAGTCTCAAGCATTCATGAGTCATGCATTCTAATCATACTCATCTGCATATTGAACACACTGACATAATTTGTTCTAAATCATCAGCCATTTTTTTCCTTAAATAGATCACAGGATTTTTTTTTCTGCTCAGTGTTTAAAGCAAAGTCCGTATCACCTCTTCTAACCCTTATGTACTATCATTTTGTCTACATTTTTAATAATCTCTAATATTATATGTGAGTAAAATATTCACTGTTAAAGACATTATTCTGGTTATAATTTAAAATCATAAACTTATTCAAATATAGTTTTCAGTTTTAAATGTTTTCTATATATAGTTTTATATATGTGTGGGCTCACTCAGCCCAGCCGAAGCCACCAAGCAGCTGTGGAGATTGTGGTAACAAGAGTCCAAGAAAGATCTTCAGAGACCAATTTCAGAGAACTCAATCCACTTTATTATTGCATAGGCAAGCCTTTTATGCATAGTCTGTTACTGGGCGAATTTAGCTGAGGGTTGTAATAATCCAATGAGCTAGCAACACCCTTGAGGAGTAACCAATGGGCCAAAAAGTAGAAGGAACGGAACATGCTGTGCACCTGACGGTGGCCAGGTAAGTTACCAAGGTGATTGGGCTTGGTCGTGGTGGGTGTTCCAAACCACAAATATCCAGTCCCAGTGTGCTGGGCCCTAAGACTTCCTCACATAGTCAACACAGGCTGCTTTCCAGCTCATGGGCCCAACATGTATGGTGTCAGATTTCATCTGACATGAAATTACAGGGAAAATGTACACTAATTATTAACACAACAACATTTTACTATAGCAAATATTTAATTCTGTACATTACAAATATATGTAGTCATTGCACCTTTGAAAAATTGATGCCATTAACAGAGAAGCATTCAAGGATATAGCAAAAATATTAACCCAAGATGTTAATTACTATTATTCAGTTCTCCAGAATCCATGATATGTGAACACAAAACTAAGAAAACTCAAGAGAAAACAAACTAATATGATATGCATGGATTCACCACCTTAGACATAAATGTTAGTTATGCATTCCCTCTTAATTTAGGGGGCTTGACGTAGCATTGTATTTGTCTACTGTCACACTCTACTGTCAGTGAAGTGAGTACTAATATTTAATAAGAATGAATACATTTTTTATGTGAAGTTTAATATCTTGGATTCAACACAGTGATAAAACACTTAAGAAAAAAGGATGTAATTCATTGAAGAAGTGGGTCATTGGGGGTGTGTGGCCTTCAAGGAAATATTTGCCAAGGAATACAGTTGTGCATTATATATTCTAATGAATTAGTAAATATAAGCATGGTGTTTGTAGATGGCTTTACTAGATTCAATCATTTCAATTATTTCAATTATCCCTCTGATACTGAAATACTATGTTTTTCAATGCAGAAACATTGAGAAATGATATTTATCAGAACGGTTGCTATTATGGTTTAGAACTTTAGTGTCCCCACGCAGTTCCTGTGTCGTAAGCTTGATCCACCATGCAGCAGTATTCAGAGATGAAGCCTTTGGGAGGTAATTGATTTTGGCAGCTTTTATCTTATGAATAAATTCATGCATTTTTAAATTTGTGGTTTAATTGGTGATGGTAGAAACTTCAGGAAGTTAGGTCTAGTTGGAAAAAGTGGGTCATTGGGGGTGTGTGGCCTTCAAGGAAATATTTGCCAAGGAATATAGTTGTGCATTATATATTCTAATGAATTAGTAAATATAAGCATGGTGTTTGTAGATGGCTTTACTAGATTCAATTATTTCTTTGGTTTATTTAGGTAACTTTAAGCTGCTGCCATTTGCAAAAGAGGTTTGTTTTGTTTGTTTGTTTGGAGGGAGGGAGGGAGAAGTACCAAGAATTGAACTCAAGGACACTCAACCACTGAGTCGCATGCCCTTTTGTAATTTTTTTTAACTTTATTGTAGATAGACATAATATCTTTTTTAAAAAAAATATTTATTTATTTATTTTTTAGTTTTTGGCGGACACAACATCTTTCTTTGTATGTGGTGCTGAGGATTGAACCCGGGCCGCACGCATGCCAGGCGAGCGCGCTACTGCTTGAGCCACATCCCCAGCCCCTAGACATAATATCTTTATTTTATTTATTTTTATGTAGTTCTGAGGATCAATCCTAGTGCCTCACACATGCTAGTCAAGCATTGTACCACTGAGCTACCACTAGAGTCCCTGTGTTTTTTACTTAGAGGGAGGATCTCACTGAGTTGCTTAGCACCTGAGTTGCTGAGGCTGACTTTGAACTCTTGATCCTCCTGCCTCAGCTTCTTGAGCCACTGGGATTACAGGTGTGTACCACTGCGCCCGGCACAAAAGAGGTTTTAAGATTTTTCTAGGAAACTACCTAAATAAATATATATATTTATTTCATTCCTTTTCTTATATTTCTAATATTTCCCTAATTGTGCTGCAAGTAGACGTCATGGACAGAAATCTTAATTTTGATGGAAAGGGAAATGAACCTCTTGGGCATGACCCAAGGCTTGCTGAAACTTGAGAAAGTAAAAATTCCAGGGTTAACATTAGTTATTAGCAAATAGAATTTCCCTACCTCCTGATAATTAAATGACAGGCAGCTGAAATTTCAGTGGAGTATCTGGACCTGTCCACTAGGAGTTTGTGTTCAATGCATTTTAGGGGGTCAGAAAAAGAGAGCCAATTTAATGGTGGCCGATAGTAAATAGAAGGAAACAAATATAGGTTTAATCTTGTCCTTTCTAATAAGAGATTGAACCTGTTTGGGGTGTGGCTAGTTGAAGAAATTTAGAATCAAATACAGAAAAATAAATCTTAGAAACTGTTTTATGAAATTTCACTGCTAAAGAAATTACAAGCTGTGATTCAAAAGCCAGTTGTAGCAGAGTGCCAAAGCCCACCCAACTTCTAAATTGTGCAAACCTGCAGGTACATAAATTTTAATTACCATTAAAATTTCTCTCTCTATCCATTCACGTATCTCTGCATAGTGGGGGATTACTCTAGAGTGCAAGAAAACTCCAGGGAAGGGGTGTTTGAGTGGGATTAAATATCTAAAAAACCTGGATGTGAAACTCAAGATACAAGTGACTAAGATGATTGACCAATGTTGCAGATGGAACAAGTCCTTTGGTGAAGCATCTATAACCAGGTGGTTTCTCAAGGATTCACTGTGGAATGAGTCCCAATTTCTCACAGTGACACCCTGCTTAATGATTCAGCTTTTTTACTTTCTTCTCTCATTCCCTGCAGTTTATTAATTTGAGCTTTGTACCTCTTTATAAATACTCTCATCCCAAGTGTTTATCTTGACATCTTCTTTTAGAGACTCCAAACCAACCCTAGTAGGAAATAGGTCATGAAACAGTGTAGCATGAAAGGATGATGAAAAAGGATTATTCTCTGATGAAATAAGATTATTAGCCAGTGTCAGCCAGATGACTTGTGAAGGTATTTACTGTATTCCCAAAGCTGGGATTTACATATTTTTTCTGATCAGTAGTATTTTCAGACTGCTATAGACAATGGACTGACACATTTTCTGCTTAGACAGATGCAATAAAATACTATAGGCCATAATTTAATTAGTCTAGGGTAGTTAAGAATATAGGTAACCAGTTTAGCCATGTTTGCCAGTCGTTTTCCGTTGGAGTTGCCCTGGTTTAAGTCCTCTCCTATAAAAATATGAGCAGAATTGATGGTAAAACATCTAAGCCAGACTCCTGAAAACTCCCACAGACTCCTTTAGGCTCTTTGTCCCTTTTGTCTTGCTGATGTGGCTTCTCTCAGGTCACATTTAGATGGCAGAGCACCTGAGTTTGTAATAACCCAGACTTTTGCCATGCTGCAACATGTGGAAAGGGTAAGCATAAATCTGGGCAGTGTTTACCCTTTGTATTTTAGGCCCTTTTATTAGGTTAACTATTATAAAATTCTTTCTTTTTCCAAGTGGAAAATTTATTAGGTTTATTCTATGTTTGCTCTGACACTATATACTGGTTGTGGAATGACAGATTGCTTGTTTGATTTTTGAAGTTATCAGTGCATAAGTAACCACACTATGAACTGATAGAGAGTTGTCATAATGTCCAAGAGATCCTTTACAATGAACTAGAGACAGCAAAAAGAGGATGTGGGATTTCCTTCCTTATAGTAGTTAGTGAGATTGTTCTACTTCGGAAAAAGTGGCATGCATAAATATTTTGATAATCATTTAGCTGATTTGTATCTATTTCCTACAATCTGTTTTTTTTTATAAATTTTCTTTGTTTCTTTTATAAAATTCATAAGTTTATTTGGTGATGTGGATTCCATCTAGCAAGCTATACTCCCTGCCATCAGACATGACAGAATGACTAACATGAGGCTGGATTTGTGAAACTCTGAAGTCATTCCTGGGCTTCCTTTTCCTCACTGCCACCATCTGAAAACCAAAGCAAAGAGCTAGGTTGTATATTCAGGATGGCAAAATGAAGTCACCCACTTGGAACTTTGGGATAAATCCATCTACTCACCTTAGGCTGTCCATCAAAATTCAGAAGTTTGGTAATGGAGAATGGGATTTCTACCTTATTTAAACGCAGAAATTGGAATGTCTCTCTCCATGAATTCATGTAACTCTGTAGAGTGAGAGCTAACTCTAGACTGTAGGCGGTGGGATAAATGTCTAAAAATCCTGGGTGTGAAACTCAAGATATAAGTGACCAACATGAGTGACCAATGCTGCAGATTGTACAAGTCTTCTAGTGAAGCATTTATACCTGTTGGTTTCTGAAGGATTCACTGTGGAATGAGTCCCAATTGCTCAATGGTGATATTCTGCTCAATTATGCAGGCACACAAAATTCTATTCAAGTTCTGCTGGATAAAATTAATTAATATGGCTTTGTCTAACTGTAAGAAAAAAAATGGAAGAGTCAAGAATGTTCTGGTGCCATTTTTATTTGCTTAGATTGCCTCCTACCCACAATTCTCTCACTCAGTATTCTACATGAAATGAAGTTCAGTTCTTATATTTTTAACACATTTCCCTTCCTCTTTTCCAGATAGAATCTCTTGAGAAAGCTTATTTTGTACACTCACCAAGCAGTCGAGATTTTAATCACTCAGAGTTGATAAACATAATACTAAGCTAGTACTTTTCTAAGATATGTTCAAACAGATTCAGACTTAGCTTTGAAATTGGTATACAGAAAAATTTTGTTGGCTAAACCCCCTTAAATTATGTTTTATAGTTACTATTTTATATATGATTAATATTTCTCTATAAAATTATTTCCTGTTTCTAAATCCATCCAATGATAAAAATGTATCTACTTTATTCCATAAGATATTCTAAAATACCTCAGAAAATGGTTTATCTGTTTTCTTATCTGTTGATCAAAACAATACTGATGGTATATTTTAAAAATTAATGAAATTAGAGAATATTTACTACTCACACATAACAGTGTTAAATCTTTACTGAAAGAAAAATTGCACTAAATGAATATATTTAAGCCAGCATCACCACATAGTAAATCAGACAGAGTATGGTTTTAAAACATTTCTAAATGAGTAAAGATGCAATATTCATAGGACTGACAGGAATAAAAATATTATTTAAAATAAAAACTGTATCATCTCATATGATTGTTAAAAGAGCGTATTAAAAGAGAGTTTGTAAGGCCAGTATTTTTGACAGAAAAAAAGACAACTAAAAATTATGACAATAGGACTTTGTTTTCTGATTTTAATTGCAGAAATCAATAAATAAAAGACAAATATATTTTTGTTTTACAGAACATTTGTGTTTATAAAGGAGACAAATCATTCCAGCAAAGAGCTTATAGAACTGTTTTTAATATGATGACTGCAAAGAAAGGTTTAATAATCATTATTATTTATTACATTTTACAAAAGTAACTGACTTCTCCCAACATCATATTTCTATACAAGCAGCATATACCGAGAATATCAATGTCAACTACATCATCATGTATCCAAGAAAACATCCATAGAGAGTCCTAATTTTTCTTGCAACACTAAGTACAATAAGATAAACAAGTCAAAAGCAACATGATTTAAAGGATATCTGAATTTTATTATTTTTGTATTAAATGATTATCAATAAATGAACCCTGAATCATGCCACATACAGATGAATGTCAATTTTCTCATTATAAAAATAACAATAGCTAAATATTATGACTTTTAATAGTTAAATCTACATGTGCATGGAGAATGTTCATTTAATTGGACATTTCATTTAATATTTCATAAAAATATATAGGGAAGAATTCTATGGAATCATCACAGTTAAATTTGGTTGAAAGCAGGCTCTTTGATTCATTTTCAGTATGTCTTTGGCCAACTTATTACTTTCTCTGAGATTCAGTTTTTGGGGTTTTTTTGTTATTTATTTATTTATTTTTGTTGTTGTTTATTTGTTTTTCTCTCTTTCATTTTAACTGTAAGAGTATAACAAACAATCTATAATCTGTAGCCAATGTTTTAAGATCCTTATTGTCTATAAGGCACTATGTTACCCTAGATAGATACAGAGAGTTAAAGACAGATTCTGATGTGAAGAATATTATATCCCAATGAGAAAGATAGATAAATGTGTCAATGACTGTAGGGCAGTATGTTGTGCACAGAATGATGAAAGTTAAGACTGTTTTGTGTGTTAAGAAAAGAAAAAAGAAGATCTACCATCAGACTAGGTCAAGGTGAGTCGTTATAAATGGGTATTGTTTACACTGTGCTTTGAAAGATGGCACAAGTCAGTTCAATGAAGGAAAAAAATGTCCTGTAGGTAAAGGAAAGACCATTTGTAATATCAGGGAGGCATCAGATAGAATAGCATATTCTGCTATAATGAATAGAAAGAAAAAAGGTAGAGATAAAGATAAATGATAAGAAGTAAGGCATATGAAGTAGACACTGGTCACACGATAAAAGGATTTACATTTTAAGTAAGTATTTTAAAAGCACAATGATGAACTTCTATTGAAATATTTAAAGAACATTTACTTTTGAGAATATTATACTGGAGGGTGATTGAACATACATTAAAAAAAAAGCAAGAAGTACAAATTAGAAGCTAAATCTGGATATTTAGGCAGAAATAGTGATGAGAATTAAAAAGCCAGGGAAAAGGAAAATGGCTAGAAGATGAAAAATGCTAAATTTAATAATGGGGAAAATTAACAACAATGGGTAGATAATTGGGTGGGTGACTGACAAGGAGGAAACAGGATTCCTAAGTTTATAAACTTCTGAATGGGCATAGGCGGGTAATTAATGGATATGCAAGCACAAGGGGAGTGGACATTGGAGAAGCAGATGATATTCAGATTAAATATGTTTAATCTTAGCTTAGAGTGAGACATTTTAGGTGATGCCACATGCACTTTGGCACAAAGGACAGTTAGACTTCAATTTAAAGTTATTGGTACTTTTGATTTGTATATCCATATTATTCAGCTTTTAGTCACCATTACAAATACCTGAGATAATTATCTTCTAAAGAGAAACAGTTGGCTCAGGTTTTAAAAGTTTCAGTCCATAATCAGATGGCATCATTGATTTAGGCCTTCAGTGGCATGTTATAGAAGGAGTACTCAATGGAAAAACCACTTACCTTATGCCCAAGAAGTGAAAAAGAGGCAGGCAAATGGTCTTGGACTCCACCATCCCTCAGTGACTTAAAGACCTCACACTAGGTCCTACATCCTAAAGGTTCCACCACCTGCCAGTAGTGCCCACCTGAGGAATAAGACTTTAACAAAGGGGCTTTAGGAGGACATTCCGAATCCAAAATATCATCATCAAATCTCTGAAAAATACAGAGATAGCATAGTTCTAGGAGAAATGATAGAGGTGAGAAAAATAATATTCTACAGAATTTTTGTCATGATTAATAAGATAAGTACTTGGTTTACATGATATTAAATGCTACAAATGTTAGAATTTGTTATATGTACAGTTTAACATATAATTATGTATACTACAAATTTTAAATATACAATATGGATGAGTGTATATAGAGGTATATATACATGTGAGTATATATATTTGTATGTTTATATGAATAGATACAACTAGTAATCATGTAAGTATAATTACTAGATTGTGAGTGATTATGTAGATGTAATCATTGGGTTGCTACAAATATAGAGAATACCTCTAGAAAAGCTATCTGGAATGGTTATAAATTAATATGTATGTATTATACATATATATATATATATATCTTTATATATAATATGTATTATATCTATATAAAACTTTTCAAATATTTTGCTTTTCACAATGACATGTAGGAAAATAAAAGTGACATTAAAATATATTTGAATAAATTATTTAGATCTTTCATTTCATTTTTTCAACTAGCTTTAACTTTTTTCTATCTTTATTAACCCAGTCTCCAAATTTTTTTGACCAATTCTTTCATTAAATGTAATGCTTATTTTCTTCACTCCATTTTGCCTTCTCCAGGTATCTTTGAAACATATTGCATAAATGTCCAATTGATCAACACAAGTATCAATTCTGATCTGATTTAATTTTATGGAAGATAAAAGAAAGATTTGGCATAAATGAAAGTTGGTATTATATTTTTAGTCTGCATTTGGTTTATTTTTTTAAAAAATTGAAATGTGTTCCCCAGATATTATAAGATAGTGATGAATTTTCATTACATTTGGTGAATGAATAGAATAGGAAAAATCCATATTATTGTAAAAGTGCCTTTTATATGTACTGAATGAAGATTTACTGCATGATAAACAACAGATGATTGTTTTATGATCTAATAGCCACAGACATCTGAGCACACAGCTTCAATAACTGTAGATGAAACCAGGCTTCTTGAAGTCTTCAATTAAGAAAAAAAAGAGAGCCTTCAGGTCATTTTTGGAGAAAAGGAAACTGCATTGCAATTAAGGTTTCCACTGGGAAAAACAGCTCAATCTAATTCCATTTATAAATAACAAAAGGGACAATGATAGCAATTTATCATCAGTCAGTGCCAAGGAAATACACTGAAGGAGGTGATCAGAAAGATTAAAAACAGACTAGTCTTGTCTGCTGGGATGCCTAAATCAAAACTAACCATGGGAAACTTTGGAGATATTCAAATCTGCTTATTCTTAATTTCTTTCCCATTGAAAAAGTCAGAACTTTAAAACAAAAATTGCCAGTTTAGGTATGATTGGTGAATTAAAATTGTATGTATTTTAGGTGCGTAAGTTGATGTTTTTTTAAATATGTATTTTGTAGTTGTTGAAGGACCTTTATTTTATTTGCTTATTTATATGTGGTGCTGGGAATTGAACTCAGTTCCTCACACATACAAGGCAAGTGCTCTACTGCTGAGCAACAACTCCAGCCCCATAAGTTGATGTTTTGATATATGCATGTATTGTGAAATGATTAACTCACCAAACTAATATATCCACTACTTTACCAGCTACATTGTAAGTACACAATATATTGTCATTAATTATATTTAACATTCTGTAATTAGGTCTCTAGAATTTATTAATCTTACAATGGAAAGATTTTACTCTTTGACCAAAAACTTTTCTCCCCACCCTCTAGCAACTTGTAAATACCATTGTCTTCCTTGCTTTAATATGTTCAACTTCTTTTCAATTTCTCATATAAGTAAGAACATGAATAATTTGGTTTTCAATATCTGGCATATTTTACTTATCATAATGTCTTCTAGGTTTATCCATGTTGTCTCAAATAGTCGACTAGCCCTCTTAGTTAAGTATATAATATGTATATATACACATTGTGTGTATATACACAGATGGATGATAAAGTATTTATACACATAAAAATAGATACAGATATAAATTCACCAAAATGTCTTTATCCACTCTGCCATTACCAGATATATTTTTACACATCTGGATTATGGTGAAGAGTGTTGCATTGAACAATGGAGGGCAGAAGATTCTTTGGGATACTGATTTAGTTTTCTTTGGATGAACACACCAAAGTGGATTAATGTATCAAATGGTAGTCCATTTTTACTCTTATGATGAACTTCCATACTTTGCCAGCTGTTATCAATTTATGTTCCCACTAGCAGTGTGCCAGGTTCCCTTTCATCCACATCCTTGCCAACATTTATTATCCTTTGACTTTTATAATAGCAATACCAGCAAGTATGAATTGATATCATTTTAGGGAGGTACTGGGGATTGAACACAGGTCACTCAACCACTGAGGCACATCTCCAGTCCTATGGTGTATTTTATTTAGAGACAGAGTCTCACTGAGTTGCTTAGTGTCTTGTGCTTGCTGAGGCTGACTTTTAACTTTCAATCCTCCTGCCTCAGTCTCCTAAACTGCTGGGATTATAGCAGTGAGCCACTGTACATGGCTAAATTGATATCTTAATGTGGTTTTGAATTATATTTCCATGATGATTAATAATATTGACTATCTTTTCTGTTCTGTTTCTCATTTGTATGTCTTCCTCAGAAAAGGTTTGTTCAGGTCCTTTGTTTATTTTTTAATCAGTTTATTTGGGGGTTTTTGGATTGTTTATTTGTTTTTTGTAATTAATTCTTATGTGTAATTTACATATTTTGATATTAATCTCTTATATGTCTTATGATTTGCAAACATTTTCTTTTGTTCCATAAGTTACCTTCTCATTTTGTTGATTGTTTCTGGTGCCCTGTTAATGCTTTTTAGTTTAATGTAATTCTACTTGTTTATTTTTGCTTTTGCTGGTGATTTTGGTGTCACATAAAATTTTTAAAAAATCGTTGTCAAAATCAACATTAAAAAACTTTTCCTGTATCTTTTCTTCTAAGAGTTCTATCTCTATGTTTACCAGTTTAAAAAGTTTTTTGATGGAGTCTTTAGGTTTTTCCTACACATAAAATTCTGGGCTCAGCAAAGAGAAATTTTACTTCAACCTTTCCTATTAGTATGACTTTTATTTCTTTTACTTGCCTAAGTGCTCTGACCAGGACTTCCTGTACTAAGCTGAATAGAAATGGCAAGAATAGGTATCTTTGTCTTGCTTTTGATCTTAGAGAAAGAAACATTTTACCACTGAGAATATGAGTGCTTGCTATGTCTGATCTTTATTGTGTTGAGATACATTCTCTTTATACATAATCTGTTGAGACTTTTATTACAAAATGATGTCAAATATTGTGAAATGCCCTTTTACATAAATGCTAAGATGGTCATATTTTTTTACCCTTAATGTTGTAAATGTAGTGTCTCACAGTTATTGATTTATATATGCTGAATCATTTTTGCATCTGAGAATAAATATCATTTGATCATAATGAACAATTTTTTTTGTGTGTTGTTGAATTCAATTTGCTGGTTTTTTTTTTTTGAGGATTGTTTAATTTGTATTCATCAGGGATATTGGCCTAAAATCTACTTTTCTTGTAGTATTCTTATCTGGCTTTGGTATCAATATAATGCTGGCCTCGTAAAATAAGTTTGGAAGTATTACCTTAACTTCCATCTTTTCAAAGAGTTTGAAAGTTAATCTTGATTCTTTAAATAATTTCAAAATGTATTTAAAACAATAGTAAAAAAAGAGCAATGAAACTAGCATTAAATAAACACACTGACTAAAATAACAGGATAGAAAGCCTTGAAAAAACAAACCTTCATTTCATAATAAATTTTGACAAATGTGCCAATGTAGTGGGCAATGAGGGTCAGGAAACTGAAATCTAGAAGGAACTTTTTTTTTTTTTTTTAGCAGTAGCACAGCCCAGAGGTATAATTCCCAAAGTCTGATACCCAAGCACAGCAAAACTTTTAGTTGTATACATAAGCAAGTTTTGGATATTTCAAGGCAAGGGATTTGGTGCAATTCTATTAGAGGGTGCAGTCTACCTTCTTTATATGGGTACAAGCTTGTCAACAACCTAGGGACTCTCAGCTTATACAACTTAGGCACTTTTACTGCACTAAGCCTAAAGAGGGCTTGATCGGTTCCTGTAGCTTTGTTTCCTGCTTCTGCTAATGTAATTATCTGTTACAGGTACCTGTAGGCGCTATAGGCCTCTGTTAAATGTCAGTAAGCAGAGTTGTTGTGTGTCAGTATGTAAAACCACAGCCTTTCAGCTTTTAAACTGCTAAAGTTCCCTTTTTGCCCTACCACACCAAAAACACAATATGGAAAATATCTTCGGTAAGTTATGATGAGAAAACTTAATTTCCAAATGGAGAAGAATAAAATTGGGCCCTTGAATCATCCCACAGAAAAGGGACCTCAAAAGAGATTAACACTTTAAATACCAAATTTTTGGGAATAAATAGTAAAGAAAGAAAATAATTGTATAAGTTATGTCTTTTTAGGGGTTGTTATTCCAAATATATAAAGAACCCAAACAAGCCCACAGCAAGTGAAAAAATAATGCAACTTCAAAAATAGTCAAAGGGCCTGAATCAAGATGACCCAAAAAAGAGTTGCAGAAATGAATGACAGGTACATGATAAAATGTTCAATTTCTCTATTTATTAGGGAAATACAAATAAAACCCACAAGATGAAAGGTAAGTGTTGTTGAGGATGCAAAGAAAAGGGAACCCTTACACAACATTGTTGATCATGAAATTAGTACAGTCATTATGGAAAACTCTATATAGATTCCTCGAAAAATTCAAACTAGGTCTCCCATACAATTCAATGCAATTCTACTTCGCAGTACATATACAAAGAAATTGCATAATAAGTCAAAGGGATATCTGCATTTCTATGTTTATTTTATCATTATTTATTTATAACTGAAAAGATATAAATGGATGAATGGCTAAGAAAATGTTATATATATAAATACTGGAATAATATTTATCTATAAATATCCTACTGTGACAACAGAGCTGAACCTAGAAGACAATACTATGTGAAAGTAAGCCGAACACATAGACAAATATATCATGATCTCACTTATATGTGGAACTTAAAAAAAAGAACTCAGAGCTAGAGGGTTGAATGATGGTTACAGGGGTTAAGTTGTGGAGGATGAGAAATTAGTCAACAGGTACAAATTTTCATATACATAGAATATGTTTTGCATCTACTGCCTATTGAGATGACTAAAGTTAATAAAAATGCATTCTATATTTCAGAAAATTTCAAATGTCACATCATAAAAATGATATATAAGTACAGTGATCAACATGTTAATATATCAAAACCTCACTCTATACTCCATAAATTCATACAATTATGATTTGTCAATCAAAAGTAAAGTTAATAATAAAGTTTAAAAGTTAGTAGAAATCTTCTTACAAACAAATGGTTATCCTATCTTCTCCTTCATCTGATCATATAAGCCATAGCTCTGATTTTATTCTACCTCTCCCTTTTAGATCAGTTGATTACCTTGTTAATTTGCTCTCTAACAGGCTCAAGAGAAGCTATAATTTTGTAGCATATGCAATATTTCCTTGGTAGTGATGGTTATGTGAGAAACATATGAACATTCTTTATAGCTTTCTATTCACTAAATAGAGGTCAAAAGATATTTCTTTAAATCTAGTATTTTTGTTCTAGTAACTACCAAAATAATAAATATTACAAATTTAATTTAAAATTATTGAATTTAATTTAGAGTCCTGATGAAACCTCATTGAAAAGATAGGGTCTTGAACCTGATGTGAAATTTCAAAACCATCTGTAATTACATAGCCCTATACAGATACTTTTATGACTAAAAAGTAATTGACAATCACAGACACTATCCAGTACAAAGATTTTTATTACTTTATTTCTGGAATTAATATTTTCCTTTTTGTATAGCAGAAGGTACTTTAGTTTAACTGAAACACTGTCAATAAGCTACCTCATTGATTGTGAGTAAACTTCAGGAGTATTTGTGAATTGTAATTTCTACTAAAGAAGGATAATATAGTTTCTTCCATAACATAATAAACTTTCTAGGAATTTCAGCATTGATATCTTTGTATACACAAGGCCTATATCCCACTTCTCCTGTGGTGTCACTTGATAATAGCAATATGGCATCAACTGGGCATCTGTTAAAAAATTTCAGGTCTCACACCACATCTGAATCACAATTCACATTATATCAAGCTTCTAATTGGAGATTGTGTGTCTCTACTAGTACATATCTCAGATTCAGCCTGTTAAAAAAAATGGATGCATTTCTTTTCCTTTCAATGTTGCTCCTCATATGTGGCATGTTTTTATTTTTAAAACAACCATTCATTTAATAAATCAAGCTAAAAGTTTGTATAGCTTAATTTTTTTCTACTAGTGCCTTTGCTATATATTATCAATAGTTGCTTTAGCTACCTATGTAATGGATATCAAACTTTTTTTTTTCCTATCACATTCCCATTTAAATTTCTTCAGGTACAGTTTTGGTCTATTTCAACAATCTATAAATATTTTTCATAATTTAATTTTCTTTTCAAGCACCTTTGTTATGCTTTCAGGGTGAGTTTTCTGATTGAATATTTTGATTATTTACTTCACAATTATAAGATATCCCATGACTTTCTATGGTCTTAATAAAAATAAAATCTAATCTATTTGGTAATTGATTGCTTTGTTTGCTGATATACAAAGGTTTGGTTTCTCTCATTTTGGAATTTGTTCAGTATTCTTCAGTGTATTGTTTCTTCTTGCAATTTTTATTGGGGAACACTCAATTTTTGATTGTTAAATTTATGACAAATTTTAAAGCATTATAAATAAAGTTAAGAAAGTAGAAAGACACATGTCTTAAATTAATGACGATAAATATTTTACTTTCCCAAATTATGCAGAAATAACTGAATATGTGAACACATTTGTGCAGCCATCATTGAAGAGGGGCCTAACTATTCAAGATAGCTAAGATATTAAATCACCCTGTGTGCTCATCAACAGATGAATGTGGCATATTCTCACAATAGAATATTATTTAGCCATAAAGAAGAATCAAATCTTGCCATTAGTTGAAAAATATATGAAAAAAATTATGTTTAGTAAAATAAGGCAGACACAGAAAGAACCATGTTTTTTCTTTCAAAAAAACTGTTTAATCAGAGCACTGATTACTCTTTAGTAATTATGGACAGTGGCTGTATGTAGGGTTAGAAAATGGGAGGTGCACACATCAGTGCACACCAAACAAATGTGTAGAAATATCACACTGAACCCTACTAAAAGGTACAATTAATATGTGTGGAAAAAAAATAAAAATAAGAAAATAAAAATAAGAAAAGAAGGGCCTGTTGAAATAAAGTGCTCTTTTTCTTTTATCTATCTTGGTCTGGGGAGGGTGAGCAGAAGAGGCGTACTACGACACCTAAAAGTAGAGAGAATAGAGCATGGTGTTTAGGGGATGTGTTTCTAGAATCACAATGCCAGAATCTACAACATTAAATATCCACATGACCTTCATTCACTTACTGAAACTTTCTGTTTGTAAGTCTTATGATTGTGATAAAAAATGTATAAGATTGAATAGGGAGAATATCAGGGAGAAATGGATGAGGAATGGCCTGCAGTACTCAATTAAGTCATCACAATTTTACAGGATGAGGCATCCATGAAAATGTTAGGCTCTTCAAATTTACTGAAATCTGGTTAAATAAAAGACACTTCCACTATTCATGAAATCATGGAGAGAAAATTGCATGAGCAATTTGCATGTTTCTAATAACTGGCATGTAAGTTTCCATATTTAGTTTAAAATTGATAGAAATTTTCTCAATCTTCACTGTAATAGAAATAAATCAATACCTTTATTTTATTTTCTATGTCATTTAAATTCTAAACATGTCAAATGTGTGTGTGTTTGACATATTCTACTAAGATATTAGCATTTATATGAAAGTGTATTTATATGAAAGTTTTGAAATAAGAAAATTAGAGAGGCAGATTCAGGAAAACAAAACAAGAATCTACAGAAGAACTTGTTTAAAAAGTTTTATATATGAAGACTATAATTGTGAGCTGTGATTTAAAATCAAGGTGATTAATATGCCTTGTGTTAAGTAGTTCTAGTTGTAGTCACATATTTCATTTTACTAAAATGTTCATATAAAACTATAGAATCAGAATGCTAAAATAAATATCACAGAAGTACTTTATATATGTGTAATATTGAATTTCATCACAGTGCACATATATTTAAAAAATTATGTCAGAACTTTACATTTATCATAAGACTTGTTCTATTATCTGTGAATTCTTTTCATTTATTTATTTTTATTTGAGTTTTTTTCTTTTTCCAAAATAGTTAATAAAAAGTAAGAAAAAAGTCAGGGCCAGATATATTTTAGTAGCTTAGGAAAAGCAAACAGCTGGTACATTAAAATGATTATAGATTCATTAGATCATGAAATATATATGTCTGTGTGTGTGTATGTACACATATATTTTCATGTTTTCCTTCATTTTAATATGAGAACACTTTTAGTTATTTGTCAAGGTCATCATGTTACAATAGCTTAATTGATGTAAAGGTTCTTGAAATATTATAAACAAGACATTTAGGCATGCTTAAGAAGAAAAGGGAAAAAAAACTGTTGTTGAAGCCAAAGAGAAATTAAAGCTACCCATATGGCTGCATGAAACCACTGCCAATAAAATATGTTCTCAGAAAATATAATTGTCTTTATTATAAGGTTTGGCTGTTATTCCAAGCACTCTGAAAATAACTCTTTTTTTTTCTAGAAATAGTTTAAGAAAACACTAGTCTCTATCTAAACGCTATTAAGTCCAAATCCACAAACCTTGTGTATTTTATGCAGTGCTAAGATCTGAAAAGGAGAAAGAAGAATGTTTAAATGAAATGACCACAAAAATGAATAAATATTTATTTAAAAGGAAAAAATAATTAGTAATTATAATTTAACATTTTGGGCATATGTTTATATGTATGCTAGATGGAAAGCATTCTGTTAAATCAGTAACTAAATCAAGGTCACAAATTATCGCAGTATTACTAAAGGATATTGTTTTTAATAAAACCTGAATTAGTGGCATTTGCCAAAAAATACCTTAGAATCTTTTTTGAGTAACTTGTAAAATAGATTATCTGGGAAATTATTTATTTCTGGTTTTCCACTAAATAAGAATGAAAATCATAAAAATAAGTATGTAACTTAAGAAATATGTTGTTAGTTATAACTAGACTCTGTGTTTGCCTGATTAAGTTGGTTTCAAATCATCTAAATCAGAAATATTATCTATTTTCTTAATTATTTGTTTCAATACCCTGTTGTTTTCATTTTCTACTTTAGAGCATAAAAAATAGACTTGCTACAGTCCTTATGAACTTATATTTTAATATTGACTTCTAGACGTCTCATAGTCCTTAAAAAATGAAATTGTTTTCTTCTTATTCAAATATATTTAAATTAGTTATTGAAATTCTAGAAACAAAAAAATCATGTGATAACAATGGTACTTAAAGATTCTAAGTATAAAAATTATTCCAAGTGAGGAAATAATATCAGATAATTCAGACTTTAACAGATTTTGTGTTGAAATATAGATAGCTCCTTATACAGGATATTTGAAAAATTGATGCTTCATTTTTAGTGGAAATACTAATATTTTTTTTTCAAATTAAGTCATACAAAAACAAGTATTTCACCAAAATGATACAAATGATTTTAAATGTTAGGGGTAATTATTTTCAAAGATGTTTTTAAATATTCATTTTCAAGAATATTTTTAAATGTTTAAATGTTTTTAAAAGTATTTGTAAATATTAGGGGTAATTTTTTTTTCCAAAATGAAAATAAAACACATTTATGGAAGTGTGACAAAGGGCACAAGAGCCAAGCAAAAAGATTCTGATGGCCAAAGGTATTATAATGTGATTAAAGAACAAGTAGTGTAGAATTGTAACTCAAATTATAAAAGAAATGTACATGAGTCCATGGTGATATAAATAAATAGTTTAAAAACAAATAAATGAGGGAGAAAAGACAAATGTCTCATATCCAAAGAATATATAAAATATCCTCAAGATGAAGCATTTACCTAACTATCTACTCTTCATGTACAAGTTGTTCATAATGACTCTCTTCCAATGAGTACAGTAGGGCAAAGGTGAGGAGGCAGGAAAATTAACTTTACACTAGAAAAAAAGTTAATAAATTCTATTATAATTAGGGATTAAGCTCAACCCCAATAATTACAAATGGTAGTGCTAAAATGAACCCCTGATAAAAACTTTGCCTCTGTGGTCTTCTTCACAAAACCCCATAACCACAGTATAGCATGAGAAAAACATCAAATGTCAAATAGGGGACTCCTAAATAAAATATATAACTAATGCTCTTCAAACATGTCAAATCAGAAAAGATGAGGAAAGTCTGAGAAACTGTCACAGCCAAAACGATCCCAAGTAGACAGGACAAATAAACATAATGTGTCCTGGATGTAGTTCATTCAGCAAGAACTGAAGATATATAAATTAAACTATGGATTCTAGATAGTGGTAATATGCCAATATTGGTTAAATAATTATAACAAATATACCATAACAATAAAAATATACCAATTATACTGGAAAAACCCTATATAGGGTGTATGAGAACTTCTTGTTTCCCTTCTCAGTTTTTTTTTCTGCAATCTAAAACTGTTCTAAAAATTACAGTATTATAATAGCTTTCCATTATTAAATATTGTTACAAGGAAATGAAATTAGCATATTCAAGAGATATTGAATGCCCACTGCAATGCTATTCAAAAGAGCTAAGATATTATTTAGCTACAAAAAATGAACAAATCCCTGTCACTTGCAGCACAATGGATTGAATTGAAAGCAATTATGTAGGTGAAATAAGCCAGACACAGAAATACACGTACTCCATCTTCTCTTTTGTAGAAGTTTAAAAAAAAGTCAACTGAATATAGAATAAGGGAAATTTCATTTGATTAATGAAAAATGTATGCATATAATGAAATATCATACTGAATCCCATAAAATTAATGCATGTTAATCAAAAATAAAATAAAAATTTTGTTCTTTATTCCATACATTCTGTAACTACTGCTTCAGATTTAAGCACTCAAGATATAACTAGTCTCATGGTCTAAAGCTCTATTCTCTGAGTAAGATTAGCATAAGTCATCTTTCTGGCTAAATTGTGCAATAATACATTGAACAGTGAAACACTCAGGTGTTCCAAATGTCTATTCTCATTTTGTCAAGAGTACTTACACAGTACTTGCCTATGAGCCATTTGATTTGCAGAGAGCAAATACTGAAAGTCTTCCACTGGGTAACTTATTCAAACAGTACTTTAAAAGTCCACTTATTTGAGACATCCACTTATGAGTAGGATACAGTAGGCTGTGACAGGCCAATACTCCTGCTGAAAATAAAGAATATATCCTTTTTTTCGCATTTACCATTTTTTTAATTGAAACACTTTTTTCTTAGAGTCGTTTTAAATTTATGGGAAAACTGGATAACAATAATTTCCATGCACTCTTCATCCATCAGCCAAATGTTCACTATTATTAACGTCTTACATTAGTACTATGCATTTGTTAGAATTTCTAAACAAACATTGATATATTATTTAATAACTGCAATTTTCATTAGGATTCATTCTTGGTTTTATACAAGTCTATGGATTTTACTAAATACATAGTGTCTGTATCTGTAATGATTACAACATTACAGAAACATGCGGAATATTTGCAGTGCTCAAACTTCCCCTGTGCTGTATTAATTTATGCCTTACCTGTCTTTCCTGCAAGTACTGGAATTTGTATTATTGGCATAGTTTTCTCTTTGTTTTTGCCCTTTATGGTGTATTATATGGTTGGAATCATATAGTATGAACACTCTTCTTTCATTTAGCAATATTTGCTCTTTTAAAGTTATTCCAAGTTTTCATTGGCTTGGTAGCTCATGTCTTTATATTGCTGAAAGTATTCCGTTGAATGGAAGTATCATAGCTTATCATTTACATAGTGACAGACATTTTGATGACTTCTATGTTTTACAAGTCTGAATAAAGTTGCTATAAATATCCACATGCAGGTCTTTGTGAGATATGAATTTTTCTTCTCTTATGGATAAATACAAATGAGACCAATTGCTACATTGCATGGTAAATATCTGTTTGGTTTTCCAAGAAACTCCCAAACTGTCTTCCAAAGTGGCTATACTGTATCACACTCCAAGCAACAGGAATTGAATAAAGATATTTTTAGTTGTGTTACTTGTAGGGAAGTGTGGGTATGTGCATGTGTACACATACATACTTTAGTTGAGGAAGTCGTTTCCTAGTTTTCTGAGAGAGATTTTCATAACTGATATTGTTAGAAATCAGTTTTTAAATAACAAGAGGACTGTAGAAATCATGGGTACTCAGCAATAAAAAAGAATAACTATGACATTCACATGTGCATGGATGAATCTGGAGATTTTCATGCTGAGTGAAATAAGCCAATTCCCCAAAACCAGAGGTTGAATGCTCTTAATATGTGGAGGGTAATCCGGTATGGGTGGTGAATAGAAGTTCTGTGAATTAGACAAAAGGGAATGAAGAGTATGTAGGAGGGATAATAATAGAAAAGGCAGTGGAATGAATCTGACATAACTTTCCTATGTACATATGTAAATATTCCACGTGAATCTCAACATAGTGTACAGTATCCCACAGGTCTGGGACCCTAATTAGAATAAGATGGAGTCCATGCTTGTATAAATGTATCAAAGTGGATTCTACTGTCATGTGTAACTTAAAAAAAAACAAATTTTTTAAAAAGAAATAAGTATTAAAATGAGATTATATGAACTAAATATTTTCATAGAAGGGAAACTTTTCATAAATAGCTATATAATCAGCAGCAATTTTCTTCTATGTAGGAATTGAGCAATGTTGTGTTTGTGAGTGATAATCAGGAATGGTGCAATATGACAGTCTCTACTGGAGAAACTAATCAGTGCAAAGTCTTCAAGATTATTGGAGGCTAGCCATAAATTTAGACATTCGTCAATGCATAGAACACAGCTTTATACATACCTGGAACATTTTAGGGAATTCTGAATTCATTCATGGTACAAGAAGCTGGATGCCTGGAAGAAAAGAATAAGGAGACACCACTTACATCGTGTCATAATGCTTAAAATACAAGATCCAGGAGGTCCAGGAAGTGGGTGATGCCAGAAGTGTGGGCCACCAAAGCACAATAATTCTCTCCCTCAAGGTTATCAGTCAGACTATGAAAATGTGTAGGATGAACTAAACTAAAATCCTCTAGAGAACAGAATGGAATCTTCTAAAATCTGTAGGAACTCTTTTGCAGATAAAAAAGAAACTCTAAATACTAAAACAATCACCTGTAGACACTGGAGGATGAATAAAATGGGCAAACTCTGGTTATCAGCTAGAGGAGGAGAATATTCCCTGGTGGGTTTTATAGTTCTTTGTGACTTTGCCCTGAGGCAGGCTGCTGGCTATGCCACCTAGATGGTAATGTCTTTAAAAGAAAATGTGAAGTCTTTCTGGCATGAAGAAGACTAAAAAGTTTAAGATAACTACAAGGTTTTAGAGTGAAAGAAGAATCCAGAAAGGAGAGAGCCCCAAATCTGTTGCCAAACACTGCCTAAATATTTAGATTTTCTTCGAAACACACATATGCAGGAAGGACACTAAGCAGCTAAAGCTACAAATTAAAGAACGGAATTTAGATTTGGACTTCTACACAAGAGAGTTTGCTGTTTGAGTCCAAGCAAGTTAATTGCCTGCTAAACATAAATAAATCAAACAAATGTTTGATATTTTGATGCTCTTGGCACTCTTACTTTTAACATTTTTGGCTTCAGTTAGGAAACTTCCTCTCAGTTATTTTAGTTTTCATAGAATGAATGACTGTGAAAAAAAATATTTAAAATTACTCTGAAATCAAGACATAAACAGGAATAGTTCAAACACATAATTTTCCACCATGTATTAGGAAACAAAAATATGCATTTAAATGATTAAAATGCTACCTCTATTTACTTATTTATCTATATGTGAAGGAAGTTTGTCTCTACAATATTTGTTTCTTCAAGCCATTTTGCTATGCTGGAGGCAATTTTGCATACCATTTCTTTTGGGAATGCCAAATTTTTTAGAAAAATACACGAAGCACACTAAAATAGAATCTGATGCATGAAGATACATTTAATATGCAACTTCACACATAGACACATTCACTCTTTGAAGTATGGAAACCAGTTTGTGTCACATAAACCCATGAACAAAAATGATCATATTTTGCATAATTCCTGACAATTCTCCTGTGTTATCTATATAGTTTTCTGTGTCTCAGATGTATTCATTTGATAATAACAAAATTGAATTATGGATATATTCACACTGTTCATTATGTCTAGTCAGTAAAATGAATACCATTTATAATAAATATATCTTCCATTTAGATAAATTTTTCCTAAAATAATTTCTGGATCCATATATTTAGCATTCCCCTTCTATACCACGCACACATAATCCCAGCATCTGGTACTATAGGTTATATTTGTATGGTGTTTTTTGTTTATTTGTTTTCAATCTCTTTATCACCCTGTTCAGTCAATCAGAACAAAGAAAAATATGATTCCTAAAATTTGAATAGCCAGCCATATTGTGTAACCATGAGGGCATATCACGTTAACCCAAAAGAAAAAAAATCCCCAATTCAACAAGTTCTTTGTTGGAAACAAAAGTAGCCATGATTTATCCAGCATGAGACAAAAAGTGTTAAATGCTAAGATGAACCAGAAAGAGTTACTACTTTTTCCCAATTCCATTTAAAATCTTAGGTTGATGAATCTTACACAAATGTGGACTGTTTGAGCAAGTATGTAGAAGTCTTTTCTGGGATTTGGAAAAGGTCCATGAAAGTGAAAACCCCAAAGTTTGAGTTTTGTTAGTTTCATTGAAAATTCAGTATCACATACCTTTTGTGTAGCATGGTCAGCATTTTGATAAGTATAAGCTGAATTTCCCAGTGAGAACAAAAATTTAAAGCATTCTCATAAATTCAGTAATTGACAACAATTTAGCAAGCAGGTCAAACCTTATAATATTTTTCTCTTTAGTTCATGGAAAGCTGACCAAGTTAGATTTCCTGAAAAATCTCATGTAGAAATTATTATTCTGTGAGTGATAAAACTGTACATTTAAGATATTTTTCATGTGTGTTTTGTTTCAAAAAATTTTGAAAGATACATTAGTGACTGGGAAATTTAAAATCATTCAAAAAAAACACCCCCTCAATTTGCCTCATTAATAAAACTATTTTGTATTTTATAGCATTTTTTTAACATTGCCTAAGGAAAAATAATAAAATCACTTTACCTGGTACCTAAGAGTTTCTATGAGAATTCTAAAGCTTTTATTCAGCTAATAACCTTTTACATTTTCTATGTTTGGCCAAATTTATTTACTTTCTTATTGTGCATGCACAGTATATTTTCTCATCTCCATACTCTTTCTTCTTCTGAAATATTTTACTCTTTCTAAATAGGATATATCCTCAAGGAACAGTTCTTTAATAAAACATTCTCTCCATCTTCAAGATTCATAATAATTTTACCTGTTCTATTTTTTTATGACAAGGAAATGATGCCTCAAAAATTAGTTTACATTCCCTATTAACTACAATGTCATCAAGATAGAAGACCTTATATTTCCACTTTTATATCCTCTATTTTATTTTGCCTGTGCCATGCAAATCTAAATAATAATTATTTGTTCAACAAACCAAAATTGTACTCTATACCTTAATAAAAATAATAGATTAAAACTCAACATGGAGTTATGGTGAATTGAGTGTGAGCCACCTCTATTCTACAATAGGGCAAATCTTCTTCCTCCTTTCCTATTTCTCTAATTAGATTTCCCTAGTTTATATATAGGAAGATAATTTGCTGTAACAAAAAGACTGCACAGTGACTAATATTTTTCTACTCTATGCATGCATATTTCTTTTTCCATTATTTTCAGATTTGGTCTTAATTTATTAATCTGGTTATTTTTGACTCAGTACAAAATAACAATATAAAAATCTTTATTTATAGTACTTATATTCTAGAGTATAAGTGGTAAGGCCCACTTCTATCATAAACTGACAAAAAGCAAAAGGAATGTGAGAAACTGATACATAAAACCTTTCTTTAACAAAACAACATGAAATAGAACTCTAAGGAGGCTAAAGACAACCCTGACAACTTCATATTTCAGAGGCATCTGATAAAATATTGTTATCTAAAAGATATAGCACACTCAGGGAAGAAAAATAGTCACTATCTATGGTTTGAATGTAAGGTGTCTCCCAAAAGCTTATATGAGAGACAATGTAAGAAGTTGAGAGGAGAAATGATTGGGTTATGAGACCCTTACCCCAGTCAGTGAATTAATCCCCTGATTGGATTACCAGAGTGGTAACTGAAGGTGGTAGGGTATGGCTGGAGGATTTGGGTCCTTGCAGGCATGACTTTATGACAGATATTTTGGATCTGGTGAATGGAATCTCCGTCTTCTGATCATCATGTGAGCTGCTTCCCTCTACCATATTCTTCCATCGTAATGTTCTGCCTCATTTCACAGCATAAGGAATGGAACCAGCTGTCTATGGACTGAGACCTCTGAAATTGTGAGTCCCCAAACAAACTTTTCCTTTTCTAAAATTGTTTTTGTCATGTCTTTTAGTCACAGCAGTGAAAGATCTGACTAAAATACCATTCTTTTTGAAGATCTGGGAATAAGGTCCAAGGGTTGACATTAGTTTTGTGGACTGAGAAAACCAGAATGAGTAAGAAATCCCTGCCTATTTGTAGTAAGCTGTCTTTTTGTGAATAAGTTGGTTAAAGAGCAAATCTTTAAGGGTCCTGTATCTGTTGACCCCTAACAACAGGGGATAAGAAATACTATCAGAAAATCACAAATACACCATCTTTCAAAAATAACTTCATCAAAATTAAGAAATGATTTCATTATTCTTGTAGTTTTCATTTAATAAGCATTTCTATCATTTGAATTTTTATTCTATGTATGTGATGTAAAAGGTGAAATTATTTATATAAAAAAATCACCAATGCTCTGTAAAGGGTAGTTTACATCTGCTTTGCTTGTGTATTTTTCAGCAATGAGTGACTTGTTTTTTTTTTCACAGTTGCAATATAATATACATAATAGTGGAATGCATTATGCCATATTCATACATGCATATAATTTGATCAATCTCATTCCTCAGCACCTTCCCTTTTCATCATTGTTAGACTACCATTGAGTATTGAGTTGAAAATTAAATGAAGTAATTATTGAGAACACAGTACTGTTCTTTCTAAATGTTTATTATTAGCATATTAATTTGAATCTAGTTAATTCTATAAGCATTAAATAGCTAAAATCTATAGATATAGTCACCTAAACAAGAAAGCCACGTGCATTTAAAATAGGCACAGAAAGACAAGGACCACATAATCTCATTCATATGTGAATCTAAAAATTTGATGTCATAGAAGACAAGAATAGGATGGTGGTTACCAAAAGGTGGGAAAATTGCAGGGCAGGCAAGGGAGGGGTAAGTTTGATCAATGACAGACAGGAACAAGAAGCTCTGGTGTGCTGTTGCACAGTAAGGCAACTGTATATAAAAATAATGTGCCATACATTTCACAAAAGCTGGAAGAAAGTATTCAGGAAAAATATATGTGTGAATAAAATAATCTAACTGAATTATAAGAAAATAATCATCAGGTGAAGTGAAAATTCTATAAGCTATTTATTTGTGTAACCAAAATAAAAATGCTTAACTAATATGCTTGTTCTCAAAGCCAGTTTAGATTGCTATTATGATTTTATGAACCACATTGTAAACCAAAACAACATAATTTATTGATTATTCATTCTTATACAGTTTTTCTTTTGTATTTCCATTAGTAGAGGCCACTAAAAGTTGACTAGAATTAAAAAATAAGTAGACACTCCTTAGATATTGTTATCTCAATCATTTCATTCTAACAGTGCTCAGACATTGCAAAGATATATTTTTATCTGGAAACTGTCCATATTGAAATGCTAAATAGCGTCAGATGAATGTAATACATACTATATCAGTAATGACAGCATTTTTGAGATGGTAACTAGCACCTTCAGGACACAAAGCCCAAGAAAATACTTCATTCAGATCCTACTAAAAGCAAATTTTATTTTGATCCTTTGTTTGGAATAGTGGAATTGAAAACATTATCTTTATATTCACAATAGCATCTTGTTTGCCCAAGAAACAATACAGCTGCAGAGCCTATTGTAAATATAAAGTGGAAAGCATTATGAAGAAAAGCAAAATTCAGCTATTTTTGAAATGTTTGAAATGAAGTCACTACAACAAGAACAGATAGATATTACCAGGTGTGCAACTGATGACTGACAGATTGAATTAACAGATTCTCACACAAATCTACAGGAAAACCACTAAAACACAGTAAGGAGACATTTGTCCAGTCAAAACATATGGATAAAATCTGTGATGTGTCAGCTTTGTAATTTTGTGTAGCGTGTGTGTGTGTGTGTGTGTGTGTGTGTACGCATGCTTGCAAGCTCGTGTGTGCAGGAGTATGCATTCTCATGTTTTCTCACTCAAAAGCTGTGGAGGTTTTTAATCAGTATGCAAGAGATGATATAAAGGAATCTGCACACTGGAATAAAAGTTGCCTTCTAATAATGCATTTTAGAAAAACAGAGGAAATGAGATTAACTACATAACAACAGTAACTAGAAATAAATAATAATCTGTAATCATTGATTAAAATGGGCTCTGAATAGCCTTATTCTAATCAAGATGCCTAATGTTTTACATGAACATTTTAACTTGGATAAAACTTAGTCAAATATATTTCATCTACATGGGTCATTATTTCCTCTCTGTCTCACCAATTGCACACTCTACTTCTTCCTTCCATGTTCTGGGCCTAGAGAGACTGATTATTACCAAAAGTATCAAAGGAACTCCTTGTCTTTGGCACATAATTGAACTAACAAGAAGTACTAACAAAAACCAGCAGGTGGGAATAGTTATGGAATATTGCCTCTGAATCTATTCCTGCAAAGTGATTGTACATTGGCTAAATTCTTTTAATGAAAGCTGCAACTAATTTGTCCAAGTTCTGGTAACTTCAGGCATGGGGTAGATTCCCTTATTGTAAGCTTAGTCTCCTTTGCCATTTGCTGTTATTTGCTATTATACCTACCCATATCATTTTTCAAAAGACATCTTTATTAATGCATTCTCAAATTTGAGGCTAATGTCATTTATTTCCTGATTTTCTTTTTAAAAGAAAAGTTTAGTTGGTAACAATGAGAGGGTATTTACAAGGTCTAAACAATTGAGTTTCTATCAAAAAAAAAAAGAAAGAAAGAAATTTGTCAATCAATATCTAGTACCTTTTGGGTGATGGAGGTCCATGGTGAATTGCTCAGTACCCCAGGTACAGTGTCTTTAGGAATAGCCTTATAATGTTACCAATTCTTGCATTGCACAGCTACTATTGTATTGTATTTGTGTCTATTCTCATCAAGTGTAATTCATAAAAATATAAATTTCAATGAGGGTTTATTCTTACAAGGAGATAATCTGCAAAGCAATAAAGGTTTCCAGATTCTTTACAATCATATTTTATGTATTATTCTTGAATTATTTGCCTAAAATGACTCAAATATAATCACTTATTTATCCACAATCTCAGTTTAGGAAGTTAATCATCAAACTTTAAAATATAACTCAAAGTTTATCACCTTGCAAAAGTCCAGGTAAAGAGATGAATTTTTCTTTAGAGATTAAAATTTAATCTTTTGAACTTCAATCTCTCACTTAAAATAATTTTTTAGATCATTCATTATTTTCCAATGTCTTTTTCTGTAAACTTAATAATCTGCATAACAATATGTACTTTATTGGTTTGTTCAAACAATTATGTTCAAATAATTTTGCTAATTTAAAATAAATAAATATTTTTCCAATAAAATTATAATATCTAATCCTTAACAAATATAAATTTTATTAAATACAATTAAACATTACATAGGTAAACATACACTAGTATAAAGATGGGTCAGGTTTATTTCATGATTAATAATTTTTCCTGAATAACAATAAATCAGAATTTATGGATAGTAATATGGCTGACCCTACCCTGAACTATGGGTATTTTCATGGACTAGATAAGAAAAATGGCTGACATAAGTATTTTTATTCCCTGATTTTTTAAATACTGATTGACTACTTCCCGTGTTCAATGCATATATATGTTTAAAATATCCTGAAATCACCCGATTTCTTTTCACTAATATCTCTATAAAAAAGATAGGGTTTTGGCATTATCACTTTCTTAATTTCTTATAAATTTCTGGATGTCTTTTTTTTTGAAGAGAGAGAGAGAGAGATTTTTTTTAATATTTATGTTTTAGTTATTGGCGGACACAACATCTTTTGTTTATATGTGGTGCTAAGGATTGAACCTGGGCTGCACGCATGCCAGGTGAGCGCGCTACCGCTTGAGCCATATCCCCAGCCCTGGATGTCTTTTAAAATATGATAATCCATGATGATATAACAACTATTCCCTCTTGGTGTGAACTTTCTTGGGAATTCCCTCTCTATATATGAATATGATTGACACTTCAAAGAAAGAAGTGTAAATAAAGGTCAATAACATTGTGCAAATTATATTCCTTAGGGAGAAACAGACTTTGCACAGATAATTAAGCATTTAATTATTTAATGTTAATAAGCCCCCATAAATAAATAAGAGGTGCTAAAAAGCGTATAAATGGAAATTAGAGTTAGTGTGAGGGTTTGAGAAAAGAGCATAAGGAAGAGATTGGAAAGATGAATAGAGAAAAAAATTGTGAAGATGGAGATAATAATGAAACATATTACCTACCATAAAAATAAGATGTTTGGCATTAGGAGAGATGAAGTATAAATTGTCAAGAAGCTTAGAGTTCTATTAAGCACTCAAAATTATGACCTCATAGAATAAATCTCTATCTAGTTTTTAATTTCTTCTTTCATCTTCATTTTATCTGACCTACAGCTTTTATTGAGATATAAGATTTTTAAGGTATTAATTATCTTCACAGCATTGTGACTTCCCAAAAACATACAGAGGAAAAATCTTTTCTATAGTAATACAAAAGTACAAATATCAAACATTTTCCTGCACTTTAAAAGTTCTCTGAGGCACTTGAGCTTATTTGCAAATGAATCTTTTATAGTGGTCTCAGAGGACTCTCACTTACTGCAGCATTTTGTCTTTCACAGGTGAGAAACTTCAAGTGCCTACCATAATTTTACTGGAGCCTTTACTATCTTTTCAAAGCAGGTGCAGAAACCTAAAGAACCCTAATAGTCATCACTCAGCAAGATTTTTATGTATGTAATACTGAAAGAAAGCTGCAGATTTGACTTGAGATTACCTTAAAAATATCCTAGGAGATTTGAGTTACAACTCAGCAAATTGCCTAACATAGTCTATTTTATACAGAATTACATTGATTATCTCTTGTCAGACTTCAAGAAATTTTATTTAAATTTACACTTACATGCATATTCTGAAAAATACTCTTACTGATAAATAAGGGAAGTGATGCTTAAAACAAAATACAATATTTGTATATAGGACAGAAAATATAGATCTTAATCCATCTTGACTGCTGCAACAAAATATCATGGACTGGGTGGCTTATAAATAATAGAAATTCATTTCCCAGAGTTTTGGAAACTGGTGAGTACAAGAGGAAGGTGCAGGCAGATTCAGTGTGTGGGGAGGGTCTTCCTCCTGGCATATAGCTTAGAGTGCTTAGCTGAGTATTCAAACAGAGGAAAAGAGGTAAGATCTCACTGAAGCCTCCTTAATAAGAGTTCTAGTTTCAATTGAAATGGTTTGACCCTCATGACCTTATCAGATCTCAAAGATTCCATCTCCTAATAGCACTGACCTGGGAGTTAAAATTTCAACATGAATTTGGGGAGAACAAAAACATAGCAGTGTGGCATCTTAAATAAGACTCCAAAATATATGTTGTTTTCTGCTAATGTCATAAATTGTATTTACCAATTGTTAACGCAAATGTACCAGAAGAATTTTTGTCATAAAAGTGACAACACTCATGCATTACCATAGTGATTGTATATTTCTGACATAATATTACACTCAAAAAGACAGATTATTTCACCATGAAATTCTGGAAAGGTGATTGAGATCTCAAAAATATTAGCAAATGGATATGTACGACTTTACCATTGAGCTATACTCCTAGCCCTTTTTATTTTTTGATTTTGAGACAGAGCCTTGATAAATTGCTTAGGGTCTTGCCAAATTATAGAGGCTGAACTCAAACTTGTTATTCACCTTCCTCAATCTCTCAGATTACTCAGATTACAGGCATGCATCACTGCCCCTGGCTGGTAGTATTTTTTGAGAAAGCTTCATATTGGTTTCTAGTGGCTTTACATTAGTACATTCCCACAAGAAGTGTATAAGGATTACAACTGTGACATCCACAAAATTAGGGGTCACAATAGTAGGAATAGTGTGAGCAGTTTAAATAGCTTTAAAAGATGGTAAAACACAAGCCAGGTGTAATGGCTTATGCTTGTAATGCCAGTAGCTCAGGAGGCTGAGGCAGGAAGATCACAAGTTCAAGGCCAGCCTCAGTAAGTTATCAAGGACTTAAGCAACTTATCAAGAACCTAGCTCAAAAATTAAATAAAAAGTCTAGAGATGTATCTCAGTGGTTAGGTATCCCTGGGTTCAATTCCCAGTACCAAAAAAATAAAATAAAAAGATGGTAAAATACAATTAATGAGGAGAAAAGCCAATGGGAAGAGTAAGGCAAAAGAAAAGTTAGAACAGTCAAAAAAAAAGAGGGAAATAATAACCAAAAAGAAACAAAACAAAAAGGATAACAAAATGAAAAAAAAAGAAAGAAAGAAAGAAAGAAAGAAAGTGAATATTTAGAGACACACACACACACACATACAGGAACCAGAAGCAAATACAAAAAAGCATCTTAATGAAAAATGAAAGATTAGTCTCCACTGAGGTGGTTGAAACTCAACAGGAGTGGATATTCACTACCTGAGTGAACCTTCATTTATTTCCATGTCTTCTTTGGCTATGTGCCATTTAGAGAGAGCGATATTGGGATACAAACTTCTTCCTCCTTTTGTGTTGCTTGCTAGGCTGCCAGCTATAGTGACCTGGTGATCAGAGGTAGCTGAAATCACTCTGTTTCCCTGCTCACCAGAACAATGTAGCATGGAATGGAAAGTACCTTCTACTGGAGTTCACTCCAGACAGATTAGTATGATATACTCCCAGGGTAAGCCTGATGCAGAGTTCAACACAAGAAGCTCTGGTAACTGATGTCAAGCTCTAATTGGAACATTGTATCAGCTGAAATCTATTCTGGACAGATTAGATTGACACACTCTCACAGACAGGAGAGTGTTGATTTTGGATGCATGTCAGGATCTCAGTTAATACCTGAGAATTCTTGTGGTGCAGAGCAACCAACCACCCTGGGTGGATGGGGCATGGCAGGTTCCATGAACTCAACTTCACACAATCACAGCCTTCTGAGGCCCAGTCCCTACATGCATACCTGTTCAGTTTCCCTGACCTTTTCAACTGTTTACTTGAGCCATCAGAGTCAAAGAGAAAGTTGGCTGTACTCCCTATCTCCTACCTAAACCCCACTGCATTCAATCTTCTCTATGCCTGTTTCAATGGTGTTTTACCAGGGCCACTCTAAGCCATATGATAGGCTCCCAGTGGGTCAACATGGCAATATTTGCTGAGATCTGCAGGGTTCCCACAGCATCTAGCTCAGGCACAGTCTCCACAAGTTGTCTCTCTGCCACAGCTCTCTACTCACAGGTAGAGAAACACAGAGCATTTATACAAGCTCACTATGCAACTTCTGAATCAGCTAAGTTCAGACCACCTTCTTGTTTTTAACCAAATCTTCATGCCAAATTCTCCCACTTTTTCACTCTCTTCTCCTTTGTGTTACCCCTCCCCTTTTTACCAGGCCTAGAGTCACTGCTGCTGCCAGTTTGGAACTAATATTAGGCCTTGATCTGCTGCTCACCTTCTGTTGAAAAGAGCTGACTTTCTGGGGCTCTGCATATCTTAGACTATCCAATATTGAACATAAATTCTTTCCCTCAGCCACTCACCTCACTGAATACCTGCTCACAGCTGCTTCATTTCCAAGTCATGGAGAAGCTGGCAGTATATCTACACCTAGATTTTGGCTCCTGCTCCATAGACACTCTCTTGCCAGTATTTATCTTCAATAGTTTATGATGCCAAACTGTATATTCCACTAAATCTATACAAGGACAATGATTAATTAGGTAAATAGATCATGCGTGTGGGGAAAAATCAATTTTTATTGACTTAACAACATTCTTGACATATTTTTCTTTCAATCTGAGATAAAATACTTAAGTCTCCCTCCCTGTTTTTCAAGGCTTCTTTCCTGTAAAATTGCTTACAAGACATATTCAGTTCTTAAATGATAATTTTCCATGAATATTTTGGTGTTTCTGAATGGTCCAGGATTTCTGATTAAAGAAAACCAACACGTAGTATTGAAATCTGATTCAATAGCAAAAAGAAAAAAAAAAAAAAACTCTTTGTGAGCTAGTGATAATGTTTCCCCTTAAAGAATTGATAGTTTCTAACCTCCTTCCCATTTGTTTACAATCTAGGGTAAAGAATCCAGAAAGCCACTTTTCCCATCTACAGAGATTTGTTTTCATGCCAGGGTTTTTAGCTATATAAGAGAAGATGGATTTATGTGCCATCCACCCTAGCTAAATCCCAAAGTCTCATCATTCCTTCATGCTGCCTCTGTGGTCCAAATCCACTGCACTCAAGGATTATTTGCTGTTGATACCAGTCTTGGAAATCTGGGTCCTAGTTCCCCTGGTGTAGAAGATTAAACACCCTAGAAATGCGAACATAGAAAGCAAGTTTTATTTAAGAAGACAGAGAATAGAAATAGACTTCTATTGAGAGAATTGGGGCCCAGAGCTGGATGCTCAGGAGGCAATGTGTCTTGCCTTTTTATAGAGCTCAGATTTCCTCTCCCTCTTCACTTCACTGAATATGTACTTAAGGGTAGGAAGGAGCTGCTCAGGGGGTAATCATTAGCAATTCCTTCTGCTGGGAAGATTCCCCTGGAAGGTGTTAGCAACCTATCAAGTGGAAGAAGTGAGCAGCCCATTTACTTTACTTTGATAATCAGTCTTCATCTTTCAGACCAAATCATGTACTATCCACACTGACTACCTGTACTTCCTACCTGTCTCACTGTAACCTCATTGCCTGATGGAGATTGCGGCTAGGAGAACCACTACTAAGATGTTCTGTGAGTAATATACAGAATGTCTTCTGATCTTAAGATTTCATGTTTCATATTAGAATCTCTAACTTGACACATAAAAGCAAGATTCAAAGACAAAAGGATGAGAAAAAAGAAAATTCTCTTGCTAAAGGTTTCCTTTCAAAGGAAGTCACATTTTAGATGTGATCAAATAAAATATATACATAGACACAGTATTTAAGGACAAATAAGTTGAAAAATTATCAGGGATATTGAGTAAACTGTTAAATTAGTATAAAGACAATTAGTTTGATTCTCTCTTCCAACTTTCCCTTATTAAAAAAAAAAAAAGAAAGTACAGAATACAAAAAAAAATAAATAAGTTTCTATATAAGGAAATGCAACCAATCTGAAAAGGAACTTGGAAGTATAACAAAAAGTTGAATTCCAGATGACTAAAAGCCATCAGTTTTAGCCAATCTCAAGTAGCCAATTCATCATGCCATGCCCAAATAAGGCTGACCTTTCATGATAGCCAATCAGGTGATTTCTTCACTTTGCCTTTGTGTCAGTTTATAAAAGCCTGTGTTCAAACTGCTGAGGAGGATTAAAACTACTTAATTACAAAGAACGAAATTATTTAACTGTGGTTTTTGCCTTTTTTATTTTAATCTCAAGGTAAAAAGTGGCCCATTCTTCTCTAACACTGGTAAACGATTTTTATGTTTATTCCAGACAAGAAAAATGTCCTTTTTGTTTCCTATCCCTGCCCATGCCAAATTTCTGCTTTAAAGGCACAATTTGAACATAGTAGATAATATTGCAATGTTTTGAATTCAATACCATTTTTTGTATTGTCCAGGTTACTTTGACATAACAGAAGACATTAAATATACACCAAAACTTGTCAAGAAGAGTTGTTTAGTAGACTCTAGTTAAACAAACTGGAACTTAAAAGTCTAAAGTCTCTATAGTTGTAATTTAAGGAGTTTTAAGTTATTTTATTACTCATGTCAACTTCTCTGTAGAGATCAGAATCCTAGACCCATTTAATCCAACTTGTCCTTATTTTACCTATATCTGTAGTATCTATAGCTATAAAGGTATTTTTGTACTATGCTGAAATTCTAAGGTTGTTAATATTCCTGTCCTTCTAGAGACAATATTATCTATTACCTTATATTTGAGGTTTATAAATTATAGAGCAAATAATAGGCCTGCTCCCTAGGATGATTTTCTAGGTATCATTTTCAAATGAGAAGTATAGCCTTGCACTGAATTTACCATACATAATTAATGACATATCTGTCGTAGTTTAGTTATATATTAAATCATCTAATTATGTCCTTTCAGGAAAGGGATACATTCTTGAACCCAAGTAAATAAGTATACAGTCATGAAAAGTGATGGAATATAATAAGATACTTGGTAAATATTTAAATACTATTGCCATTGGTTTGAGCTCATTTTAAAATATGGTCAATGAATATTTATCATTATTTTCTGAAGTGTTTAATATAGATGTTTTTATTTTCTTGAAAAGTATTAGCTTATAGACTCTGAAAATCATTTTACTAAGATAATTTTATTTAATTACAAGTGTGAGTTACGAAGCAATCTCATAAAAATAAATGCTTCCCTCCTTTTTTCTTTAATGTAAATTGCTTATCACATCTTACAAAGTCTTATATGGACAGATTCCTCCCTAAATTCTAGCATTTTTCTTCTTTCTGCAATATTTACTACACTTTAGTTGTATACACATTTCTTTTTTTTAATTAGAGTGTTATAATTATACATAGTATTTGAGTTTCTTTTGACAAATTTTAACAAAGAATTTGATTTCAGGCCTCCACCCCTCCTCCATCCCTTTTATTACTCCTCTACTGATCTTCTCTTCACTCCTTCATTTATGTATTTTTGTATTTTTGATTTGTACTTTCTACATAACAAAGGAGATCTTCCCTTTGATATATATATATATATATATATATATATATATATATATATATACACAAACATGCATACATATACATACATACACTTTGATAATCAGTATATATATGAGGTTTGTATACATGATTCTGTTAGATTCATTTCATATTTCTTTCCCTTTTCATTCCCTCCTCCCTCCCTCACATTCTACTTCTATTCACTGGTCTTCTCTATATTTTTATGATATCGACCCCTCCCTACTGCCTTCTTTCCTTTATTTTGTTTACCAGCAAATTCCATGACTTTTCCTTTATAAATGAGTAAAACTCCATTGTGTATATATCAATATCTCTTGATTCATTCATCTATTGACAAGCATCTGGGTTGAATCCACAATTTGGTTATTGTGTTTTGTGCTGCTATAAACATGGTAGTGGCTGTATCTTACAGTATGGTGATAGTTTTGCAAAAATGTATTTATCAACACGAAATTTTGCAAGTTTGCCTCTTTATTCCTGGGTAATTGATTCTTCTTTTGTTAAATTTGAGTTATGCAGTCTACTTTCATGATGTTTTCTTCTAGAGTAAAAAGAAAAAAAGTTAAGTGTACTTTTAGAACTATCTGATATAGTTCAAGTCATGGTGATGACACAATCTGGTACTCTGTGGGTGCATAAAAGGTAGGAAAGGGAATGCTGTATACTTAATTAGAAGAAATACATGTTGAAGGAATTGTGTTGAAATATCAGGATGTTCAAACTTAGTTTTAAGTAGTGTAAAAGCAATATATATCTATTATATTTAATATGCACTGTTCTTAAATATAGGTGGAGATATGGACATGACATAGTAAGTAGTGTTAATATAATATCCTTTCAATATATTACATGTCAGAAAATTTTGTAATGAGACATTGATAAACAATATAAAAACATGAAATGCTGGGTATTGTATTTAACTTATAACTAGATATACCTTAAATTATACACAAAGATTTGCTCTGTATATTTTAAATGTAACCTTATGGACTGTTATTTCATAATGTACAAGCTGGAGAATTCTGTGCTAAGTTAACAGAGAACACACAAAGATCACATAAAGGTAAGGTTTGAGTATGTAAACCATCCATTTTTTTTTTAAAAGAAGTAGCCATTGAAATTCTACTGAGAATAAAAAAAAAAAACTTTAATGTGCTACATCTTTCTTTCAGGGTTCTACACCATTGTCTTTGATATTATGATAATATGCATTAAAATAAGCTTTTGTGTGATTATGAGGACTATAGGAAATAATGGTATCTCTTTTAAAGGTTACAGATATGCAGAGGATTAGGTTTAAATATCAACTTTCAAGTATAAAAAGGTAATTTTTCTGCACATACATGTATATACTTAAAATATATTACTGTAAAAATATTATAATTATTTCAAAATAAAATAGAGTGATTTTCCAAGAAAAAACAATATCCAGGAATTAATGCTTCAGAGAATACAAACATGAGGAGCATGTCTATAAATTGTATTTTAGTAAACAAGCCATGCTTAGAAGAACATTGTGAAAAAAAAGGTTTTGAAGAGTTGTCAACTTCAGTCATAGCCACTGTCTATAACAAAGAGATCCATAGTTGGTTACAGTATGAACCATAAGTTTGAGAAAAAAAATTGTAAATAGAGTCACTAGTTTATCTGATAGCTATTAAACTGTTTCTTATAATTAAAGACATAAAATGGTTATCTTGATGTTAGAGTATAAATAAATTTTTTTGTATGGAATAATTTTTACCATGCCTAGAATTGATTAAATGCTTAGATTTTTTGGACCACATACTGTGAGTGTCTCCACAGCACCAGACTAAAAATCTAAAATTAATTTCAATTGCTTCTATCCTCAGCTTCAATTTTAAGACATTGACAATAGTTATGTATTCACTTTAGATATTTGGTACTTTTCCATTTCAGGTTGCTTTGATACAAAATCTCATTACTGCTGTCAACTACCTAATCATTGACTTGAGAGTTACTTTTACTAATCAACTTAACATTTACAAAAATTCTATTGAATCTTAAGTTCCTAATCCCATAAAATTAAAATGTTATCTTTATGACATAGCTTTTTATTGCTAGAAGTAATAACTTTATTATATTAAAGTACATAAATACTAAATAGATTAAAATTTTAGCTTCCCCTCCCTCTCATTCCTTAGTCATAAAAAGTTAACACTTTGGGTTTTATTCTTTCACGTATTTGTACTACAAACATATGAGTATTTTTAACTACAAACATAGAAATATTTATCACTGTAAATATATTAATAATCATAAACATATTATTTACATATGATATTTAGTATAGTATACTTCTGCTTATCATGAAATATATTAAGTAAAAATATTATTTAATATTTAATTTTACTTCACTATGAAATTAAATATTAATTTAATAATATTAATCACTGCCTCATTTCCATGTTTGTGAATGAAAATCTAGCTCATTCTTTTTAAAAACCTTTACACTAGTATTTAGCATGAAAAGGGATACAGTTTCCCTCTGAGCTTCCTTATAATATTTTCAGTGATCTAATTATAATCTTTACAACTAAGCATTGCAACAAAATTCAGAGTTAGTGTTTGGTGCACTGTTTTTAAATATGACAGGTTGTCCTACTTTAATCTAAGAAGGTGAATGAGAAATGATCAGAGGAAATATGACATTTAAATAATGTCATCTTGTCAAGTGAAGCCTCAGTGATGTTATCATGCTATACAAATGAAGGTTCCACAATAATTTTAAAAATTCAGGAGAATTTAAGCCTGACATGTCACTCATAAATTTAGACATGACAAATTCAAAAGAGACACTTGTCCTCCAAATATCAGCATCATAGTTAGCTTCCATCAGGGAGTTGGGTACACACATGATTCATCCCATTAAATTAACTAGCTATTTGGTATTTTATTATTGGAATAATTCTTCCCATATTTAATTTGTAAATTTATTTTTATTTTATAGCTGCTTAGAAACCATAATCATAAGAGTTTATAATCATAAGAGTTTGTTTTCCAAACCACATTTATATTGAATATTTTAATATGCCATTTAAAAGACAGAATTAATAATGATTTGATTATTTTAAAGAGGCCAGTCCTTGCCCAATTATAAAATAAAGTAGCTTAAAAATCAGCTCAACAAAGATTATATGTTATCTAGTTATTGTGTATCATACTTTTAATTGATAAGAGTATGTATGGCTTTTACATTTCGAACTTCTACAGTGTTGCAAGTAAAAATGAAAACATATCTAGTTCTTTGTATAAAATAAAAAAAAATACTTAAAGGAAGAATTTCTCAATATCATTGACAACCCAAATGAAAATATATAATGTACAATCCATTAGAATACTGATGATATAATTTATCAATCATGATTTTCTCCCATGGCTATAATTTTTTTTTTGCTAAATAATATTAGTTTAATATAAACATGAGGATGAACATATTTAAAGGTGAATGGCAAATTATCTTACATTGTATATAAACACATTGTTTTTCCTGAATAAGATGTAATCTTGATGAAGAATAATTTGGAAGAAGGCCTGAGAAATTAGTCTTTGAATTAAAGCATTAAATTACTTAGGAAAAAATAAATCTGTCTAAATTTTAATGTAGAAATAATTCTTTAAGGGATTTATTTGGCTTTTTTTTTACAAATAGAAATTATTCAGTCAACATGCAGTTATTAGATATCCGTGATAAAGGCAAACAAAGGCCTTTCAAACAGCGTCAAAATATGTTTTCTTCAGAACTCTAGAATTAACAAAAAGGTTGCAACAATATAAAGCATACTTATTCAAGAAACAGACAAACACTCTGGTTCATTTCTCTAATCCCAGCAACCCAGGAGGCAGAGGCGGGAGAATAGCAAGTTGCAGGGCAGCTTCAAAAACTTAGTGAGACCCTGTTTCAAAATAATAAAATGTGCTGGGGATGTTGCTCACTGATTAAACATTCCCAGGGTCCTAGTCTCATTTTTTTTTTTTTTGTAAAAACTATATTAGTTTTTGACAATTTAGCTTGTCCTTTTTCCATCCTCCTGTCTTCTAGACCTTTAAGATGGCAGTGTGAAAAACAAACAAACAAAATAAATAAATAAATAAAAAACCTAGCAAACCAAGTAGCCATTGGAAAGGAAAGGTCTAGGATTTAGCTTACTTAATGGCTTATCCTCAGAGAATTGTCACTCTTTTAACATGTGTGACAGCAATTTTTCAAAGTACTATTCTCAGAGCTGATTGTTAATAGATCTTATTCTGAGCTTGCCCAACAAAGACCTACTCCTCAAGCAATTGTCGAAAAATTATTGGCAATTATTTAATATTATAGTTAAATAAGACAATTTTACCATGGTAGGGACTTTCTCAGAACAAAGGAAAGATAACATGACACCATTAGTATCAATGTGTATGTTTCACAACACTGTTGCAACTCTATAGTATAGAAATAGAATGCCCAATTAAAATGTGTACTACCTTATATGGGAGACAAATAACTAGCATGAAAAGAGGAACTAATAAAAGGTATATAAAGCAACATCCTGCTTTGAGTGCTCAGACTTTGGATAAGAATCTGCAAAGGCAGTGCTGGCATTAGTAAACACCACTTCCTACTGAAGGCCCTGGTGTCCTGTCTATGTGACAATCCTGCAATATTACTTATTGGGAAAAAAATAAGATGTAAAATATTTAGAAGGAATATGTGAGATAGTGGCTTTGAATTTTCTTCATTTTCCTAAGGACCTAAAAGATCATGTGTACATACAAGATTATAAGCATGCTCAGAAAAGCCCAAAGGATAAATGAATCCCTCACTTTTGCTTGACTTTGGGAATCTATGTAAGTGATATTTGAAGACTTGAAGACTAAAGTAGAATTGTAAATTGCTTATAAAGGCAGATTGAACACCAGATCAAACCCAGAAACAGGGCCTTGATAAAGACCAGAAGATTTATTAATTCATGGCATTTAAGGAGATCCTTGTCCAGTCATTATCTATTTACTAAATTAAATGAGTAGATAATTCAGTCTCCATCAATGTCAGGAAATGAAAACCTATGGAATCATTTTAGGAAAATAACTACACAAACAATAAAAACAACAAAGTCACGTATAATGAAGGCTAGAGAAGAGAGGAAGTATGATGTTCAAAATTTTCTCTTTCTATTATCCAAAAGATGGTGTTTCAATGAAAAGTATTTTAAAAAATACAGTCAAACAACACAAAATTAAAAGCTATAAAAAGAAAACAAAGTGATTATTACAAATGGTTATAGAGTAAGAATAGATATTGGACTTACTGGTCAAGGATTTTCAATTAGACATGTTAAATGTGAAAAGAACTAAAGGAAAAAATTATATTGACATATTACCAAATACAGAATATAAGTGAAGAGAGAGAAGTTCTGAGAGAAATGAGAAATTGTGAATTTGAAAAGTACATTAATTGAAATTCAAAATAATCATTGAAAAAAATTAATAGTAGATTTGAGTTCACTGAAAAAAAGAATTGGCAATCTTGAAATCAGTAAATTTTCAAAAGCCTGAGGGGCAAAGATAAAAAAGAATGAGGGTCACCATAACATATACCTAACTCATTCATAACAAAATAACAATAGAAGAATCCTGAGAAAAAAGAGGCAGAATGAATATATGAAAAAATATATGGTCAGAAAACTACATACATGTTTAAAAATCTGATTTTACATACTCCAAAAAACTCTTCAAAAGTCTTCAAATAATATGAATTAAGAAATATTCACACCTTGACATGTTATAGTCAATTTTTCAGGAGCCAAAAACAAAGGGAAACTCTTGAAAACAACATAGGACAAGTGCTCATGACATACAATGGATTCTAAATGATAGTGGACTTCTAATAATAACTGTGGAGACCAGCAAATAGCAGGAAGATATTTTAAAATTGTTGATAGAAAAAGATCACCACTCAAATATTTGATATCCAGAAAAAATAATCCTTTAAATCTGAAGACGAAAATAAAACAGACTTTCCCCAAAATGAAAATTTTTAAAAATGTGAAGAATTTATTTTAAGAGAGCTGTGGTATAAGAAATACTAGAATATGTTTAAGGCTAAAATGAAAGTATTCTGGAAATTAACTATGAACTATTCAAAGACATGAAGTGTGTAGGTAAAGATATCCATATGGGTAAATGGAAAATATGATAGACATATGTTACTATTTTTACACCATTATCTTTGACTAAAAAGACATCTGCATAAAGTATTTAATATGAAGTTATGTTGATGAGTTACACTGTAAAAAGGAAGTAATCTGACAGAGAGTACAACAGGTGGATAGAAAATGGACATGCATTGGATAAAAATCTTTGTAAATTATTGAAATAAACTAAACTATATAGTTTTGCTTAAATATGTTAATAATAATCCCAGATCAATGACCAAGAAAACACTTCAGTATAGAAAATAAAGGAAAAAAAAGAAATTAAAATGTAGGATTAAATATCCTTAAACAATACAAAAGTAGCCATTTACATAGAAATCAAGAAACATACAAAATATGTGTATATGTTCACAAACACATGCACACACACACACATATATATATACATATATGCATATATTTATATATATGTATAACAGAAATCCTAATTTATCAGTATTTTCATTAAGATGAAACTGGCTGAACATGCCAATAAATATTCAAAGTTATTTTTATTAAATTAAAAATCAAAAAATCCTTTACTAATTAAGAAAAAAAAGAGAGAAGGTCTTGAATGAATAAAATTAGAGAATAAAGGCATCACAACTTATACCACAGAAATCAAATTATTTATATGAGACTATTGTAAATAATTATATGCCAGTAAGATGGACAAGGTATAAGACTGCATAATATTCCTGGACATCTCCAATTTATCGATGTTGAATTATGGAGAAACAGAAAATCTAAACAGACCAATAATGTGTAAGACAAATAAGTAATTATTTGAAAAGTCATCAAACAAGACCCTGGACCTTTGTGGGCTTCTTTGCTATGTTATAAGCTTTTTGTCACTGTGGCCAAATTACTTGACAAGACCCAATTAGAGGATGAAAAATTTCCTTTGGCTCATAGTTTTAGAGGTACATCCATGTTTGGTCAATTCCATTTCTCTGGACCAATGGTGAGGCAGAACATCATGGTGGAACAGTGTGGTTAAAGAAAGCTGCTTAGTTCATGGTGCCCAGCAGCAAAGTCGGGTAGGGAGGGACTACAGTGAAGATGAAGCAATCCAGGGCATGCCCTAAGTGATTTACCTCTTCTAGTTATTTTCCACCATCCTACCTCTCAGATAGTCTGTTCAAATTATTAATCCATCTAATAGAATAAGCCACTTATTTAGTGACAGCTCTTATAGTGTCACCTATAAATATTTCACCTATAAATATCCCTGCTTTCACAGGAGATTTTGGAGGACACCTCATATCCAAACCATAATATCGGCTACATTCCATCAAACCCCTTAAGAAGACATACTTATTCTTATCAAATAATTTTTAAAAAGTTAAAGAAGAGAATAATTACAAATTCATTTTATGAGAGAAGCATTACCATGATATGAAAACTAGACAACGACACAAGAAAAAATCTACTTGCTGATATACCTGCTGAACGTAATGTAAAAATCCTCAACAACACATTAAAGGCTAATATATCATGACCAACAGAGACTCATGCAGGAATGCAAGAATTGTTTATCTGTAAGGATAAAAACCAAATGACCCTTTCAATAAATGCAGAAAAAGCATTTGACAAAACACAACATCAATTTATGACATAAATTCTTAAAAATGTGTTTATAGAAGGAATGTACCACAACACAAAAAAGACCATGTAAAACAAACCCAAAGATAATATCATCCTAAACAAGTAAAAATTTAATTTTTTTTCTTCTAAAATCTGAAGTAAGACAAGGATGTTTACTTTTGTCACTCCTATTTAACATATACCTGAAATCCTAGCCATAGCAATTGGGAAAGAGGAATGAATGAATGGATAAATAAATAAATAAATAATCCAATTAGAGAACTACCCCTGTTTGCAAATGACCTGGTCTTATATATGTAAAATCCTAAAGACTCCACCAAAAAGTTTAAATACCACTCAATTAAAGAGAACTCAAATTCATGGAAAGATAGTCTATTTTTCTGGATTAAAAAAATCAACATTGTATAAATATCCATAATTTCATTGTAATCCCTATGACAGTCTTCAGAGAAATAGAAAAAAGAAGTATTTAGATTTATTAGAAACAACCAATGGTCATGAATACCAAAAGCAAACTGATGCAGAATCGATAAAACTGGAGACGTTTTAATACTTGACTTCTAAAGACACCAAAATTCTTTATTAATCAAAACAAAATGGTTCTGTCATAAAAATGAACACATTGACCAATGGGACAGTATAGCTCAGAAAGAAATTCATGCACTTACAGCTACCTGTTTTTTGATGAAAATACCAAGAAGACACAATGGAGAAAGGACAGATTCATCAACAACTGGTGTTGGAAAAAAAGAATATTCACATGAAGAATTGTAAAATTATATTTTATTTTTCACCATAGGATAACAGCTACTTAAAATGAATTAAAATCTTAAATGTAAGATTAAATATATAAAATTAATGGCACCAAACATCAGGAAAAACCTCCATGTCATTAGTCTGTGAAATGTTTTTAGAAATGTACTAAAATGCAAAAGCAACAAAAACAAAATGAACAATAAGATTATGTCATGTAAAAATCTCCTGCAAAGCAAGGAAATAATCAATGGACTGAAAAGAGAACCAATAAAATGAAAATATTTGCACATTATACATCTAATAAGGTATTAATAATCAAAATACATAAAGAAATCAAACTACTTGGTATATTAAAGAAGTGGGCAAAATATCTGATTAGATATTTCTCAAAAGAAGATTTATAAATGCCCTGTGTTAATGCAGGAATGTTCAGAGATAAAATTATTAGATTTTTGAGAATGATAACCTGTCACTATAGTTTGACAACTGGTTGGTAACCGCAGACAGGTGGGGCATGAATGGAGGAGATGATAATTGTAGGCATGATCACTTTCATATGGAATACATTTGCCTTTTAAAGTTTTCAAGTGTTATTGTTTAACTATTTTGTTCTTCATTTTTCAGTTTTTGTTTTATATGTGATAGAGACTTTAGTACTCCATTTTCAATGAAGTGTAGAACGAATTAGGCAGAACATTAGAAAAATAAATGACTTAAAAAATATAAATTAATTATACATAGTAAAATTCTATTGAATAATTCACTAACCATCAGAATGTATATTTTTTTTCAAATCCACATGCAATATTGTCCAGATAGATCACATAAAAAAGCAAACATCAATAAATTTAAAATATGATATTATGCAAAGCAAGTTACAATCAATAACAAAAATGAAACCCAGAAATTTCCAAATACTTGGAAATTTTTTTTTAAAAGCTTGAAAATAACTAATGGGTGAATGAATACTTCATAAGACACAGGTATTTTACATGAAAGTGAAAACACAGGATATTGAACTTATGAAGTACAGTTAAGTTGTATTTTACTGTGAAATGTATAGCTTAAAGACACCTATGTAAAAAAAACAAAAATTTAAAAATAACATTATGTTATACCTGAACAAAATGCAAAATGCAGAGCAAATTAAACTTAAAGCAGAGAAAATAAGAACATATTAGGGCAAACGTAAGTGAACTATAAAAACAACAGGGAAAACCAATAAAGTCAAAAGTTAGATCTTTGGAAGGATTTAAATTATTAACACACTATTAGCTCTGTTGATTAAGAAAAAAAAAGATTCAACTTACTCACACTGGAAATTAAAGAGGGTACCTTGATAATTGCTTTATAAAAATAAAAAAAACATTGCAGAGAAATACTATGAACAACTATAAACCCCCCAAAATTGCATAACCAAAATGTGTTCACAAAAACATTAACAATACTCAAATCAGAAAGTAATAAAAATTGTGAATGAACTAAAACAATAGATTAAATGAATAAAATTAAAAATTGCTTGAAAGAAAAATTCTTGCATAAATGGCTTCAATGCTCAATTCTAACAAACATTTAAAAATAAATAATTTGAATCCTTTGCAAACTTTTGCAAAAATATAAAGTAGATAGCATTTCTTCATTTATTCTGAGACCAATATTACCTTGATGCCAAAATAAGAGAAATATTTCCAATTTCCTCACCCTGATTTTACAAATGTGACTTGATTATATAACAGAGGAAGATAAGGTATTCAGAATCATCAGCAAACCATTCAATGCCAAGCAGTATATTTAGTTTGCCTTTGTGATGAAAACAATTTAAAATCACTGCTTGAAAAGAATCTCTTTATCTGTTTTAAAATGTTGCTCAAAAAGTAATGATCCATGATAAAAGCTACAAATTATTTCAAAGCATTTGATGTCAAAGACAGATTTCTGTAGAGATGATTAATTTATGAGCCACAGTACTAATTTTTTGAATTTTAAGAAATATAAAAACAGGAGGATATTATATTTCTCTTCAACAAATAGGCTCATGTTATCTTCTTTCAAATGGTAAAATTTAGTTGCGAACATATCATAAACTAAAATCTAAAGATGCTGTTTATGAGACTAGTCTTTTTTTTTTTGCCTATTTCTAATTTAGTAACAGGAAGAGACATTCAGTAGTAGTAACACCTGGAGTTTCCACTGATTCTAAGGTTGAAGGGAAAATTAAGTCTTTTTCTTTAATTAGCCCTAATAGCCTTCTAATAGAAGTAGGGCATATAAACAGAGCTGCTAGGAGGGAAGCCTAGAAGCAATTTAGATCAGTGTCAAACATAAATTATGTCTAAAGGCTTTGCATTCTAAAGACTCCAGCTAAGTTAGGAAGAGCTATTATAATTAAACCCATCTATAAGGCCAGACTTTGATTATAAAAACCATCTTTTAGCATCAAAGAACATTTGAAGTATCACACCTGAGAGTGATTGCTATAAAAAATGTTTAATTGAACTTTTTAAATAATAATAGTAGCAAATAATTTTAAATTATACATGAAAGAATAAGCACACTAATAATAATAATGTATGTATTGAGTTAGATATGGAAAATAATTGGTATAGCCTAGAGATATCCCTGGATGAACAGATGGATTTTTAAAAGCATTGAAATAATTTTATTCCACATTTACTTGACACTATAACATATATCAAAATTTTACATTTTATTATTTGGTTCAACAAAGTTCAATAAATATGAATTCACTATCTCTTAATAGGTACAATGTTAGAAATTAAGTAAAAATTGTCACCATATAGTATCAGAAAAATAACCAGTTGAAATATAAGCAATTAATTATGTGGTAAATATATTAAAGTTTCAAATTAATTTATTTTTGTATCTGATTGTTTCTTACCAATTTTCCTCTTTTATTTGTGTTTCCAGGATAGCTTTATCACAAAATTTTTTTTAAAAAGGCTGCTTTTTGGGTCAATCTTTTGATTGTGCAAAAGAAAGGGAACTGAATGAGAAGAGGGAGGTGAGAGAGGAAACTATTCTTCACCTGGAATAATGGTCCATCTCTGTCAAGGAGATGAAATGTATCCATTAGAAAGTGGAAAAAATCCTGAAGAAGTGTATACAATTAAATTTCTCATTTCTTTGGTGAAATAAGAATGCAGGGGTAGATTCAGTTCAATTTTTAAAAAATCAATTAATATATATTTTATACATGACATTGTGGTATAAGATTCATAAATGCTTTTAGTTGTGTTATATCTGGTAAATGTTCAGCAGATGGAATATGACTATTGCCATGATTTTTTAAATGGTACAAACATAAATAAAAAGGGAGAATAAGGAAAATTAAGAATAGCAAGAAACTTAAACAGAGATAAAATATAGTTTTATAATGAACAAAATACAAAGGAAGAGAAAACAGAGTAATGGATAAGAAATATAAACAAGAAAAGATGTGCAACAAACAGCTGTGTAGGTTCTGACAGAATAGGTCAGATAAAAGCAAGGATAATAGAATTATGGACAAATAAAACAGAGAAAAATAGGGAGGCAAGGAGACTATAGATACAATGTTGAATTATATTTATAAATATTTGTACTGCAAAAATTTTTTTCTAATGATTATAAAGTTTATTGAATGTAGATTGCCTTTAAAATTAAAAATTATATAAGCATCATATATTATTACATATTATTTTGAGTATCCACTTTACCAGAAATATTAACATTTTTTGTTTAAATGGTCAGATTTTATCTAAATGTGTAATTTTGCTCAATTTTTAAAATTCAGTATAATTAATTTGTGCTTCCTGTATTATATTTCTCCAAAGTTATGGCAAATGTCATATTTATAATTCTATTCTCACAGTAGGAAAAATAAAGAAAACTCAGAATAACTACACAGTTTAATCCACTGGAGAGCACATCATAAGAATCAAAGCAGAATATAAGTTCCAGGAAAATAGAAACTGTGTTTTATTTGTGTTGGTATCCATAAAACCTATTGAAATGTCTTATGTGAATAAACAAAACACATGAATGAATCACAGAACATGTGGGCCAATGAGGGAAGTAGGAAGCAAACTGCCTTTTACGGAGTGCATGCCAGGATGTGGTAAGCATTCTACCTTTGTGATTCATTTAATCCTCATAACTGCCTCTGTGATAGGAATTATCCTTTTCATTTGAATATTAAACTAAAGTTCAGAGACTCTTAGTAATTCACCCAAGATCACACTGTTGTTCCATAGCATGATCAAGCTTCCTGTTAAACAGTTTAATGGTTTTCAAGCCCATTTCTTTCCAGGACATTGTGCTACATTCCAAGTAACATTTTCATAATTAAATGATTAGATACCTTAAGCTTCACAAAATTCTACCCTTATTAACATAGATTCTTCTATTTATTTGTTATGCAGGATTATTCACTAGACTGCATCTTACAAATTCATAATCAAATTAAATTGAATACATTGCATACAGAATTGCATAAGAAGTCCTAAGAATGTTTCTAGTCCTATATGTGGAATCAGCTAGCAACATGACTTTGGGAAAGTCATATATCTTTATTATAGTTAAATCTTTTAAAACATGACATTTCAATTAAATATTCCTTGTAATCTGTTTAGATAATGTTATGGCTTGGATATGAGCTTAAAGCTCCTATGTTAATGCAGGAATGTTCCAAGGTGAAATGATTAAGCTTTGAGAGCATAATCTAAGCCTTTGGATGGATGAATAATTTGAAAGATTACTGTACTGGGTGGTGAAAGTAGCAGAAAGAACATGGCTGGAGAAGGAGAGTCATAGGGGTCATAGGAGGTGGGTCAGTGGGGGCAGGCCCTTGGGGATTATATCTCATCCTTTTGACTCTCCTCCACCTAATTTTCTGGCTACTATGAGGCAAGCATTTTTCCTCCACCATGCCCTTTGGCTAAGTCCATTTTCATCAGGCCCAGAATGATGGAGCCCTTGAACCATGGACTGAACTTCTGAAACTAAACTCAAAAAATGTTTTCCTCTTCTATGTTGTTCTGGTCAGATATTTTTCTCACAAATGATGGAAAGTTGACTAACACAGATAAATTAAAGTTTTCTTCAACATTTACATCATGTATATTCAACTATAAGTCACAGCATATTATAATACAAACACTTGAGTGGCATAGTCCTTCATGTCTGTCTTCAATGTATTTCACTTGCTGTGAGGAATCCTACCCATTTCATAAGGTCTAACTGGCTTCATCATGGGCACAATTCTTGTTTGACTTGGTATTTGTGTAGAAGGTCATTGGCTGACATTTGCTTCATTTGCACTCTAAACTCCTTTCAGTTATGTGTTCATCTGCTATTTTCATTTACATTTCTACCACAGTGTCTATGAAGTATTAATATATAATTGGAAATGGTAACCAAAGTTTAAGGGATGATAGTAAACCACATTAATTTATAAATGCAAGTTATATTCCATACATATATTTTATGTGTATATATGCATGAATATACAAAAGTTGATATAATCATACATATCAATGCCCATTTTACTTTGAATACATACATACATGAGATTTTTATAATTTATTGTGTAAAGAGATTATTATGTTAAACTGGATTTATCTTGTCACTATACACAATCTTGATAGGCTCATTTTCTATGAAGGAGAATTCTCAACTTATTAATAAAAACATTTCAACGGTGAAAAATTTCCAAGACAAAGTATTCTAACTAAAATCATATAAAGTATATTTGATAATTAGTTAAGCTTTTAGAATACATTAGGGTTAGTCAATCAAAAGAAAAATACAGAATTTGAAATTTCAAAAATTAGATTTATTGATTCTATACCTTTAATTTTGAAGGAAATGTCCATAAAAATTCAAGAGGTTTTTTAAAAATTAAGGTTCCCATTAATATTCATGAGGTTCAACATAATGTAATGAAAAATTCTGTATCTATTTTGATAATAAAATAGCAAACAGAAAATGTAAGCTCTGAGATGTCTTTCATATTTTAGGAAATAACAATCCATATAATAAATCTCCAGATATTGCTCACTACTTTAAAAAAGTAAATTAAACATTATTCTGGGGAAATATTAGGAAGTATTCTGAATAATTTAAAACAAAAACTCTATTTTCAACCACTTTGATATGTAGAATGTTGTCCCAAAGAAGTAAGTTAGTATTTTTTCCTATTTAGACCTTCCTTTCTCAAAAATCAAAACACTACATGTAATGCTCAAGGTAGTGACTACAATGAGGAAAACATAGAAATGGTAAAAATAAAATATTTGAAAACTGATTTTTCTGTTTTAATACACTTTAAGAATATTTTAAAAACTAAGTTATCCTTTGTAAAATATTAAGTTATCCTTCTTTATAAATTCAAGTCTCTCCATTGTGTAAAATTAATAAAATGATTGCATACAAAGAAAAATTCAATTCTTTTAATCTTAATACATTTTATCATTTTTGTTCCATTCTTTCAATACTTTAAGTATGTGAGTCTTTTATTCAATGCACATAATTTAGTTATATTACATTGATGCTTTAACATAATACTAAAAGCATATGTGTCCTAAGTTACATATTTTATTGTAGTGACATGAATTCCAACATTTAGCTATATAAGTGCTCAAGAATTAAGAATACTTTATTTATTTGTTTTTAGACATAGGGCCTCACTACGTTGCCCAGACTGGTTTGGAACTACTGGACTAAAGTCACCCTCATGCCTCAGCCTCCCGAGTAGCTGGGACTACAGATGTGCACCAAGATGCTCAAATTAGAATCAAGAATATTTAAGTTTTCTCAGCTTAAATATACTCATAAAAAATGTTTGAAATACAAAACAGAGATGCTCCAGACTATCACAGTCATTTACACATTATTAATCTCATCTAAGAGCTATTCTTATTTTTTCTTTAATTCCAAAGAAAAGACAATAAATTATTAAATGAGAGAATGTAAGTGAGGTGCAATTTCTTTGGTACGGACAGAAAAGTGTGAAGTGCAAAAGGATAGTGCAAAAAAAAATAGTCTGAAAATTCAGGAGACCATACACTTTAGATCTGATGGTGATAAGAGACAAGTGTATTCAGAAAGTGATAATGGAGTTTGAGAACTGAGAGAGGACATTCTGAAGTGACTTTAGTAGTCTTCATCACCTTTTTCTTTCTTTTTTTTCTTCTTCATATTTTACTAAGTGATCAAAGAGGTGGCTTTGTTCTAAGTTAAAATAAATGATTTAAACACAAAATGTGATTATCAGTACATTTATTTAAAGACCATATATATTTTTTTTAATTTAGCTTTCTTTGACATAGGTGATTCAAAGGTAATTTGGGATGTTGCAATGCATAGGACATGTTTATTATTTCACATTTTAAGTTTATGTATCCTACAGCTGAAATATAATACTGTTTTTTGGTACCTGACAGGGATGATTATGACCTTCTGAAAACTTAGTGTAGGTTTTGACAAAACTAGCCTCACCCACAACACCATTGACAATCATACATCTGTGATCAATCTACTGTTCTCTTGCTACTGAAGGAAAGGCATGCACTACAGTGACCTCTGAGGGAGATAAGCACCACTGCAGTTCATATTCCTGACTCCTCTTCTTGCCTGCAGATAAATCTCTGCTAAGGTGAAGTGGAAAGAAAATAGCAAAGGAAGAAAAATCCAGGAGAGGCCCTTTCTTCTTATCAATTCCATAAACAAAATACAAAGATTCTGAATCTGAAGTCAGGAGACAGTAAATCGTTTCCTAACTACCATCACGTTCACAGAAGTACCATGAAAAATTAGCATACAAGAATTCCTTTAGCTGTACATATACAGACTAGAGATAAGGGCAAGATTCCCCTTAAATTCTTGCTAAAAAATCAATGAGCTTTCAGATATTAAGCTTATTATCTCCTCAAGTCAGATCAGAAAGTTATTTTCTTCCATACTGGAAGTACAAAGTCAACCAGGGATCAAATACTTGAATTCCAGTGTGATGATTTTGATTCCTTAAGTATTCCAATAAATATCTTCTTTCTTAGAATCTATTTTGAGAAGAACAAATAAAAAAAAAAACTAAAAATATTTCCTTTAAATAATGCCTTAGAAAAACTACTGAAAAATAGACTTCAACTCTACCCAAAGTATAAACATTTTCAACCTTTTTGTTGAAATATGATAGTTATTACATGAAGAGAAGTGATGCTTAGCAATCAAGGGTTAAAAGATCCACATTTCTTAGGAAACAATAAAATAAATAAAATCAAGTTTCAGCTATGTAACGTGGAGAAATTTGAAATAATTTTATAAGATTGTCTCCATAATAATTTGCAAGTAATAGAGAAACTTATTGTTTTTAAATTATTCAAAATAGAAAATTAAAATATTTGAAAACCCCATACCTAGATCTATATATTTCTCACAAATCATTTGATATTCTAATTACAAATTGAACTTTTACTATATTTTGAGTTTAACAACTCTGTCTATAATTTCTCATTTTTATTGTATATCTTCAGCATTTCTCCTTCAGGCACATTGAATTGCTTATGATTATAGAAATACTCACATTTAAGCTTTATGAAAAATAAAATGTTTTCAAAAAAAATTATGTTCTAATGTAATAGAAATAGAGACTTTATAGAAAATGATATTCAAGTGAGCTGGGTTTTTTTTTTTGTTGTTTGTTTGTTTGTTTTTACTTGCTGTGGAGATGGGCACTTGATCCAGAACAGTTCTTCAAGTATTCTGTACCCATGACTCTGGCTGTTATTGCTGTCCCTGGGGTAAAAGTAGAGTTAAAGCACAAAATAATTATTTGCTTTTTGGCTACTTTTGAGATATATTCCTTTCTTTTTTATCAGACATAGTTAAACCTAGACCTAATGCCAATATTTGGACTAAAATTCATCTGTGCTTGAAGCTTGAAGACTTCCAGACTCCTCAGTTTATGCAAATAAGCATACACCTGATTTGTATAAGCAACACTGATTCAGGATTTTGTTTTTTATAGATGATAATTTTGTCTAGTATAAGAATTAAACTTAAATGTGAAAATCCATGAACTTTGAGAAGTTAGAAAATATTAATATTTCTGTTTGTTCAGATTTAAAAGACAAATATGCATAAACTGTTTTAAGTCATTCTTATGTCAGATGTGGATTTTAAACGTTTTGTTACTAAATTATCACTTCTGTTTTGCATAATATTTATTTTCAAATGGAGAATACCATTGCACCTCATATATTTTGATAACAATAGCTTGAGACAGAGAGAAAAGCAATTTAGCCCACACAGATAATCCACTGTCCTGGTACTTCTTAGCTGCTGTGTAAATACACTCTTCTAAAAAGTTGCAAGTGAAAGATAAGTTGTATATCAATTTGATTCCTCTGATCTGAAATTTTCCAATGCACTCCTTTCAGATGATGATAAAGATAGATGGTAAACACATATCTTTTTTAACCTTCTGTCAGTGGCTTTGCCAAGGCACATGAGATATAGCAGATTTACAGTGTATCAGTAAATGAGTATAACAACCATCAAACATTTCATTTTTATGGTATTGAAGAAGTTTGTTATAAAAAATATAACATAGGGCTTTGATTGATTGTTTCATATTCACTGAATATGAGCTTGGCTGTATACTTTATTGCTTAACTTAGAGATTTCTGCATTACACTCAAACAAAACAAATATTACTTGTACTGCTGCTTCTGCTGCTGCTACTCTTGTAGAAAAGAGATAATGCCTGGACTAAAGATAGTCTAGTGTCAATAGTAATATCAAGTCCAGTAAATAAAAACTTTAAAAGAGGGCTTATTATATGCGAATTTATGTCCTATCTAGGTGCTTTTGCAAATAACTTATTATTTTATCTGCAATTTTGGCATGAAGGATGAATTTAACATAGGATATTAAGGAATAAAGGTAAAAGAAAAAATGAAATCACAAAGATGTGATCTAATATTTCTCGTATATTTTCCTTTCATTCTCTAACTATGACATCAGGATGAACTGACTTTTTAAAATGTTGAAAGACAAAATACAACAGTGGGACTAGGCATCTGATTTTATGAGAGAACTTACAGCACAACCACAATGGAATGTAAAATTGTTAAAAGAGGCTCTTATAGTCATGAATAGAAACCAGTTTGGGTGTATGATTCAGGCATATGATGTGGAAAAAACTAGGATATGTTAAGAATCAAAATTCTGTGTTTATACAGCCAAATATGTCAGTCTAGATTCAATCACGGAAGCAGAGTCACTGTGGTGTTTTGAAATGAGAGATTTATTATACAGATTATGGTACCAGTTGAGAATGAAAAGTCCAGAAGGGGAATGAGAGTAATAGAGAAGTCACTTAGTTATCAGTCTGAAAAGACAATCATGTTCAGACCCAAATATAGGTCTGAGAAGGGGAAATTCATGGTGTGAACCATGAGAAGTTGCTTCTGCTGGATAGCTTCATTTCTGTAGGTTGATGACCAACCATACAGATGCAAGACAGGGGCTCCTGTTGGTCCATGGGTTTTGCAGTTTAAAGAAAAGCTGAGAATATCAATGAGAAGTTGAAATTCAAGGGTTTATGACAAACTTAAGAGAATAATGACCCTTGCTTCACATCTGCTTTTCAAATGTCATGCACATTCCTCTTTGGGCCAATTCTAATCTGGAACTAGAAAGAGAATGTGATTTTTGAAACACATGTTTCCAGCTAAATCATCAATACAGTGAAAAAAACATGACCAAACTTCTGGACCCTTAGAATATCAAGTTGTCTTAAAACCTCCCTCTGAGGACGATATCAATCAGAGAGTATACAACTCTGAGAAAATCATGCAGAATGGCAAACATTCTGTAGAGTAAATATGCAGCACTTTAGCTTGACTAAAGAACACCAATCTTTATCTAAATCTTGGTGTTTATATACCTACAGCTTTTGATTGTGGCTATGAAAGGGTGGCCTATAAAAACTGACTTCAATAAAAGTCAATGTCACCAAAAACAAATTACAAATGATTAAAGAATAACAATTTTTCTAACTAGACAGAAAGAAGTGACTTGAACTTAGCATTGAAACATGAAGAATGACATAAAAAATAAAAAGAGACTGAAGTAGATGAAAAATTCAAGAAGGAGTATTAGCACTGGGAATTAAATAAATGTAGCAGTCTCAGTAGTTTAAATAAATGAGTATATGGAAAGTCAGAGAGGACTTGGACTGACATACTTTTAAATATCATTGCACAAGGAAAAAGTTACTAGTTGGGAAGCCAATGCAGATTCTACAAACAGAATGGCAAAACAGAAAACTGGGAGAGAATAGAATGTTACCTCTAGCTAACTGCCTTTTGCTAAAATAAACTATTCTTGATCAAGAGAAACGAGCAAATAAATAAAAAGGGATCTATTAATAGGAAAATAATGTATGTATGTATATATATGTGTGTATGTGTGTTTACATGTAATATTTTTATATTCATCAATGTTTTAGCTAATTTATGATTATTTATCTATCATGTAATTAAGGCTATTTCAGAATTTTCCTCTAATTTGTATATTCAATTTGAAGCAATTAGTTTTGTTAAAACAGAAATTCTTTTGTGAAGACTAATTATTTTATTTCAAAGTACTTTTAATATATATATTGGTAACTGCTGAACAACTGGTACATTGTCATTCATCTTTTTTAAGCATAAATTGATTATAATATCTCTCCTAAAAATTTTTTTATATATGGTACGTGATATTGTCAGCTGGAAACTGTTATGGTCCAAACCATAACAGATTTGGAATGTCTCCCAAAGGCTATGTGTGGAAGCCTTGAATCCCAAAGCAGAAATGTCACAAGTGTGAATTTGGGGAAGTAATTGGATCATGAGGGATCTAACTTCATCAATGGATTAATTTGCTGATGGTCTTGAAACTCGATTATATTAATAGGAGGTTGTGTAAACTTTAAGAGATTTAGTCTTAATGGAGGAAGGAGGTCATTGGAGTGTGCCCTAAAAAAAACTATTTTCTCAGCCCTTTTTCTCTCTGTCCCTTTCTGCTTCATGTCTGCCATGAGCTTTTCTCTACCATGCCTTTCTGCCATCATTCTCTGCCTTGGAGCAGCCCCTCTGAAACTAAGATAAAATAAATTTTTCTTCCTCTACATTGATTTTCTTAGGAATTTTTCATGATGATGAAATACTGACTTAACATAGATAATGTTATACATGTCCAGCTTTTCTTTTCTCACTACTTTATCACAATGATTGAAAGGCTAACTGCTATATTTGTTGATAGAGTTTCTCGTAGGTAGAGTTCTACATATATTTACATTTTATGCATACATAGGATCCTCATGAGACCTGAACATGAAGCTTAAAACATTTTCTTCCATTTTTAATGCCTGAAAAGTAAGGCGTCAACATATCTGTTTGTATGAGTCCAAATTTTTATATTTAACCAAATATTTTATTGTTGTGAATCAAACTTAGAAGATGCAGTGGTGATAGCTATAGATGAAGATTTCTTACCATCTATGTATATAGTTTGTCAACCAACATTTTAACCAAAAATCCATCTGTTAAAATCTTCTTGGTTGAAATAACTGACATCAGCTCTTATACTGGTTTCTTATATTAAACTCAGACAGTTACATATAAATCTCAAAATCAATACTTGATCATATATACAATAACTGGAGTTCTAATACATCATTACAGGAGAAACTAAATTACAAGAGTTCTAACATAACGTTTGTTTGATTTGGGATAATTCCTGTTGGATTGTAAGACAGTGACTGCTGAGAGCCATAGCCAAGTAGGAATGACGCATGGCAATTTCCTTGTCAGCCTACCCAATGTTGCTTAGAGGGAGGACTCTCCATTGTGGAAATGGGCTTGCCTTGGACCCAGGTCATTTGCAGTGACATTGCATGAATGTTTGAGAGTTTTGATTTGAAAGGTGCCATTGCTCAGGGATTAGGGCGGATCCGGGTTTAGGGTGGATCCTGCTGGGAATAGGGCATATCCTGCTGCCCCAGGCGCCCTGCTCCTTGAGTTCCCCTTGAGTTCTCCTGGGATTCAGAGGGTATTAGGTACGCAGAGCCCGGTGGAGTGTGTGTATTTTTCCCAGAACATGCGTGTAGAGTGCCGGTGAGAGTTCGGGAATAAAGAGTTGCTGTTTGAATCTACAAGGCATGTGGTGGCTCGGTTATTTTGTGCCCAGCCAGACTGCAGCAAGTGACTGCATAGTAATGTATTTCATGCACCAAATTCCATGAAAATATGGATAGATGAACTTGTCTTAAATCTTTTTATTTTATTTACTTTGCCACCACATTCCCAAATCATTTTTGCCTGTACTTATAAAATAAGTTGAGACATGTGTATATATATATATATATATATATATATATATATATATATATTAGAATACTCCAAAAACAATTCCATGTTATGTTTAATAATTGCATTTGCAGTTATATAAAGGTAATGGGATAGTATTTCTCACCAACAAAATATGCAGATATTTTTGAATCTTCAATATTAAACAAGAAAATTGTTACTCCTCAACATTCCTCAGTTTAATTCATTAATGTTTCTTAAGTAAAACTCCATCTGCCCATCACTTGAGTGATCACTGGCAATCTTAAACACGGTAGCTGGTGTGGTTGGCAATTAGTTTTGCTGCAATTCTGATTTTAGTGTGCAGGAAAGCCCTGGTTACATGTCAACCCACTGTCTTTTATGATGGCCCTCTGCTACTGCCATTTTGCCACATCTGTGTAGCTAAGTATAATTCAGCCTTGATTTCCCTGTTCAGCATTTATATGCTCAACTTCTGGCACTGTATCAACTGAGGGCAATCTAGTTGGAGGCCTGACACTCATTCTTCCTTTTGCCAGCTTTCCCCTAAAATTCTGTCCTTCAGCAGTGGCACTACTTGCAGGACACTGGTCCACTATTACCTGTCAGATTCTGAGAATTGCTTGTCATTGTGTTCTCACTGTATCATATCTCACTCAAATTAATACGCCTTTTGGGCACTTCAGCCCTGCTGGAACCAAGCCAGAGTTAAACATGACCTCTTGGATTCAGTGGAGCTCCGAAGTGCCATATTTTTCTGCCAAACATGGCCTCCTTCATCAGGTTACCTTCATCAGTCTTTGTGTTATTCAATTCCATCTGCTTCAGTGACTCTCTCTCCCCTTCTGTTAACACTGCAGTCTGAAAGCCAAGCTTTTCTCTTCTGGACATGATGACAGCATTTCAGTTTTCCCTTTCTGTCACACTCTACGGATCTCATCAATCTCACACTCAAAGCAAGATAAGCATCTTTCAAGCATTTAAAAACTTATTTGGGCATGTTTTTCTGAAGTGTAGCTTCTTATTTTGAACAATCGGAGGTTTATGTGAAGCTAAATAATTATCAACAGATAGTATCAGACTATTTCACATTCTAGGAGTGAAAGAAATATTGATTAAACGGACTCTCAAGCTGTTTTACAACACATAACGCTCTTTATAGTTGGTGATTTCTCAGCAAATCTTCCTGACCTTCTATTTCAATGAAAACAGCTTTTCTTGAAGTTTTACACAGATCAAAAACATGAGATAAAGAAGTGTTAGATGTTCTCTTGTGTACAATACCTGCTTGCTTCACACATTTTCTTTTGAAAGGGAAATCCTGTATGATATAGTAAACAACAATTCATTATAATGAACGCAACTTGTGTTTAAGTTATATTTTCCATACAGGGAGTTGATTTTGCTGACACATCAATAAGAATATACATGAATGAATATTCATCAATATTCCATCACCACATAAATATTTATATAGTCTAAAACTAATTCTGTGTAAATTCTTTTTTTTTTTTGGAACTTTGTTTTATTTTCTAAAATTCAAAGACAGAAAAAAAATATAGTTGTATTCAGTCCTGAATTCTATAGTTCTGTAACTCCAAGACAAATCCAGAGCTCATATAACTAATTCAGTAAGTATGTCTCAAATATGAAATGATAAATGGCTCTATTTTGTTTAGACTTGGAGCTGTTTTGTTTTGAAAACCAGTGTAATATAAATTTCTTGTGAGATTCTCAACACAATAAATAAAACACTAAAATTTAAAATTGTCATTGGCCCATGGCACCCAGTCTTCTCATGAAAAAAAAATTTAAAATTCTTTAAAGGTTAACCTAACTTGTAAAATGTTAATACTTTGACTATATCTTAGAAAAACAAAAAATAATAAAAATTGATATATGGTGCTATATAATGAGAAACAGATACTTTTGAATGTGATTCACTAAATTCAAATTCAGCTTAAACTTTAAGATAAAATATAGAAATCATGTTTATTCTTTAATCTAATCTTTAGAATTATGACTTGATCATGATACATTTTATTCCTTTTTCATTCATACCTCAATATCAAATAAGGAAATACACTCTTAATGTAATGTAATTTTTTTGTAATTTGGGCTTGGGTTAATCCAAAAATAAATTTTAAGTGAGGAGGGGTCACATGAGTTGAGGAGATGTGAAAGGTGGAATAAGGAGATAAAAATCTGTCTTGGATTCCATTCCTAATTACCTATATGAATCTGATGTTTTTAAACAAGTCTGATCTCAATTCCTCTACTATGGTTGAGATAAACTACAGTCCATTGCAACTCTAAAAACCCAATGTTCATATGAATTTAAGTCTTACAGATGCATTGGAATTGCTTTGTAAACCCCAAATCAGGGCATTTGCTCTCATGATGAAATTGTGTATTTCTTCCATTTAGGAGAAGGAGTTTAGATGCGGTTGAGATGCCAACATGATGTATGGGAGAAAAGTGTACCACAGTGCCTCAAGCATAATAAGCACTCAGCAAAATTTAACTTCCCTCTTCTCTACTCTCTATCTGCACAATGTGACTGGAATGATTCCCTAACAATAAATTTGGATGGAGGAAAAAGTGGCAGGGTGATTCTGAAGAGAAGATATTTTTAAAATATGCAGGCTTGTCTGTATGTTGTCATTGGCCCATGGTACCCAGTCTTCTCAACTGACATCTGTGTGTCCTGGTCTAATTGTCTTCTATGCTTGGTGTTCATTTTTAAACTTATACATATATTTACTTCTTAATTACAGCCCTGTACTGAGGACAGTGGAGGATTGCTTCACTGTCAGGTTCCTAAGTAATACTGATTTGATCTGGCTGATAAGAAAGACTTCCAAACAAGCATGTCATATGAGCAAAATATAAACTCATGAAACTTCATGTTGGTCACTTTTGAAAAGTGATTCTCAACAAAAATACTCTCTATTTAGGTGCATATTAGAAAACCTGTGAAGTTTTTTTGAACTACATTTTCCCCTCTTGTACAATCTGGTTAGTGTCTATAACACACTGTAGGTTCTTGTACTTTATTTCTTCTAACTACTGTGGTTGTAGTTTTAACTGATGAGGAAGGTGATAAAACCTTCAAGTAGGAATAAATGAAAGCAAAAATGGTTGAAGATGTAGCATACTGCTACATTCCTTGATTATTCCAAGACTAATTGGTTTGATGTACCCCAAGATTTTTTACATTTTTAAATGTTTCATGTAAACATATTATATATATAAATTATGTGTGTGTGTGTGTGTGTGTGTGTGTGTGTGTGTATTCTCACTCTGATAAGTAATGAGGTGACACTGAAAAGAAATGAACATCTTTTAAATCGTATATTGTTTGACTGGTGAACTTAGGGATGAAGAATTCAAGGTACCTGAAATGTATATGTTTAGAAAACAACTGTTAATCTGTCTGAATATTAGGCCTATGTCAGGGATATTGATAAGATCAAAAAATTACAGACATGTGTCACTTAATATTAGGGATACATACTGAAAATGCATTATTAGATTTTTTTTTTGTATGAGAATCACAGAGTGAGTACACAAACTCCAAAGGCTACTATATCACTAGGTGATATAATCTATGGGAACATGGTCCTATAAGTTATCTGTCATTAACCAAATGACACTATATGGTGCACAACTGTATTTAAAGTTGTTTGCTTTTTAATTTTTTTCAGAGTAAACTTTATTTTCATAAAGAGCTTTGGCTAATAAAAGAAGAAATATTAGTTTAAAACAAAGGTGCATTTTAATGACAAAGAAAGATCTTTTAGGAAACAGTGAGAAAGGATATGTTAAGATTATAGAAGAAAGATAGAGCAAAATTTTATAGCATATGCAGAATGTTTGATGCAGAATTCAAGGGTCACACAACTAGTTAGCATTAATGAGTCTCATTTGTTGTCAAAATTAACCAGATAAATCATTTACCAAACACCATGAATTTTTAACCACTGCATGTTTGCAGAATGGATGAATAAAACATACATATAATAAAAACATTATGATTAATATTTCTGACCTCTAAAGCACATGGATCACACATATAAAAAGGAAAATAAATGTTCTAAAGGAAAGACAATATAGACAACAAATTACCCAAAACATACTTTTACAGGAAAAATATATATATTTGTTATAATCCTGCACTTCACAAGTTATGATTAGTTAATAATTTACTGAGAGAAAAAAATATATATAAATTATGGTCTTCAAAACTAACCTCAGGAATTTTCTTTTTCTGCATTTTTTTCATCTGTTAGGTAACCAGATGTTATCAGGAAATACTAATGTAAAGAATATTATAATTTTTACTTTCTAATATTTGGACAAATTTGATTATTAAGACAAGATATTTTAATGACATAATTACTAAAAAGAACAGACTCTGCTACATGACACAATCAAATAAATTCCTATGTAAAATCCAAGCTGTGGGCTTTTACATATCTTAGAATCCATTATAATTTGCTTGCTTGTTTTTCTTTCTAACTTTTGAAGACATAAGCAATGTGTGAAAAAAACTTTGTTAAAAATTTTCCAGATTCTTAACCCACCATCCTTGGTTCTATTATCACTCCTACGTGGGAATAATTTGAAATAACAGGCTTTGAAGTTTACATTCTATACAGAAAACCCCAGATGCTTAAGTCTCCCATCTTGTTCATATTCTCTTCTGGTTCAGCAGGGTGCAATACAATGTTAGATACAAAAGTAACTTTACATTCTAAGAGTCATGTTTTATATTCTAGGATTCACATTAAGTGTGAAAAAAAAATGAGCTTGTTTTTAACCTTTATTTTTTTTTTTTTAGTTATTTATTTACGTAGTGCTGAGAAACAAACACAGGGCCTCAATGTGCTAGGTAAGCATTCTACTGCTGAGCCACAAGCCTAGCCTGAGCTTTGTTTTTTTAAAGAAATTGGAGATAGTTATGTTTAACCTGATCTAATCATTACACTAAATATACATGTCACAACAACACAATACCTCAATATTTTGTACAAGTTTATGTATTTATATACCAGTAAGAAAATATTTTTGAAATTTAAAATAATTGTTTTCAGAATAGACTTAGGCTTATAGAAAAATTGAGATGAAAATGCAGAAATGATAAAATCAGCTGAAATAATGAAATACTTAATTGACTCTGAAGGACAATTTGGGAGTGTTGACATCTTAACAATAGTAAGCCTTCTAACCTGTGGATATAGAATGTCATTTCAATTATTTACAACTTCTTTATTTCCTCCAACATTTTTTTAATTGTCAGAAAATAACTTTTGCACGTTTTTGTTAAACCTAAATAGCCAATTATTTTTATTCTATTATAAATTGAAGTTTTTTTCTTAATTTCCTTCTTGTTCATTGTTCTTGTTCATTGCTAGATTAAACATGTATGATGCATTTTTGTATATTGATTTTGTATTCATGAATCTTGCTGTATTGTTTATTAGTTTCATTTTCTTTACACAAATTATTTTATTTTACTTAATAAAACACTTTACACTAAAAGTATACACTAATACTTTTTATAGTATTCATAAAATATTTAGTATTCATGATCATGTTTCTGTAGTTTTATCTTTATTTAAAATGTGGATTCCATTTTTTAAATTTATTTCACTTAATGGCTCTGGCTAAATACTACTAATATCAGTCAGATTTAACTGAAACACAGAACCAATAGGAAAACAAAGTGTGTTTTCATGTGTGTATATGAAAAATAGATTTATCACAAGGATTTGGCCCAAGGACTATGAAATCTGGGAAGTTCAAAATCTGTACCCAGACTAGAAGACTAGAAGCACTCAAGCAGGAGTTAATATTGCTGTCTTCAAGCAGAATCTTTACTTCCTTGTGAATCCCTAGTTTTGCTATTAATCTGTTTTGAAAGATAGGATGAGGTCCACTCACATTATAGGATAATTTTTACTGAAAGTCAGCTGATTGTAGCTGTGTGTTAACTTTCTATCACTATGACATACACCTGAGATAATGAATTTATAAAGATAATAAACTTATAGACACAACTCCAATGACTTAAAGACACCCCACTAGGCACCTCCTGTGAAACATTCCACTATCTCCTGTTAGCATCACTCTGAGAACTAATTCTTTACCATATGGACCTTTAAGGACCACTTAAGATACAAACTAAAGCAAAATATGAGTCATGTATACATAATACTTTCACAGCAATGCATAGGTTAGTGTTTGACCAAATCACTGGACACTACAGCCTAGAAAAATTGACTCATTAATCTAATTATCACAACCTACCTTGTGTCAATTTGGTATCATACACATATCCTATCTCAATTTCTAAATTGTTCAAAGAGACATTGGTATGGTTTGAATATGAGAAATATTCAGAGGTAAAATAACTGTTTTTGTAAGATATGTAACTTAATCAGTACATCCCAGTTTGAATGAACTGTTAGCAGGTGGGATATGACTGGAGAAGGTGGGTCACTGAGGGCATGCCCAGGAAGAGTTGTTCTTGCTGCCCTTTCCTCTTCCCCTCTCTCTCTGCTTCCTGACTCTGCCAATGAAGTGAGAAGCTTTTCTCCATTGGGCACTTTTTCCATGATGTTATACTTCTCCAGAACAATGGAGTCAGTCATCTATAGACTAAGACCTCTGGAACCATCAGACCCAAATAAACTTGTCCTCTTCTAAGTTTTTTTTTTTTTTTTTTTTTTAGTGTTTTGGTCACAGAAACATGAAGCTGACTAACACAGATAATCAAACATACAAAGATAAATTTTTACAAAAGTCTGATATGATAAAACAATAAGTATAGTTGCACCATAGCTATCATTTAAGCTTTCTCATCTGTTTATGTTTTTTTTTCTTTATGCACACATTTAAATTATCCCAACTTTTGCATCCCAAATAACTTTGGTCCAGGTCATTTCTTTTTATGCTTCTGGACTTTTTAAATATATCTTTCTCGTTTCATATAACTACAGTCATATACATTTGGCTAGACAAATCATCACAAAATATATGTCTATTTATACTTATAAAGAAATTCAATATCTACAATCCCCAATCAAAACAATATTGACTCGACAGTAAAATAATCATGATATTTCACAATATAAATCTTTCTCAAATTCTTCTAATTCCACAACACATACCATAGTCCTAGATTTTCTGTGTGTGTATACATGTATGTATGCACATACACACATATAGTTTTTTCACCATTTGTAATTACTCAAAACTCATCTTGGATGCTAATTTCTCCCTCTGGATTACTTTTTCCTTCTATTTTGATCAAAAAATTACACTATTTCAGAAGATGTCTCCTGGCATTCAAAATACGTGCACCTTGTAATTCCTATGCATTACACAACAAGTGAAAGAGGCAATCTGACAAAATTCATTTTTTTTCTAGATAAGGCTTTCCTATCAGAATGAAAATTTCTCTCAAAACAAACATAACCATTTTCTTTCTGTCAGATCATGTTTGATTTTTCTTCTTGTGAAAAAACTCAATTCCAACTCCATACACCTTATTTATTTACTTTGACTGATTGTGTTCATTTGAACTGAGATTTCATGGATCAGCTAAATGTATGACTGTGTGAAACTCACAGATTTGCAAATTACAAAATTTAAATCATAGGACAATGGTAGTATTAAAAAAATAACACATTAGTGCAGAGACAAGGTCAACTAGCATTAATAGGACAAACACTGAAGCTCCAATTTGTATTGAGTTTTGACTGAATTGAAGGTTTCTAAAGCATGCATCTTTACTACATTCTGACTGCAGATGAAGTTGAAGGAGCTGAACAGAGAAGAAAAGGTTGAAGCACAAACATCATGTATATCACATTTTAGTTTAGTGTATAGATGATGATATTTTTAGTTCCACAGTTTCACAGTTTCAAAAGCTAAAATATTAGTGTCCATTTCCACAGAGAGAATATGAAAGCACTCCATTCGAGGAAAATTCAAATAGCTCTCAAATCTAGATTCTAATATAGTAAAAATATCTATCAGTGTTTAATTTTAGAACTTTTAAAAAGCATATATCTAAGTAAAAATAAATTTTTTTCAATTGTTCTTGAACTAAAAATGTAAGGATAATCTCTTCATGTTCATAGATTATGTTGTTGTTTTCTTTCATATGGAAAACAATTTCCTGAGTTAATCTATAACTCAACTCTATTGTTAGAGAGATATATATGATAAATATAGGTACACATATATGCAATAATTTTTATTATAACTATTTTACATGTATTTATTTCACTTATTACTGTAACTTATATGTCTCTATGAAAGTTTCTCAGACTAACTCAGCATTGACACACATTTAAAGAAGTATTAATCAAGAAATTGTCTCAAGCAACTAAACTATGGAACCAACCTAGGCACTCTTCAACAGATGAATGGATAAAAAAATGTGGTATATATGCAGGTATAATACTATTCAGTTTTAAAGAAGAATGAAATATTGCATTTTCTGGTAAATGGATGGAGCTGGAGAATATGCTAAGCAAAATAAGCCTATCATGAAAAACCAAAAGTTGAATATTTTCTCTGATATATGGGTGCTAATTCACAATGGTGGGGGCTAGGGAAGAATAGAATTATTTTAGATTTGGTAGAGGGGAGTGAAGGGAGAGAAGGTGCATGGGGGTACAAAGGATAATAGAATTAATCAGACATTATTAACCTATGTACATATATAACTGTATAATCAGTGTTACTCTACATCATGTACAACTGGAAGAATGAGAATTATACTCCATTATATATAATATATCAAACTGCATTCTATTGTCATGTATAACTAATTAAAATTTAAAAATTTTTAAAATGTGTCAAGCAAAAGTTGTTACAGGTTCTACAAAAAGGTATTTAGTATTTTGGAAGCTTCAATCAAGGAAACAGACATTTTGTTCTCTTCAGTCAAGGTCACACTATTCATGAATGTCAACATTTTATTTCATGGGAATAATTTCAGACTGGATATATATTTACACAAAATTGAAGACCTGGACCCTTTATCACGTGCTTATCAAGATCTCAAAACTGCCCATATCTATCCTCTGAATGTAGGCTTCATCAAAGTATAATCAGATTTCCTTTCTCCCCACAAACTCTAAATTTTGTATAAGTATATGATTATGCAAGCATGTAAGCACTACAGTACAGAATATACCCCTCAACAGCTCTTTCTGATAATCAGCCAGTTGTATAGAGAAAAATTTCCTGTTGAGCACTCGTGATATGCAACTACTCACCCCAACCCTTGCCCCCCAACAGAGTTCTGACCCTATTTATCAATTTATACAGAAGAAATGCCTTATTTTGGTTTGTTTGATTTTAAAAATGTTTGCAAATTTCTAAAATCAGAACTTCTTGTCCATTGCACTAATGTGTTTATAAAATAGGACTCATTCAGGTTTATCTGTGACATTGCCTTCATGCTCTCTCACAGAGATAGCTAATCACCAACCAGTTATGTCCATTATATTCTATACTCTACCCAGATGTGATTAGAACAATTATTTCTTCATTCTTACTCCCAAATATTAACCAAACCATGTTACTAGAAATTAGTATTATCCAATTTTTGATTAATCTTTCAATAGCAATTGATTTGCATATGTGTGTATGCACTATATAAATGTCATTTTTTCATTATTTCTGGAGAAATGAAAATCTCACCTACATATTTTATCATTTATGTAGAAAAATAATAATAATTTGGCTATGATAAGAGCACTAAAGTCAATAAATATTTATTAAATTTGAATAAAATATCTATTGTAAAAATAAATATTTAAAAAAACTGCTTTGCATGCACACACAAATTGTTTACATAGAAAGTTTGCTTGAGATAAACAATACTAAAACTTCTCTTCAAGGTCATACTGATGATATTTAGAAAAATAAAAGTAGCAAGAATAATCTTTTACAGAAATATTGAATGCAAAATTTATAATTCTAAACAACTTATATATGATAACCTGACTTTGACAACATCAGTGGCTTAGGAATAGATCAATTTAATTAAAATTAAGTTTTAAATAATTGTTCTTTTTTTTTTTTATTGGTCGTTCATAACATTACATAGTTCTTAATACATCATATTACACGGTTTGATTCAAGTGGATTATGAACTCCCGCTTTTACCCCGTATACAAATTGCTGTATCACATCAGTTACCCTTCCATTGATTGACATATTGCCTTTCTAGTGTCTGATGTATTCTGCTGTCTGTCCTATTGTCTACTATCCCCCCTCCCCTCCCCTCCCCTCCCCTCCCCTTTTCTCTCTCTACCCCTTCTACTGTAAATCATGTCTTCCATTTGTATTCTCTTGACTTACCCCTCCTTACCTCTTATATGACATTTTGTATAACCCTGAGGATCGCCTTCCATTTCCATGCAATTTCCCTTATAGTAATTGTTCTTACTATAAGAAATTACTATAAGAAATTTTTGAGTTAAAGATGTCAGTGGGGGTGGAGGTATAGATCAGTTTTAGGGTGCTTGCCTGGTATGGACAAGGCCCTCAGTTCATCCATAGCAAACAGAAAAAAAAAAATGTCAGATTTTTCTTGATGTATAACATAAGAGGAGAAAGAGAAAAGTATTTTTAAGTTGATGCAAACTGCTCTTTACTTACCAGTTCTGTTCTCTAGGTGCTACCTTGTGTTCCTTCCCCTGATTCTGAGACAAGCTACAACTGCTTGTAGCTTGGAAATTTACTGTGTAGTATGATGACTATTAACAGTAAAATGTGCTATATACTTGGTATCTGTTGAGGGAATAGATTTTAAATATTCTCACCACAAAAATAAGTATGTCAGGTGGTGCTAATTATCTTGATCTAGTCATTTCACAATATATGTACCATCAGATGGGCCCTTAAGAAATCTGTATGGCAAGAACTTTACACATCTTCAATTACTTGTAACTGTCTTTCTCAAAATGAAAACAATTTAATAAGATGACTAGATGTAGATAAGTGACTTAAGCATAATGAAAACTAACTTTAAAATACTACACCAAAATGTAAGTGAATAAGTAAAACAACCACTTTGAAATTAATGTCCAATAAAAATATAAAGCATTTCATCAATCCCATTTGTTGTATGTTTAATATTTTTTAAAGACAAGATTCATAAATTCTAAATAAAATCTATTACAAGCAAGCATTTTAAGAATAAAAATGATGTGATGAATCAAATTCCTCCGTGTTTTAACATCAATATAAGAAACATTCTATGTGCAGCATTTTGGCAGTATAGTCAGCTGTTTTGAATGTTCATCTTCGAGAGACTTTGCCAGCAGGGCACTAGGTGGGGATCCACATCAATTGCTGGCAAAGCATCCCAGCTCATCTAGTAGTGAGAGCTAGTAAATGAATCCTAGAGTTTAAACCCTTTAAAGTTAGTAAGACAAACTTTGAATACTTTTAACTGCTGCAGATCAATTAGAAATATTTCAAACTGCCTAAAAATAATTTGATGATATTGAATTTTCATAGTTTATTATTTTTTTACACATCAGAACTTTTAACTAAGTCTCGGCTTATGAATAGCGGCAATGTGGGTTTTTTTTAAATATTTTTGTGTTCATGTAACATTTTTATTTTTACTTTTTTGTGTTTATTGGGTACAAAGTGATGCTTTGATAAATTCATATATTGTGAAATGACTAGATCAAGATAATTAGCACCACCTGACATACTTATTTTTGTGGTGAGAATATTTAAAATCTATTCCCTCAACAGATACCAAGTATATAGCACATTTTACTGTTAATAGTCATCATACTACACAGTAAATTTCCAAAAATTATTCGTCCTATTTAGCCCAAACTTTATACCTTTTGACCAACATTCATATCTCTTATATATCCCAGCTTGTTAATCATCATTTTACTTATATGAGTTTAGCTGTTTTGTCTGTTTGTACTGTTTCTTTTTGGTCTATCTATTTGTCTATCTGTTTGGCTAATGTTTGTATAACATAAGGTCTTCGACGTTAATTTATATTGTCACAAATAGGATTTTTTTCTTTTTAAGGCTATATGGTATTCCATGATGTACATATACCACATATTCTTATTCATTCATCCATTGGTGGACACTGGTTGACTTTATATCTTGGCTGTTGTGAATGCTGCTGTAGTAAATATGTGTGTGGGGGGTATACCTTGGTATATAGATTTATTTTGGATATATACCCAGTAGTGAATTCGCTGGATCATATGGTAGTTTCTATTTTAAATTTTTAGTGAAACATCCCCATATTATTTTTCACCATGTCTGTACTAATTTACATTCCCACTGTTGGAGTTTGGAAGTTAGGTATTCCCTAAATGTTTATGTGATAAATGTGTGACCCACAGGCAGCACTAATGGCAGGTGCCTTGCAGCCTTGGGAGATGGGGTCTTATGGAAAGTGCTCAGGTCCTTGGGTGCAGGTCTTCAAAGACGATTGTGGGTTACAGACTCATCTTTTGTCTCTGCTTCCTGGATGATGAGATGAATGTGATGAGGTAAGTGCTTTATCCCACTACACACTCCTGCTACATTGCTATATTGTGAATTTAAACTTCCTAATCCATGAAAAAAATATTTTCTCTGTATAAGTTAATTGCTTCAGATATTTCACTGTAGTGACAGAAAGCTGATTCATGTACCTACGGACATTGTACATGGTTGCCATCTTCTCTTCAACCTCACCTGTACTTGTTATCATTTTGCGTTTTAGATAAAAGTTTTCTAACAGATGTGAGGTGAAAGCTCACTGTAATTTAATTTGCATTTGTCTGGTAATTTGTGATATGGAACTTCCCCCCCCCTCCCCCAGAAACCTGGTGGCCATTTGTCATGTTTTGTTCTGCCCTTTTAAAATCAGGTTCTTTGTTTCCTTACTATTGAGTTGTTTCAGTTCATTTCATATTTTTCACATTAGCACCTTATTAAAAATATAATTTACAAATATTTTCTCCCATTCCATAGGTTATTTCTTTCCCCTGTTGATTTTTGTTTTTTCTTTTCTGTGCTGTAGTTTTTAGTTGATGCAGTTTAAATACATCTGCTTTTGTTGCATGTACTTTCTATTTCATATTAAAAAAAAAGAAAAAGAAATCTTTGCTGAGACCCATCTCAGAGAGCTTTTTCTTTATGTATTATGCTATTACTTTTATGGTTTTGGTCTTGTCTTTTGACTTGCATCACATTATTTCTGAGAAATAGCATATGAATTTTCCATTTTCAATTAGGGAGTTGGAATGCCATAGCAATATTCTTTCATTTAGGATTCTATTGTGCTGTTAAAAAAGTTACGTGTGTCAAAGCCCATTAAATTTCTTTATGATTTTAGGGATTTAAAGCAAACCTTGACAAGAAAGTGTAGATGTCCTGAAAGTTTATTATTATTATTTATAGAAAATTAAAGCTCACTAACTTAATAAATCAAATGACCTTAACTAAATCAAGTAACAAAACAAATGCTTGACTGATAAATCAATCTTACTCATAGAACCTGCAACCTTGGGAATAAAAAAGTAAAAAAGTTCAATTTCTTTCCTTAACACAGGTTCTAGAATAGGGAACTCTCATAAATAGTTTGGAAACTTATTGATACCTAAAATGATGTGTTCTATGTTGACATAAAACATTATAAATACTAACAAAACACTGAACATGAAAGAAAATGATTTTAAATTTTAGTTTTTAGGTTTTTTTTTTTCCTTAAGAAAAGGTAAAAGAGGACATGGGCAACAAAGAGTATAAATAAACAAATAAATAAATAAACCCACATTTAACACCAGAAAAGTTTGACCAAGGATAATCTTACTGAATTTTCTCTTTGCCATCATTTTCTCTAGGAAACTAAATAAAAAAGGACTCAAAACAAAAAGTTCTGTTAAAATTCAAGATTTACCTCAAAGTGTGTGGTTTGTATAGGTCTATACAAGACCCTTAAACGTAAGACAAATACCACTATTGAGTGTGTGTGTTTGTATGCCTAAAAAGATTTTCAGATTAATTTTAATTTTATAATTTTTATCTTATTTAGGATATATTTATTACTAAACTAAATATCATATACTAATACTGTCATATTCGCCTGTCTCAGGTTTTCTATGATTTCCCCACTTAAGAATATTATTTGTCACTTCTCCACTACGGCACTATTATAATCAGAATCATGCTTTTTATAAATCTTGATTATTATAAACACTAATGCCATTGTGAAATGAAAATCAGAATTCAGTTCAGCATGTTTATGTTAGATGAAATCAGTTTGACGATAAACCAACATTCTTTTTCTTCTACAATTTCTAAAAGGTAATAAATTTTGTTGTTATAACACACAGAAGAAGCCAAAATGAGGTATTTCTAAGAGGTTTCATATGAAACAGAGAGCTCTGCCTATCATAATTCTAGCATCTAAAAATGGATTTACTGGAAAGAAATGAAGTCTAACACCTTGCTCCATTGAGTATTTAAGAATGTCTATCATTACACTGATAAGCATTAAGGGTGATTTGGGAAAGTCAGTCTCTCAGGTGGTTTTTAGAATAAAGGAGAAGTAGTGCTCTCAAACTGTCATGCTGAGTGTTTTCCTAAAGGACCTTTATTTTAGCTCAGGGCCTAACTGCCTGAAACACCTTTCTTTGTGCACAAATGATAAGTCAAATTTAATATCACTCTTCCTATGAGAAATTTACACAGCAAATTAAAGAAAATATAGAGGATATTAGCTTAATTTTGTAATATAAAACCAGAATAAGAACATCCAAATGCTTTCCCAGGTCTTCTAAATCTGCAGGATGGCATAAGTAATATAAACATTTAAATCAAATGATTGATTATGAACCTTTGCTTAGCAGATACCTGCTGTCAAACCTGTCTATAAAGAACACATGGGAAAGTAAGTATTTTTGATGATTGAATAAAATTCTTAAAATGCTTCCTTGTGATAGCATATGCTATTCTTCTACCCATATATTAAAAGTATCTTCAGGAGGTGTACGCTAGGAAATGTTTTAGTTTGAATTTCTACTTCTCCCTGAGAATTGTATCTTTTCACTTCTATTTCTAAATTATCAATAGTTTGAAAGATATTTATTTGCTTATCTCTAGCTTAGGTCATAGCTGAACATTCTATGATATAATAGAAATTTTAAAATATTTCAGAGTGGGAAAATATTTTCCATTGAGGGTTACTATTTAAAAAAACAAAATTCTTTTTAATAAATATTAATCAAGACTTGACAATTAAATAGAAAATTATACATGAAATAGCAATCACATGACTTAATTACATTTAAGATTTTAAAAACGTTTCAAAAGAAAAAAATTGCATATACAAATTAATGTAAAAATTGGGAAAATCTACAGCAAATTATAAATAAGAACACTTTTAAATCCATTAATGTTCAACCTACAGAAATTCTTAAACAATTTCCATAGACATATTTTTATTCTTTCTATTTTCTATAGATGGTATAGAAGAACATAAGTTTCAAATGCACAAGCAAAACTTAGGTTGTTGGTGTAATTGAAATTTTCTGCAAGAAACAGTTTATCATGATATGATATGTTTGTTTTTTAAAATAGAGCTTAAGATAACCTACAGTGTTTAAAAGAACGACATATAAAATAAAGAATATAGATATGAATCTTCTAAAATAAGAAAACTTAATGTAAATAAACACATTTATTATGGTTCTTAATTTTCATTTGGAATATGAAGAAGAAACAAAGAATAAAGGATCTTCCCATTGGAACCATATAGTGAGATCATTCACTCTTATCTGATTCCTATAAAAGTCTAATGATGTAACACATTTGAATTTTTATAGTCCTTTAAGATTTGAATAATGTTAACCTCAAAACAGGTATTCTTAAAGTGTTTTACTTAAAAGTGTTTCTTTATGAGTAAAATTTTTTATAAAGAACAAAGAACCCATCATTATTCTCTCCTTTTTGGAGAGAAAGAGGGAGGAAACACAGTCTGAATAGTTTCTGTTTTTACGAAGGAGGAGGAGGAGGAGGAGGAGGAGGAGGAGGAGGAGGAGGAGGAGGAGGAGGAGGAGGAGGAGAAGGAAGAAGAGGAGGAGGAAAGAACCACCAAAAATAATAGCAAGTTAAATGCCAGAAGTGGAAGTAGAGTTGATATGAGAAAGTTTATGTTGAATTTCTTAATTGTTCTCAATCCTTTACTATTTCTCTAGAATATATTATACACCTACCGTTTTTGTCATTTGGCTGTACAGTGGCTCTCAGTAGAGTAGGCAACTTATATATCACTATTCCTTGATCATGTAATGTACTTGGACAATAAAATGTTAGCAGATGTAAAGTTAACAAGGTTTAAAAATGTGTTTGTATTGTTTGCCTTAGCTACTTGAATGTCCATCATCCACATAAACAACATGCCTTTAATCACTGTTGGTACCCAGAATGAAGAAGACTATAGAGGATATTGAAACTTGACTGAAGTCTTGAGGCTAGCTAAGCTCAAAGAAAGCCAACACAGATTCATAAGCAATAAAAATAAATATATGGAGATGGTGGGCTACAGGGAGGCTACGTTGTGTTTCTCTTTGTGACCTGGGATTCAAGTAGTGGGACTACTGTTTGTCTGCAAGTTATTAGAGGACCTCTGACTGCTGCTCCCTGCAGGAATCCTGGTTGCAGTGCCAGAACAGTACCACTGGCATCAGCACTTGCTCAGGACTCCTGGTCACCCATACACACAGGAATCCTGGCTGCTGCTCCCATCCATGCAGGACACCCAGCCACTGCCCATGTGCACAACCTCCAGCCATCATTCCCGTGTGGACCCCCATTTACCAACGTAGGAATCCCTGAGTTGTCTTCATCTTGAGACACTGCAACCCCTATACACAGTAGCCTGCACTTGGGGACATCACACAGGTTCTGGAGAGAGCCTAGAGCCAAGATCCACAACACTGCATGCCACAGAGCTGTATCTCTAAACACACTGTCCAATGCCATCACCCAGCCCCACCCCATACCTGAAAGCAGACACCTCCATCTCGGAACACCTTTGTTGCCATCTTTAGTTGGGGCAACCCCTAGCTTGGGACACCAGCTGGGGCTTAGAAGCAATATCAAGGTACCTATAGTCCCCAATTCCCCCCCTCTCCCGGCAGCCACTAACCCAGCTCAGTGCTTGTGGCTACACAGCTGCTTCATAACTCATAAAACCTGGTCCTGAAATGCCCAATACAAAACAGCTCCCCAGAACAGGTGCACAGTCCCCAGAACACAGTCCCCAAGACCTCCAAGGAGAGAGAGGTTCCTGATTGGGAAGTAGAAAGGGAGGCAATAGTAAGATACAATTTAGAGACTAAATTAGAGACCAGGAAACATGAGGTCTACAGACAGTATAAGGAGATAAAATCAGGTGCCCACATCACATGAGAGGGCTCCAAAGGAGATCCTTGGTATATAATCTCCCATAAGGGACAGAAAACTCTATACCCCACCTCTCAGAGCTCTGCCCACAAGACCAACCCTTCCACCCTAATAACCTTCGTCATCCTGAAGGTGGAGATAACAGCAAATGAAAACTCCAACTGTTGGATGAGAAGGGAAGTTGGAAAGATACTAAAGTGCAACAAAAACAATCCTTGCATCCTCCTTCAAGATGTTTTTTTTTTCTTTTCTCTTTCTTCTCCCACCCTCACAACCCCAACATTTGTGAAAATCAAGTTCTTTTCATGAATTAGTCTACTGAGGACTGGGATGGCTAAATAGTATATTACAATTGTGTTTTATATTCTTTTATCTCCTATTTTTACCTTTTTATTTTCTTAAATTTAATTTTTTACTAGTTCTATTGTCTTCCCACTTACTTATCTGCCTAAAATCACTTTCTCTCTTTTCTCCTGCTACCAGCGAACTTCTTTAGACTCCTTTTTCATGCTTCCTAAGATCTAATAACTCTATATCCTTACCTCCTACCCTCTTAACATCTCATTCTACACCTCACCCCCAGTTTTCTCTTTGTCCACCATCAGAAACTGTAGATCCTTTTGCAAACCTATTGTTTATATTGCAGATAATAATTAGTACTCACCATTTTTGTGTATTGTGACAAAACTGTAAACATCTTAATAGTAGTTATTTGGTTTAAGTCTGTATATTGCTTGTATTGGGATGTGTTAACATTATTCTTTTCATTAAAAAAAAGGTATTGAAACTCTGAAGAAACATTAGAAGCCTATAGGCTTCTAATTTCTAAAAATGATGATGCCTCAGATCCTCAGGGCTAGAAGAGAAGACACACAAACAACATGAAAAACAAGGGGAAGAAAGTATCCCCAACAAATGAAGATAAAACATTATTAGAATCCATGACCAGCACATCAGAAGATATTACAGAGAAGGAGTTCAGGATGTACATAATTAAAATGTTCTGTGAATTAAAGGATGATATAAGAGAGCAAATACAGGCAGCAAAAGATCATTTCAATAAAGAGTTACGTAAGCAAATACAGGAAGCAAAAGAATACTTTAACAAGATCATAGAGGTTCTGAAAAGAAAACAAAACAGAAATCCTTGAAATGAAAGAAACAATAAACCAAATTAAAAACTCAATATAAGTAACCACCAACAGATTAGATCACTTGGAAGACAGAACCTCTGACAATGAACACAAAATATATAACCTTGAAAAGAATGTTGACCACACAATGAAGATGGTAAGAAACCATGAGCAAAACATTCAAGAATTATGAGATAATATAAAAAGACCAAATTTAAGAATTATTTGGATAGAGGAAGACATAGAGTTCCAACCCAAAGGAATTAACAATCTATTGAAAGAAATAATATTAAAAAATTTCTAAATATGAAGAATGAATTGGATAATCAAATACAAGAGGTTTACAGGACACAAAATGTACAAAATCACAACAGAAAGGAACATTTTCATGAAAATTCTTAGCACACAGAATAGGAGAGAATTTTAAAAGCCACAGGAGAATTTAATAAGATTATATATAGGAGGAAACCAATTAGGATGTCTGTAGATTTCTCAACCCAGACCTTAAAAGCTAGAAGATCCTGGAATAACATATACCAAGCTCTGAAAGAAAATGGATGCCAAGCAAGAATCCTATATCCACCAAAATAAAAATAAAAATAAAAACCTTCCATTGATAACTAAAGTTAAAAGAATTTGCAACTAGAAATGCTGCTCTACAGAACACTCTTGACAAAATATTCCATGAGAAGGAAATTAAAAACAACTATGAAGATCAGCAGTGGGAGGTATTACACTAAAGGAAAAACTAGTCAAAGGAGAAGAAAGTCAAGTTAAATACCAAAAATAAACAAAAATATCCAGGAATACAAATCATGTCTCAATAATAATCCTGAGTAGGAGATTGGATTAAACACACACACACACACACACATTAAAAAAAAAAAAAAAAACTGTTGCCTTCAAGAGACTCATCTCATAGGAAAAGACATCCACAGACTGAAGGGGAAAGAAAAGGGAAAAAACATATCACTCACATGGACTACAAAAACAAGCAGGTATTTCCATCCTCATACCAAATCCTCATATAAAATAAAGTAGACTTCAAGACAAACAATCTAAAGGGATAAAGAAGGACATTTTATAATGCTTAAGGGAACCATACATCAACAAGACACAACAATTATAAATATATATATGCCCCAAACAATGAACCATGTACATTCATCAAACTCTTCTCAAATCCAAGAGTCAAATAGACCACAACACAATAATCCTGGGTTACTTTAACACACCTCTTTCACCACTTGGTAGATCTTCCAAACAAAAGCTAAACAAGGAAACTACAGAACTCAATAATAAAATTAATAACAGACTTAACAGACATATATATAATATTTAATCCATCAGTGAGTAAATACACTTTCTTCTCAGCTGCACGTGGATCCTTCTCTAAAATAGATGATATATTATGCCACAGAACAACTCTTAGCAAATACAAAAAAGTAGAGATATTACCCTACAGTCTATCAGATCATAATGGAATGAAATATAAAATCAATGGTAAAATAAGAAATAGAAGCTACTCCAACACCTAGAGACTAAATAATATGCTATCGAATGAACAATGGGTTGCAAAAGATATGTTTTTGCAACATATCTTTTTAATTTCTTAATTAAAAAGATATTAAAAACAGAAATTAAAAAATTCTTAGAGGTAAATGAGAACACTGATACAACATATCAAAATCTCTGGAACACTATGAAGGCAGTACTAAGAGAAAAGTTCATTGCATGTAGTTCATTCCTTAAAAGAAGAAAAAGTCAAATAGATGACCTAACATTACATCTCAAAGCCTAGAAAAAGAAGAACAAATCAACAGCCAAAGCAGAAGAAGATAGGAAATATTTAAAATCAGAGCTGAAATCAATGAAATTGAAACAAAAGAAACAATTTTAAAAAAATCAATAAAACCAAAAGTTAGTTCTTTGAAAAAATAAATAAAGTTGACAAACCCTTAGCTGCCGCAGTCTGGCTGGGCAAAATAACGGGGGGGGGGGGGGGTGACAAGCAACTTGTGAAGATTGATACAGCGGGAGCCACTTTATTGTAGGACAGCAGAGGTATTTATACCTAACTCATTATACGCAGCTTGTTTCGATTAACATCATCTAGATACATCAATTAGTCATTAAGGAATCTCCATCATCTTAAAAATTACACGCAGCTTAACTTAATTAACATCATCCAGATACAGCAGTCAGTCATTAAGGAATCCTCATCATCTTAATGGCTCGCTGGCATTAGCTCAGAAACCACTCCTCCTAGCATACTGCCAGGCGCCATCTTAACTTGGTTGTGGCCCTCATCACTTAGCAATGCTAACAAAGAGAAGGAGAGAGAAAAACTAGTAACATCTCTGATAAAAAAGGAAATATCATGATGGACACTACAGAAATACAGAAGATAATTAGAAATTATTTTGAAAATTTGTACTCCAATAAAATAGAAAATATTGAAGGCATTGACAAATTTATAGAGTCCTATGATTTGTGCAAACTAAACTAAGGATGATATACACAAGTTAAACAGATCAATTTTAAGCAATGAAATAGAAGATGCCATCAGAAGCCTACCAACCAAGGAAACCCCAGGACCTAATGATACACAGCTGAGTTCTACAGGAACTTCAAAGAAGGACTAATACCAATACTACTCAAATTATTTCATGAAATAGAAAAAGAGGGAACACTTCCAAACTCATTGTGTGAGGCCAATATTACCCTGATTCAGTACCAGAAAAAGACACATCAAAGAAAGAAAAGTTCAGAGGAATATTTCTAATGAACATAGATGTAAAAATTCTCAATATAATTCTGACAAATTGAATATAAAAACATATTAAAAAAAAGATTGTGAACCACCATCAAGTGGGATTCATCCCAGGGATACAAGGTCGGTTCAACATATGGAAATCAATAAATGGTAATTCACATCAATAGACTTAAAGACAGCAATCATATAATCATCTCAATAGATGCAGAAAAAAAATTCTACAAAATACAGCATCCCTTCACATTCAAAACACGAAAAATTAGGGATAATAAGAACATATCTCAGCATTGTAAAAGGTATCTATGCTAAGCCCAACGCCAATATCATTCTAAATGGAAAAAAATTGAAATCATTCCCTCTAAAAATGAAAACAAGACAGGGATGCCCTCCTTCACCACTTCTATTTAACATAGTCCTTGAAACTCTAGCCAGAGTAAGATAGACAAAAGACATTAAAGGGATACAAATATGAAAAGAAAAACTCAAACTATCATTATTTGCTAATAATGTGATTATATATTTAGAGGATCCAAAAATTCTATCAGAAAACTTCTAGAACTAGTAAATTAATTCAGCAAAGTAGCAGGATCCAAAATAAACACCCATAAGTCAAAGCCATTTCTGTTTATCAGTGACAAATTCTCTGAAAGGGAAATGAGGACAACTACCCCATTTATAATAGCTTCAAAAAAAAAAGCCTTGGGAATCAACTTAACAAAAGAGGTGAAAGTCCTCTACAATGAAAACTACAGAACACTAAAGAAAGAAACTAAACAAGACCTTAGAAGATGAAAAGATCTACCTTGTTCTTGGATAGGCAGAATTAATATTGTTCAAAATGACCATACTACCAAAAGACTGTACAGATTCCAATATGCTATTCCAATACAAATCCCAATGACTTTCCTCATACAAATAGAAAAGGCAGTCATGAAATTCACCTGTAAAAATAAAAGACCCAGAAAAACCAAAGCAATCCTTATCAAGAAGGGTGAAGCAGGTGTCATCACTATACCAGTCCTTAAACAGAGCAATAGTAACAAAAACAGCATGGTATTGGCACCAAAACAGACAGGTAGACCAATGGTACAGAATAGAGGACACAGAGATAAACCTACATAAATCCAGTTACCTCATGTTAGACAAAGGCACCGAAAACATACAATGGAGAAAAGACAGCTACTTCAAAAATGGTGCTAGGAAAGCTGGAAATCCATATGCAGAAAAATGATATCAAGCCCCTATCTCTTACCATGCACAAAACTCAAAGTGAATCCAGGATCTAGGAATTAAACTAGAGACACTGTGCTGAATAATAATAATAATAATAATAATAATAATAATAATAATAATAATAATAAAAGTAGGCCCAAATCTTCATCATGTCAGTTTAGGCCCAGACTTCCTGAATAAGACTCCTATAGGGCAAGAAATAAAATCAAGAATCAATAAATGGGATGGATTCAAACTAAAAAGCTTCTTCTCAGCAAAAGAAACAATCAGTGACTTGAATAGAGAACCTATAGAATGAGAGCAAATCTTTACCTCAAGCACATCATATAGAGCACTAATCTCTAGGATATATAAAGCACTCAAAAACATTAACACCAAAAATAATAATAATAACCCAATCAATAAATGGGCCAAAACTACTTTAATATTTCATCTCACTCCAGTTGGAAGGGAAGCTATTAAGAATACAAACAACAAGTATTGGCAAGGATGTGGGTGAAAAAGGCACAGTCATAAATTACTGACGGGACTGCAAATTAGTGCAAACAATCTGGAAAGCAGTATGGCAATTCCTTGGAAAACTTGGAATGGAGCCACCATTTGACCCAGCTACACCACTCCTAGGTTTACATCCAAAGACTTAAAAACAGCATACTACAGTGACACAGCCACATCAATGTTTATAGCAGCACAATTTACAATAGCTAAATTGTGGAGCCAACCTAGATGCCCTTCAGTAGATGAATGGATAGAGAAACTGTGGTATATTTATATAATGGAGTGTTATTGAGCATTAAAAGAGAATAAAATCATGGTATTTGCAGGTAAGTAGTTGGAGTTGAAGAATATTATGCTAAATGAAGTAAGCCAATCCCCAAAAATCAAATGCTGAATGTTTGATATGTGGATGCTAATTCATAACGTGGATGGGGCATGGACATGGGAGGAATGGAGGCAAAGGAGGGGTGGAAGAGGGTAAGGCAAGGGACAGGCAGGTAGGAAAGATAGTAGAATAAGATTGACATCATTATCCTAAGTACATGTATGAAGACACAAATGGTGTGACTCTACTTTGTGTACAACCAGAGACATGAAAAATTGTGCTCTATATGTGTACTATGAATGGAAATGCATTCTTCTGTCACATATAACAAATTAGAATAAATAAATTATTTAAAATAGATAAATAAATATATAATAAATAAATATCTGTTGTTTTAATCTTTTGAAATTTAGGGATTGTTCCACAAAATTATCACAATTGCTTGATAATAAAGTTTTTAAGTTTCACAGAATCTGAGGCTCTGGACCTGTCTGGTTTTGCTTTAACTGCAATTCCACCATTTTTTAATGGAATAGTATTGGTTAAGTTGCTAACATTGTACTGCAGGTTCCTCTTTTAAGAAAGGGATGTGTGAATAAACTTAAAACACTGTTATGAGAAATACATGAGTTAGACACATAATACTTTTAGAACAACACCTGGAATATAAGTGCTTATTAAATGCAAATAAATTTCAATTCTTAACAAAGCATAAAATTTCATATGACCTCATGTAGAATGTTGATACTTATGTAAAATGGATTATTAATACTCAGTATTCAAAACATAAATGGAAATACTAAAAATTTATATATATATATATATATATGAAATGTGTGTGTGTTTCTAAATTATAGGTACAGCTGATAAGTAATTAAATCACAAATCAAAAATTTATTACATTTTAATTTTTCTTACATTTTGGTAGAATGGTCACCAACATTTAGATGTAGTAAAATTTTGAATATTTTTAAATGGAAAGGTGTCCAAATCTGTATTAGTTTCCTGTTATTGCTATAATAAGTTACCATAAGCTTAGTCACTTAACCAATATAATCATTTTACTGTCTGTAGTTCAGAAGCCTGAAATAGATCTCTCTGAATTAAAATCAAAGTGTCCACTGAGTTGATTACCTTTTGGAGGCTATTGGGGAAAACCTGATTTTTATATTCAATTATTTAGAGGTTACACACAAACCTTGAGTGTGGGCACATTCTCCCATCTTCAAATCCAGAAATGCTACCTTCTAACTTGTTCTTTCTTCGAGTTCCCTCTTGCACGAGGGCCCTGAGATTGTATTATATTAAGGAATAGTCTATTTGAAGATCAGTGATTAGCAAAGTTAATTATTCCTCCCATCTTAATATTTCTTTATCATGATATTCTAACTTTCATATGATCTGGAGATTAAATATGTACCTCTTTGTGGAGGAAACTATAATTCTGCCTACATCAAATACTCAATTTCTAATGATGAAATATAAATATTTCCAATTCCATCCTAAAACACAATTCTCATGGGAAAAGTTTCTAAATACACCCACATATACACATATACATATATACATATTCATATAATACATTTTATTGATGGAAATAGAATGTACAGGTTACACGCTGACATATTTTCAAACATACACACATATTCATATAAATGGAAGATAATAGAAATACACAAAAATCAAGTGTACATTGTGTTATAATAAAATATTTATTTGCATTTAATAAGCACTTAAAAATTAGCAAAAATTAAGAATTTATTATCACAATAAAGTGTACATTGTGTTATAATAAAATAATTTATATGTTTGCTCCATGTTTAAATCTTCACTAATTTTCAATATTCTCCATGCTTTTTCATCTTGTTTGGATATGACCCAATACATACAAATATCCAAGTATTGAAAACACAAAACATCAAGATGAAGAAACCTAGATTTGTAAATCACCACTAAAAAGAAAGACATAAGCTAGTCAGGAACACTAGATTCAAAATTTATCTGAGTGATAAGTGAAATTCTCTCATGTTTGAGTCTTTGTACATTTATTTATTATAGCAACAAACACTACACAGCTTACAAAAATTTTGGTAACTAGAAATGGCATGCTGCCTTTACATGCCTCTCAACTGTGTGTCCTTACCTCTCAGATAGTAGGTGGTTAAAAAACATACATATTGCTAATTGTAAAGCTGAAGAAGTATGTTTTGTTATAGAGAATATTCAGCAAAACTGTTGAAACTTGAAAATGTACTCTGTGTCTACTGAACTTAACTTTGGGGAAAATAGGTTAAAAAAAGTATATTGTGTATTAACTATAGTTAGCAAATTTAGCAAGGTATTGAAGAAGAAATGAAGCAAAAATAGATGAGTTTTCAAACATAGATAAAAATAGAAAAAGTAGGGAAATAAAAGGGTTGAAAAAGCCACCTGTCACTTTTTCAACTTAGAGAATTCCAGAAAATTAAAAAAGGAGGGTTGGGATTGTGGCTCAGAGGTAGAGAGCTCCCCTAGCATGGGCAGGACCTGGGTTCGATCCTCAGCACCACATAAAAAAAAGGCATTGTGTAGTGTCCATCTACACCTAAAAAATAAATATTAAAAAAAGAAATGTCTTCTTTAAAGAATAAAAAAAATTAAAAAATTTAAAAAGGAGGCAAAATTCATGAAGAACAGTGTATGAGGAGAAAAGTTAGAGTGGATCTTCTGAAGGTTACTCTTCAGCTGTCAGAACAGTAGTTCCTATTTTTCCTGTACTACAGGGTTGCAACATTGCTCTGGAAAAGTGATTTCAGTATGTTTCTCATTCTCCACTTTTCCAAATGAGAATTTGGTCTTGTACTTACAATCTCCATAATTTTGAGAAAGAACTTTCTATTGTTTATAATCTACTTCATTCAGCCTGAATGAAGTATGGCAAGGGATTAAGTCTGAATTAAGATTATGGAAGAGTTAAAAATTTCATGCAAGAGAATGTATATTTGAACAAAGGTAAGGACACTGGATAAAAAAGAGAAGTAGTAGTATTCATCAAGATTTGTCAGGAGCAGCTGGGGCTGTGATTCAGTGTTAGAGTGCTTGCCTAGCATGCACGAGGCTCTAGGTTCAATTCTCAGCACCATATAAATGTAAAATAAATATATTGTGTCCACCTAAAACTAAAAAATAACTATTTTTTAAAAAAGAGATTTGTAAGGAAAATATCAATAAGATAAGGCTGTTTTTTGCATGACTGATGGATAAATATGCTTTGAGTTGGATATACATAATTAAGATATTTTGGTTTAGAATTGACATTATTTATTGAATTAGAGAAAACAGTGGAGCCTGGGAGGTATTAAGTGGAGTTATGCATTAGCAATGTGGATGTGCTAAATGGAATTACTTATCATTTCTCTGGAACTCGGAAATTGATATTGATGGAAAATAACTATGTACCAGAAACAGGTATATTGAGGTCAGAGAAAACACTATAGAAACATTTAACAGAGTATGCCATAATGTGATATTCGTGACATCCTCATAACCAAAACTAAAACTGACTGCAACTGAGGTTGTTTGTTTTTAAATTTAACATTTTATTCCTTATTCTTCTGACCTTACACCCTTGAAAACACCAAAGATTTTTAAAAAAAGAGAGAGAGAGAGAGAGAACTTTTTCAAAGAGAATTACAAAATTATGTATTTCTATTTTCAGTGGTATAATTTGAGTCATTAAATACTCTCAATGGGCATTATTTATTACTACTTTAAGTCCTAAAATGTGCTGGTCTTGGGGTTCATGCTATTCTTCCTCATCCTGCATCCACATCTTCTATTTCTTGAACTGTGGTTCTGAATAATCTGCTAAGACTATGACGCAATATATCTTATAACACCTTCCAGAGAAAAATCAATGGAGGAGCAGTTTTCTATCCCGTGAGAATGCTAAAATTTACAATGCCACTGATTGGATATACCTGGTTCTACAGTTTGAATGTATGTGTCCCTCCAAAATTTATGTGTGACACTATTAAGACATAGGATATCTTGAAAAGCATCTAAGTCATGAGACCTCATGAATGAGATTAACACTGTTATATGAGAAGCTTCAAAGAGCTACCTGGACTTTCCTTCTCTTCTATCATGTGAGAATGCAACAAGGTACATCTTGGAATTAGAGAGGAGCACTGGCCAGACACCAGATCTATTGGTGCTTTCATCTTACTTAGCCTCCAGAATTGTGAGAAACACATTTCTTTCCTTTTTCTTTATTAAGAAATCTATGTTAAAACAACAGGAGCAGTCTTGGTAATTGGTCGTGCCACAATTTGCATGTTTCAAAAAATTCTCAAATTAAATGATATTCAAAAAATAGTGATGTTTCCATTGTAACAAATGGTAACAAGTATACTTTGATTTGAAAAGAAAAAAAGCAGAAATACTTCAATATGTATTAAATTATATGATAATATAAATTATCCATGCACATCATAGATATTAATTAAAAGAAGCTTCATTCATTAAGTAGTTTTATAATATTCTATAAAAATCAATTTATGTTGCTGGGACACTGTGTAAAAATTCAAATGCAGTGTGTCTTAGATAATACAAAAGTTTTGGCAACATTATTATTTTCAGATAGTTTAAGCAGGACCATGTTGACTTATTGTTTGGTAACCTTCTTTGTAAATGCAGAAGCAAAAAAATAAATAAATAAAAAAGCTTTTACTGTTAAGGTTTTTTTTAAGTGACTCTATGGTATTTCATCACTTATTTATTTTTTTGTACACCATTATACATTTATTATTATTTAAATGTGCTTTTGCACATACTATATTTCTCTGGGATCTTTCACATATAGTATTTACCAAAATAATAGATTTCTTCGGTTACATAATTAGTGAAATTTTTTATTTCTATCCCTCAGGAATAGCAAGACATCTCTGCATTAATGGAATGGATAACAAACTATTTATTTATAACACATCATCAAGGGTGCCTATGAATTATAACATTTTACTGACAATCCCCATTAATCAAAATAACAGCATGTCAACACATTGTGTATAATTGCAGGAGAAACAAATTCAAGGACTATTATACTCTTTAAAAATGGCAAGAAATGTGAAAATTATAAATGTTTGTCATATTTTAAAATGAAGAATAAAAGTCAGAAATCTGTATGTCACACTTTGTACTTAGTTCATATTTAATTTCTGTGCAAGACAAGTACAGTAATTGAAACATTGCTTTGAGAGCTACAATCATCAATATAGATTTATTATTTTTTGCTGTACAGTCTGTAATTCTTTTTGCCTTTGAATTATCTGTCCTGAACTGTATTTCAAATTTAAAGATGACTGTATTAAACTTGGAACAATAATCAATCAATTTGGGGGTTGTGACTATATATTTTATATTTATGAGATGATGCTAAACTCAGAAGTTATAACAATGTTCAAATGTCCCTATTATAAATTAATAAACTGCCATTGAATATCCATTCAGAAATTTTTTCAAACCAATAGTGTAAATATTCATAATTCTTTTGAGTGTCAATTATTATTTGTTATTTAAACTATAGACAGAGTTCTTATATGTCTCCTATCAATCTTGATTATGTATAGTAGAATGAAAATTCAATGTGAAATCAAAAGCCATAGGTCCACGTACTAACCATTATCAGTGTCTTAGTTGAGCACTTTCTTCTTTGCTGAGGCTCTTTTGTAAAGTGACAGGAAGAATTAGTGGAATTGAGAAAAGATTCTTCAGAATATCATCATGAAGTTTCCTTCCAATTCCATGGTTCTTTTTTATTCCTGTTGATAGGCACTCTCCACACATTTGTTTTTAATCTGCAACTTTATAAACAATATTCATCATTTTCAAATTATGGTTATTATTTTTATTTTTATATTTACTTTCATATTAACATCTTAAATGATAATTAATATTTTTAGGTAAGGATACCCATTATTCTGTACTAAAACATTTATGTAATTATTTCACTTCCAAACAAAATTATGTGTATGAGGAAGTATAAGATGAGGAGAATGTAACCAAATTTAGACTATACACAAGAAATTGCCACTGTAGCAGAAAATAAATATGGGAACACAACACAATACTAAAATGCATTTATATTGGTTATTTTATGTTCATCCCCTTCAATTTGTACTGAAAACAAACAAAACTGAGATCAAATATGATTTAAATCTCTGAAAATATTTTAGGGAAAAGATATTTTTGAGCTTCAGATAGATGTTTTCCATACAAGAATCTTTGGGAAAGTGTTTTGGTGAAAGGAGAAGAAGTATCTTAGTCCCTTCTGTGCTACTAAATCATAATACCTGAAACTGGGTGCTTTATAAAAAAAAATGTATTAGTTTGTGATTATGGAGGATGAGAAGTCTCAGATTCACTGCCTAGCATTTTTGAGGGCCTTCTTGCTGCCCTATTCCATGGTGTAAGTTCATAAGAAAGAGATAGCAAGAGACAACATCTCAGTCTGTGTTAAAAAAGCAGTGATTAGCTGCTGGGGATGTGGCTCAAGTGGTAGCGCGCTTGCCTGGCATGCGTGCAGCCCAGATTCCAACCTCAGCAACACATACAAACAAAGATGTTATGTCCACTGAAAACTAAAAAATGAATATTAAAAAATTCTGTCTCTCTCTCTCAAAAAAGCAGTGATTATAAGGGTATCAACAACTTAAGGTTTTAAGTTTGAAGAGAGATAATGAGTTTAAACCCTGATAGTGATCAGAAAACCAAAATAGTATTCAAACAAAATTGGAATAAAATTTTCCTCTCAAAAACTTCTAAATCTGTTTTTATCTCCATTTTCAAAGTGTTTAAGAACACCATTTTCCTAAGTTATCATATAATGTGTAGAATGGCTCTTTTACAATGGGCTTTCCCTCCTTAAATTTTCAAAACAGTATAATAGAAATATTACAAGATAACTTTGTTAAGGTCAGTAAAGCTTTTCAGAGGGAACCTGAGGTACAATATCAAACCACTACAGGTATAGAAAATCTAGGTTATTTATTCTTGTCTAAGAAGTAAATAAAAGGAGGCAGTGTAGAGAACTTGACAGGAAGGGGACTATTGATAAGAGAAATCTTGATTGTCTTCCAGAAATTACATGGTATACTGTTTAGCCAGAAGGGTAAAATGTCCCAAGAATGTTAATAGGAGATAATGTAAAATACCTACCATTAAATCTCTGGAGATCCAAATACAATTTCAGTTAAGAGAGCATTAATGGTAATTTTATTTTTGAAGTGGTACTAAAATTAATATAGAGAGATTGAGATCCTCTAAAACATAAGTTAAAAATGTAGTTTTCTCGACTGTTGATTATTACAAGCACAATAATAATAAAAGCTAAATATGAGCTGTTAAATATTTTTTTACTAAGATTGTTTTCTATGTAAGATTTTAATTTTATTGAGGTCACAGTCTCTGTGTATAGCTGTTTTCCCTTGAAATGACACATATACAGTATTTGCTGTATACACATACATTAATATATGTTTGTTTAGTGAATTAGTGATTATTTATAGATCATTCTCCAGGTGGTCTTGAACCAATCCAGTTCACTCTCCTTTCTCTTTTGTAATTCTCATTCTTAGACCTATCTTGTTGGAAAGGCAAAACCTTGAGCTAGAGAGAAACAGACCAGAACAGCCTAGGCTCTGTTGCAGTTACTCCCAGAAGAGAATGCTTAAAGACAGATAGCTTTGGACCACTAGTTCCTATTGCCCTCTGATATAAAAACCAGCTGCAGTGCAAGTGGGAATGAGATTATCTGCCTTGGGTAGCTTTTCTGAACTCTGTATCATAGTTATCATAGTTATCCCTTGTTGCCAATCTATGAGTAATAAATGATATATCTTGTGTGTGTGTGTGTGAGTTTCTGTCTCTCCTGACTTGGGCAAAGTACTAAAACACAGTGAATCTGCTTCATGGTTACTCAATGGTAAACTAAAAGCATACAACAAAGTTCAATAGTGCACAAATTTTTTATACTTCAGAACTGATTTCTACTCAGGTTCTTAGCCCTAGACACTTGTGTTTAACCCTAGCTCTGCACTTTTAATTCTTTGTTAATTGTGTGTTTATTCATGTAATATCTATGTTAGATTATAAACTGCCCTGGGTAGGTAACTCTATTTTGTTCAATGTTGCAATTTTTTAAAAAAGAAAGCTGATGTTTAATTGTAAACTGATGCATTATAGGAAAGCAATAATACTTTAAATCATAATTCAGTGATATAATGAAGACACTGAATACAAAATAATTTTCAAGGCTCATGCTTAACAAATGATTTGATTTTGGCAAAATAAATTGAAAGAGTTTTGAAGGATTCAGAGAGCAAGATATTAAGTTGTTTCATATTTGGGGCTGTGATCAGATCTTTCTGTGGCCAATGAGGATCCAGAAATATTAGAGGAAATAATTTTTTATTTCCTAAATTAAAACTTAAACAAAAAAATCATAGCAGGAAGAATGTGAGTTCCAAGTAAGATATTAGTTATTAATGTCTAAATTGTAGAGTAGATATTTAAAATGTCAGTGTGCCAAGTGAGGGAAAATTAGGACTTAACTATATATGATTGGAATCTTTCACTCAGGGGTTATAATTTGTTATATGGTGAGTGATAGGATTCTTGAAGCAAAAATTATATATAATCAGGGCTTATTAGATAACATGATTTTGATTGACTAGAACAAGGCTATTGCTTATGGGTGAATAACATGCAGTATAAATAGTAAAATCTCTGAAAATAATGTTGCCATCATACTCTATAGAAAATGTTCCTGAACACAAAGAATCTGTATCCAATAACATAGCAATTATTAAGGATTCATCATGGTGGCAGAAACTCTACAGAAAGGGAAGAAATACTTATACCTGAGATATTTTTCCAACTCTGTGGTAGAACAGTAGTAATCCTCTAGGATAAGAAGGTTCAATCTAGTAAACTTTATACCATCTGAAGATGCTGTGTTTTGGAAAAGAGAACTTCGTGAATATTTCTTGTTTCTACATATCTCAAGGGGGCAAAATCGCAACGTATGCAGTCTAGGGGAGAAATAAAGAATGTCCCAGCACTTCTGCCCCTTTCAATGCTTTATTCACTCAAATTACTCAATACAATTTCACTCTATAGGTTCTTAATTAAGAAAATGACAATTCTTAATGCTAGGCACAGAGATAAACATAATCAATTCACAGCATACAATTCTAGATTAATTCATTCACAGCAAACAATTCTAGATTAATTCTAAGAACTGCAAAACACATTTAATCATGATAGGCTAATGACAGACATTTCCTTTGCATGCTAAGTTCAAAAGTCTTAAGCCTTATGCTTTATGTCCAGCAGGTGCACATGGCTTTATGTCCAGCAGGTACACACTCACTCAGACCTCAGTGACCAGGTCCAGAACTAAGTCAAGCTTTTCCAGGCATGGAGTGGATGACCAGTTGCATAGGGAGAAGTTGCAGTTCTCACCAAGTCCAGACGGGGCAGCAGAGTTTGAGAGCTGTAAAGATCATGCAGAGGCTCAGGAAATGATGACAAGTGATAGGATGCCAGGTCCTCATTAGGCTCTCCAGCTTGAGTGCATCCTTGTTTCGGCTGGCTGAATCCCTGTTCATTTGCTCTATCACTTATACTAAATTTTGGGGCTTTTGACCCCTCTTTCAATCCTTATCAGCTACCACCAGATTTCTCAGTGACATCATTTACCCTGGGGTCAGAACATCTGGTCTGGTGGTCTCCATGTTTGGAGGGATCTGTGGGTGTTGCCTGATGAGACTGCTGGTTTCAAACTGGAGTTTTTAAATGGAGTTGCTTAGGCTCAGGCCTAAGGCCATCCTAACACTACATAATCTAGATCTTCTGAGCAAAAGATGCTGAAAATATTCTCTAAAATCTAGAGAAATTGTCTCCCCCCAGGAAAAAAGATTTTTTTTTCTGATCAGTATAAAAAAGATAGAGTATGTCTTCTAGCAACAATTTCAGAACAGTAAAATCCCTTCTTCCAAAAGAAGATTTGTTTATCTTGCAAACTAAAGATGAGACCTCTCTAATTCATTGAGGAGAGGATGGTTAGTTTAATAGCATTTCATAATTTTTGGCTTCCTTTCCCTTGATTGAACCCCACTGCATATGTAGATGCCATCTATCCCTTACTATCTCACTGTGAACTGGGACTCAGGAAACCAATGCAAGATATTGCTCTTGCTGCTGACTTTATCATGAGTTACAACTGGTCTTTTTCTCTGGCCCTGGATTCTCATGTTTTCTCAGCAAACTGATAAGAGAAGAATTCAGAAATGTCCTAAGTTTTGTTGCAGCCCAGAGGATGAAAGAAAGGAAGCCATATAAGTAGTTTATTTAGCTGACAGCTTCAGCTTCAGGCTAAACCAACAAAGAGAAAAGAATAAACAGTTCTACACGTGTTGAAGATTAGCCATCAAGACCACTCTGCTTTCTGCTTGCAAAGTCAACCAACCAAGAAGCAAGTACTTTTTCTTGTCGACTATCTTCCTATTACAAGACTTTGCTTGCTTTGCATTCTTTGGTCTCTCTTGTCATAGCCAATGAGATTCAATGTAAACAATTTATGCCTTCTTCTTCCAAAAGTTTCATTATTAAACATTCAGGCTTCTTAGATCCCATGAACTTTTTTTCTATCTGCTATCTAGTCATGATGCTGGTGGCTTTGGAAATTTGTTCCAATTATTTTTTCTTTTCTTTTTTTTGCCAGCATTTGTAACAGCTCAATAAAACACTATGTTTCAGATGTTTCAGAAATATCTTGGTCTGTAAATTTTGATTAAAAATACATACATAAAACTGTGGAAGCCTTACTTGCTAATTTGCAAATAAATAAAATCACAGACCTTTCAAAGTATTTTATTTAATACCTGCCTGCTACAGACTTCCCTTACCCTTCTGGATATGACCTTTAGCTTTGGAAACCCTCTTGAATTTTGTCTCTCATAAATCACTTTCGTTATTCTCCTTAGGGCATTCACTTTAAAAGGCTTTCCTCATAGAAAGTTTCTTGAAGGTACATTTATGTTGATGAAAAAAATTTTAAAAAAACTAATTTCACTTGCCCCACACCTATTTTCTCAGTACTTGATAAATACTGAGATTTATTAAATTAAAATAAACTATATTTAAAAGTTTTTTAAAAATGTAAAATTTTTCCTCTGATACTTAATTTTTTTTACTTTTTTTGAGTTTTAAATGTTCCAGTGTCTCATTTCTTTATAACCAATAGTTTTCTTCTCATACCAAAGCAAGGAATTTTATATTTTGCAATAATTGTTCCAGAAATATCAAGTCTACCAAATTTGTTCCTGTTTTAGACCAGAGTTAATGTTTTTCATCTTAATCAATAATTCCTAATGTAGCTACAATATGTGGCTGACTACTGTGTTTCTGTTTATTATCTAAACAGGTCAATTTTTTTTTTTGCTTTTGTATTTTATGTACTGTTTATACAACTTTTAAAATTGTGCAATGAATAAAAATCCTTGTATAAACAAATGTACTTCTATGAAAGGAGTTGAATAAGGTGCCTAGAAGGGATATTACAATATTTATTGCCTTTAAGTATTTCAGTAGTAAAATTTCACCATTGAAATTTGCTTTATTTAAAAGATTGTATCATCAAGTTTGTCATTATTCTTGTTTAAATGCAAAATAGGCTGAAATACTGAAAAGGTAAATATCTGTACTTGAATGCATTATAATTCAGCTTTCAAGATATTTTCTTCTTCTGCTTCATTTTAAAAGGAATAATTACTTTTATGTTTGACCTCCTGCTGTTTAGGAATCATCTGCTTAAATAAAAAATTAAAACCACCATAAATGTACTGAAAAAAAAATTCTTCATGAAATCTTGGAACATCATTCCACTCACATCCAGAGGTAAGCAGGCATCATTGCTTTAAGAACAGGAACCTCCACTCAGAGGCCTCTTCAGTAGAGACCTCAAGAGAGGGACATCCCAGACACCATCACTGAGACAGCCTTACTTCAGGCCTCTGCTGAAGTGCTTTTCTCACTCTAACTTAGTGATATGTCCTAGCTCTCAATCTCTCCTTTGCACTGACTAACATGGCCAGTATCCAGTTCTATTTCATGGTGAAAAGTTGAACATTTTTGCATTTTTCTTACAATATGACATATTTCCTTTGAACATCTCATTCCTTGTTTCTTTCTTTTAAACATTGGAATAGAGTATTGTTCTCCACTTGTGTTATCTACCACCTCAGGTAGCTATAATATTATAAACTTGCTTCTGATTGTATTCATGAAGGAACCCTGGGATAAAGCTTATTAACCATGAACAAGCCTCAATCTGGATTAGTAAAGAGAGGCTTGTGAATTGAGCCTTCCAGAGAACAGTCACCATGTAAAATAATGAAAATCTTCTGTAAATAGAACTTTTAAGGGACTCTAATGTTATCTCAATGACTACCAGGGCATGCCAGACTATTAGTTTTTACTGTGATTATGGGTTATTCCTTTTCAAGGCAGCTGCAGGTTTGGGGATAAGGGTGAGAAAAGGGGGAAGTGTTTTAGTCAGCTCTTCATCACTGTGACAAAATACCTGAGAAAACCAAAATATCTGAGGAAAAATCTTTATTTTAGTTCATTGTTTCAGAGGTTTCAGTCCATGGTCAACTAGCTCCATTGTTTCTAGGCATATGAAAAGACAGAAAAGGGCGTGGCGAAGAAATGCTTCTTACTTTATGGTAATTGGAAAACACAGGGAAAGAAATGGCCTACTCCATTGACCTACCTCTTCCAACTAAACTCCACCTCCTAAAGTGCCCACATCCCAATTGCACCCTGATCTAGGAAACAAGCTTTTAACAGAATAGCTTTTGAGGACATTCCATATTCAAATTGTAATATTCTGCCTCTTGTCTCTAAAAATTTATGCCTACCTCAAAATGTAAATGCATTCAGGGTCAAGAATCCTTAGATTTCCCAGTTCCCAGTTCCTCATAGTCTTAGCAGTTCAGCATTGCTTAAAAGTCCAAGTCCAAAATCCTCTGAGACTCAAGACAAACTCTTAGCTAGGAGCCCTAAAAAACAAAACAGAAAAATACATCATTCTAATATATAATGGTAGAACAGGCACAGTGTAAACTGTTCCAATCCGAAAGGGAGAAATGAAGGATAGAAAAAGGCAAAGTAGGACCCAATACAGCATGACAAACATTAAATCCTATAGTTCCCTGGCTGGATTTGGTGAATGTGATGATGACATGGTCTCCAAAAGGACTGAGGCAGTCCTCCTCCTATAGTCTTGCTCTTTGCAGCCTGCACGACCTCTCTCTTGAGATGGTTCTGTTCACTGAGTGCAGATTTCTTCAGCAAATATCCTAGATTTCTGCATCTCTAACTTCTTGGGGTCTCCAATTTAATTTCAACCTCACTCTTGCAGCTTCATACAATGTCCTTTTAGAGGTTGTCCACAGGGATTTTGATATATTACTTGGCCTCCCAGGCTTTCCTTTTGAAATCTTAGTGAAAGCCTCCAATACCCTATTAACTCTTGAATTCTGCACACCTGAAATCTAGCATCACTTTTATGACCTTGATTCTGTGATGGTTTAGTTCTGGCTGTTTCTTTAAGACACCTTTTCTATTTTCCAATCCCAAATACTTGATATCTCTATAATGGCACTCGTTTCTTCAGCAATCATACTTTCCTCAGCCTCCACTTAACATATACTTCTTTTTTGTCCAGACTTCAAATTTGTCAAATCTTTCTGTTCCTCTCCTCTTTGCTGTCAATTTTTCACAATAAATTTTGTCAAAAAACAGTCAGAAATACCCATGACACCATCTGCATACTGCCATAAAAGTTTCTCCATCAGATTAATTAGTCCATCACATTTAAACTCAGCCTTCCACAAAGTTTCAGGTCATGGACAAAATGTAGACAAATTCTTTACCTAAATGTAGTATGAATGGCCTCTTCTCAAATTGACAGGAGTCTTCATATCCATTTGAAAACTAATGAGGACAAAGTCTGCATTCCTATCAGCAATTTCTGGTCTTCCAAAATCACCAATATAGTCCTTTAAGCTTTGCTTGCAACATTCCAAGGCTTTCCTGGCCTGTACTAGAAAATTATTTCCAAACTAAGCAGTTCCAAAAGTTTCAGAACCACATGGTCAGGTATAGTCACAGAAAAAAACCTATTGCTGTGTTAGTAAACTTTCCATCACTGACAAAATGCCTAAGAAAATCAACCTAGAAGAGGAAAGATTTATTTTGGCTCAAGATTGCAAAGGTTTTAGTCCACAATTTCTTGGCTCCATTGCTTTAGGAGGCAGGGCGGGGACAGGGAGGGGGTAGAATGGAGAAAAGAGAAAGGAATCAAGGACAAAAGAAGCTCTTCAAAGGTATGCCATCCACAGTGAGCTACTTCTAACTGAGCTCCACTTTCTAATGTTTCTACAACCTCCCAATAGTGAAATTGGTTAGACACCAAGTTTTCAACTTTGGAAGACATTCAAGATCTAAACTATAACAGCAAATTAAAACATCACAAACTTAAAATTTTGACTAATTTCCAAAGACCTGAAAGTTGGTTTTGAATATTTATTAATTTGTTTGTTTGTTTTTGCCAGTGCTTTTTACTTTCATGGATAACAAAATCTTAGAAGTCCTTGCTCTGCTATTTTTGCTAGCATTACTTTTATGCCTTAAATTTTTCAATGGCAGTTTCTACCCCTTTTGATAGTCAGAAATTCTATAACCAAGAGAATAAATATATCTACTTTGGTGTTTGGTATCATTTAGTCCATTTTCTTCATAGTCTTTCAATATCTATAGAGGATTAGTTTCAGGCATCTTTTCAAATACCAAGATCAATAGATGTTAAAGAACCTTATAAAATGGTGTAGTATTTGCATGTTATTGTGATAATTAAATGCATTAACTTATATAAAGTATAAGGTTTAGTGAAAATAAGTTGTCTCCCTGTTTATTCTAGGGACACTAAATAAGTACTTTAAAATAAATAATGACTGAAAACAATCTTGAGATTGAATGTATAATTTTTTAAATTTTTTTTAGAGAGAGAGAATTTTAATATTTATTTTTTAGTTTTCAGTGGACACAACATCTTTGTTTGTATGTGGTGCTGAGGATCGAACCCGGGCCGCATGCATGCCAGGCGAGCGCACTACCGCTTGAGCCACATCCCCAGCCCAAAAATGAATGTATAATTTTTAAACACGTTATTATCTTTTTAAATTTGAGTTGTACCATATAAACTTTAATAAATAGAAATAATCAAAAGCATAAGTAGGTAAGTTGTTACTTGAACAGGAAAGTTATATAAGCATTCTTCCAGGAATTTAACAGAATCTTCCGGAATAAGTAATAACTCAGAAACAGATTCCATGCTTGTGATTTGTTTGACAGCCTGGATTAATACTCATAACTAAAGAAGATGGCTGATTTCTACAATATAGGAATTTTAAGTTCAAAGTTACTTTATGAGTTGGCTGAGGGCTGGGGATGTGGCTCAAGTGGTAGCGCCCTCGCCTGGCATGCGTGCGGCCAGGGTTCGATCCTCAGCACCACATACAAACAAAGATGTTGTGTCCGCCGAGAACTAGAAAATAAATGTTGGAAAATTCTCTCTCTCTCTCTCTCTCTCTCTCTCTCTCTCTCTCTCTCTTTCTCTCTCCCCTCTCTCACTCTCTCTTTAAAAAAAAAATGAGTTGGCTGAGAATTTTAATACTGATCTACTCCTCAAAAATTTTAAAAAAGATTTTCTTAATTTTTCATGTACATCTAAATAATTTAATAAATTTATTAACGCAATAAATTTATTTTTTCCTGGTTATTAAACTTTTACTGCATCTACTCTGCTAATCTCTACTTTGTGATGCTCAGTTGGAAACATGGTAAACAGCATTTCTCATTGCAACATCTTTCTTGTTACATTCTGATAATAGGTGCAACACAAGAAGAAAATTATAAGGCAAACAAAGGGAAGGGGTATCTTTCCTCTTGAAGGCATGCTTTTCTTCTAATCATCCCCTCATCACAGCACTTTACCCCAGCAGTAGAAGTGGTTCCTGCCTCCAAATCCATTTTCCCTTCCCAGTTCCAGCATCATTAAAACTACTTTTAGAACTAGGAGCAACAGTTTCTCACCCTCTCTGGGGAGGTCTGAGCTCCTGTTTTGCAGGACCACTGTTTTTACACTCTGAATTGGTAATCTCAGGCTTTGTCCTTGATTCCCCCAGACTGAGGAGTATTCGATTCTTTTGCAGTTATTATTTATGTCTAATTTCAGTGCTGTCTTTGTTTTACTAATTTAGTTCATTCAGTACCTGTATAAGCAACTATCTCTTAAATTCCTTCATTTCAAATACACAGTATGATTTCTGTTATCTCTGTCAGGCCTGTGGTTAATAAACTACTTGATTCATTTCTTTGCAAAATTTGAATTCTTAATCTCCATCTCTTGGTTGCTAAAAATGAAATTGCATATTTTGTAGTATTTTTGAATATTTTTTGGTATAAATAAACAAATACAATTTCTTCTCACATTATGGATGAAAATAATGCCCAAATAAATAAAGATATCACTTGTAGTGACTTTCTGAGATCTCACAGTGCCAAATCCATGCAAGCTAGAAATTGTAACAGGACCCAGTGTTCCTGTCTATGTGGTTCCTATCTTTCTGGATTTTGAAGCAATTCTACTTGTAGATAGAACCACCGCTATTTTTCAAAAGCGCAAATTTTCATCAATCAGAATCAAGCCAATATCAACATTCTTATCACCAATCTCTTATCATTCTTCCCAACTAGTTTTTTTTTAATCTAAATCCATTTCTAAGATTTGAAAGAAAATTGGCCATTATCAAGCTTACTAACTCATATCGATATTATAGAAAGTGTGTGTGTATGTGTGTGTGAGTGTCTACATGTGTGTGTGCATGTTATACACGTGCATGTAGTGATGATAATTCCACATGACTGGTAATATTATAATGTCAACTTCACACTAATGAACCACCTGACTTTAGCATACTAAACAGGATTAACTTTGCCATTTACTCTTTTTCAGATTTTGTATAAATCATTCTGACTCCCGGTGCTTCAGTTTTCACATCTCTAAAATGGAGATTTAAAATAACTCTACTCAAGATTATTTTGAAGATACGTAAGTTAATAAATATAAAATGCTTAGAAGACATTATTGTATATGAATTGTTAAATGTATATCTTTTACTTTTGTTCTTATTCCTACTGTACCCTTACATAGTCTGAGGAAATACGTATTATAAAAAAAAATCAAGTATTCTTAAACATATATGTGGAAAATTCTACAAACTAGAAATAGCTTGCTCAAAAATGTAGAAAGTATGAATTTGTCAGACTATTTCTCCCTTATGCTTGGTTAACTAATTGAGTGAAGCTGGCCTACAAATTTCTATTTCACACCTCTGGAAATGAGAACTCCTCAGGTAAAAGGACGTGTGAAAATGTTTTTTGCATCTTCCTATATTTCATTTTTTCCCTCCCAATATATTCTTAAAAGAAATGTGAAGACAGATGACAATGCATATGTAATTCTGATACCACTTGTAGAAAATTAAGTGCAGTCATTTTATTGTCTCATTTAGATAAATTTTCTCAGTCCTGTAAGTTGATCCAAACAATGCATGGTAAAGATGACTTTTTATTTTTCCGTTTCTCCACATCTGTGCTGATGCTCTCTAGCTGGTACTTCTCTGAGGATGAAAGAACTGAATATCTAGTTGAAGATTGGCATTATAATCTTAAGAGTGTTATGGTAAAAAAAAAAGAGATTAGTGAAAAGATATCAAAACCTCTCAACTTTGCTAATCTGATTCTAATCACAGAGTATTGCAACTTTTTAATTTTAATTAAAATATAGTTTTTACTAGAAAGTAGTTATACAAAAGTGCTAGTTTCTATGGAGGAAAGCATACTGCAAAGAAATATATGACATGCTACTCTAGGTCTGTGTGGTTCCAGAAATCCCTTGTCTGTTTTCTTCTGTCTCTAACCTTCATTTCTTTTCATTATCATTTATTCCCCCTCTCTCCTCTTTCTATATATCAAAGCTTTCTCTATATTTTAAAACCATCTTTGTTTCATGAAATTTAGCAATATTTTAATTGACAAAACAGCATGCTCTCTCAAGACATAAAATTTTTATATGCTGATACATTTCTTAAGAACATCAACTAACACCCTCAGAAGAAAAACAAATAAACAAAAAATCCAATGGGAAGAGGAAGTTACAAGGAAGCTACATATCCTAAATGATATTTAAATTCTTGTCTACTACTAATTCCTAAATTTGCCTCAGTCCATCCCTTTTGAATCCTCATTTCTAACAACTTTGCCATGAAAACTTCTGCTCTTGTAAAAGCTTGTATATATATTAAAACAAGGAGACTCCAAGAGTTGAGTTGATAAAAACAGAAGAAATTGTCCTGCTTCATTCGCTTTCTTTTTTTTTATTTTTTAAACAAAACTCAATTTATCAATTCGAGAGAGGGTAGAACATAAAAGTAAAGGATGTTGCCATAAAAGTTGGAAATATATCCTCAATAACAGCTTCTGGGGCCCATCTGCATAGCAAGCTCTTGGTTGTTTATTCAGTGTGAAAGCTAATAAATCTATTCGCAAGAACTCCTAAAAGGCAATCATTTTCAGAAAGAGCAAATTCTGGCAAAAGCTATTGTTTCAGCAAATCCAAATGACAAGCACTTTAATATGACAACATTTGCAGTTTGGGGGGCACAGTACATTTTAGAATCATAAAAGTAGCAATGCATTCTGTGTGGCAAAACATACTGTGTTTAAATCTGTCCCACTGCAGTGTGCTGCTAATGGGTATGTACAATGTATGAAGAAAAGGAAGAAGGACAAATTACAAACCTGCACAAATCCAGTTATTTTGCAAAGAAATTTTTCTTTTATTTTGTAGTTTTTTTTTCATTTGCACATACACTATACAAATTCCGTCAGAAAATCTATCTCTGGCCAGTTTTCTCACCTTACTTCTACTTACCTTTATAAGATATAAATTAGATGTTCCAATAACTATTATTGATAATGGCAAATAAAATATGAATAATGAATATTTTTAAATTAATAAATTAAATAAATTAATTTTTGTTATGTACAAAAAGTAATGATCTGTAATGCCTTGGAAGGTGAAATTCAATTCTCATTGAGTTTACTTTGTCAGTTTCTATTTTCTATATGTCACTGGGATACAGTGCACCAAACATCGTAGAAAATAAAAAGTTGATGGTCTTTGCCCTGAAGCCTACAATCTGAAAATAAAAACTTGAGACAGTAAGAATCAAAATAGGAAAGCTGTAGCAAAATGAAGTAAACATTGTTAGATGTAAAGCAATAAGATGGGAAAACAATATAGGGTAAACTTGGAAATAGAGACAAAAAAAAAAAGTGTTTATTTAAGAATTGCCACTCTCTCAGGTTATATCCTGGTAGGTGATCTCTAAAAATCATTATAGTCTCAGATTTTTTTTCTTTTTTCTTTATTCTTTTTTTGGTTATAGAGATAACTTCTTACATGGACTTTCTGAATCCTGCTTCAGTGTACACAGCAAAGCATTGCCAGAAAAAATACAAATTTCTGAAGGCATTCCCTCACACCTATAATCAGACCTACTGTGTTCTTTCTATTCCATTCAATGTAACCCCATCAACTAGTCTTTTAAAGTTCTCCATTGTGTGGATGGGCCTTTCCCCTTGGATCCATCCTTCCAAGTCAATTCTCAGACCAGATTCCCCTAGACCCACTTCTTGATTAAAATGTTCTGCCTATTCCAACCCTAAATGTTACTAAAATCCAGATTAACACCTATCTCTTCTATTATCCTGACATTTGGCAGTTTTACAGATCTCAGTTATGAAATTACATGAAAAGCTTGCTTTGTCGATTGTCAGCTTTTATTTCTTTTGCTGCTCAATTAGAGAATTTGCTGCTTGAAGAAGTCCATAGTGTATCACATGCCCTCATTTCCCAATATGCCCTGACTAGGGTACATCTATACTTGGTACTCAAAAGCATTCCTGTGTGATTAAATAAAAAATGAACCTTAAAGTTGCTAAGACCAGGTCCTCATTAATAAGTATATTATTAATATAATTATTACATTAAGTATATTAGCTGTAAAAGATGGGCTAATAAAAGTATGATGACTTGTATATATTGAACCTTCCATTTTTATTGACTTTATTATTTTTTAAGTACATGACAACAGTGGAATGAATTACAATCCTTATTACACAAATAGAGCACAATTTTTCGTATCTCTCTATATAAAGTATCTTCATGTCAATTTATGCTATTTACATATACTTTTTTGTATCACAATTCTTAATACACATATATACCACAATTTTTCATCTCTCTGTTTATATATAAGGTATATTGACACCCAATTCAAGTCGTCATACATGTACTTTATATAATGATGACCATCACATTCCACCAACCTTGATAATCCCCTTCTGCCTCCCTTTCCCTCCCAACCCTCTTCTCTATCTAGAATTAATCTAATCCTCCCATACACTCCCTCCCTACCCTACTATGAGTCCCCCCACCCCTTATATCAGAGAAAACATTCTGCATTTGTATTTTGAGGATTGGCTGATTTCACTTAGCACTATCTTCTCTAAGGCCATCCATTTACCTGCAAATTCCATGATTTTGTTCTTTTTTAATGCTGAGTGATATTCCATTGTGTATAAATGCAACATTTTTTTTATCCATTCATCCACTGAAGGACATCTAAGTTGGTTCCACAGTTTAGCTGTTGTGAATTGTGCTGCTATAAACATTGATGTGACTGTGTCCCTGTAGTGTGCTGTTTTTAAGTCCTTTGGGTATAGTCCCAAAAGACAAATAGCTGGGTCAAATGGTGATTCCATTCCCAGATTTAGTTCCATTCCCAGAGTACTTTTGATTTGCATTTCTCTGATTGCTAGAGATGATGAGCATTTTTTCATATATTTATTGATTGATTTTATATCCTCTTCTGAGAAGTGTCTGTTCAGGTCCTTGGCCCATTTATTGATTGGGTTATTTGTTTTTATGGTGCTTCGCTTCTTGAGTTCTTTATATACTCTAGAGATTAGTGCTCTATCTGAAGTGTGAGGGGTAAAAATTTGCTCCCAGGATATAGGCTCTCTTGAACCTTCCATTTTTGATTCTTTTAAAAAATTACTTTTCCCCTTATTTACTCCCAATCAGTTTCTTTTTAACTAATTGGAAGGGGAAAAGGTTCCTCTCCTTAGTTTCAGTTGATATAACACAAGTCAGAATAGTATGTATTCTTTTAAATACACACAAATACATATATTTTGAATTAACTAAAATATTTGAATATTAACAGCACTTTAGCATTATACTTACCACACCAATATTTCACACTGATCAAAATTTTTCTTTTCATAAATAAATTTCCTACCGTAGAAAATAGTCATATTTATTTTCTGTGAGGTTAAACTACTTCACAAAAGAGATTAGTGAAAGATTCACTGAATTAATTATAACATCATACCTAGTGACTTTGCAGGTATTAATATTATTTTTGTATATAAAAGGAAATAGTCACAATTCTAGTAGGTATGTCTTAAGCAGAAAATGTTGTGAAAGGAGATGATGTTCAAACTCTGATCTCTCTGCCTCTGATGCTCTTTTTTTCCCCATTTTCTAATTTAACTTGCTGTGTTTATGTACTCAATATGTTAAAGTGATAATAAGGAATATCTCAGGGAATAGAAGAAGGTCTTATGTACAAAATTACTTATAGGCACCTGTTAGTATTTTTTCTTAGAGTGAATTAATGTTAATGAATAATATTAATATGTCCCTGGATCATACAAAGTATATACTATATGTACTATATAAGTAGGTTAGATTCATTTCTAATTGGAATTTATTTTTACAATAGTAATCACATGTTTTACAGATTACAATTCAAACCATTAGCTGGCTTTATCCAACTTCTTTGTTGCCATACACAGTCACACTGCACAAGACCCAGCTCAAATTTCTTGCAGTTTTAAAAATTTGACCTGATCCTCTTGTCAATCTCTTCACCTGTAACTCTCCTCTCTGCCAGGAAATCTTGCCATGTTCCTCCTAATTGCTCACTTCAAAGCTCTTCTCAAGAGTTTCCTTCTACTTGAAACTGTCATGATATACTTAATCTAGTGTCCATTTCCTTTTCCTGGTCTTCTATGTTACCTGAATTTTCTCTATCACTGTCCTTCACAGCTGTAATACGGGTTATAGGATAGTGGTTTTAGTTATTTCTGTGAGTCTATCAACTAAGATAGTAGCTGATAGGCAATAGGTGTTCGAAGGAACATTGCTGCTATTTTTATTATTATAAGGGATGTGTTGAATTTGAGAAAGAATGGAGATGCAAAGCTTCAGAAGCTTTAATTTTGAGAAGGAAGAGGTTTGGGAAGCATCTGTTGAAAGAGTTGTAATAGATAACTGTGGAAGTTTGGGTATTTGTGAATTTTCTGGGGTGATACTCAAAAAAATGCTGTCTGGATGATGGAGAAAAGAGAGACTTTATACTTGTGCTATCTTTACATACGTACATAGTTCTGAAAATACACTGAGTCCTGAATGTGTAAAAAGTACATTTCAATGCCTACAGAATATGTATGTGATTTTTATTTGGGTATCATATTACTAATGATAATATGCAAAGGATAAGTTAATATCATTTTATAATAAGCTTAAAGGTTGAGAGGCCACACATAGGAAATATATTTCTCCTATTTAATGGCTGAAAAGAGAAGCAAATTAATCCAATGCAACAGATATTATTGATGAGCAGAAATAACAGGAATAAGATCTATCAACATTCCCTCTTTTCCACCTAGTATCTTGCTTCTTAACTCATTCAACAATGTGTTGAGTTAATAACCACAGAGAATCTGTCTATATCCAGATTCAATGCTACATTTGAAATAACTTACAATAAATACTTTTTGCTGGTAACTAATGACATTCTAGTTGAAAAATAGACCTTTATTGAGTCTACAATATTTACATCAATGAGTCCATACAATTTTTCCTACATTATTTCATATTTTAATTGTCAGATTTACTGTCTAGATTTTATTTTTTTCTTCAAGTGTATAAATGCCTTTTGTATGGAATACTTATACTGGATAATTATCATTTATACTTATTTAAATAAGTATGAATTATTCAATTACTTTTTCTATAAATATGGCTTATTTCCATAGGTAAATCCAGTAAGACTGTATTATCAGTCCTCTAATTGTGTTATTTTTTATGGTTTTAATAACAATTTCACTAAGAATTGAAACACTTTGAAGAGAAATTTCAAAAGTCCAGCTCATTTTCAATATCTGCATGCATACATTCTCCATCTTTGTCCTAATATTTAATTTCTTTCACTGTGTTCTAGATCCTTTCCATTTTCAAGTTCTCAAGGAAATATCCCTAGTAATTTTTGTCTCTTCTAAATACAATTTAAAAGAAATTAGATTATTCTAGTCATCAAGCTCATTACATAGAGTACCTGATTAATCACCCTGCTTTAAAACAATAAAATTTTCCAGTGCTTGATATTACCCCATTTCACAGCATTGACTCTCCATAAGAGACCTGCTGACTGATTGTTCTCTTTCTAGTCTCTTGTAAGTCCAAATCAGGTTTTCAAAATCCATTTCTGCAAGAAAACTGTTTTCCTAAAGATCACTAACACTATTCTTGTTGATAAATGATATAGTCAATTATCAATAAATTTCTTACATGACACATTAGCAATGTTTGATATATTTGATACCATTGACAGACATCCTTGAAATGGTTCTCATGATACTATTTTGCATTAGTTTTCAATTAGCTCACATATCTTCTTCTGGTTCCTTATATCTCTCCAAACACCACAATATGTTAGTCCATGGTCCCCTTCTCTTTAAAACATTTCCTGATTATGTCAGGAAAAAGATGAGTTTAATGGTTTTAAACTCCTGCTCCCTATCTGCTCTTAAACATTGATGATATTATTACAATTTACCTATCTATTTATTTACTTATTTTCAGTTCCAAGGATAGAATTCATGGCTTTGCTCATCTTAGGCAAGGATTCTACCCATGAGTCACACTTCTAACCCTATAATTAATATCTATTTCTCTAGTTTTATGTCAAACAAACATCTTAAATGCAATACATCCAAAATTCATCTCCTATTTTTTCCCACCCTGTGCTACCACAGCCTCCCAATCTCTGTTGTGATGTCTTCAACTTTCCTGTTGCTCAGTGAGAAAAATTCTAGAAATTCTAGATACTATTCTTTCTCTCACCTACCATATTCTTGGATTTCTGCAACTTATCTTCATCTTTTAAACTCTTAATCTCTTACCTCTCCCCTAAACCATTGTTCTGCCACTTTTAGATTGCTGCAATAACTGCTAGGCTTTCTATTCCTGCTGCCTATCTGCTCTTAAACATTGATGATATTAACATGGGGAGAGTCCAATCAAAAACAACAACTCCATTTCTTTTAAATTTCAAAAATCATGTCATGAGTACCTTGCAAGCTGTGAAATGAAATGTGTTCCGTACCCCAAATTTTTATGTTGAAGCTCTAATCCTAAGGTGATGACATTTGGAGATGAGACCCCTAATACTTAATTAGGTTTAGATAAAGTCAAATCAGTGAGGACTGCATGACAGGATTAGTGTCTCCAAAAAGAGATACCATAAAGTTTGCCCTTTGCTTTCTCTGTCATGTGAGAATACAATGCAATCAGAAGTATCAGCAAAACAGGAAGAGAGCACTCACCAGAACTCCAAGCAGGCAAATGCTCCAATCTTGAACTTCTTTCTAGCCTCCAGAATTGTGAAAACATAACAGTTTTCTTATTGCCATGCATTCTACCATGTTTTGTTATAGCAGCTATAGCTGATCTATATCTCTTTTAACTTTTTGAATTTTTTTTTAATTTCCTTTAGTCTAGACAGAACCTTCTTCCTCTTTCTAACACCACCAGGCAAAAGCCTGTCTTAGCTTCTAATTCTACTTTCTCTGCCTGGAAGAATCTTTTAGAAGACATACAGTTGCCCAAAGATTTTGCTTTACTCAAATTGTTGTTCCAATTACATTTTCTCCATAAAGAAAATCCTTCTTGCCCTGTTTGCATTAGCTACCACATCTATAACCAGAAGTCTACAGACTTCTCAATCACCTCTGTTTTGTTTAAATTTTTCATAGAAATTGATCACAAGATATAATTTACTGACTAGATTTAATATTAAATGCTATTCTCTGCCTGTGAAGCTACATGTAAGCCTCTCAAGGACAGGACATTTCTGCCTTTATCTTCTCTATTAATTCACCTCTAAGGTAATTTTTTTCTTGACAATTAGTTTAAAACTTGTAAATAGTTTTATACTACCTACACATTTTTCTTGAGGACTGATAATGTTCATTTTTACTATGATAATTATTATTGAACAAATTATTATTGAACAAATTTCACAATTTTTCCATTTAAATATTTGAAATAAGTTTTTTATTTTTTGTCCTATTAATTAAAAACTTTTGTAAGGTACTGGGTTTTTTTATGCATAAAACATATACGTTTTCAGTTGTATTTGTTTGAATATTGAATTTGTTTTTTTCTAATAGCCTATCTACAAAAATCATGCATTAATTTTAAAAGGTCTATAATTATCATTATAAAACCCTTTAAAATATATCACAATTTAAAGCATTTAGTATATATGTGTCATGCTAACATAAATATCTCAATTCTCAATCTTGTATTCTAATGATAATGTTTCACATATCCAGTGACTTCAAATAAACAGTGTTTTCCACTCCAAATAGTATTATTCATTTCTGACTCTTTTCCAAGTCTGCATTAATAACTCAATGCTATCCAATGAGGTAGCTAATGACATAGTATTACTAATATTCAGCAGGGTCACTGTTCAAATGCACCCATAGTGGTATCTTAGAATATATAAATTTTGACCTTTGCATTTTATCCTTTATATCAAGATGTTTCACTGAAACCTCCACATATGGTCTGTGGAAAATTCATCCTTTTTTAATGTGTTGCAAAAGTTTTTATCTCAAGTTAGTACATGCAAAATAACTTCGAAAACAAATGCATGTTTTTAATATTCATCCCCCTTTATCCACTTCAAACATAATATACCTTTTTTTCTGTTTCATCATTACTTTTTAAAATTCTAGACCACTACAAAAACTGTAAACTTTTTGTTATTACAATTCATTACTTTCATTTCCATTTCTTTGAACAGATTCTCCCCCCTTCCTTTTTTTTTTCTTTTGCATATTTTCTTTCCATTATGAGACCAAGTTGAAATGGTTTCAACCACAAGTCTGCCCTTCTGTGGTCTCTAGTCCCTGCCTAAGAAGGGAATTAGGCACTTAGAGAAGAACATTAACACCTGCAGTGCATGCATAATGCTCAAAATAGGACCCAAGTGACTGACAAAAGTATATACCTGATGCAAAAGATACTTACCAGGTTTTACTTTGGTACCAGGGGATAAGAAAAAAAACAAAAGGATAAGACAGAATCCTGGGACATCATCTGTTTCAACCCCCTGCCTTCAGGCTGGTAAATATCAGTATGTTATCTAGGATAGATCATCTTCTAATTATCATTCTGAGAATCAGTATTCATTTTTTCTTCTCTTTAAATTTATACAATTCCGCTGTTAAGATGCTGCTCATTTCCTGAGGTTTCCTGGGTAGTTTGTTTGTGTTTGATGATTTTTCTGCTGCTTGAAAGTGTTCACATGGCAAGGATAAATATATAGAACTACTCACTATTTTAAATTTAAATAAGATTATTAGTCTAGTGACCAAAGATAAACTAAGGGAGGCAACCCAAAATTATAACAAAGCCTTTAGTAGGAATCAAGAGATTCAATATAGTTTTGCCTTTGGAGCCTTACATTACATTTTCTTCCTTTGTAAGCAAGGTCTTAAAATAATATCTGCATTATCTACCTCATTGGGTTGTTCTAGGATTAAACAAACTGATGCGTGTGACTGTGCCAAGAAATCTACAGGGTGCTGTTTAATTTCAAAGCCTTTAATCACTACCTTTTCTTGCCACTCACAGAATTTTGTTTACATAGCTATTTTAACACTCAGGAAATTGTTTCTTTGTATGAAATATCTCTGTTCTGTTTCTCATCAAGATTGTCAACTAGCAAAGAGCAGATGCTCTGGTTTATTGTTATATCCCCTGAATGTTAAAAAGTACAGTGTCATAGTTGTAATAACTAATAAATAAATGTGGAATAAGTAAGTAAATTAAATATGTGTATTTCATTTCCAATGATTTACATAATCAATGAGTAACCATGTTGCCAATGTCTTGGCTGGGCACAAGATCACGAGCCACTCACACTTTGTAGATTCAAACAGCAATTCTTTATTCCCGAACACACACCGGCCTTCAACAAACACGTTCTGGGGAAATCCCAGTTCTGCTGCTGCCCAATTCACCTACTCCACGAGGCTTTTTTCCAAATACTTTTTGAATCTCACGAGAACTCAAGGGGAACTCAAGCAGCAGGAATGCCCTGCAATAATCTTCAGCAGCAATAATCTTCAACCTCGAACTTCCCTAAAACCCATATTGTCTTAAACTGGGAACGCCCTAAACTTGTCTTAAACCAGGAATGCCTTAAACCCAAGGAGCGGGATACTTCCACAAACTGCAGGATACACCCTAAATCTGGATCCACCCTCGTCCTTGAGCAGGGTCACCTTACATGCAATGTCAACAGCGAAATTCCAAGGCAAGTCCATTTAACATGGGGTACGCTGGCAAGGAAATTTCGATGTGTCATTCCTACTTGGCAATGGCCCTCAGCACCATGTTAAGTTAGAAACAGAAAACAAAGTCACAATGAAAATAGTTCAATTGTATATTGCCAGATTTCAAACTTGGTGGCTGATGACAGAAATTGATTCTCTCATAGTTCTACAACCTACAAGTCTGAAATAGAATAAGACTGCATTCTCTCTGAAAGCTCTAGGGGAAAAACCTGATTTTTGTATCTTCTACCTTCTAGTATACCTGGGCAGGGAGCCATTTCACTCTAATCTCTGTCTGCATTCTCAAATCACTTTCTGTTTATTATGTCTCTTTTTCTTTACCTCTACCATATTAAGACACGTTTCATGGCATTTAGGGCACACTCTTATTAGACAGGATATGACAGAAAATAAATACTCCTTTATTTGAGGAAAATGTGCACCATTTCCTAAAGTGGGGGAAGGGTTTAAAAATAGCTGGAAGGGATGGGGTACTGTAGCTAACTGTCAGTGTTCCTAGGCTAACAACATCAGGAAATATCACTAACACCTAGCCTCAAGGAATAGGCAGGGAGAATTTCTTAGAATCTGAGAGGGAGCTCAATGGAGAAGGCTTTTTGAATACATTTTGACAGAGCAATGTAATAATGCCACAGTGATGTAGTAAATGGAGATCCAGGGAAATAAAAGTGTTAGTCAACTTCCCCTTGCTGTGACAAAATACCTGAGAAAAAACACCTTAGAGATGAAAACATTTATTTTGACTCATAATTCTAGAGGTTTTAGTTCTTCTTCAGCTGGCTCCATTGCTTTGGACCTGAGGTGAGGCTGAATATCATGGCAAAAGAGCATGACATAGCAAACATCCCAACTCAGGGAGACTAGCAAGCCAAGAATGGGGCTGGGAATAGTCTCTAAGTGTATGCTCCCAAAGACCCATATCTTTAAACTGGCTCACAACTCCTACAGCTTCTAGTTCCTCCCAATAATCCATTTAACTGTGAATTCATAGTTGATTCGCTGATGGGATCAGAGTCCTCAAAATCCAATCACATTTCAAAATCTGCACCTCTGAATATTGCTGTGTTGTACCAAGACTTCAGGGGAGACGTTCCAGATCCAACCACAACAGTGCATATCCTGATTTCACACTCTTTCTAAAGAACTTCTGTTCTATTGCCTCACAATGATTGCCAATTCAGATCATACTGGCCATCCTCCCATAACACAAGCATCAAAGAGGATAAGAACTGATGGGAGCCAAGTTCAGGTATCCACCCACACAATATTTTGGAATGAACATTTGTATTTTTTCTCTACTTTATTTATCATATTATTGCATATAACCTTTCCATGTAAACACAGCTCTCTTGAGCAGAGAACTTCTTGTTTAAATACATTTATGAAATCATCTAATACAGTATTGGGACCTCTTTTCATAAAGTTGTTTATTACTCTCTAGTATTGTAATTAGTTTCAACCAGGGCCAAGCAGCAGGTAAATAATTATCTTTTAAAAGGGGGATAAACATCATTTGTAAAGAATAACTGTTTCCAAAAACTATGAACACTACAGAGTAACTTCTGACATTATTCTGGAGACTCCTGGCTCTGTCTGTGTCTTTGTAGCTGACATTGTAAATATCACAGAGTACATAGGAATTTATGCTAACCACTTCAGAAATATCATTTTATTGTGTGATTTGACATCTGTGTCCCAAAATTATATCCAGTTTAAGGATATGACTTTATCAAAATACAAATGATTTCCCTTCTTGATATATCACTTCAGGTTAGATTTAATCATTTCTTCCACAGCCCATCATAGTAGACCATGTGTCTCCTCAAATTGAGAAATCATTTCTCTCCTGACAAGTACATTAAATCATCAATACAATTTATCACTGTACAAGTGGTGACTGTCATGATCTTTCTGGACATATTACACCTCTTCATGCTATAGTAATATCATTAAAGTAGAATTCACCTATGACTAAGACAATACAACAAAGTTACACTGAATTTTTTTCCCAAGTAACTACAAACTCTTCTTTAACTGTTTTGAAGTAGAGTGGGAAAAGCTAGCAATAAGAACATTAAAACAATGTATTTTTCTCCTCCAACTACTTAACTTCTAGTTCTTTCATTATTAAATCATAGATTCTAGAAGCCAATCTCTCAGGATAATATTCCAGCTCTACCTCTTATATGCTGTGTGACTTTGGACAAGTTGTTTAACCAGTCTATGCTACATTTTCTTTTATCAGTAAAGTGAGTTTTATGAGCCCTTACCTTATACTGTTGTTGTGAGCATTCAAAGATAAATAAAGCACAAAATGAAGTATTTGGAAATATAAAAGACTATCTATGTTTAGCATTATTTTATACTTTCAATTTTTCTATTTATTCTTTCAGTCATTAAAAGTCATTTCATGATGTCTCCCTGAGAAATAACATTATTTCAAATTTCTTACTGCTTTCTGTTTTAGTAAAAAGATTCAAGAGTTTCCTGTTAAATCTGCCCTCTTAATCCTTAGAGAAGGGCAGATACCCCATATATCAGCAAGATTTAGCATTTAGTCATAATTTACATACCACCGTATGATAGAAATCACCATGTCACTCAGAACAAATCTCACGCTTTACATTTTAAACTTTTCCTTCATCTTTGACCTTTTACAACTTGTGCCTAGTGTCTGTTCAAGGTTACAACAGCTCCTTGTCTCATGGTTTAAAACTAAAGGCATAAGCCACATAACCAAGAAGTCTATTCCTCAGTGTTTGTGCAAATTCTGTTGTCTCAATATTCTCCAGAGCAATCATATGAAATTCTAATATAATCAATAAATGAGACCCCTGCGAGATAAAAGTATAGTCTTTATGCTCCACTGAGAATTCAGCTTGACATGATATATCTAAATGGCTGAGTCACAGGAGATAATCAGTCCAATCAACCATAACATTTTTTTGCTGTCCTACAATCCTTTTATTTACTCCAGAATTTTTTTCACTGAAATTTGCCTTAAGTGGGTTTTATTTTCCTTAGAAATTTGTCTAAACTCTCCGTATAGAAATCAATACAGTCAAAATATGTGATAGAGGCAACATTCTTCATAAGAAATAAAGGCACCAGGTTCTGAAACTTAAAAATCCTCATCTGCTCCAAAAAGCAATAATCTGAGAGTCATATCTGATCTCCTGGATGCTCAAATAAGCCATCTGAACTAAGTCTTATACAAATGTCCCTCAACTTATGATGAGATTACATTCCAATAACTGTTACATCCCAATAATTTATGATAAAATTATATCCCCACAACTGTAACTGCTGTGAATTTAATATGCATTTCATATGATGCCAAAAATAAACTAGAAAAGATTCCAAGAAAAAGGGGAAGCTTTATTTTTAAAAAAAATTGCAAACAAGAACAGGCCAGCCTTGTTAGGAAATGAAAGTGCCCAGAAGGAACAAAGGGAGGTATTTAGAGAGAAAGTTCCCACACTGTTCCCACTCTGATTGACTTTTGCAAATGATGAATGGAAACATGCTCAATCCTGATTGGTCAGCATTATGTAAATCAGGGATGCAGCTATGCCCATTCCTAATAGGTCAATATTTATGTAGGACTATAGGTTGTAGTTTCTTGGTCAAATCCAGTCACCAAATGAGACTTTCAGGGTCTGTTCATTTTGTAGTTGGAGCAGGAGCAGATCTCTGCAAGGGTTCAAATTCAGTTTGTGTTTCTCAAAGGAACAGACAGTATATGTGTGAATCAACAAGCATAAAAGACCATCAGGTTTCATTCTGCCAGATAGTCACTTGGGACCAACCATTCTAGGAGATTCAGCTTTTCTTAAAGTCCACAATGCCTAACCTCTCCAGAAGACTAGCAATTTAGTACACTGTGGACTATCTGTGGTCTTGCCTCATGAACATATGGTTGAATGAGAACTTGAATTTGCTGCCACTGCCCTACCTTATAAGAGGGGATTATACCACTTATCTTAGGAAAAGATAAAAATTCAGAACTTGAAGTATATGTTTCCACAGAATGCATGTATTTCACACCATGGTAAAGTTGAAAATTTCAAGTCAAATCATGGTGAGTAGGATTATATATAAGGCTAGAGTTGTTGTAGCACACAACTAGATTGGCAGTAGGCTATGTAGCTCAAATATATAAGGGTGGTAATTTATCAGTATGGCCACAGAGTCAGGATGGGCACTGACCACTCAAGTCTGAACACATTCTTCATTTGTTATCTACAGCCTCCTCAGGCTAATGAAGCTCAGCACACCCTGTTCTTGAACTCAGAGCTTTAGAATTAGAGCTGCAGGGATTAAAATGGTAGAATCATCTGAAAAGGGATAAACAATAAAGCACAAAAATTGGAAATTGGCTGAAGCACAGATTTTGAAATCACCAAAAACAGCAATGGGGCAGGGCAGGGAGTACTAAGTGAAAGAGTTACGAGAGAAGAAGAAATGATAACCTCCTGGCTTCTTGTCCCTTTCCTCACTTAAGCTAGAAAGTAAGCAGAGTTAAAGTAAGGTCTCAGTCAGTTTTCCTTGTTTTGCTGAATTTTCCTATATGTGTGTTTTTCTATGTGTACAAAAACAACTATGATAGTTACTTCATAATCATCTCTTAAATGAATGGATAAGACAACAAAATAGCAGAGAAAAAGAAGATTTTGAAGATTCGAGGATCAATGTATCTAAGGAAACAGAACTCTTCTGCAAAGGGTGGAGTTGGTAATACAAGAAATTCTCATTTGTTCCTAAAACAAATATTATTAAATTTGGTGAAGCTATGTTACTAAATTAAGAACTATATTATTACACACATATAACACTTCACATGCAAGAGCTCAAAGTAGCAGTGCTGTAAAACACAAAAGAAAATTATCACCTTGATGAAGTTTAAAAAGTTTTCTGTTTCAAATGGATTAATAACTTCTTAAGGGCAGCAATAATACCTTATTTATCTCTGCTCCTTAGCATAAGATGACCTGATTCTCATGCACAGTAAGCATGCATTCATTAATTTAATTGAGCTAAATTCTAAGAAACTTTCTCAGCAAAACTGACATCCTTCCAGATCCAATAAGGCCTGTCCTAATCCCTGAAAGAAAAGAATACTATCGGTATTACTTTGTTAAATCTTCTGTAAAACAGGTAACCGTAGGAAAATCCTTCTCTGGTTTTAAAGAACCACGGCATCGACACTAATTTGATTTGTTAAATGTTTTCTTTTATATAATCCCATCATTTGAAGCATGCACCGCAGATCTGTCTTGTCAGACAGCTTTTTGCCACCCACTGCCTGTCAGCTTCTCAAAAGATGGTGTGGCTTTGCCAGAGAAAGAGCATTTACACTTCTGATGATTCAATCAACTACTTCAGAAAAAGCACCACTTCTAACAGGGCACAGCTTCCACACAATGAGAGCCCTGTACTCTATTCCCTCGGGCTGTAATTTGATTTCTGTTGATAAAATATTATCTATAGAGAAAGGGAGGAATAGAACACCAGGCAATGGAAGCAGACACAAGTATTTTAAACAAAGAAATAATACCTGGAGGTTAGGGGATATATGGAAACGTGTGACGTTAAAGTATTATGATTCTTCCATTCAAATATAATTAAGCAATTCATAAGAGAAGGTAGCCTAATTACAATTACATAGAGAAGTGGTAAGAATAAAACTGAATTTGAAATCACATATCATACTTGCTAAATAAAAAAAAAATTTCCAACTTTATTAAGGGTTTTGTTAACAAGAAACTAAAATGTTCATTACTCCTTAGCATAGGAGACATGAGCCCCTATGTAGTTGAAACTGAAATTTAACTAAATTTTTAAAAAATTAAATTTAAATTAAATTTCATTTAAAATTCAAGAACTTAGTCACATTAACTTCACTTCAAGTGTCCAATAACCATATGTGACTGTGGCTATATATTGGACAGTAAAGATTTAAAACTTCTTCATCAGTGCAGAAAGTACTATTGGATATCGAGCTCTAAGCATTTTGCTTCCCAATGGCCGCTGCTCCAGATTTATCCAAATACCAAATTATGGAGAGCTTCTACATGTAACATGTGTGACATTCATTCAGAATTTCATTTAAAAACTATAATTACAACCATTTTCAGAATGATTTTTTTAAAAAAAGTTTTATTTAAGTTTATTTAAATATCCCAGCAACTTCTTAACTTTGTTTCTGTTACTCTCAGAATATTCTCACAATTCTGCTTGCACACTATCTAGTCAGCATTAGTTAATTCTTTAAGATGTTGAAAGATTGGTTTTCTAGAGCTACATTAACAAAGCAACAAAAACTAAGTGGCTTAAAATAATAGAAATGTATAGTTTCACTGTTGTGGAAGCTCCAGTTCCAAAATCAAAGTGTAATCTTGACTGTGCTTCCTCTGAATCTACAAAGAAGAATCTATGGCACACCTTTTCCTACTTTTACTGATTGTCAGCAAACCTTGGCATTCATTAGCTTGCAGCGCCAACACTTCAGTGCCTCCCTGTTTTCACATGACCTTTCCCCCTCTCATATTAGTGTCTCTTCAACTCTTGCAAGAATACTGAGTTATAGTGAATTAAGGGCTCTTCCTACTTGAGAGTGGTGTCATCTTAAATCATTCTACAAACAATGATCCTATTTCCAAATGAATTTATGTTCTGAGATACCTGAGATTGCCATATTTGGGGGGTGAAATTAATCCACAGGAGTTCCATACAAAATTTTATATAGACTTTTATACTTACATATAAATTTCTTTTACCCAGGATTACATCACAAAATAAGAATATGAAAGTCTGCATCATAAATAAGGCTTCTAATACTGGAAAATATATGGTTTATTCACTACATTTATAAATATTTGCAGTAATATAAATATAGTATTATCAGTAAAAATAGAAATTTTATGAATTCCTTACTTTGAAATAATCATAGGTTCACTGGAGGGGTTCACTTTATATAGTAAGGCCCTGTGTACTATTTACTAAGCCTCCATTAATGTTGACATATAGTCCAATATCAAACCCTGGGAATTATTATATTCAAAATATAGAATTTATTCATGTTTTAACAGTTACACATGAACTCATGGGTGTGCGTGCATGTGTGTGTTTATGTATGCATGTGCATGTATACAGTTGTATGTAATTTTATTACATATTCACATGTTCAGCAGTTTGCGCTGCCATAATAGTCCCCTGTGTTACCTTTTTATGGTTTCAGCTACTCTACCCTCTATCCCAGAAACCACTGTTCCATCACTATTTCTATAATTTTATAATTTGGGGAATGTTATATAAGTGCGATCGGGCAGTACATAGTGTTTTGTGGTTAGTATCCTTTACTCAGCATAATTTTCATGATGTTCATATAAATTGTATATGTCAATATACAAATGTTCCTTTTTATTGCTGAGGAATATTCCATGATATGGAAGTTCCAATATGTGTTTTAACCATTCTCTAATTAAACTACATTTTAAAATTTCTCACTTTTGTCCATTATGAATAAAATTGCAGTGAACATTCATGTGTATGTTTCCACATGTAACAAGCTTTCACATTTCTGGAATGCATGCCAAATGTTCAATTCCTGGGTCATAAGTCAAGATTATTGTTAGTTCTGAAAGGAAGTATCATGCTCTTTTCCAGTTTACCATAACATTTTTTATCCAAACTAATAATGTGATTTCCTGAGGTTTAACAAATCTTTCCTAGCAATTACCATTATCACTACTCATAACTGAGATATTCTAACAATTGTATACTGATTACTTATTTTGCTTTTAATTTGTTTTTCTGAAGGCTACTGAGGCTGAAAAGTTTTTTTCATGTGTTTAGTTTTCATTCTCATATCATTTTCAGTGAAATGCTTGTTCAGGTCTTTGCTGGTTTCCTAATTGTACTAATTGTTTAATTTAATAACATTGAATTTAAGTATTTTACAAATTCTATATGGTTCTCTGCCAAATGTGGGACTTAAACATATTTTCTCTTGGTCTAAGGATAATTCTGTCCTCTAATTAAACATATTTTCTCTTGGTCTAAGGATAATTCTGCCCTCTAATTAAATGGGGTCAGATGAAGAGGTTCCTCCTCCTCTACTTTCTGGGAGATATTATGCAATTATGGTACTAATTCTTCCAATGTTTGTGAGGTATTTGTAGTCTGGAATCTTCTTTCTTGCAACTTTTAAATCATAAATTCATTTTGTTCAGCGGTCATAGAATTATTCAGGATGTCCATTTTATCTGGGTTGAGCTTCTTGTGTGTGAATTTTGAGGAATTTGTATATTTCTTCTAAGTTGTTAAGTTATGATAGTGAAGTTGTTTATAGTGCTTTTTGAAAATATTTTAATAACTACAGGATCCATTATATGTTTTGTTTCTGATATTGCTGATTTATGTCTTTTCTTTTTTACCTTTCTCAAATTTGTTAGAGATTTATCAATTCTATATTTTTTGAGGAATCAATTTTTGGCATTGATTTTATTCACTTGCCTATTTTCAATCACATTTATTTATGCTCTATTTATTTTATTATTTCTACATAGTGTTTATTTTGCTCTTTTAAGAAATTATGGAGATGGGTGTTTAGACTCTTAATTTGATAATTTTTCCTGTATTCATGTATAATTTCTATTTGTGGACTGCATTACCTGCTCTTGAAATTTTGTGTATTTTATTTTTATATGCATCATATTTTTAAAATTTTCCTGAGACTTAGTTCTTTCACAGGTTGCTCACAAGTATATTATTTAATTTAAAGTAATTAGAGATTTCTCTGGTGTTTCTCTGCTATGAGTTTCTAGTTTGATTCACAATGATGAAATATTGAATATATTCAATATATGAAAAATTTTATCAGGTAATATTTGTAAATAGCATCTCTGTGGATCATGTTTTCATTTTCTTCATGCTATCCTTTGCAGCAATAAATATTTTTATTTAAATGAAAGAAATTTTATTTAATTACTTTTTTCTTTTGATGTTTTTGCACTTGGTATCATAAAAATAGTACTTAATTCAAGTTCAAAAAGATTTACTGATGTATTCTTTTCTAAAATTTCAACTCCTTTAATATATTAATATCTGTTTTATGACCCAGAATACTTAATCTTAATACATATTTCATGCATCTTAGTACATATTTTTTGCTGTTGTTAGGTGGATTGTTCTATGTCAATGAGAATAGGTTGGTTTGTGGTATGGCTAGTGTTCCTGTACTCTTTCTGATTTTCTCTTTAGAAGTTTAAATATTGCTTAGAATAAACTATTGAATTTTCCATATTTTATTTGTATACTTGAAATTTTCTTTCTTTTTATTCATGTTTTAATTTTTTATAAAGTTATATTGAAATATAATTCACATGGCATAAAATTCAGCCATGTGAGGATATAATTAATTTGTTTTAGTACATAGTAGAGATGAGTAACCCTTTTCAGAATCAATGAAAAAACATTTCATCACTCGTAAAATAAGTTCACATTCATTAGCAGTCACTTTTTTCCAAATCTTCCCTTAAATCCCATCGATTCTTTTCATAGATTTGCCTACTTTAAAAAAATTTATATATATATATATATATATATATATATATATATATGAGATATAGTTATTTACAACAGACTCCATTCAAATAGCATAACATTTTCAAGGTTTATACATGTTAAACATACTGAAATACTACATTATTTTATTACAGAATAATATTTTATTGCTATACCATATTATATTTAGACATTATATTTATCCATTTACCTGACTTATGTATTTCCAAATTTTTCTATTATAAATAAAGTTGCCTTAAGTATTTGTGTGCATATTTTGTGTAAACCTGTACCTTAGGCATCTTGAGTACATATCAAGGGGTCAAAATAATTGCATTATTTGGTAAGCCCATAATCAATATTTTAAGGAAGTCCCAGACTGTGTTACTCAAGCTTTTTATCATGTTACCCAATTATCTGACATGAAGAACTCCCCCCCAAATTAAGGATTTATTTGAGCTTATGCTTTAAGAGGTTTCAATCCATGGTCCCTCAAGCAGAAACATCGTGGTATACAGGCATAGCATAGAAAAAGTGTTCAGCTCATGACAGTCACAAAGTAGAGACAAAGAGAGGAAGAGGCTACCAAGAAAAATAAAAACTTTCAGGGCATGTATACAGGGACTTAGTTACTCAAAACTTGGTCTCTCCTCCTAATAGTTCATTCAGCCATCATTGAATCAATCCAGTGATGTGAGAGCCCTCATGACTTAATCACATCCCAAAGCCTCATCTCTGAGCACTCAAAACTTAGGAAGAACATTCCAGATCCAAACTAAGTCATCAAATGTTTTTCAAACTAAATGTTATATTTTAAATTCACATGAGGAGTATAGTATAGTTCCAAATTGTCCATATCCAGCCTAATACATGTTATTTTCTGTAATTTTGATTGTTTTAGTATGTGTAAGGTAGGATTTCATTTCATTTTTATTTTCATTCCACTGGTCGTTAATGATGTACAGCAACTTTTCCTGGGCTCACTGGCCTAATTTTTTTTAGAGAATTATTTATTGGGATTCTTTGAGTTTTTGTAAACTTGGTTGCCATTTTGTAACACAAATATAATTTTTATGAGGTAATATTTGTAAATAGTATCTCTGTGGATCATGTTTTCATTTTCTTCATGTTATCCTTTGCGGCAATAAATATTTTTATTTAAATGAAAGAAATTTTATTCAATTACTTTTTTCTTTTGATGTTTTTGCACTTGGTATCATGAAAATAGTACTTAATTTAAGTTCAAAAAGATTTACTGATGTATTTTCTTCTAAGAGTTTTATAACTAAAACTTCTACACTTAGGTCATATACTTCAATTTGAGTTAATTTTTAGTATGGATATGTAATGAGTCTAGCATCACTCTGGTGCAAAAAGCATCAGTTGTTCCAGCACTGTTCACTGAAAGGATTAGCCTTTACCATGAAGTTATATAAAAATGCTTGTCAAAAAAAATTTCACCATAAATTTGAAAGTTTATTTAAAGATTATCTTTATGTTTCATTGATCTATAGGTGAATATTTACACAATGTGGATTAGTAAGTACTAAGTTATTTAATGTGTGTATACACACATACAAACACATATACACATATATAGTTATAGATGGACACAATATCTTTATTTAACTTTATTTTTATAGGGTGTTGAGGATCAAACCCAGTACCTCACAAGTGCTAGGCAGGCACTTTAGCCCTAAGCTACAACACCAACCTTTGTACTAAGTTTAAAACCATAATTGTAATTTGATTTGCTTTTCCTGATAATTTTGAGTATTCCTAGTCACTTGAATTTGTTTATAAATCTTAAAACAGCTTGTAAATTTCTGAAAAATACCAGTTGTGATTTCAATAGGGACTACATTGAAACTGTAGATCAAATTGCGTATTATTTCTGTTTTTACAATGTGAAGCCTTCTGATCCATGAAGATGGTATGACTTTCAATTTAAGAAAATCTTTTATTTTATTTAACAATGCTTCATAGCTTTCAAAATATAAGTTTTGTTTTGTTTAATTTACTCAGGTTTTACTATTATTGATATCGAGATAGGAATTTTTCATTAATTTTTAATATCTCATTGTTGAGAAAATAAATACAATTTATGTTTATATTGATCATGTGACTTGCAAAGTTGCTGAACTCAATAATAAGTTTTTATGACTTTTAGGGTTTTCTTAACATTTTCTACATATGACAGAATGACATGATGATATCTGCAAGTAGTTATAGATGTTAACTATAAATATTAAAAAGTTTTATATCTTTCTTTCTTTTCCTAATTACCTTGGTTGAAACATTCATTAAAATAGAGATTAGAAGTAGCCAAGGGATACATTCTTATTTCATTCCTGATCTTGGGAAATAAGTGTTCAACCATTCACCACTAACTATGATATTGGCTAAGAATTTTTCACGCTTGCCCTTTATTTTACTGCATATCTTCAGCATATTTTTACCACTAAAGGATGATTTAATTCGCCAGTTATAACCTTTTCTTTATTCTAGTACAGTTTATATGATTTCATTTTTTACTCTTGTTGTAAAAGAATAATGCATTTCTATGTGATAAACAAAAATATTATTACATGAACATTATTTATAAAATTGACTTTAAATCAACAGAAAGAAGTCATATACATTTTACCATCTTTTATAATTACTAGGCTGTGCATTTAATTTTTTCATATATATTAAAGTTACATACTTTCAGACTAAAAGTTTCCCTTAGAATTTCTTATAAGTGGGCTGCAGTTGGAGCTTAGGGGCAGAGTGCTTGCGTAGCATATAAGGCACTGGATTCAATCATCAGCAATGGATAAAAAATAAAATAAAGGTATGTGTTCATCTAAAACTATATACATAAAAGAATTTCTTTTAAGTCACATCTTCAAGTAGTATATTCCGTTTGGGCTGGCTGGAATTATATTATTTTTCTTTATTCTTTAAAAATAGTTTTTCTGGATGTAAAGTTCTACAGTTTTTTTTTAATCAATTTGATATGCAATCCCACTGCCTTCTCACCTTCATTGCTTATGATAATGCATCTACTATTAATCTTGCTGTTCTTATAATTGAAAAATCTTATTTCTGTTGCTGTAATTGTGATTTTTCTCTTTGTTGTTGATTTTTAGTAGTTTTCCTGTGTCATATCTGGGTGTGGATATCTTCGTACTCCTACTATTTGAATTTCATTAATCTCATTGGATATACTGGTTAATGTTTTCCATAGAATTGGGAAGATTTTAGTCATTATCTCTTCCTTCTCCTTGTGTTACTTCCATTATGCATATCTTAGTGTACTTAATGATGTTTTTTACATTTATCTTTAGTTTTGTTCCTTTCTTTTCATTCTTTCATTCTCTTTTTGTCTTGGTCTTTATAGTGCATAATCATTATTTGTGCTGATCATTGTGTATCGATTTTCACACTCGTTAATTTTGTCTTCTGCCAGTTCAAATCTACTCTTGAGTTTCTCTAATGAGTTTTTCTTTTCAATTACTCTACTTTTCAATTCCATAATTTCAATTGATTTCCTTTTTTATTTCTCTTTAATGTGACATGATTTCAATGTCCTTTTTTTTTAGAGAGAGAGAGAGAGAATTTTTAATATTTTTTAGTTTTAGGTGGACACAACATCTTTATTTTATGTGGTACTGAGGATTGAACCCAGCGCCCCGCACATGCCAGGCGAGTGCGCTACTGCTTGAGCCACATCCCCAGCCCTCAATTCCTTTTAATAGGACATGTCAGTATATCTCTCTTTATTTATTTAAGCATTATTTGTTTAATCCTTGAGTATATTTATAATGCCTGCTTTGAAGTCCTTCTTGTTCAATGAAACAGCTCAACCCTATCACAAGTAGTTTTGTTGCTTGATTTTTTCCCCTTTTACAACTCATATTTTTCTTTACCTTGTATTTCCATGTTTTCCCTTTTGTTAAAAGCAGGATTGGTTGGATAGCATGTGGTAACAAATCCAAACACGCTTCAACAGAGCTCCTTCTTGATCATTTGTTTGTTTAGAAATTTAGTTGGACTAATGTAGTGAAATGTAGTTCCCCAGTATTAAGCCTTTAATACCACTGCTCAGTGGTACAGCCTTTGGTATTTTCACAATCACTGTACAATGAGACGGGTTTTAATGAGGTTCTCTCTGGTTATTTCTTTGCATGAATTCTCTGTTAAGCTGTCTATCTCTGCAGGTATGACACCCAGCTGTTCGACCCCACCAACTGCTGGCTGCTTTTGATATTGTAGCAATGCCCAGAGGACAAATTGCTCTACAGTCTGTTCAAACTAAATTCAGGGGTCCCCATGCAAAAGTAATTTTTGTTGCTTGTGTTTGTTGTTTATTCTGACATGAGGTAGCCTCTTCTTAGATGTTTCTTTACCTAATTCTCTCTGGTAAAATTGTTGTTCTACAATTAACCTTATTGGCTTCATTGATCTACAAGTCTCCACTTAGAATCAAAATCTCCACAGTATTAAAAAGTGCCCATATCTTAATTTTCTTCACACTCTTTTTCAAATAGTCTCTTTTAAAGCTAATATTGGAATTCTCTATTCTTATGGCTGCTTCTCCTCCTACAAAAGGCATATTTCTCCTAGATTCAGACTAATAGATATATCTGGATTTGGTTTTGACAAATGAAAATATATATGAAAATCATTGATTTTAGAAACAAAAATTTGGGGAAGATCTAAGTATATAAATGTTTTGAAGAATAAACTTTGACAGTAATTTTCTGAGAGAATTAAAAAACACAATTTTTAAATAGTATACCTCAGCACTATAAGAATCAATGTATTTATTTGTCATTGTATTATATCTTCTTTAAAGTAGTATGACCTTGCGAAAATTCTTTCTCAGTCCCATGAATCAAAATTAACAATATTAACAAAAACAGAATGTGTGCTAATAGTGGAAGAAGAGATTGGATATAGATGGATAACACCGTGTATAATTTTGTGCATATAACATAAGAGTAAAAGAATTCAAAGGTAATAAGCTATGTCTGTTGGATGTGGTGGGAAACATGATTCTAAAAATGAAAATAAGTTGAAATAATATAGTAGTTCTTTCAACACTCAATAGTAAACCCTTGAATTGATAAATTAATATCAAGACAGAAATAATAATTATTATGCCCAAATGGTACTTTGGCATAATAATTTATATGGATATTTCTATAGGATACCATGTGTGTAATATTCTTTGTCTATCTCATATAAGCTTTCTTCTTATAGGAAAGTTGTTAGCTGCATGTATTAATAACTACAATATGTTGTATATTAATCTTGATTCAATTATATATGAAAGAGAATAAACTTTAACAAAGTAAACTTTATCTTTACATAAGCAATTCTTTTTAAATTGATAACAAAAGTTTAGAAATTATACCATCTATCAAAATGTTCTTTTTATGTCTATTACTGTTGATACATTAGAGAATGAGAAGAAAACCCACATCTGTATATTTCTTTTTCTTATCACAATTAAATAACATCCATTTCTCCCTAATGATTTGAAATTTCAAAAAGTTAAATACACCGTCTACAGAGATTAAAAATAAATAAAGGACAAGAGTCTATAAACATAGCCATTTAATAACACCACATATTTTTACTGACTGATATATGCCTCCTGTATACTCGGCTCTGTTCTGGATGTGATATAAAGAGATAAAAAATAAGTGTTAAATGGCATAATACAGTAAATAAAGACAGACCTGGTTATATAGCATACTAGATGTCCATAAAATGGAAATGAAGAATTAGTAGTCAGATAGGCATATTTTGGATAATGTGAAGAGTAATTTCTAATTTTTCATAGGAAAAGTGTGATATATTCTGGAAAGCAGGTATTTGAAGTATGTAAAGAAATAATTTATGAGGGGAGCTTCCTATGTAGGATAAATGGAAAGTGTTAAGACCCAACTCAGGTCTTATAAGAAGAGGAGAGCTATGCAACTAGAGGGTAAGTGTGAGGGAGAAGGTACAAGGTGAATAGATGATAGGAGAACAAATGTGATGCTATGTCCTGTGGGGGATTCCATATCTTACTGAAGTAGTTCAGGTAAGTCAATAAGCAAATAAATAAGGAAGCAGTAAAACTAAGACTACCAAGGAGAGAGACTATCCAGAGTTGCAAAAATTGTGGTAGATGCCAAAAAAAAAAAAAAAAAGAGTAAAAATGGGAAACATCAAAGGAAAAAAAAACTGGACACCAGAACCTGCTTGTTGAAGGATTTAGTAGTTGGACTTAATAGATGAAAACTTCAAAGCAGCCATTATAAATATGTACAAAAACGAATGGAAACTATGTTTAAAGATTAAAGGAATGTATGATGACAATGTCTTCTCACAAATAAAAACAGAGTATTATATTGAAAATGTAGAATTGTTAAAGAGAAGAAAATTCAAAATTTTGAAATTGGACGTTATCATGAGGGAAAATAATTTGGTAGAGTGGTTGACCAGTAGGCATGAATTGGCAGAAAGTAGAATCAATGAACTTGAAGATACATGAATTACAAAAACATATGCATCCCAAGGAAAGAGAAAATAAATACTTTTAAAGGCAGTAAACTTCACAGAAATGTGTAATTGCCACAGAAGAAGAAGGGATACAGAAATAAACAGATTAATGATAATGGCTACTTCCTAAACTTGTTGAAAAAGAATAATCTAAATGTTATAGTTTAGATATTAGGTGTCCCCAGAAGCTCATATGTGAAATAAGGCAAAAAAAGCTTAGAGGTAAAATCATTCGATTATGAAGGCTTTTTAAACTTGATCAGTGTATTAATCCCTGATAGAAATTAACTAGGTGGTAACCATAGGTAGGTAAGCTGTGGCTGAAGAATGTAGGTTTCTGCCAGTGTGCCTTTGGGGTCTATCTATCTATCTATCTGTCTGTCTGTCTATCTATGTGTGTGTGTGTGTGTGTGTGTGTGTGTGTGTGTGTGTACACAGACACACACACACACACACATACATTTGTCCATGTTGTGATGATATGCTTCCTGGTCCCAAGTCCTGAGCTGCTTTCCTCTGCTATACTCTTCTGCCATGAAGTTCTGCCACATCTTGGGCCTAGAGCAACAGTCAGGTGTCTATAGACTGAGACTCTGAAACTCTAAACTCCAATAAATTTTCCTCCTTTAAATTTTTCTCTGGTCCATTTGTATTTCTTCTTTTGGGAAGTGTCTGTTTTGTTCCTCTGCCCATTTTTTGATTGAATTATTTTATTATTTTTTTGGTGCTGAGTTTCTTGAGTTATTTGTATATCCTAGACATCAATGCCCTATGTTAACAGCAGGTGGCAAAGATTTTTGTTCCCCATTCTGTTGGGTTTTTCTTCATCCTCTTAATTGTTTCCTTTGCTGTAAAGAAGCTTTGTAGTTTGAAGCCATCTCACTTATTGATTTTTCATTTTACTTCTTGCACTTTAGGAATCTTGTTAAGGAAGTCAATTCCTGAACCAACATGTTGGACTGTTGGGCCTACATTTAGCAGTTGCAGGGGTTCTGTTCTAATACTTAGGTTGTTAATCCACTGAGTAGACAAAGGGGAATGAAGGGAAGGGAGGAGGAATGGGATAAGGAAAGACAATGGAATGAATATAACCTGACTTTTCTATGTACATATACAAATATACCAGAGTGAATCTCACCACCATGTACACCCACAAGACACAAATTATAAAAAAAAAGTAAATAGCAGAAAGATTAGTAGAGTAGATGGAAGAGAACTAGGGGAGGAAAGAAGAGAGAGAAAGGGGAAGTTGTTCTGGGGACTGAATTAGAACAAATTATATTCCATGTTTTCATAAGTTTTCATAAGTATGTCAAAATGAATCTATTATGTATATTGCATGTATACACACATACCCAAAGACATAAAGCACCAATAATGGTAAATATGCAATTGAAATAGACACTATACACTTTTACATTTTCTCCTTTCTTCTTTTAAGTAATATAAAAGTCATGTGTCTGAGTAATTTGCATATTTTTTGTTAAGTGTATCACATATTTGGCAATAAAAGCAAAAAGCAAAGTAAGAACAAAATTGCATTGAAAGGAGGAAATTTATGTTAACAGAAAACTATAAAAAAGATCCAGAAATAGTAAATAAGAATTTTGTAAGAACAAAAATGTGTACTTATTCTCATTGTTTTTGTTTCTTTAGAAGACATAATTGATATAAAGTAACAATTACTATCATGTGCTCTGGGACAGAGCACAAAATGAAAATAGCTACGAATTTTTTCTATACCTCACTAAAATTAAGTTAATATAGATCTGAATTTGATTCTAATAAGTTAAGGTATATATATATATATATATATATATATATATATATATATATATATATAAGCACTGGAGCAACAATACAAAAACAATTTTTCAGATATGAAAACATTATTACAGGAGTTGAAATTTTACTAGAAAATAGTCACTTAATTCAAAAGAAGTGTTACTAGTACCTTTCTAAATGTGAGAGCCAGATTTCTCTGCACAAATTCCAGGGACAAGACACTTCCTTCTGTTCCAGAGTCTTGTCTTCTGTCCTGTTTTGGTAATCTATAGTGACCTGTGTATAGACAATGAGGATGAGAATTTGCTAGTCCTTCCTTAGAGGCAACAAAGTTTGTTTTTACTCCTTCTAGAGGCAAGAGATCCTTACAGTTCCCTGAGGGTCATGCAGATGATTGCCCCTAATTAATTACTTAATATTTTTGCTTTGTTGGAGAGAAGAATTGAAGCAAGGGAGTTAGGTCAGTCTCCCCAAAGGAGCTGATGGTGTTCTCACAGCCTGTTAAAAGGACTTTAGATATCCTTGATCTCTTGTCATGTCTCTGATCTCTTTTGTTTGCATTTATTGCCAGTCTATAAAAAACATTCTGAGAATGAGCATAAATTCTTCATTTGTCTTAAGACACAGCCTCTTCAAACAAGTAAGTTAGCCTCTGCACAGCCTTCAGGAATTTGTTAAAATATTGGCTGAATTCCTCCAACAGGGTTTTGTGTAGCCCACTGTAGGACACTTCTTTCTCCTATATTATTCCAAGAAGTGAATATTTCCTGTATTTCACTGGAGATTAGTTTACCTGATGAACCTACAAGCCCAGTTATCAGAGAAAATTATGACTCTGTGGATGTAAAACATTTGATTTTTATTAGAGTGTTACTAGTACCGTTCTATATGTGAGAGCCAGATTCTTTGCAATCTGGAGGAATTATTTTTTTTTCCTGCTTTCTAAGCAATGTAATAATCTTTCTTTCTTTCTTTCTTTCCTTTCTTTCTTCTTTTTTTCTTTTCTTTTTTCTTCGTTTTTTTTTTTTTTTTGTACCAGGGATTGAAGCCAAGGGCATTTAAACACTGAGCCACATTCCCAGCCTCTTTTTATATTTTATTAGAGACAGGGTCTCCCCGAGTTGCTTAGGACGTCACTAAATTGCTGAGACTGGGTTTGAGCTTGTGACCTTCTGCCTCAACCTCCCCCAAATCACTGGGATTATAGGTATGTGCCACTACATCTGGCTCCGCATACTTTTGCAGCATATTTTTTTTCATTTTCTTTACAATACAGAGAATCAGTAATTCATACAGATCTTAATTTGATTTCTTCTTTAAAATTCTTTTTGCAAATTTTTGTTTAAATATATGTACATTTTAGTTTATGTATTTATTGAGATGGATTTTTAATGTCTCAGTTCAATGAAATAAATTGAGAATTTTTTTGGTATTTTTCTCTATTGAATTTGTAATTGATTTAAAATATGTATTAGTAATCTTGAAACATCAAGGAAATGGTTTTTATACATATACATGGATATCCATTTATTCATTAGAGCTTACTATTACATTATTCAGATGTATATATAATTTCACATATTTAAAAGAGTTGATGTAATAGGGTCTTTAAAGTCAAGACTCGTTATTATTTTTTATTTATACTTACCTGCCTGTAATTTACCATTGTTTTATATTTATCTCTCTAGTAGATGTGAGATTCTGTGATTTAGAAATAGTCTGCAAACTTACATAAAGATCTTATATTTTAATACTTATTATTTAAATTGATATTGAGGTTCTAGATGTAATAAACATTCCAGAACAGTAATGTGGTATGTTTGAATATTAAAAATAAATTATCCAGTATTATCAGGTACGTCTTCATTTCTGCATATGCACAATTAAGACAAACAAAAATTCAATAGGTATTGTCACTGTATGACATAAAACTCTACGGTATATGACAGATTTGTATAAATATAGAACAAAAACAATATGTATTTCCATTAGAAATCAACTTTCATAAACAATATAAAATTAACATGTTATATTTTAGTATCCATAATCTCATACATTAACTTTTTCTCAAAATAAATATTACCTCACAAGACAAGTAATATTTCAAAATGTTTACCTATCTAAAGTGATGAATAATGTTTTATTCACAAGATAAAAGGTTGGACTATTTTACTTTCCATTGCTGATAGTTCTGATCAGAGGTCAAAGACCAAATTAAGAACAACAGTGGTTTAAAAGCAGGGAGGTAAGCAGAAGTATAGTAAAATAAATAAGTATTTAACTATTTTTAAGAACTAAATATTTTCATATATTCACCCTAATTATTATGAGATTTTTCACTTGGACTTCCTAACTTTGAACAAGTTTGTAAATTTGGGTGTGGGGTTATACTGCACTTTTTCATGGAAATATAAACAAAAAATTATATGCATTAATAATGCACACTTTTCCAGATGATAGCAATACATTCCTTTGATTCTGAAATTATGTTATTTTTTCTGTTTAAAAAGGCAAAATGTGAAGTTAGATATAGTCATTCAAAACATTTTCCAAACATTAAAACAGAATATGTTTGGTATTTCAATGTACTCTTTCTAGATTTCTGCAAAACTGTACTATAAACAAAATTTAATTATGTACTTGAATACAAATCCCAAAGCATTGAGAAAATTATCATTATTAAACCCTTGTATAAAAGATCAAATTTTAAAACTTTTTTACTTCACCAAGGGTAGCGGTAGATTGCTATAAAATAGTTACAATACCATTAAACATCATAGAGACACATTCATTTTGCTGAATATTACAAAGTCTATTAATTCAATTAATTTCATTTAATAATAGGACTATGTAATTTAATGAATGAAAATTAAAAGATAACATGCATATGACTAAGACTTAATCTTCAGGAAAGATGAGAACTTTTACCATGACTTAAAAAAATAGGTGAGAATTCCTACAGTATAACTTTCAGATTATATTTGGGCCATGAAAGGTAAATGATATCATTCAGAATATGGTTGGAAGAAAACTAAAAGTAGCTTTTTAACAGCTCTTTACTTTGTTATCCTTACCCTTTACATACAGGAACATTCATATGGTAAACCTATGAACAAACAGTATTAGATATGGTCCCTTAGAAATGCAAATCAAACTACACTAAGATTCCATCTCACTACAGTTAGAATGCCAATCATCAAGAACACTAATAACAATAAATGGTGGCCAAGATGAAGGAAAAAGGTAACTCTCATACATTTTTGGTTGAAATGTAAATTAGTACAACCACTATAGAAATCAGCCTAGAGGTTCCTTAAAAAGCTAAAAATGGAATACAGTATGATCCAGCTATACCACTTCTCTGTATCTACCCCAAAGAGTTAAAGACAACATATTTTAGAGATACATGGATTCCTAGATTTTTCAGCAGCATAATTGACAATAGCCAAGTTATGGAAGCAGCCTACATATGTTAAACAGATGAATGGATAAAGAAAATATGGTCTTATATCCACAATGGAGTTTTCAGCCATAAAGAAGAATGAATTTATGTCATTTGAAGGACAATAGATGGGATGGGAGAGCATCATGTTAAACAAAATAAGCCAGACTCAGAAAGATAGTGTCTTAAATTTTCACGCATATGTGGAAGTAATAGAGAATAAAGAGGAAAAAAAGAGGAAATTTCATTAAAGTAGAAAACCTCAGAATACAGAAAAGAGACAGACCAGGGAGAGGGAGGAGAAAAGGAAAGAGGGGGGCAAATAGAGAATTAAATGGATTAAATTATGTTATGTGCATGTACAGATATGCCACGGTGAAACCTACTATTCTGTGTAATTAATATGCACCAAGAAAAAAATGTTAAAATACAAAAATAAAAGAATGACCCCTTAAGATCTCAATCTTAAGATTGTAATTGGTTTTGTCACTTTTTAGAGTTACATTGATTTCCATGAATAGCAAAATTGTTCTTAAAATTTATATAATATGATAAGTTGTCAGTTAGGATTAAACATATTGTTTCGCCCTGTAAAATCTTAAAAAGTGAATAAGAAATTCAATTGAATTAATTTATTTCTTAAAAAAAAACTCTGTGAAGAACTTTTGAGTGGGAGGCTAAAAGGTGGTAAGGTTCTAAATTGCAATTTTTAAAAAGTGTTTCAACTTCATATATATATAATTAAACAGATGGAGGACTGACTCCTGAAAATTACACTGATATGCTATGCATGATGCAACTTCTCTGAGAATCTGTCTATTTTTTTTATAGTTTAACTTACTTTACCTTTTACCTTGTCCCTCTTTCTCCTTCATGGCTTTCTTACTTTTGTCAAAGATGGCATATTAGAGACCTGTCATTTTCATTTCTATGTATGATACATATTTGCTATCATTTCAGGGATGATTCTTCAACAAGTCTTATATTTAATATATCCTTTAAATCTAAATATCATGTAATAAACACCATAAACTTACATTTTTTGCCAAAGCTGCCTAACTGATACCTTTTCCTCCGATTTCCTTCTGTTTCAGTTTATTTGCTGTACACTTTGTCAAGATATATTTAAAAAGAGCTGATATCTTACATGATTGTTTTCTCTAGCCTTAAATTAAAAAATAAATAAATATGTGTTTCAGAAATAGTTGTAGCATAATTATTGCATCTGCTTCCTTTTAGGTTCACAGTTCAGTATTTTAACATTACAATGTTTAGGTTCACAGTTCACTATTTTAACATTACAATGTTTTTGTTGTTGTTGTTTTGTTTTTTTTTTGTTTTTTGTTTTTTTGTTCTTTTGTTTTTTTTTAAGTGGCTCAGGCTGGGGATTTCTCTAGCACTGCCAGAGAAAAAGTTCAATATTTGTGTGGTTATTATGTAAGGAAGTGGGTAGACAATCATGTGACTTTACTATTCTTTTGACATTCTATTCTGATATTACTCCTTTAATATACCAGAGATGCTAAATATAGCATCATAGCATATATGCTTTTCTGTAAACACTGAATAATGAAGGGGTATAACAATTTAGGCTTTTTAAACATTAGGGAAAATTAAATACTTTTCCTCAAGCAAATCTCACTTTAATTTCTAACTCTACCCTATCACATCACTTTCAAAATAATGCAGAGAATCAGTTTATGTTCACAGTTTTGAGAGAAATTTTAACAAAATGTTATGCACAGTAAATCATTCACTGAACACACAAGGGTTAAAATGTAAGGTTTATTCTTCTTTTATCAAGCAATGACTACAGACAGAGCATCCACGTGGTGTAAACTACCAAAGAAAGATGTATGGGACAGACTTACATTAAATCATTAAGTTACAGACATTTTATATGATTCATGTGCACAGGGGAGAAAAACTGCTAAAAAGTAAAGCAGATTGAATAAGTAGAAACATAAGCTGATTTTTGTTGCTTATTAATCTATCTCCCATATGTTTCCTTAAGCTAAGAAGAAATCTACTGTATTACACAGCTCAGGATGCTATATACACATAAGATATTACACACTATAAAATTTCAGGTTTCTATGCAGTTTTACACAATGTAAAATTGAGTAAAATTTTTATTTAAAAAAGACCTTATTGAATTACCTTTAGTAAATGGAGGTCATTTCCACAGCCCAGGAGCATTTTTAGCAATAATAATAATAATAAATAAAAAATAAGTAAAAAAAGATCTCAAAACATGTAAGCTATTACTTCAAGCCTGGATAATTATCTGCTTATTTCAAAAAACCAACTCTTAAGTTTGTTTATACACTTCTACTGACCTTTCCTTTTTCCCCTTTAAAAAAAAAAAAAACAAACTTTAAATATTACTTTTCTTCAGTGTTTCAAATGAGGATTAGTTAGGTTTTAAACTACACCACACAGTTAGTGAGAAGGTCTTTTGGGGATTTTGTAGGAGTTGAACAGAAGTCATTTAGGGAAATGATTATGAATGAAGTTCTTTGATGGGTTATATTTAAATAGCAAAAGCAATAGAGAAGTACATTTTTACTCACCACTGTGGGGGGTGCCCTTATTCCTAACTCCTATTACTAATTCTCCTAAGCCACTAATGTCTCATTAGTTCTTCTCAGGTGTTTTTTTCTTGTTGTGTTTTGTTTGCTAGTTAGATTTTGTTTTTTTTTCTCCTGTTAATTTTCATATATGCGGTTCACGCTAAAGCAGACACAAAATAATGCTTCTTTTAGAAGTGAAAGTTCCTGATTATGCAACACCAACACCAACACCAGGCTACATGAAAATAATCAATCCTTCTAATAATGAAGAAAACATTTCTAAGCAGTTAAAATCCCAGACAAACTTGCATTAAAAATATAATGCACTCTAGTGACTGAAAGCAAAATGATCAGATAAAACATTACAAACATTTCTACCATAATTATTTTTCCTCCCTTCCTCCCCATTTTCTATAGCATGCTGCAGATTATACAGTAAATGTCAAAAAGAATTTGCCACCTGTATACAATCTAAGGCCAACTTATGCCTTCAAATGATATTTCACTGAGGGTCAAACAAATAACTGAAGGCAGAATTTGGCATAAGAGCTATTAGATATTTTTAATGACAACAGATTTATAGCTATGAGGGTGTTCGTATGCAGCGTTTAGCCTTTCTTTTCCTCCTGTGACATTCCCTTCAAGGCACAAAAGATTATAAACAGTGGACGGGACAGAATATTTTGAATTAAGAATTTTAAGTTTCGAAAAAGCCTTTTATTTCTGGTTTAAGAGTACCAAATGAACAAAGAGAAAATTAGATAAATTACCCTCAAAATGAAATGATACTTAAGTCATCTGAAATTCCCTGCAGATTATATTTTAAAAGTTCTAAAATCTGTTTTATTGTTTAAAATGTAATTATACTTTTGATTCCTCTGATTGATGTAATTTCTTATTAAATATTGTGTTAAATATTTCTCATCGACCAATATTATCGTGTATGTATTGGTTAAAAACAATCTATTTGGGACAATTAAGTAAATTATGTTTTACTAGGATATAAAATTGAAAAGTTAAGCTGTAATTTAAACAATGGATTAAGTGCAATGTACTGTAAAACTCTTCCTTCAATGATTATACAATAGGACTCCTTAGGCATCTCCAACCCAAATGACTGTATTTCCTTTCTCAACTTCAGTGATCTCACAGTTTAACTTGTTGAGTCGTCCATCTAGTATGAAGAGAGAGTCCTTGGAAGGTGTCATCAGGTATTGACCAAACAAGCCACTGTCCTGGATTTGCCTGTTCTTCCGGTTCCAAGGCCATTCTTCTGCCTTGAGTGGTTCCTTAAGGCTCTTAATCATCTTGACTTTTCCGGAAGAGAGTTCCACAAACAGCACATCAGTTTGTTGGCTTGAACTACCATAAATGTTGTACTGGTGGGCTTCAGTGAAAGACGGCTGAAATGCCAGATCAGATATGTGCAGATTTGTGTGAATATCAAAAGCCTCCTGAATTTCTCCTCTGATGGTGATGTACTGGACCCTCACGACACCTTTCACATCATTAATGCTGACAAGGTAGTGGCCATCTGGAGAGACATATGGAGTGCCTGTCACATCACTATTGAACCCAATGACTGAGTCGGTTACACCATCCACCATGAGCTGCGGTGGGATTGCTCCAGTGCTGTCAGGTTTGCAGCCAATGAAGTAGTATCCTCCCAAGTGTGTGTATGCCAAAGACTGAGGAATACACCCGTAGTCCTTCAAGTTAATTGTCTTGATGTATGACATGGTTTCAAGGTCAATTTTTTGTAGTGCAGCTTCATCTTTGTGAAGAATAAATCCAAACCTAAAAAGATTGAAAACCAAAGTTAGACAGGAAGCTATAATATGGTTACCATAAGAAAATGGATTCTGGGGAGGTCCATCACAAGACCAGGTTTTGACTGTTGACTCTGGTAGAAATTTATGTCAAAATCATGTTAGAACTGATCTTTAGTATCTTTGCCATCTTTTCTCTGGGTCATTCTTACATTACAAACAAATAATTATCACTCATGCTGTAGAAAGCAAAACAGTTACAAGCAATATATGTACAGTTAATTGAAACTACAACAAATTTTGCTTTAAACCTAGAGGGGGAAATCAAACATTATTTTATGTATCTCTAAATCTGATATTGAATAAACCAGGTCAAATAACTATAAACTCAAGAAGAATAAAAGATTTGAAAATGTGTTTGTATGAATGTGTATATGTTTGTGTCGTGTGTGTGTACACAGAACACACACATATAAAAATTACTTCATTTATCTTTTTTTTTTCTTTGTACTGCTGGGAATCAAACCCATGTGCATGATAGGCAAGACTTATTTCACCACTTAGCTACAACTGCAGGTCATTTACTTTATGTTGTCTCTTGACTATTAAATAAATATTTATCACATTTCAAGAATTATTCACATATTTATACTTTTAATTTATATCAAATAATTATTATATCAATTATATCAAGAATTATTCACATTTTTATACTTTTAATTTATATCAAAGAACTATCTTACTAGATGCAATTTGAGGTATTGAAATGTTTGACTTCTACTTACTACTTTTTAGAATTGCTTTGGTTTCAGTTTTATTATAAATTTTAAATACTAGTTTTCTTTTTCACCCTTGCCATGTTTATATTGTTATCATTTTTAATGATATACTTGCATTGTACTGGTTATCTTATATTGAATAATGAAGAACTTTGGTATTTTTCTACCAAAGCCAATTAATTTTTTTTCTCTTTAATTAGTTCTGTTTTACAGTTCTGAATATTGGCTACAAATTATCAAAGTCCTGTTTCAAATAGCCATATATTTTGAAATTCAGAGCAATAACACAAGCAGATTACCAGGAAAAAATAAGTTAAACAGGAAATGAAATGATGAGAGAGTATTAAGAACATTACATTGAAAACAGATATTGACCATCAGGATTGTGAAGATTTATTTATTTATTTATGGCGTTAACAATATTGATTGGATTACTCCCTAATGGTTCAAAAAGCTCCTAACAATAAGAGTCAGGGAAATAGTGTTCTACTGATTCTGCTCATAAGTAAAAACTAAGATGAATTTATTGTGTGTACCAGGATGAAATAAAACAAAACAATAAAATCTCTAAGGATAATCAATCATTTTATTGTACCCTGTGTCATTTCTGTAGGCTAATTATCACACAAAGGTCATATGAGAAAACTCATTTCAATATATTAAACAAAATATGTTGCATTTGATTTCAAATGAAATATTCATATATAAAAATAAATTCACATATAATAGTATAGAAACAACAAATATCATTGTGGATGATAGCAAGAACATAAGCACAGAAACTAACTAAAGTAATGTAATTTTGTGTGACAAATTATAACTGTTTTCTAGAGTTAGGAAACCATATTCCTGTTTCAACTGTATTTGAACATGTGTGACAAGACTATGTGTTGTCAAGATAACAGTAAACATTCTTCTATAAGAAAAGAAAACTGCAATGTATTGCTACCCCTTTAAAAAGCATTCATAAATGTTTACTGAAACAACTACTAAATGCAAGGCGTTGGGAGTATATTGAGAATTAACACCACTCTCCCTTTAATGAGTATAGAAATTTTGAGTGATTAAACAAATCAAAAACTATCAGTAATTAATAATAAAGCATTCTTCTTCAAATTATTTAATGTAGCAGTGATTATTTTTTCTGCATATTTGTAATGGTAGACTTGGAAATAGTAATTCTAGTGTATTTCTTAATAATATCCACCATTTCTGAAATTTCTTTTTTTCTGTCCTTAATACAATGTGTTTACTTCAGTAAACACAGCTCATACCATACCTATGCAGAATGCAATTTTTATCCAATTTATGAGAGTATTAAGAAGCATTCATATTGTTTCTATATTAATTTATCTTCTAAATATTCTCCTTAAAGTATTAATGTCTAGTGTAGAAGTATATTGCAAATTTTAAATATTTTCTAAATATTATTGAGTAAAAGAACCCTCAACCTAGGAACTGAATCCCATGTTTTTGTTTCACAGCACCAAAAATATAAAATAATAAGTGTCAGTGTCCATTCTCAGACTTAACAAGTAATTATTTCCAGCTTTTGTAAAAGAAAAATGATACTTTTCCATTAATGGATAATCATCAAGGCTATGTAGGTGTGTAGATGTATTGACATTAGTTGTGAAATTATTAGTTATAATGGAAGACATAATTCTTTTTTCTGATATAAATTGTACATGAGCTCAGAGGAAAAGCAGTAATAGGCTCATTTAATAAAAGCCATAAGCCAATCAAGTTTTGGCATTTCAGCTCTCCTTTTAACCTTGAGTATTCTTGTCCCTTTGGGCAATGAATTTTGAATGCTAATGAGAAAGAATGAGACAAGCTCACTGTACTCCTGAACTATTTTAACGTTGATAATAAAGAATGTGTGTAAGTTTTCTGTGATACAATCCAGCCTCTTTTGGAGGTAATTTTTTTTTTTAAAAAAAGAAAGAAAAGAAAAGAAAAAGCCAGTCCAGTTAAAAATGCAGAAGCTCTATGTGGGATGATAAAACTGCATCTATTTGGCATCCACACACTCTGTTCCTTTAGGATTAGAGAGGAGCTACATAAGCAGATGCATGAGAATGTCTTCAATTTTTTACCACTGATTTATTGGTTAGGAAGTGTGTCTCTAATTCAAAATTTCCCCCAGTACAGATTGATATTCAGAAGTCTCCCACTGTTCATTAGACTGTGATTAATATTTACGAGGCTCTCAGCTTTCATGCCTGCTTAGTATAATAAAATTCTGCACGGTACTAGTCCTAACATAGTTTGTCTAATATTTATCAGAATGTATATGAGAAGTTGCATGCTGAGAAATGAGAGAGTTAGAACTTACCCTCAAAAACCACTTCTTTTACTAAAAAATTATTGCCACTAGAAAAGTGTATTCTATCAGCATGGCTTTGTGTGGATTTGTCAGACACGGTGTAATTTTTTCTTTTCCAATTATATATATATAGATTATTATATAATGTATAAGAAAATTCAATTTTAATTACTGTTTGTATGCTTCAAATTATGGTCTTGAAACAAGTCATATGCAGAATACTCTTATTTTGGACTCAGTAAGGACTTTTCATTCCAGGCTGACTTCATTTCATGATCCAGTTTTTCAGTGCAGTAGACCATATATGTAAATATGACCTTATGTGAAGTCCTTGACTTTGAAAGCCTTCAATTTACTCATCAGCAGGAAGAGGATAAAAGTAATACCTTCCTTTGAGGATAACAGTAAATGCCTATATATCACCAAACAGAAAATTTCCAGTTCTTTATATCTTAAAAAGCATTATTTTTCCGTTATAAATACCATAAAATATTTTCTTTGGGACAACACAATATTGTAAACCATGGATGGGAAAAACAAAAGCAAACTTATTGTCAACTTTTCTGCATAGCTAGTATTTCCAGATGTTAAAAATAAACATACAGCATAACCAAAGAGTGATGCTATGCTTTGGATGTCATTTGTTTCCCAAGGGATCATGTGTATGAATCTTAGTCTTTAGTTTGGTACTATACTACTGATGATGTAGAATTCTAAGAGCCAAAGCCTAATGGAAGGTCACTGGAAGTATGCTCTCATAAGAGAATGTGGGATCCCAATATCTCTGGCCTCCTTGTTTTGTCATGTGATTTTTTCCTCCCAAAGATATTCCTGTCATTGTGGTGTCATATACTAATATGACTCACCACCAGATCTTGGACTTCCAGCCTGCAAATCTGTGGGCTAAATAAACCTCTCTTTAAAATAAAGTTATCTGACTCTGGCATTTTTTATAGCAATGAAAAATCGACAAATGCTCATGAATGTATTTTCCATTGACAAATATTAGAGAGATCCTACTAACAATAAAAATTCATGTTTTTATTCTTCTCATTTTTATCCTCACTATGTATGTCCAGTTCACACCTTATCCAACCACAAAATCTCTAACACTGTTAAGATTAGAGTCTAGCTCACTCCACTGCTTTTTCTCATTTGAAATTGGATCTTGCTATAATGCTCAAGATGCTCTATAATTGCTAGGTTCTGGCCATCCTCTGCCTCAGCATCCCAAATACCTGGAATTACAGATGCTCATTACCATTCCTCATTCTCACTCTACCTCTGTTAAAGGTTCTGCCTCAGTACTTGCTGAGGATATCGTGCACTGGGCTATGATGTACTGAGTAAATCTAAGCTTAGCACAGATGACTGGATTTGAAATAGATATTTGACTTACTCAATAATTTTTTTTTCCTTCAAAAAAATCCTGTGGTTGACTTTAGGACCTAGAAATCTAGGAAATCTTCTGGAGAGTTGCTGTTAGTGTTTATGTCATGGCAATTGAGAAGTCTTGCAAAGGAAGCCATTTGGCATAGAATAAAAAAAAAACATATATTTAGAGAAAAGCATGGTCGGTTGAAACACTTGAAACTTGATATAAGTAAGTGCTCCAAGATCTGCAGATGACATAAGGAAAGACTTACTCATTTCTTGAAATTTTAGTAATGAATAGGTTTCTCATTGTCCCTCCCCCAGACAGCTCTTGTATGGGTCTGTTCACCCCAAATCTCACAAGACTGTTTTCAGTCACAGTCACCCCACAACATCTGTCATGTTATTTCACTGCTATTTCATTTACAAATTCCTTATCTGACTTGCTATTGAGGGACTCTTATTATTCCAATTAATGTTCCATATAAATTTTCTTAGGTCAATGCCAAGAGCAATATTCTCATATGATCCCAGATACCCTTAAAATTGGAGTAAAAAATACTGTCAATTTGCAGATTAATAATTATTTTTTTCTCCTGGGTTTTAACTACAGCACTGCTTACTCTCACTGTTATTTCCAGAGTCCTTGGAACTTCTTATAGAAACAGTTCTCATGGTGCCAAGTTTTAATGTTAAACCATCAGATCCAGTTCATATCAAAAGCTGGGAAGAACCAGACATATACTCTCAGTTCCCCCATGATATCCTTCTTCAACACCATCATCTGCACCACTTCAGACATCAATTCCAAACCTTTCATACATATCCACAAATGAAAATGGAAAGTAGTGAGAGGAAGTTGGGGTGTATTTGAGCATTGGTTTATCCAAATACTGTATCCTGTCATAAAAATCAACGGTGCTACAATCCACATATAAAACAAAAGCATTTCTCAAAACTTTTCTAATGCCCATTATTGAAATGTTATTCTTCCAAATAAAATTCCAGAACTCATGAATTTGGTCCCAAGAATTAGTTGTATGTATACTTTACATATAATACCTACCTCTAAAACATGATCAAGTGATGATTACTTAATAATACATATTAATACAAACTACTAATACATATTAATACAAACCTACACACAATATGTCACTAAAATGATGGCTCCATTCTATAACATCTGAAAGTGTTTTCATGGACACAAACCATAAATCTGACATGAACCATCATTCACCAGTTTATAAATTCCTTTATATTTAGTTGTTTACGATTATCCCACACTGACCCATGTAAGAAAAGATTGAATTCTGTTTCTACTCAAGTACTAGGTGATTTAGTTTTTATCTGAACTTCACATAAATATCTCAGTAAAACACACCTCTTCACAAAGAGTTGTTGTGTTTGTATTTGGAAAGGCCAAGCACAGAGAACTAGAATTGCCACATTTAGTGAAGATTTATAACTAGAACAAGGACAGTTTCTGAGTAATCTCCATGCTTAGCTGTGTTTGCAAAATTATGACACTTTCAAGTTTGCTGCTTTCAAAACATAGTATAAAAAAAGCTAAAGCTAAAATAAATAATATGATACTTTTCTACCTGACTTTTGTAGACATATTATTAGGATTTTACACTGAAGATTGTAGCTACATTAATTTATTTTTCAGCTTTCATTTCCAGAATCTTTTCATAAAAAATTAGAATATGTTTCTGAATACTAAATTCTTTATGTTTTTCTTCTCTTGTATTCTATCATTCTAATATGTAACAAGACTGATTCTTCCAGTAAAAATTGAGATAACTTAATTATAGTATTTCAGAGTAAATAATCTGATCTCTAGCAACTAAAATATATGGAAAAATTAGATTTACTAAAAATTCTGTGCACACAGTATATACTTTAGGTTGTATTTCCCATGCTGAAGTCCTCTACCTGTTTCTGAATAGCTTAAGAATTCAGGATATTAAACTGACAACTAAACCATAAGATGGCATTTTAAAAGACTGGTTGTTCTTCCTAACTGGGTTTGTAAAAATCACATGAACATCTGAAAAGAGCAGCCTCCTCAGTTTTACACATTTTTCTCATAGATTGTGTTTTATGCAGAAATTGATAAATAGATCAAAAATGATATAGAAGAAATGGAGTAAGTAGAAAGAGATACAGTTTATTTTGAGTACAGAATACGAATTAGAAAAAAAAGTAGGTAAAAAAATTAAAACACTCTACTTAATCAAAAATTATTATCAAATTGTCCATTTTATGCCTGCAAGACTGAAATAATGAATGAAAAAGCAGCTCGACGAGGAGTCAGGTTTTACACAATTTAGGTTCTAGACCCTACATGACCAAATCCACTAGTTGCAGTACATTATGTGAAATTTTATAAAAGAAATGGAGAGAAAATAAATGTTCTCTATCCCCAGTGTGAATTATAGTGAAGCAGCAGAGTGCTTACAATTGTACATTATGGCTTTCGAAAAGGGTCTTTAGGAACTTCTGCAAAGATGGGAGAAGGAATAAATGTTGCTACAACCGTATTTAACTAATAATTTACATATTTATTATACCAGACTTTCAGTTGAAGACAATTTATATTAGTCTGTATCTCATAAGAAAAACAGCAAATTACAACTAGAATTTAAAAAAGGAGAACACAATAAAGGGATGGTTTACAGAGAAGGGATAGTTGTAGTAATATGGGGTGTTTAACAATAAAGAAGCAACCATTGCTAAGACCCTGGAAGTATGGAATTTTATGGAGATATGTTTTGTGTTGATCTTTGAACTCTTATCTATAGAAATGGCTGGTCTCCCACAAATCAGCAGATAAGGAGTTCATGGTGGAGGCTACATGCTCAGCTCTCATTCCTTCCTTTAATCTTCCATCAGACTTCTCATTGGCCAAACCAACCAGAAGTCAGCCAGCCAGCCTTCTGGAGCTTAAGTATAACCATCCATCCCTGGCATCCTCTTGGAGTTGAACCAGCAACCAATCCACAAAGTTAAAAAAGCCACATGAATGTGCACATTAATGTGATTAACTCAAATACTGTGGACTCTAGTATAGATCCTATGGCTAATTGTAATTAGAAAGCAGTGTACTACATATACATAGGAAAACATGAACATGTCTTTAAAATTCATGTAGAAACACAAGCAAAAAAAAAGAAATATTTGAGTTGTATGTTATTTAGATATTTATATAGATGAAAATATAAAATAAAATGTCTGATTCACAAATCCTACAGTGAAGCAAGGGCCACATTAAATATATGAGATGTTTTCACTGTAGGATTTGGAAAAGGGAATTAAAGTACAAACATGAATAAAAGGAATGAGTGAATTAATAAAAGAAAAAAGAGATGTTGTTCATATTAATAATTATTGTGTGCTGTGAACTAGGAAGTATGAACAATTAACTCAATTATCTTTACCTTCTCCCATTCCCAAACCAAAAGTCAAAAGAAGAGCAGAAATAGCAGTTTCTTTTCTTTTTCTTCTCTCTCTCTCTCTCTCTCTCTCTCTCTCTCTCTCTCTCTCTCTCTCTCTCTTCCTCCCTCCCTCCCTCCCTCCCTCCCTCCCTCCCTCTCCCTCTCCTTCTCTCTCTCTTTCTGTCTGTCTTTGATATAGGGCTTTACCATGGAACTATATCCTCAACCCTTTTTATTTTGTTAGTTTTGAGACAGGGTCCAACCAAGGTGCTTAGAGCCTCTCTAAATTGTTGAATCTGGTCTCAAACTTGCAATCCTCATGCCTCAACCTTCCTAGTCACTGGGTTACAGGCATGTGCCACTATGCTTAGGTAAGTACAGTAGTTTTATGAGGAGGGGAGAGTACTGTAAGAGTGTAGAAACTGCAAATAAAAAATATAGACAAGAGATAGATATTCTAACATATCTTTTGTATGTAGATGTATAGCCACATAAATTTCTTACCATTTAATAAGATATTTTCTAGGAACCAAGGACAAAAGATTACTATTAGATGTTTTGTTTTCCTGAATAAAATACACATTTTTAAATTTTATATTGTAAATATGTATGTATGCAAATTAATATCCACATAACTGATATGCACACATATGTCCTATACTCTACCATTACAAATTTAAACAATGTGGGATTGTTCCCACAAAATAGAGTGGTATAAGTGAAATAGAATAAAGGTTTCTTAGGCAGACTCATGTCATAAGTGGAAAATTAATAACATAATACATCTGCTTCACATCAGTAGATGGGATATATGTATATATTTCATTTTTATACAAAACAACATCTGGATAATTGAAAAAACAAGTTAAAAATAAGATTCTAATAATATTAAATAGCATTAGGCAGTAATATCAGAGGATTAAAACAACTAAAAAAACTTTGAAGAAGAATAGATCTTCTTAAGCAGCAATCTTTCATAAATCAACAGTTTGATGAAGGTGACTATATTAAATGTTTAATGTGATATATAAAAAGATAGAAAATATGACAGGAAAAGGTTAATATTCTGATTATATCATGAATTACTTAAACTAAAAAAAAAAGAAAAAGAAAAAAATAATAAAAAACTCTAAAAAGTAAAGTTAGTAAATAAACAAATCCTCATGTGAGGGGTGAAATTAATGGCTTATAAACTTTCCTAAGTTTCTTAATTTGGCGTTATATCTTAAAAGTTAAAATATGACTGTGCTTTAAAGTAGAGAGGATGTCTTAGTATCTTCTCTTTAATAAATGTTTATAAAGGACAAGAGAGTTGCATGAATAAGGATATTCATTGTGTTTGGTAGGTTAGTTAGACATGAACATGTAGGTAGAGGGAAATGAGGCTTAGTTCCACCAGGGACAAACCTTAAAGCGCTCACTGAGAACCAAGTGAGCTCCTGCAAGCTGAAGCTACCTGCACAAACTGCTTCAGTTCTGCATTTCCAAACTGTTCTCAACCAGCACATTCAGAGCATAGCTCAGGCCCAATGTACAAAGTCTACCAGCAAGACAGCCTTATAGCTAGGGTCACCAACATTGAGGAGGAAAGTGAGAGTGCTGAGAGGATCGATTCCCTAGAGATTCAAAAAACAGAAGCATTAGGAAATGTTACATAAACAGGCAAGCATTTAGGAATGAGATATGGAATAGCCAACCTTCCCCAAACTGTGGAGAATTTTAACCCTTGAGGGGATTATTACTTAAAATCCTAGGAGCCCTAACTCAAACAGATAAGCATCAGAGGAATGGAGTCTGGTACAACCAGACCCCTTCCCCAGCTACAACTAATTATAGTCCCTTAGGGGCACTATGGTTTCCAGAAAAATGCTATCATTTTCTCTTGCAGTCAATTCTATCCTATTACCAAAACAATGTCACAATCACCCTATAAACCAGAACATTGAGCCCCTCACAAAGAAAGCAGAACAAGGACACAGTTTTCTTAAAAACTCCAGCTCTATGGCACAAAATCTTCCTCACTCCATGGTAGTCTGTGCAGTGCCTGTGCTATACATTACCCTCACTTCTCCCTCGGTTAAACTTTTACTTATTCTCTGTGCTTCACTTCTATTCTTTCCAGCAGAATCATATTAATTTCACAAATTAGGACTGCATAATGTTAAAAAGTGTTCAGTGGAATTGGCACTTTTATATATTGCTAATGGCAATGTAATTTACAAGTAGAAAATAATTACTATGTGGCATAAAGGATCTTTCCTATATTTCTGCTCCTTGTGATAATAATTTTCTTTCTGGTTAACTATTCTGAAAAAATAATAATAAATCTGGGTTGTTTCATGCACAAATGCATTCATAAAATTATAATATTCAGTAGCAAAAATTTGTAAGCAATTTAAATGCCCAAATGTAAGTTAATATTTACGTAAATGTTAATATAATCACTTGATTCAGTGAATACAAAATGTCAAAGTGACATGTGATTTGTGTGTTAAAGCCATTAAAAATAATTCAAAGGATAAATGCTCAAAAGGATAAATGCTCAAAATTTAACTGTGGTCATGTAGAATACTACATTAAGCTTGTTTTGTTATGTTTTGCATTTTTTTGTAATCTTTATTTAAGGAGCATAGTCTACTTCTGTCAAAAGAAAACATGTAATCTATATAAACACGTAAATACAATATACAAAGCACAAATTGATAAACCATATATTGAAAGAAATACAAAAATATGTCAGGTCTAAATAAACTTTAGATAATTCATGAATAATATCTGATTATCATTTTATTCTTGAATATGCTTTTCTAAGAATTATAATCATATATACAGAATGTACATTGTGCTACAGTAAAAAGATTCATCTAGTAAAAATTCATCATCAGACATATTGAATTATTTTAAAATCAAGACACATATGGAATTAAATAAAAAGGATCTGTAAATACAGTGATTACAATCCATGATGACAAAAAAAAATGATATAGATAAGAAAGTATGCAGTAAGAATACATGAGGAAAAGGACCAAAAAAAAAATGTTCTAAGTTCTGATGTCAATTTAATTTCTCTCTTTTTATTTTTTATTTTTGGGCTTTGTTTTTTGATTTTTGTTATGGAGTAACTTGGATGGAACTCAGAGCTTCAGGCATGCTAGCAAGCTGAGCTATATCCACAGTTCAACAAACAATTTTCATAGTAGAATGAAAGTAAAAGTTTGCCAGGAGAAAATACTTGCAGCTGTGATTCCGATGGATAGAAGTGTACATCAGAAGACAACAACATGGCAAAATTGGAAACAGAAATGCATTCTCCTCTCAAGATATTAACCACAATGTTCATCAGAGATTATTTTCTGTAGTTCTCTAAACTATTCTCTCTTTGGAAATTCAACCTGGCATTAACTAGTTTTTTCATAACTCTGTACTCAAAATGGCACTCTTGATAGCTGTCTAAACTATCATTTTAAATAATTAGAAAAGTTCATTTTTAAGTTTACCATGTGCAATCTGATGATTGAACATCAAAATTTAAAACTGAATGGAATAATATGAATCTCAAAATACATAATTATATTCAAAATTGAATCAAGAAAACCACAGAAGTGAAGGCAAACAAGGCTGAAGCAGTGAACATTACATAATTCTTCTTGAAATCTTAGACTTATTTAATTTAGTGACATTTCTTAGTGACTTTTAAATCAGTGCAATGATACTATAGAGAAACATTTTGTGAAACTTTTATGTGGAAGAAAATAGAATAGAAAAACTAAAGCATGTCTGATATTTCTGTTGTATTTGTGACTATTGTATTTTCATTAATTTAATTTATTTTGTTTAATGGTGATTATGCTAACTGATTTTCAGAATATCCTGAAAAGAAATCTGGTTTCAGAATCTCATTGCTTTAAATCATGAAATTCCTATGAATAATAAAGTACAGGATAACTGGTATGTTTATAATAATCCACTAAAAAGTGGTTACAGTTCACTTGGATAAAAATTATACTGCTGCTACTCATTTACAACACATAACTATTGTTAATTAATTTAAAATTCAATGACAGTGTTTTTTCTGATTTTGCTACGTTGATTTTAAATCTTCTTATTATTTTATTTGATCTTAATTTTTGCTTAAAGGACTTTTAAAGTGATTTTCATGTCTCTGTATGACCATGAGTTAATTAAGAGAAGATGAAAAGCACAAAAGAATTATTACTAGAGGCATTTAGCTAGAAGGATGTAGCTAACATTTCTGATGGTATCCTGGCTGAAAAGAAGATGAAACACACATACAAACACAGATATACTCTTCAAAAAAATATATTATAAAGAAAAAGGGAACATTTAAACAAATTGTATGCAAAAATATGTGTATTATTTTTAAAATTATTTCAAATAAAAATTTTATCTAAATAATAATATGAATTATCATTATTGAAAGGCCAAGGTTTGTCGTTGGAGATTAAAATGCACTCACACAGATAGCAATGACAAAGATGAAGCACTTTACTGCAAACTGGTGCTAGCTTATATAGAAAGTGAAAGTCAGTTATCTTAAACCAGGAAGCTCCCGGGGCCAATCATAGTAAAGGTCAGGTCATCACCTAAGGGGCATGCATGTCCACCCTGCATAAGATTCATGGAGATCACGAACTGTCCATGAGCGCGGAAGACAGGAAGACAGGAGGTTTTCAAAACAACTTGTTATCCGCCCACTGGCAACTTGCCTGCCACCATGTTGCATTAGGGTTTCTTTATCTGAAAGGCCCAGGGAGTTCTAGCCGCCCACTGGCAATTTGCCCACCGCCATGTTTGAAAGGCCCTGGGAGTTCTCAGGGAGACTCCCAACAATTATAATCTAAATTATTAATAATATTAATTATTTGACTATTTGGATTGACTCTTTGAAGGATCTAGAACACTTGATACTTACCTGATTCTACTTAAAACATTGGGAATTGAGTAGCAAGTTTTTGAAATACTGCTACTCTGTGTTGTGTTTTCAGAGTGTGATATTAGCATCTATGGATTATATAGCTTCTTGTGTTTTGAATAATGGTGGGATTCAGTAAGGTTTGTTTCTGTGAGGAAATGACTTGGACTATTTGATTATATCTCAGTCTAGAGTGTTTCCTTTTGTTGGCTTTTCATATACTATATATGCATTGTTGTGTTGGACTGACTGATCCTTGTCTGATCCCTTCATAGTAACTACCTCCTTTTAAAGAGCTTTGAAAGCAGATTCATACACTGCTTCTTTTTTCTATAATCCAATCATGATTGAGTAAGTTAGCTCTCCTTGGAACCCCATTTATTACACTGAAATAGTAAAATAGTATTAGTACTTCCAGAGAGTAATAATAATTAATGAATGCAAATAGCAGCCAAAATATTGAATCAATGTGACTGTAGCTTCAAATACTCCATACCATAAAAAATACTGCCATTTGTCCTAATTGTTTTAAGAGTTTCCAGGTTTTCAACTTTGAGGGCATTATATTTTCTTGCTATCATCCCAAAACTAACACAACTTATTTTTAGATGAAAACCTAGATAAAATTGTTAAATTTTTTTTTTTAAAAATCATGAATCTTTTAAAACTTAAAAGAACTTTTAATGCTAGTAGGTGTGATCTAATTTATTTATGTCAAAATGATTTATTAAAAGTAGGCTAGTTCCTTATACTTCCTTGCTTGGAGATTCTCCAGAATCTTTTCTGCATTTATTTCATTTCTGATCTATGTTTGAGAATAAAATGTTTTCACCTACTTCTCTCTTTGTGAGAAAAATAATTCAGAATTTGTAATATCAAATTATATGCATGTCCTCTTAAGCAACAGGGATATGTAAAACTTGTATTTGAACTAAAATATTTTTCATGGTCTTGTTATTGGACAATTATTTGCCAGGGAAACATGGTTAAAGACAAACACATCACTACATGTTATAGTTTTTAAAATAAATTTGCAGTTTTTATTTAGTGTCATCAGCAGAATGATGTAGTAGACAAGTCCAAAGACCTATACTTCCATATAGATGTAATATAGACTGAAAGAAATAACCTTGTTAGAACCTAGAAAAATGTTTAGAGACAGAAGAAGAAAAGGATTAATACTTTAGGAAAGCTCTATGGCATTTTACTTTATTCTACCTTGCCCTAGTGCTGACAATATTAAAAATGACAGCCTATATTCCCAGGGTGAGAACCTGATTCTGGAGGGAGCAAAGTGGATCATGTTCCCAAGTGATTACTTTTATGTACTTTGACCAGTCTTGGGTTTCTCTGCAGGAGTAACATAAAGTGCTACTTACCTCTCTTTTGCCTACAAAAACAGAACTCCCAGTCTGAAAAAGTAGCTAAGCAGGGTTATTACTGGAATATAGAAAAAGGCAAATTACAAAGTTTTTGAAATATGCTCAAAAGATTACAATTAGGTCTTACTACAATTCTGGTACTATGATGACTTTGAAAAAATAAAATTGTGGAAAAATCTAATGTATATCAGGGATTTAAGAAAGTTTTGCACCTAAAAGTTATGTATATGCACCTGAGAACTATTATCTGTCTAAGGCTTGTGTGTTATGTAAAAGTTTATAAAATGAAAGTTTATGTAAGTTTACTGGCAAGATAATAAATAGCGCTCTCTTTTTTATACATTGTATCTGACATAGAAGGGCCACACTGTCATTTTAGACATATCATATCTGTTTGCTTTGACTAAGCAACTTTCTGATCATTAACACTGTCTCGTAGATGTATAAAAGAGTTAATTTTTGTTAATCCACCCAGACCTGTGATTATTATTACCATACACTCTGTATTCTAAGCTGTACTTTAAAAGTTAAACTTAGTTAAATGTAAAGTTTAGGAGAACACTTTGACAAGTTGGTGTTCTCCAAATTAAAATTATCTGTAGCAACAGTCTCAGATTTGTTTGGAAATAACAAACATGGTTGGTATTTATTCATGTCATTTGATATCTTGGATAAAGTAACCTTTTATCAATACATTATATTATAATTTTGTGTTACTCTTCACATTGAAATTGAAATTGAAATGCATTTTTTAAAGATAATAAGGAGAGCTTGATTTGTTTAAAGGTGGCATTGTAAAACATGGAAGCATTCTGACACTTTTCCACAAAAAAGAAAGTTAAAAGCTCTCTTAGCCTTTCTTTGATTCATATTTCAGATGTAATGTGGTATTGTGTCATTTGTCAAAAGCCCCGCCTTACTTGAGATAAGGCTCTATCTCCCGCCTCCCTCCATGTTAGAATGGTTCCAAAATAGGCTACACTTTAGCTTGTTTAAAGTGGTGTTCAAAAGATTGATTTTTGTTGCAAAGATTACAGTAGTCTCAAACAGGAGATATAATACTGTTAGGGTCTGTAAACAAGTCAGGATGGCGCCTGGCATTTTGCCAGAGGGAGTGGTTTGTGAAGTAACTCCAGCGAGCCATTAAGGGTGGAGATTCCTTATTGGTTGACTGCTGTATCTAGTTTATGTTAATTAAGATAAGCTGTGTGGAATGTATATATATATACCCCTCCGGTCCTACAATAAATGGCTCCCACTCCTGCTGTATCAATGTACACAAGTTGCTAATCACCCCCCAGTTATTTTCCTGCAGCTGGACTGCAGCATAATACACAAACAAGTAAAGGTTCAAAATTATATTAGAAAAAAAGAATGAGTAATATGAGAGCAGAGTTTTTGCATATTATTGAAGCTCAAAAATATTGAATTCTAAATGGTTATGAGGTTATTGTAAAATCCCAAGGGCTTCCACTAATTAAATGCTTTTACATGTATTTAGAAAAGGAAATGAGTTGAGTATCAAAACTATTTACTAATTAAAAATTAAAAAATCAATAGAAGAATCAACGGTAGAAGAAACAAGAAGCCAAACTGATACAAAACAGATTTTTAAAAATATAAATTGGTTGAACATTCTTATTAAAAGAACCATATGCACAAGATAATAAAAACAAACTTTCTACACTCTATATTTTGTATGAAAGACTCACTTTAGCTACAAATACACAAATATGTCTAAAGGGAAAGAATTGAAAATGATATTACATGAAAGTAGTAAACAAAAACAATTGACAAATTAGCTATGCTAAACCACTATAAAGTTTTAAATTATTGCAAGACACTAAAAAAGTATTATGAACTGGTAAATAATTCAATTCTTCAAAAAGATTTAAACAGATAAGCTTATACACACAAAACAGCAAAGCCTTAAAATATGTAAAGCAATATTTTGCATAATCACTAGCATAATCACCATTAAACAAAAGAAATTAAATTAATGAAAATACAATAGTCACAAATACAACAGAAATATCAGACATGCTTTAGTTTTTCTATTCTATTTTCTTCCTCATAAAAGTTTCACAAAATGTTTTTCTATAGTATCGATATTCAATAGACTGAAAATAGAAATAGATCATTCTGTTATGGTCTATTATGATTTTGAGGGACTTCAAAACTGCATTTCCAAGCATAAGTTGAGAAACCATGCTGATTATCAATTAAGAAATAGAAAGTTTTAACCCTATGATTCAAGTAGACTGACAAACATGTTTAGAAAACTTTACTTACAACAACAACAAAAATATATTACACATTCTTCTGAAACACATTCTCAAGGCTGAACCATATGTTCAGGCAAAGAGAAACTCTGGTTAATTTTAAAAGATATAAATTATACAAAGTATCTCCTCCAATAACAATGGGTTGAAAGTGAAAATCAATTGCAAGGAAGGTTGGAAATTCACAAATAAACAGAAATTAAACAACCTATGCCAAACAATTATGAGTCAAGGAATAATCAATATGAAGTTAAGAATACTTTCAGACAAACAAAAGCAAAACATATTGCATAGAGTACAATAATTACAAATTTTACATGCCATAAAAGTAGTGAACAGAGGTGATTTAAGTCTGTAAATACATAAAATAGAAGAAATATATAAAAATAATCTAATATTTTACCTCAAAGAACTACAAAAGGAAGAAAGAACTAAATCCAAGACCAATAGAAGGAAATAATGAAAACCACAGTGGAAATAGACAACAGAAAAACAGTAGAAAATCAACAAAAAAAAGTTAATCCTGTGGAAACAGCCACAAAAATGATAATAAACCTTTAGTTGAACTGATGAGGACAAAAAATTGGAAGACTTTAATTACTATAATCAGTAATAAAAGTGAGTATATCACTACTGTTCATAGAGATGTACTTAAAGAATAATAAAGAGAAAGTTATAAAAAACTGTATGACAAAAATTAGGTGATAGATAAAATGTCTAAATTCCCAGGAAAACACAGCTTTAAAATTCACCCAAGAAAAAAATAAAATCTGAACATACAAACTTTAGATAGGGCAGAGGGTTGAAGGAGAAGGGGAGGGGGCATGGGGTTAGAAATGATGGTGGAATGTGATGATCATTATTATTCAAAGTACATGTATGAAGACATGAATTGGTGTAAATATACTTTGTATACAAACAGAGATATAAAGAATTATGCCCTATATGTGTAATAAGAATTGTAATGCATTGCACTGTCATATATTTAAAAAATGAAGAAAAAAATGTTGATCTACAGATTTGTTTAAAATGCAAATTTTCTGATTTAAAAATTCATTTCATACTCAAGGAAAGTTTTGTAGGTCATAAATTTCATTAGTGAGATTTCTCTTAGGAACATAATTACAGTGAGACTATGGACTTTTAATTTTTATTAAGGATCATTAAGACATTGAATCTATTCATTATATGATATTTCATGTGGTTTAGATGTTAACAAACAAAAATTATGTGATCTTTTCCTTATCAGTAAAATTTCCACATCCAGGTGCCCATGGCATTAGACCTGAGAAAGTAGTTATTCTCAGTAGTTTGACCATACTCTATGGAGGCTATTTAATGTATAAGGGGAGGTTTGGGGGTTATCATGAACCAGGCCATTATGGCATTTAAAGCTTGTTGGGTCATTTGTTTAATCTTCCTAAGTACTTAGTACTGTCCCTCATGATTTGTTAATTGCTACTATAATACAATACTTGTGCAGCTAAATCACTTAGAATAATATGTGCCTGGTCCTTTCTTTTGTTTCCATTTAAAAGCAAAACATTTGCCCAATTTGTATGAACACAAAAATTTCAGAAATAAAGTTACCATGTACAATGAAAAAAATCTGAACATACATAACAACAGGTTGAATAAATTATCAAAAGCCTCTATTAAACATCATTCTTGAAACTCTAGTGAGAGCAATTAGACAAAACAAAGAAATTAAAGGGATATAAATACGTAAAGAAGAACTCAAACTATCACTATTGATTCATGACATAATTCTATATCGAGAAAATCCAAAAAATTTTCCAGAAAACTTCTAGAACTAGTAAATTAATTCATCAAAATAGCAGGATAAAAAATCAACATCCATAAATCAAATGCATGCCTATACATCAAGGATGAATCCACTAAATGAGAAATTAGGAAAACTACTCCATTCACAATAGCCTCAAAAGAAACAAAGAAAAAAAACCCTTAGAATTAATCTAACAAAAAGAGGTGAAAGACCTTTCAATGAAAACTACAGAACACTAAAGAAAGATATTGAAGAAAACTTCAGAAGATGAAAATATACCCCATGCTCCTGGATAGGCAGAATTAATATTGTCAAGATGGCCTTACTACAAAAAGCATCATAAAGATTTAATGCAATTCCTATTAAAATCCCAATGATATTCTTAATAGAAATAGAAAAAACAATCATAAAATTTATTTGGAAAAATAAGAGACCCAGAATAGCTAAAGCAACCTTTAGCAAGAAAAATGAAGCAGAAGAAATCACAATACCAGACCTTAAATATAGTAATAAAAATGACATGGTATTGGCACCAAAACAGACTTGTAGACCATGGTACAGAATAGAGGACACAGAAACAAACCCACATAAATATGATTATGTCATATTAGATAGACATAGGTACCAAAAACATTCACTGGTGAAAAGATAGTCTATTCAACAAATGGTGCTGGCAAAACTGGAAATTCATATGTAGCAAAATTATATTAAACCTCTATCTCTCACCCTGCACAAAAATCAACTAAAATTGAATCAAAGATTTAAACACTAGAACAGAGGCCCTGTGCAAACAATAGAAGAAAAATGGGCCTAAATCTTCACCATGTTGGCCTAGGATCTGACTTCCTTAATAAGATTCCTAAAATGCAAGAACTAAAATCAAGAATTAATAAGTGGGATGGAATCAATTTAAAAAGCTTTCTTCTCATAAAAGGAAACAATGAAGTGAGGAGAGAGCCTACAGATTGGGAGAATATCTTCACCACATGCACTTCAAATAAAGTATTAATCTCTAGGATATATAAAGAACTCAAAAAACTTAACACACACATACAAAAATGACCCAATCAATAAAAGGGCTAATGAACTGAACAGATACTTCCCAGAAGAACAAATACAATTGATCAGCAAATATATGAAAAAGTGTTCAACATCTCTAGTTATTAGAAAAATGAAAATCAAAACTACTCTAAGATTTCATTCCACTCCTGTCAGAATGGCAATCATCATGAATATAGGCAGCAATAAATGTTGATGAGGATTTAGTAAAAAAGGTACACTCATACATTGCTGGTGGGATTGCAAATTGGTACAACCACTATGGAAATCAGTATGGAGAGGGCTCAGAAAAATTGGGAATGGAACCACCAATTGACCTAGCTGTCCCACTACTTGGTTTATACCCAAAGGACTTAAAACCAGCATACTATAGTGATGCAGCCACATCAATGTTTATAGTAGCTCAGTTCACAGTAGCTAGACTATGGAACCAACCTAGGTGTTCCTCAATAGATGAATGGATAAAGAAAACACAGTATATATACTCAATGGAATATTATTCAGCTTTAGAGAAAAGTAAAATTATGGCATTTGCCAGTAAATGGTTGAAGTCCGGTAATTTCATGGTAAGAGAAATAAGCCAAACCCACAAAACAAAAGGGCGAATATTTTCTCAAATATGCAGACACTAATTCAAAATAAGGTGTGTGTGGGGGGCACTTGGGGAAAATAGTGTTAGATTAGTAGAGAGAAGTGATGGGAGGGGAGGGGATGTGGGGATAGGAAGATAGTAGAATGAAACAGACACTATTACTATATGACAACATGACCAATATGATTCTGCAACATGTACACTCAGAAAAAATGAGAAATTATATCCTATTTATTTATGATATATCAAAGCACACAAATGCATTCTCCTGTCATGTGTAACTAATTAAAACAACTTTAAAAAATAATTAAAAAAAAAAAAAACTCCTGGGAAGAAAAAGTCCAAAACCAGATGGATTCACTGGTAAATTTTACTAAATATTTGAGGAAACATCAATAATAATACATTAGCTAACTCATCTAAAACTCTTCCACATATATAATAGAGCCTCTATAAAGAGGTTATATTATCCTGACACCAGGACCAGATATTTAAAGAAAACCATAGGCCAATGTCTCTGCACATAAATATTAAAAAATCCTTAACAAAACACTAGAAAAGTAAATCTAGAAACATAGTAACAGGATTATACACCATGATGAAGGATAGTTAATCTCGAAATGGAAGGGTAGTCCAATATAGGAAAACCAATCAGTATAATCCTCTACATTAATAGGATAATCAGAGAGATAATACACATGGTTATCACATCATCACATTTGATGTAGAAAAAAAATTTTCACAAAATTCAACACACTTTCATGATAACAACATTCAGAAAAGTAGGAAGAGAAAGAATCCTTCTCAACATAACAAAAGGAACATTTGTAAGAAAATCCACCAATAGCATCACAGTCAATATCATTGACAATCTTTTCCAAAAGATTAGAGATAAGAGAAGAATGCCCACATTTACTATTTTTATTCAGCATGTACTGGGAGTTCTAGCAACACAAATTTTAGACGTTCTTTATAAAGAAATGACAGACATCCAGATTGGATGGGGGAAAAGTTAAAAAATAAAATTCAAAGACCACATAATATTATGTATAAAATTTTTAAAATTAAATATATATATATATATTTGTAATAATTTTAAAATTCAGCAAAATTATAGGATATAGCATTAACCCACTAAACTTTGTTGTGTTTTTATACACTAGTCATTAAAAACCTGAAATTAAATTTAATAAAAGTTTTGGATTTACAATAACATAAAAAAAGAATGCCTAAGAATAAATTTGAGGTTTTCCAGATAGCAGAATAGAGGAGATTGCATTCCTGTCTGTGAAGTGAAATGAAGAAAATTGACAGGCAGCTTTTCAGCAAGGTGGGTGAAAAAAAAAAAAAGCAGAGGGACTTTACTGGTATTTAAAACTGGACATTCAAAGCAGATCGGCCCCCAGAAGTTTGGATACAATTGAAAGAAAGAAAGAAAGAAGGAAAGAGAGAGAGAGAGAGAGAGAGAGAGAGAGAGAGAGAGAGAGAGAGAGAGAAAGGAAGGAAGGAAGGAAGGAAGGAAGGAAGGAAGGAAGGAAGGAAGGAAGGAAGGAAGGAAGGAAGAGTCCTCAGCCGCCCAGCCACTGCCAAAACTGGGCTGGAATCTCCAGCCAGAGAGGTCCCTCCATGAAAATAGTGGAGGGAAAAAGGAATTAAAAGAATCTGCATTTGGGGGAGGCCCCAGGCATGTCTGGGTACAAAACATTTAGAGATCAAGGACATTGATGGTAAGCCTGAAAGATGCACTGCATGATATCTGTGTGTGGGGAAAGAAGTCACCTTCTCTACAGGCAGCATATGGAGGACTAAGGAAGGAAGGATTGCATAGCTGCTGTGTAGGGGGCCAGCAACTGAGGAGGACAAGTCCTGGAAAATCCGAGTTTGGCCCAAAATACAAGTTAACACATGCTACACTACATACAGAGTGTGCTTAATGACCAGGAGAAAATCAAATATGGAAAGAGATTTACATTGAGCATAACTGGTCACAGAAACCCACCTGCTCTACTCCATCCCCCTGCTTTCAGGACCAGCTGGGAGATGCATCTGACCGGGAATGTGGAAGGGTTGAGCAGAATAAATTGTTTAGAGAATAAACCCAAGACCAGGAAACACTGGGGCTGCAGGTGACACAAGGGATTAAGAATTGGGTCCCTTCACAAGAGTGGAACCCAGGGGAGATCTCTGGGGCAGAGTCTTTTAGCATGGACTGGCAAGTGCTGGCTACTGTAGGTATACTGATTTAAAATCTCCAGACAAATGAGCATTCAACACAGAACCTCAAGCCCACCTAAACCTAAACCCTGCCTCCAGGAACTCCGCCTATGAGATTACTTCTCTTGCTCCAGCAATCCAGAGGGTGGAGCATCATATTCCAGAAGATCGCACCTAAAGTTGCTTGGAAGAGAAGATTAGAATATTTTGAACTCCAATGATAAAAATTCTTAAAATTTTCATCAAGATTTTTTTCCTTTCCTTTTCTTTTTTATCCTTTTCATTGTGTAATTGTTACCTTAATGGTACATGTACATTGATACAGTCTCCTATTATTTTTTCTTGTCATCTCTAGCATTTTTGAAGCCAGTTATTTTACATGGATTATTTTCTGGTGAACTAGGATGTTTGATTAGCATATTTTAGGTTTGTATTTTTTTAAAAATTTTTGCTTTATATATATATTTTTTTTTCTCCTACTTGTTTCCCCTTGATTTACTCTTTTCTTCTAACTTCCAGTTTCTATTGTCTTAATCGTTTTCCTCTGACTTCTCTCCTCCTCTCTCATAATCATCACATCCTATGTCACTTCTGTTCTTTCACTGTCCACCATTTGAAAATGTAAACACTTTTGCAAATTTGCTGTTTTTATTATAGGCAATAACTGATCATGCATTTTCTGTTAATTGTGATAATTAACACTGTAGACATCATAGTAGGAACTATTTGGTTTAATGCTATAAATTGTTTGCATTGGTTGCTATTTTTTGTCTCCCCCTGAACAGTGAGGCACTAGAAATCTTTAGGTACACTAAAAGTCCACAGGGTAGAAACTCTACTGCCTCAGATCCATATTGTTAAATGGGTAGACACACAAAAAATGTGAAAAAGCAAGGGAAAAAATCACCCCAAGAAAACCAAGATATTCCAATAACAGAATTCATCAACACCACAGTGGAAGTAATGTCAGAGAAGGAGTTTAGAATGTACATAGTTAAATTGATATTTGGATGATGTAAGAGAACAAATACAGGTAACAAAAGATCACTTCAAAAAAGAGAGAGAGATTCTCTGAAAAAAAAGACAAATTCTTGAAATGAAGGAATCAATAAACCAATTAAAAATTCAGTAGAAAGCATGACTAAAAGACTAGACCACTTAGAGAACAGAACCTCAGGCAATGAAGACAAAATATATTATCTTGAAAATAAAGTGGATCATAGAGAGAAGATGTTAAGAAACCATGAACAGAACTTCTAAGAATTATAGGATATAAGATATATCCTATAATTATAGGATAACTTAAAAAAGACCAAATTTAAGGTCTTTTTAGAAGTCAGGATAGATGAAGGCACAGAGATACAAACTAAAGGAATGAACAATATTTTCAATGATATTATTATATCAGAAAATTTTCCAAGTCTAAAGAATAAACTGGAAAAATCATATACAAGAGGCTTACAGGACATGAAATATTCAAAATTAAAATAGACCCACATCAAAACACATTATAATGAAAAAAATCTAGCATAAAGAATGAGGATAGGATTTTAAAGGCTACTAGAGAAAAAATATCAGATTACATATAGGGGGAACCAAAATGAATCTTAGCTGATTTCTCAACCTGGACACTTAAAGCAAGGAGATCCTGGAAAAACATATACCAACCTCTGATAGAAAATGGATGCCGATGAAGAATGCTATATCCAGCAAAATTAAGCTTCACATTTGAAGATGAAATTAAGAATTTAAAAAATACCTGCCATGATAAACAAAAATTAAAAGAATTTGCAACCAGAAAGCTTACACTTCAGAATATTCTCAACAAAATATTCCATAAAGATGAAAAAAAAATAGTGAAAACCATGAAGGTAGAAACTATACTAAAGGAGCAGTCAATCAAAGGAGAAACTAATTCTCAAATTTAAAACTAGGGAAAGCCAAAACAACAAAGAACACAAATCATATTTTAATAATAATCTTGAACATTAATGGTCTAAACTAATCAAACAAAAGACATAGATTTGCAGATTGGATTAAAAAAACAGGGCTCAACAATTTGTTGTCTTCAAGAGTCATACCTCATAGGCAAAAGACATTTACAGACTGAAGAAGGAATGGGAAAAACATCCCATCATTCAAGTGGATCTTGTAAACAAGCAGGAATTTTTATCCTCATATCAGATAAAGTGAACTTCCAGCCAAAGTTAATCAGAAGGGACAAAGAAAGACATTTCATACTTCTTAAGGGAAGTATATGATATAGCAAAAAAAAAAAAACTTAAGATATGACAAGACTGTCACACACATACACACACACACAGTATGGTATAACAACAAAAAGATATAACAATCATGAATATTCATGCCCCAAACAATGAAGCATCTATGTACATCAAACAAGCCCTTCTCAATGTCACTAATCAAACAAACCACAACACAATAATACTGGGTGACTTTAACACACATCTCTCACTACTGGATAGATCTTCCAAACAAAAACTAAACAAAGAAAATATAGAACTAAATAATACAACCAATATTTTATACTTAACAGACATACTTAGACTATTTCATCCATCAATGACTGAATATACTTTCTTCTCACCACCCCAGATCTTTCTCTAAATAGATCATGTTATGTAAGCTATGACACAGGTTGGCCTACAATCATAGTATTATCTTAATATATTTTTAGCTTCTGTGCAGTTATTTTGATAGCTCCCTTTCCAATGGTATTAATTTTTATGTTCCTGCTTTCCACTTAATTAGATATGTTTCATTTTTATCAAATTTTAGCTGTATTATTTCTTCCCTATTTCATATATTTCTGCTCCTATTCTTATTTTTCCTTCCTACTACTACATATAAAAATAATTTGATTATTATTCTAGCTTCTTTCTCATATAAGTACTTTATGTTACAAATGTTCTGGAATACTGTTTAATCCCAGAGATCCTGACATTTTAAGATTTTATTATCACTTAGTTTAAAGCACATTTATTTTTCTTGTGCTTTCTTTTTTGACTTCAGAGATATTTATAAGTGTGTCATTTAATTTTGAAATAATTCACGTGGGGGTGGGGTTCTATATGTCTTAAAGTGACTGATTGATTTCTAATGTAATCATGCAGGAAACAGTGTGCATAATTTAAAATTTAAAAAAAAAGAAATGATTTTATATTGATTGTATTGGTTACATGTTAAACTAAAAAAAAATCCAATTAACAAATGGCAAGACTTTCACAAACGCACAAAGAGAAAACCAAATCAAAATTCATTAAAAGACAGTAAAGAATATCTAACTAAGAAATGGTAAATGTGGAGACAAATATTTTTAACCTGACTTAGAAATGGTCAATGTACATTGAACTATTTTTATTATTATAAAACTCACAAATACTTTTAATTTCATGCATCAAATTAAATTTTAAAATCCACTGCCTGTTAATGAAATAAAATATTTAATATTTTCTGTGATAGCAATATTACTCAAAGGGTTCCACAGATTCAATTTAACCCCTATAAAAAGATTCCAGTGGCCTTTTTGTGCAATAATGGAAAAGCCAATTTTAATGTTAAATGGATTTGTCCCAACTGTTAGAATGGCCCTTATCAAAAAAAAAAAAAATGGTAAGCATTATTGAGAATGTGGAGTAAAGGGAATCTTTACAGACTATTGTTAGAAATGTAAATTAATAGAGTTATTATAGAAAACTTTGTTGAGTTATCTCAAAATAGTAAAAATTAAACTACCAAATGATCCAACAATCTCAATACTGAGAGTGCATCCAAAGGAAATAAAATTAGCATGTTGAGAAGATTCTTACATTTCCATGTTTATTACAGCACTATTCAGGAAGATATAGAACCTGAGTTTCTATCAATGGATGTATAGTAAGGAAAATGTGGGCACATATACATAATAGTACATTATTTAGTTTATAAATTGATAAACAAAATCTTGTCATTTGTGATAACATGAGTGAACTTGGAGAACATTGTGTTAAATGGAATAAGGCAGCTATCTACAAATACTGAATTATCTCAATCATGTAGAGTTGAAAAATGCTGACCTCATAGAAGAAAAGAATAGAAAGATGTCTACTTTCAGAGTCTAGGGTGGGTGGAGGTAAGAAGAAGAGATGGGAGATGTCAAAATATACAACAAAGGGTAAAGTCTACAATAGGCAAGTAAGTAGAAATAGAAAGTAGATAAGTGATTTTGGGGCATGAGACTTGGGGAGGAGAAAGGAGAGGAGAAATTGAAAACAATGGACACTGTTTTTGGAATTTCTTTTTTGAGTGAAGAAAATGCCTTGAGATCAGCTCACAGTAGTCTGCACAGGACCCAGGCTCAGAGTAGGCCCAGGTCCACGCCTTTATGGGAGCGGGGATAGACACCTGCCAGAGCCCAGCCTCCAGCACAGAACTGCCTCTTCTGACAAGCAGACTGCCACAGGAGCCCAGGTCCAGCCAGATCCCCCCACACCAGTCTACACAGGACTCAGACTCATAGTACACCCGGGTCCACCCTTTATCAGAGGGACAGACACCTGCCAGAGCCTAGCCTCCAGCATAGGACCACCATTTTTAGACAGCAGACTACCACAAGAGTACAGATGCAGCCCAGATATGTCTACAAAGACTTGTGCAGAACCCAAGTCCAGTGTTTGTCCGACTTTGCCTCCCCCTACCTGGGAGTCTAAGTCTAACCCACTTCCATCTTGTGACACTGTGCAGTCATCACCAGAGCCTTCCCAATGCAGCAGCCACAAAGCTTTTGACAGTAGACAGGGCCTAGAAGCAACTGCCATCTCAGAGCAGGCATCCCAAACTGAATATGAGGCCCACCCTTTCAGCCCTATCTCTGTAACACATTGCTTCCATCTTGGGACACCTTAACTATTATCTCGCTCAGCTATGGCTGCCACAACCTTTAGATGCAGTAGAATACATTGAGGGGCACCTGCAGAGTCTGGAAGCCCAACATCAAGGTGAGGTACAGACAATCTGCATGGGTACTACAAGAATATAGGGTAGAAATTGTAATATCTCAGATCTATGCTCCAAGAAAGGAAGATACATAGACAACATGAAAAAACAAGGGAGGAAAGTCCTCCAAACAAATCAGGATACTATAATAACAAAACCTATGGACAGCGCGAAGTTGATGAAATTTCAGAGAAAGAGTTCAGAAGGTTAATAATTAAAATGATCTGTGAATTAAATAATCACCTAAATAAGAAAATAGAGGCAATAAGTGATCACTCCAACAAAGAGATAAGAGAACAAATACAGATAGCAAAAGATAACTTCAAGATAGACATATAAGCTCTGGAAAAAAAAAGAAAATCCTTGAAATGAAGGATACAATAAACCAAATAAAAAACTCAATAGAAAGCATAACCAACAGACTTGATTTCTTGGAAGAAAGAACATCAGATAATGAAGACAAAGTATACAATCTTGAAAATAAAGTTGATTACACAGTGAAGAAAGTTAGAAACCCTCAACAGAATATCCAAGAATTATGGACAGATTCAAAAGATCAAATCTAAGAGCGATTGGGATAGAGAAATGCACAGTGTTTCAAACCAAAAAAATGCATGATCTCTTCAATGAGATAATATCAGAAAATTTCCCAAGCATGAAAACTAAATACAAGAGGGTTACAGAACACCAAATGTACAAAATTACAACAGATCTACCCTGAGGCACATTATAATAAAAATGCCTAGCATACAGAAAAAGATAGAATCTTAAAATCTGCAAGAGAGAGGAATCAGATCACATATAGGAGGAGCCAATTTGTATCTCAGTAGATTTTTCAACCCAGACCCTCAAAGCCAGGAGATCATGGAACAACATATACCAACCTCTGAAAGAAAATGGATGCCAACCAAGAATCTTATATCCAGCAAAATTAAGCTTTAGATTTGATGATGAAATAAAAACCTTCCATGATAAAAGTTAAAAAGAATTTACAACTAGAAAGTGTGCACTACAGAACATCCTCAACAAAATATTCCAAAGAGGAAATAAAAACAATAATTAAAATCAGCAGAGGAAGGAATTACACTAAAGGAAAATATAATCAGAGGAGAAACCCAGTCATGCTAATACCAAAAATAAACAAAAATGCCTGGGAATACAAATCATGTCTCAATAATAACCCTGAATGTTAGTGACCTAAACTCTCCAATCAAAAGACATAGACTAGCAGATTGGATCCAAAAGAAAAAAGACACAACAATATTCTGCCTCCAAGAGATTCATCTCATAGAAAACGACATCCACAGACTGAAGGTGAAGGGTTGGGAAAAAACATACCACTCACATGGATTGTGGAAGCAAGCAAGGGTTTCCATCTTCATATCAAATAAAGCGGACTTCAAACTAAAGTCAACCAAAAAGGATAAAGAAGGATACTACGTACTGCTCAAGAGAACTATACACCAACAAGACTTAACAGTTATAAATATATATGCCCCAAACAATTGAGTATCTACGTTCATCAAACAAACTCTTCTCAAGTTCAAGAGTCAAATAGACCACAACACAATAATTTTGGGAGACTTTAACAAACCTCTTTCTTACTAGATAGATCTTCCAAACAAAAGCTGAACAAAGAAACTATAGAACTCAATAATACAATCAATAATTTAGACTTAACTGACATATATAGATATTTCATCCTTGAACAAGAGAATACACTTTCTTCTCAGCAGCACATGGATCCTTCTTTAAAATAGATCATACACTATGCCACAAAGCAACTCTTAGCAAATATTAAAAAAGGAGAACTACTACCCTGCATTCTATCAGATCATAATGGAATCAAATTAGAAATCAATAATAAAATAAGAAATAAAATTATTCCAACAGCTGGAGACTAAATAATATACTACTGAATGAACAATGGGTTACACAAGACATCAAGAAGAAGATTAAAAACTTTTTAGAGGTGAATGAGAACACAGATACAACATATTGAATTTCTAGGACACTATAAAAGCAGTTCTAAGAGGAAAGACATTGAATAAAGTTCATTCCTTAAAAGAAGAAAAAGTCAACAAACGACTTAACACTACATCTCAAAGCCATAGAAAAAGAAGAACAAATCAACACCAAAAGCAGCAGAAGATAGGAAATAATTAAAATCATAGCTCAAATCAATAAAATCAAAACAAAAGAAAAAAATTGAAAAAATGACAGATCAAAAAGTTGGTTCTTTGAAAAAATAAATAAAATTGACAGATGCTTAGTCATGCTAAAAAGAGAAGGAAAGAGAAAACTCAAATCACTAATATACATGATGAGAAAGGAAATATCACAACAGACACTACAGAAATTCAGAAGATAATTAGAAATTATTTTGAAAACTTGTACTCCAATAAAATAGAAAATAACAAAGGCATCAACAAATTTCTAGAATCATATAATTTGCCCAAATTGAATCAGGGTGATATACACAATTTAAACAGACCAATTTCAAGTGATGAAATAGAATACACCATCAGAAGCCTACCAATCAAGAAAAGCCCAGGACCGGATGGATACACAGCTGAGTTCTATAAGACCTTTAAAGAAAACCTAAAACCAATACTCTCCAATTTATTTCAAGAAAGAGAAAAAGAGGCAGCACTTCTGAACTCATTCTATGAGGCCAATATCACTCTGATTCCAAAACCAGGCAAAGACACATCAAAAATAGAAAACTTCAGACCAATATCTCTAATGAACATAGATACAAAAATTCTCAATAAAATTCTGGCAAATCAAATACAAAAACATATCAAAAAGATCATACAACATGATCATGTGGGATTCATCCCAGGGATGCAAGGTTGGTTAAACATTGAGAAATCAATAAATGTAATTCATCTTATTAATAGACTTAAAGATAAGAATCATATGTTCATCTCAATAGATACAGAAAAAATTGACAAAATACAGTACCCCTTTATGTTCAAAACACTAGAAAAACTAGGGGTAACAAGAATAAATATCAATATCATAAAGGCTACCTATGCTAAGCCCCAGGTCAACATCATTCTAAATGGAGAAAAAATTGAAGACATTCCCTCTAAAAACTGGAACAAAAGAGGGATGCCCTCTTTTTCCACTTCTATTTAACACAGTTGTTGAAACACTGGCCAGAGCAATTAGACAGACAAAAGAAATTGAAGGAATATACATAGGAAAAGAAGAACTCAAATTGGCATTATTTGCTGATGATACAATTCTATACCTAGAAGACACTAAAGTTTCACCAGAAAACTTCTAGAACTAGTAAATGAATTCAGCAAAGTAGAAAGATATAAAATCAACACCCAAAAATCAAATGCATTTCTGTATTATCTGTGACAAATCCTCAGAAAAGGAAACGAGAAAAACTACCCCATTTTGAACAGTCTCAAAAAAAAAAATGGGAATCAAGTTAAGGAAAGAGGTGAAATATTTTTATAATGAAAATTACAGAATCCTAAAGAAAGAAGTCAAAGAAAACCTTAGAAGATGAAAAGATATACCTTGCTTTTAGAAAGGCAAAATTAATATTATTAAAATGACCATACGACCAGAAGCACTATACAGATTTACTGCAATTCCGATCAAAATTCCAATGACATTCCTCATAGAAATAGAAAAAGCAATCATGAAATTCATCTGGAAAAAACAAGAGACCCAAAATAGCTAAAGCAATCCTTATCAGGAAGAGTGAAGCAGCTGGCATCACTATACCAGACCTTAAACTATACTACAGAGCAATAGTAACAAAAACAGCATGGTATTGGCACCAAAACAGACTGGTAGACCAATGGTACAGAATAGAGGACACAGAGACTGAAACACAAAATTACAATTATGTTATATTAGACAAAGGTGCCAAAAAATGGTGGAACTGCAAATTGCTACAGCCAATATGGAAAGCAGTATGGAAATTTCTTGGAAAATTGGAGAGAAGATATCCTCTTTAACAAATGGTGCTGGGAAAACTGGAAATCCATATGCAACAAAATGAAATTAAACCCATGTCTCTCACCATACATGAAACTCAACTCAAAATGGATCAAGGACTTAGGAATAAAACCAGATACCCTGCATCTAATAGAGGGAAAAAAATAGACCCTAATTTTTATTATGTGGGATTAGGCCCCAACTTCCTTAATAACACTCCTTTGGCACAAGAATTAAAATCAAGAATCAATAAATGGGATGGTCTCAAACTAAAAAGTTTCTTCTCAGCAAAAGAAACAATCTGTGAGGTGAGTAGAGAGCCTACATCTAGGGAGTTAATCTTTACCTCTCACATATCAGATAGATTCAGTAATCTCTAGGGTATATATAGAACTCAAAAAAAATCTAAGCATCAAAAAAAGAAAGAAAGAGGGAGGGAAGGAGGGAGGGAGGGAGGGAGGAAGGAAGGAAGGAAGGAAGGAAGGAAGGAAGGAAGGAAGGAAGGAAGGAAGGAAGAAGACAGAAAGAAAAAAGAACCAGATCAACAAATGGACCATGGACCTGGACAGACAATTCTCAGAAGATGCTGTACAATCACTCAACAAATATATGAAAAAATGTTCATCATCGCTACCAATTAGAGAAATGCAAATCAAAACTACTCTAAGATTTCATTTCACTCCAGTCAGAATGGCAGCTATTATGAAGACTAACAACAACAAGAGTTGGTGGAGATGTGGGGAAAAAGGTAGACTCATACACTGCTGGTGGAACTGCAAATTTCTGCAGTCAATATGGAAAGCAGTATGGAGATTTCTTGGAAAATTGGGAATGGAACCACTTATTTGACCCAGCTATCTCTCTCCTTGGTCTATACCCAAAGGACTTAAAAACAGCATACTATAGGGACACGGCCACATCAATGTTTATAGCAGCACAATTCACAATAGTTAAACTATGGAACAAACCTAGATGTCCTTCAATAGATGAATGGATAAAAAAATGTGGCATGTATTCACAATGGAATATTACTCAGCAATAAAAGAGAATAAAATCATGGCATTTGCAGGTAAATGGATAGAGTTAGAGAACATAATGCTAAATGAAGTTACCCAATCCCAAAAAACCAAATGCCAAATGTTTCCTCTGATATAAGGAGCCTGATTCATAGTGGGATAGGGAGGGGAAGCATTGGAGGAATAGAGGAACTCTAGATAGGGCTGAGAGGTGGGAAAAAAAGGGAGGGGGCATGAGGTTAGAAATGATAGTGAAATGTTATAGACATTATTTTCCAAAGTACATTTATGAATACATGAATTGGTGTGAATATACTTTGTATACAACCAGTGATATGAAAAATTGTCCTCTTATATGTGTAATAAGAATTTTAATGCATTAAGCTATCTTATATAAATAAAAATAATAATAAAAAAGAAAATTATCTAAAATTGTGATGATGGTTACACAGTATTGGATGTACTAAAAACTATTGGGCTGCACACTTTAAATGGGTTGATTATATCTCAATAGAATTGTTTAAATAAATCAATTCTAAATAATAATTGATGACTTAGCCAAAATTGTAATAGTGGATAGTTAAAGTTGATGACCAAGTCAACTCAAGGTAATACACATTAAATCAAATATGCTTGCTTCTGCCTTATAGAACATATAGGGAGTAGTTTTACCTGTCCTTGGTCCATCCTTTATTTTAGTTATTGGATTAACAAAAAATGGAAAGCATAATCATATTATAGAGTACTATAATTGTCATTAGATGTCAAAAAAGACCAAGATAAAATATAATCTGTAATTTAGGCCATTGTCCTGAAAGAAATAAGAAGTAAACACATTTTAATATGTTCTCTGAGTCTACTATAATGCATATGACACACTTCTAGAGTGGTATAATTGTAGAATTTAGTTCAAATGGGCCATTTTATTCATGGTGAGATTATTTGCTAGATGCCTTGAATTATTTTATCCTTCATAATTTATATTAAGCATCAATAGAAATTTATTCTATATGGTTTTCTAATATTCATTAATTAACATCATCAAAGAAGCTAAGAAAAACAATAGAAAAAGAAACAATAAGAATATGACAGAACTAAGAAAAACTAAAAATGAAAATAAAAAAAATACTAATCCCAAAAGCCTTTTGACGGGCAATTCATTTCTTTCTTTAATATTGATATGAATTCCAACGTTAATTCAATATTCTGATTCAAGATCCTAATGATTGCTCAGATATTGTAAAGGTGTGTTTCGGTGCCAAGCCCAGCTTTGAGTCTTAGTCTCTTATGTCTTATTTCATGACACTTAGAATACATTACTTTTGTTTGGATATATTTGTAATGTGTTTGAATATGTTTTTTTTTATTTCTTAGTAATGTTTCTTTTGTCTTTCCTAATAACCCATAGTGAGTGAAGATTAGGGAAAGATATGTACAATGTCTGATATATTGTAGGTGCTTAGTAAATAACAGCTATTATCATTAAGGATAATTGTAAGATGTCAAGAAAATATATTAAAATTACAAAGAATGCAAATACCAGTCACAGTTTATTCTTTTCAAGAATTTAGATCAATTCCCTGAGAAAGGCATATAGATAAATATGTTTAAGTGCTACAATGTTTTCCTTTGGGCCAGTTTTCAGTGTCTGTTCACTTTTGAGACTCATTTATTTATTTTGGAATAATTTCTCATCTTTTATTCACTCAAAAGAGACATGTCACATTAAAAAGACGACACATATAGCCTTTCAGAACACAAGCTGCTAATTTGTTTTGATGTTGTTTTTTAATTTATGTCTACAATGGGTGGTGATGATGGATGCCCTGCACTGAACATTAATATTCACAGAATTCGGATATTTTCAAATGCCATATGGAGAAATATTTCTGCTTGGCATATTGAAGTATATGAGATCATGTTTACTTTAAGTCTGAATCTGTGTTCTTTTATGAGCTTTTCAAAGCCAATTCATCATCATGAACATACAGAATGTGACCATGATCTAAACCCATACATAATAGTGTTTTAAAAGCTTTATCTGATAGTGGGGTCAACCCATGCTGCTCTTTCATTCTGATATCCATGAAAAGTTAAGTATATTGTCTGACTGACATGATTCATTGGAGAAAACAATTTACTTTAGAAAACTGACAGATACAGTGATGCTTCATTCAGCTCCTTTAATTTCCTTATGCCCTTAGCAACTTTGAAACTGTCATAATTCTCAAGATGTTTTTCTCTTTGCTTGTTTGTTTCTTAAGTTTTTGTTCTTGTCTCAGTTTGTGCTGGTATTACAGAATACCTAAGACTAGGAATTTATCAAGGACTGAAATTTATTTTGTATAATTCTGAATGATGGGAAGTCCAAAATTAATAAGGCACTTGTATCTGGTGAGGACTTCTTGCTGCATCCTTCCATAAAGGGGGATAGAGGGGCAAAAGGGGCAAACTCTATCCCTCAAGCCCTTTAACAAGGGCACCTAATCCCATTCATAAGGTCAGAGCCTTTATAACTCAAACACCTTCCAAAGTCAATACCTCCCAATACTGTTCCAGTGTTGATTAAATTTCAACAGGAATTTTGGAGGGGACGAATCATTCAAACCATAACATTTCCCCATTATTTGTCGATTTAATTTTAAAGATCATTGAAATCTGTACCTGTGCTCACATCATGTGATCGCTTCAGTTATATAGAGTGTCAATTTACCAGTCCTTTTTAAAAATTAGTTTCTGTAAATTTTAACAATGCTCTGGATGAAACCATTGCCCAGTTTTTGTGCTCTTTCTCTTCTGTGTAAGGAACTTCATCCCTGCTTCAAATATTCAATATATTAAAATAAAATGTATGCATGCAACACCTCTTTTATGTTGTTTAACAAACCGCAAACAGCAGTGACTGTTTTAAAAGGCATTCTAATTCTGAGATGGCATATCTAATAGATATTTAATGGAGTGTATTCACTTAACTATTACTTATTTTGCTCATCTACCAACAACTTTTTTTTTATATTTGTGAGTGAACCCAGGGGTGCTCAGCCACTGAGCCACATCCCCAGTCCCCTTTTTATATTTTATTTAGATACAGGGTCTCACTGAGTTGCTTAAGCTCTGGCTAAATTTCTGGGGCTGGCTTTGAATTTGTGATCCTCCTACCTCAGGCTTCCGAGCCACTGGGATTACAGGCATGTGTCACAATGTCCAGTCAACTACTAACAGCTCTTAATGGTCATACATTTTAAGTGAATTTCTCACCCTCAATCATGCTACCTATAAAATCATTTGTGCATGCTATTTCATACAAATTTTCAATAATGCCAAACTTACATTTCAGGTAAATTTTACATAGTTATTATTTTATTTAACTTATTTTATCTTTTCCTGACTTTTTATTTCTTTTTCTTATTGTAGCCTGTTCAAGAACTGCCCTAGAGACTAGGAATACTTTGTTGAATGGATCACTGTTCTTCAGGTGCCTGTAGTTGAAGATTAAGACTATGTAGTTAAGTGATGGAAAGTATTCATCAGATGAAAAAGACAGAAAACCCATTCCAAATGTAGGGAACAAAATTAGCAACATGTCTGACAGCAAATACAAGCTTCCTTGTGTTATACAAGTGAAGTGTGTAAAGCAGTAAAATTTATTTCATTCCTGTCTCTAAGCTCCTTGAGAGGTGAGCCTTGGGCTGGCATATCTGCAATGCTTGTCTCTAGCACAGCTAACATAAGAGGCATTCATCACCCCATGCGTGATTCCTGTAACAGCTTCCAAACCACTCTCAGACACTCTTACCAATCACATTTCAATCTATTTCATGTAGAGCTTTCAGAAAAATCTGTGATACACATATAATCCTTCAAAAGAAGAGGATGAAGAACTCCTGTTCTGCTTGTTATCAACTGAACTGAAGATATATTCCTCTTATAGTACTTAGTATACTTTTTCATACCTTATGCCCTCTTTACTATATACTGAACCTTCCCTACTCTTCTATACAAGTCACACACATTTGCCTATCCATGTGGAACAAACACATATGAGTGTGTGTATATGTATGTGTATAATAAGAGCACATGTATTTTTATGTAGCATTCTTTATATATGGAAATTTTAAAAAATACGTTTTGAAAAGCAGGCTAAGTACCAGTAAACAAACAAAAAAACTACTCCTGCAGGAAAATAATTAATTCATGAATATTGATTAGTTATTACTACCTTATCCTTGAAGACTCAGTGTCCTGAAGGTCCTGCCCTTTGAATGGAAATTCTGTGTTAGCTTACTAACTGTTCACCACCCAGTCTCTTAAAATCTAATATCCACAACCATTAGTGACATTTTTCCAATGAAAATCAAGTCCAATCACATTTCCCATCAAGCCCTCCAAAGGCATTCACCTCACTCAGACTTGATGCAACTGGCTCTACCTCTCCAAATGCAATCTCCTAACTATAAAGCCAGGATTTTCAGCTTCAGGAATCAGAGGCAGAAACGGGGGGGTGAAAACACACACTATTATGCCCAGTGACACTCTGGAAAAAATGTTTGTTTCATACTGCTGACACTTTATGCTCTGCTGGACTACAGGTCTTAGAAAGGAATGCTCCTACCATGAGGCACAGAAATGATTCTATTGAAATAAAAGCTAAAACGGCCACCAGAGCACTTCAGGACTCCTCATGCCTCTGAATCAACAGACAGAGGAGTTCTGGTGCTGGCTGATGGAGGTGACTGATACTGACTACCAAAAGGAAACAGCTGCCACTACACAGGAGAGGTAAGGAAGAATATAGCTGGAATACACTGGGGCTTCTCTTAGCATCACCAGGCCCTAGGATTAAGGCCAAAGGCAAACTTCCAAAACACAATCCAGGCAGGATTACTAATGATCCTGATCCTTCTGAAATAAAATTTGAGTCATTACACTAGGTAAAGAATCATGGCCAGCCAAGGTCCTTGCTGAAGGAAAAGGAAATGCAGAGTGAACAATGAAACCAAGTAGTTAAAAATAGCAGCTGTGACCATGTGACCATCCACACAAATGAGGATTGTGATTGTCATGAGTAATTTCTCCTTAATTTGTCATGAATGTATGTGTGTATTGAGCAAGTATCTTTGAATATTTGTTTTCTTCTCTTTTTTATTTTCTTATATAACATAACATCTATTGATTTTATCATAGTAACAAGTATTTAAGTATTATTGACTGTACCTCATAGGATTAAATTACAGAATATCAATGAGAACAGTAAACATCATTCAAGGACATTACCAGTTCTTCTGGGGAAGGAATTAGTGAGTTTTCAGTTTTGTGTGAGAGAGCTGTGTTAGGTTTAACTGCACAGAACCTTGCTGTCATCTTAACTGAACTTTAAGTACTCTTTAGGATGCTGAGTAGACAAGGAGTTGACTTAATGATAGTTAATTTTATATTTAACTTTACTATGCCACAGGATCCAAATATCTGACCACACACTTTTTTTTTTCTGGGTGTCTGGGAGAATGAAGAAGAGATTTAGAATTGGATGAACTGAGTAAAGCAGATGTCCCTCTCCATTGTAGATGGGCATCATCTATCGGTTGAGGGCATGCATAGAACAAAAAGAAGAAGGCTGAATTCAGTTTCAGCTTGAGTTGGGACATCCATCTTCTATTGTCTTCAATGTTCTTGACTCTGAAGACTTCCTGATTGGACTGGAATCTACACTGTCAGCATTCTAGTACTCAGATTTTTGAATTATACCATGAGCTTTTCTGGGTCTCTAGTTGCAGATGGCAGATTATGGATCTTCTCAGCCCCTATAATCACATGAGCCAATACCTTATAATAATTCATATCTCTACCTATATCTCTATCAATTTCTATACCTTTACCTGTATCTACCTATTTGCTATTGGTTCTGTTTCTCTGGAGACCTTACAGTACCATAGTTGGTATTGCATGATTTATGTATTTAATTCTCTATTAATATCTATAAGGTTCTATTTGGAAAGGCAACTAAAACTGGGTTACATAAAGGTACCCAGTAAACTATTTATCACAAAATAATGAGGAGTACTTACTATGACTACTATTGATATTGTAATGAAGTCTATGAGGTTTCTGAACAGGAACACTTGTGAGTTATTTTTTTTTTCCTAAACTAATGAGAATCCTGAGTCTAGAACCAATTTTCTTATTTGGATTGCCTTAGAATATGGGAGAAACCAGGTAGGCTTAAATCATTGCAGAGAAAGTGAAGACAAGGGGTCTAAAGTAGTAGGCACACTAGCACATCTCAGAGAACCTAAGCATCCACAGTGGGTCTCTGGGCTGCCTTTATTGCTTGCCCTTGCCTTCCTCTAGCAGACTGTGTAACAGCAACAACAAAAATAGCAAGCGATTTGAACATCCCTGCAGGATGCCTAAATGCTGCTCTTCAAAGTACCCTAGAGAGTTTGTTTTATTTTTCTGAAATAAGTCATAATATAATGCAACACTTTTCTTTCATAGAAAAAGAAAGTCTGAAAGAAGCCAGAGTGTTGCCTTGGAATGAACCGGTGGACTGAAAACACATTATAGTGTATTACAATCCGATCACAGCTTCACTTATCTATTTGGAAAGGCATTTATATTACACTTATTACCTAGTACCTGCTAAAGCTGTTTATGGAGACCACAAGGAAGAAATAATTTTTATGCTCCTTTTAGTTTGCTATAAATTCGGAAACAATTTTGCTTGAACAGCTGATCTGTGAATTAATAATGAGAGCCTATAACTTTTTTTCACTACAGTATGTCAAGTACTTCCTTTGTGTTTAAAAATTGATGAGGCTCAAAACTCCATTTTTTTTTTTTACATGAAACAGATTTTAAAAGCATATGGGGCAATCACTACTTCCCTCAAATACAAAGTTCTTCCCAAGCTCGTGTCGTGGCTACTAAAAGTAAATAAATAAAAACAGCACTGAGTTCAGTATTAAATATTACAATCTTACTTTAAAAATTGTCTGAAAATATTCTCATGAAAAATTATGTGAAGAATAGTTTCTAATAAAATATAGCATGTTTTCCAGAAATGCTGTATATCTAAAGAAACAACTGAATATTTAAATAATGTTAATTACCCTCTCAATTACCTCTATTGACTGTTTGAATTTTTATATATTTTGTTTTTGCTTCTGATTTTGAAGAGGAATAATTCATACATATATATGTGTTCCATTTTTCTCTGTGTCTTTTTCATGATTGCTTAATTCTGCTTTTTTGTTGCTTTGTTTTTCATATTAAAGACTACTACATAAGGTCTATATTTTTCCTTTTGTATTAGTTTGAATTACTTAAAAAAAAGTACTTAATTCCATCACTGGGAGAACTGGACTGAGCATAGGCAGTGATGAAAATATCCTCTTCTCCTAGGATACCGATGTGGGTCCTGCACATAAACATACCAGAAGACTATTTCAGTCAATTTGAGGTGGTTTGAGGCAGTAGACAGTCCTTGATCCTTTCTAGTATTTTATATTGCTTTCTGTCAGATAGAAGGGAGGGCAGAAATAAGGCTTATACTGAATTCAAAAGATTATACAGACTACCCAAAGTAGTTTTAAAAAATCATTTGTCTTTGGAAATAAATTACTAATTATTTCAAAATACTTTAGTTTACTGAGGACATTGGTCATGGTGTTAAATGATATAACTGTAAGAAGACAATTATTTTCTTTTCTTAAGGTTTTAATTTTTGAGGAGCACAAAGATAATTTACTAAATAGTTTTTGTGGAAGACTTGCATATCCTTTTTTCTTGGCAGGGGTGGGGGTGGGGTACCAGGGACTGAACTCTGGGGCACTCAACCATTGAGCCACATCCCCAGCCCTATTTTCTTTTTTTTTTTTTTTTTTAAGAGACAAGATCTCACTGAGTTGCTTAGTGCCTTGCTTTTTTGCTGAGGCTGGCTTTGAACTAATGATCCTTCTGCCTCCGCCTCTTGGGAGTATAGGCATTTGTCACAGCATCTGGCTTTTCATATCCTTTTATTTAAAGAAAGAAAGTCTTATATCTACTTTTCTTCCTCTTCTAATCTTTGAATTATTTGTTTTCTTCTGAATTATTTTGCTATTCTATTTTTTCTTCATTTTTCCCTACATAAAGAAAATGCTGTTGTCTTGAGCAACTAATAAAAAAAAAAAAGAAAATACTGCTGCTTTCCTACTTTTATGAAAGGCTCAGCATGCTGTTAAGATTTTGCAAACAATCAACTCATTATTATAGAAACTGGATGTCACATAAGAAAGTGGCAGAGCCCTGCTTTGGATCTTTATCATAAAATAGCCTGCAAGTGAAATTCCATTAAAAAAATAAAAATGATACAAAGTTTATGTGATTTAATTTTTTAGAAGGAAACACTAGAGCTAGAGGGGTGTTGAGAATTAGAAAAACAAATAATACCAGAAAATACGACAATCTTGATTTAATGTCCATGTTTTCCACATTTAGGTTTTAATCATATCAAAATATGAAAGACACCAGACACAAAGAATCTGGGTGTACTCCTGAGAGGATAATCAGTGGAACAAGTTTCACCTGGGTTTATCTAGAGTTAAGGGAATGAATATGTGGCACTGTAGTAAACTGAATTGTATTATAGACATCATAGATTTCTGGCTGACATACATTGCATTTTTAAAGCTACTTATTGCCCAGGTCATTTCTATTCCAAGGAATGTGTTCCTCCTCTAAGAGAATGCTTAACACGTGGCAGTTCTTGGATGATGCCATATGACATTAGAGAAAGGAGCAGCACAGAGAGCCAGACTGCTCTAGTCTGAGGCCATCTTAAGACCTCAGAGTTTGCTTTGGAGCTGGAGGGACTTTGGAGATGATCTGTTTCAATCCCTTCATTTTACAGATGAAAATATCGAAACCCACTGAGATTAAAGGTCATCCCTGAAGTCACACAGCTCTCTTATTGAAGAGCTTGAATTAGATCCTGTGTTCCTAAATTCTATTCTTTCTCTCTCTCTCTCAGGAGTGAGATGGCCAAGGATAGAGCTTAGAGTTAGTGTGAGGAATATTTTGAAAGTTTTAATTGGTATACAGAGAAAAAGAAAGACTATTTAGGAGTTTTGAAAGTTATAAATAAATAAAAAATGCACCATCTTCTAGCTGATATTTCAGTCTATGTTACTTGCTTAGTATTATTTGGGTTGCATGCATTATAATCATTTTTGTTTGTATATATTTTTTATCATATATAATGATTAAGTATAAAATTTACTATAATTAAGTAACTGTGCATAGTAAATCTTCTCAAGTAGCATTTATTTAACAATAATTGTTAGTTGTTGCACTGAATGATTGGTTCAACAAATTCTAGTGTCTTACCTTCAAAACCTTAATATTTAGAAAACTGCAAAAAAAATAAAAAACTTCTGATATAAATACAGTATGATAAATGCTGCAGTAGTATCATCATAAACTTTGAGAATATAGAAAACAGTAATATAGATGCAGTGAATATACATTTTTTTCCTACTCTGTAGAAAAATTCTTCAAAAATGCTTTATAACTAAGAGACACAACTTTTGTTGAGTTTTGAACTAATAGTAAAAACTTCTACAGATAAAAAGGTGTGTGTTTCAGCACAAGAATTATACTGAGTCCTACCACTTGACCCTAGTCTCCAAGCCTGAGGGCACAAATCATGTAATAGAAGGTAAATTATATTTTACTTGAGAAAAAAATTAAAACCACACTACTTTGTCTAATGTTTAGCTATGAATGACTTAAAAATAATTTTATGTATTTAATTAGTTACCTAATGATTTCTAGCCACATTTAAAATATTTTCCTACTGTCTCAGAAATCTCAACAAAAAAATGGTTTTTAAAAAGACTTATATATTTATTACTGAAGATCATGTTAAGTTTAAATTGTTAATTTTCTGACAACAAATTTTTAAAATCATATATATTAATTGTTGTTATTAAAGTGTAAATGATATATTGTTATAGAGAGCCAAATGCTACTAATAATAGATATTCCAAATATGCAAAATAGAGGTTAGCTAGAATTAGGAAGCCCTAAATTATTAGACTCTAAATGTTTAATAAGATGTTAACTTTAAAAATTTTCCCATACATCACTTTTTTGGAAGAGTTCCACTTATTCTGATGGTTAGCTTCAATTTAAACTTATATAATTAATTTTATTAAACTGTGACTGAATATCAGTTTCTCCATGACATGGTGTATCAACCAAGGTAATAGCATATCAGATGTTCTCCTGTGGGAGTTTAATTGACCAACTGTCCCAACTTCCATGCTCTGAAATCTGTAGCTGTATTTGAGACATGACCATGTCTTCCACAGGCTGCACTGAGCCAGTGACCAAATATAGGACTCATAATAAAGTAGGCACATTTCTGCAACTTCTGAATGAGGATTTTTGACTCTACAACTTCTAACAACATTGCTAAATCTCCTCCCCTGGCAATTTGATGCTTCTCCCCAACTCAACTTCTTTCTTACCATTATTCTTCATTCAAGGTCAATCATTCACCATGGTCAGACAGCTGACCCAGCCTTGCCTTGCTCCCTCCCCACTTGTTCTCATAGATGCTTCCTCTATTAAATTTCTTGCACTCTTCTTGATGTATGTTTGTCAAAGCTCCCAGAATATGACACATGTATATAAATTATGCATAAAGACAATGTCTGATTTTAATAAACTATATCATGAATGTGACAAATGTTCAATAGAAGCAATAAATTATTTTCAATCAAGAAATTCAGTCTTTATAGTAAGCAATCAAAACCAGTCTGTCTCTTGACAACTCTCAAAAGCACTATTCAAATTGGTCAATGAATGTAGCTCTTCATATTTCTATCATAGAGAAACAGCTGGACACCCCCAAAAGAACCAAAAATAGTTTTTTAGAATGTATTTTATTATTGATTATACGAGTAGGCATGTCTTACTTTTTTCATTGCATTGCTTCTGTAAGAGCTATTTCCTATACCTTTAAATTTCTTCATGTCTTGCTTTTATTGGCTGACAAGCTCTTACTATGATACTTTTTGTAGTTGTCACAAGGTAACAGTGATTACTAGAAATTTTCAGCAGACACCAAAAAAAGACACTGATTCTTTCAAAGGAGGTGAAATATTTAAGAACAGATCTATATATAGTCAGAGCATCACACAGAGGAACAGCAGAGTGCTCCCAGTTAGAGGGGTATTTTGAATAGCCCCCAAATCCCCACGAGAGCATCCTACTGCTAATGATAACCTTTAAACAGAATATAGATATTTAAAAAATCATGTTCTTTGAGGTGTTTCTCCCATTCTCAGGTGATCTGCATGTCAACCTAGGTTATCCCAGGGAAATTTTGGTTATTGCCTGCTTGCTTGCCAAATGTAAAAACAAAAACAAACAAACAAAAACTGTAATAATTCCTGAGTGCTTACTAAAACAGGTTGAACAAGTGTTCAATTTATCCAATAACATTTTCACATACGCAGATTTAATTTCTTCCATTTCTTCAAAATCTACTGTGTATATCACTCCACCACTTCTGCCACAGCACCTCTGACTCCCAATGGATGCAACATGCAACTTCACCTCTATATGAAGTGTATCAAAGCCACCATTATTATATCACTTGTCATAATGCATTGTGGTATGTTGTTATAGGAAACTATTTTACTAGGTTTTAAAGATTCTCAGAGACCGTCTTCATTGAATGTGTCAATATTGTGTTAATCATTTATTAAATATTCCATTTATATCTATGTTTATTTCAGATGATCAGATACAGCCTGACAGAAAATTGGAAGGATTAGATTTTCAGACTAATTTGAAATATTAGTTCTTTCTTTCCTTTCCTTTCCTCTTTTTTTTTCTATGTATGTGTATGCAGTACTGGAGATAGAACCAAGGGGCATTCTAACCCTTAGCTATATCCCCAGCCCTTTTTATTTTTATTTTTTTCTTATTTTGAGACAGAATTTCACTAAGTTGCCAAGGCTGACCTTGGCATTTTCCTACCTCAGCCTCCCAAGACACTGGGATTACATGAATAGATCATTATGCCCAGAAATTCTTTCTTGATATAGAGAAAACAAAATATTATCCTGAGTAGTTAAAAATTGCATAAGAAATTTTTGAAGGAATTTGCAAGTAAATTCTACTAAACGTATTCTATCATTCCCTTATTTAACATTTTGAATTTGTACGATGTGCCAGGCAGTAACCTGCATAGAGGGAATAACAATGCCATGATTATGAATGTGTAATTAAGGGACCTATTCTCACGAAATAGACAAATATTTTCCAGGGATGGAGACATATGCTTGTAATCCCATTTACTCTGGAGGCTGAGGCAGGAAGATTGCAAACTTGAGGCCAATCTCAGCAACTTAGTGAGATCTTGTCTCAAAATTAAAATTAAAATTAAAGGGATGGGATTGTTTCTTCCTCCAAAAATAGCCCACTTTCTTTGTGGAGTCCTTGCTTTATCCTCAAAGCTTTTCACTCTTTTTCTGACAGCACACATTTCTCCCATACATTTGACTCTGCTTTCCTACATAATCCTCTGTTTATGTCTATGGAAAACAAACAAAGGTTAGGGATATGGATGTGGCTCAGTAGTAGAGTGTCCATGGGACTAATCCCAAGTACTACAGAAATTTTTAAAAAATGATAAATATGTGAACAAATACTATTTGAGAAAATAATTCATTCTATCAGAGGAGCTTGCATAGAATTCTAGGAAAATGCAGAAATGAGAAGCAAGCATTTGGGACAGTTTCAACAGAGGTATCCAATCTAGTGACACTTTGTAGCATGATAGAAACTGGCATGGTAGTCCCTTGACAGTGTTTTAAAAACAAGAGATGAATACTAGGAAATAATAGCTGGTGAGGGTGGAAAACAGAAAGTATCTAGGATGTAAAAAATTTGTTACTTAAAGATAATGGTACCATTGTCATACATGAAGCAATAACTTGATTTTAAATGAAAAATAATAATAAAATAAAAGTAATAGAAGTAAACAAATAATTCAAAATATATTCTGATGACAGAATCCTTAGCATCTGGTGATTTGTGAATGTGGAAAGTAGATGGCTAGTGGATTGTACACATGGAAGAAGTCACTTGGGAGGATGGAGCATGGAAAGAAAAGTGGCAGCTGAGGTTGTTGAAAACTATAAGTTGACAAAACATAGTTTAGTTGCTTTTAAATAACAATAAGTGAAAAGAGTTGAGAATGATACCACTGAGACAGAGGACTGTGTATTTCTAAAGAGAAGGCTTTGGGTTTTGTTCATGTTGGTGGAGGACCCTTGGTCTATTAAGAACGGTGTAGGCAAAAATATAAAAAGCAAACAGTGCCCTCTCACATCCTCACACATGTCAAGGCTTTCTAGAAGGCGAATACCAGGCATCTGTTCGAAAGAAGTCTTCAATAAGGAGAATGGATTTCTAATGATGAAGAGGGTGAAGAAAAATGCTGCTAAAAATCTGTGGATGCTAGGAAATTTAAGCGAAATAGCTATCTATAAAAGAGAGATAATGTTGAGCCATCTGAAGTGATTCTCTGCCGATGAGTCCATCTGGCCATTTGAGGCTTTTCCCATTTATATAAATGGGCCAAAACTTAGACTTACTATTCTTTTTTTTTTTTTTTTTGCTTTTTATGTACATAATGTACCAGAAAGAAAATAACAACTGCAACTTAGAAATAAGTGAGCAGCTCATTGTACTAGATGCATTGATGGAGAAAATGAATATCCACTCAAAAAAAGCATTTTATCTAAAAATTTTCATATCTTTTAATTTGTCTTTTTCTCTTTGGCTGATGATAAAAAATAGGAAACCTAATTAGTTTTTTATATAGTTATAGAATGGTATTTTTTTTTTACAATGCCCCATCATAAAAATATTTATAAAGTTCTAAAAAACACCTGGGATTATTTTTCCGTTTTATAATTCACAAATATAAATGAGCAAAATATAATTGAATTTGATTAAAGTTATGTCATTACTATACAAGGATTCAAAAGTAAAATTAAATCAATAAAACTAAAGTAATGAATTAATAATTAAACTACGCTTGAGTTTTTTACAGACTATTTAATTATCCCATACATATGAAACAACAGTTTGAAAGACACAAGTGATCAGCTTTGATATAATAGATTAAAACCCCAAATCTATTTCATAGTTGTTCTTTTCTTTAAGAGATGAAACTGAGATATAACTAGTATTCTTTCTAAAGCCAATGCTGATATTGTTTCACAATGGATACAAGTAGGGGTGGTTGCATTCCCTATTGACAGCTTTGAAGGATGCTCTTAGATGATGGTGAAAATAATGAATTAACATGTTTATGTTCTATGGAAGTTTCCAAAGCATTGAAAACAGCAAAAACATTGCAACTGCCCAAGTATTACCTAAAAATATTATCAATTAATTTAATAAACTTAGTCATATGACACATGATAATTTGTTGCATATTAACAATGGACATATCTTATAAGACTACCCATAAGACAAGCTTCAGAAATATTTTTGATCAAATAATAGTTTCAACATGCATCCACAAAACAAAAGAACAAACAAATTATCAAACAAAAAATTCCCCAAATGGCAAATTTTAAAAAGGCAATTTGTTTTTGTAACAGGTGGCCAAGTTAGAGGCACAAAGTGGCCACAGCTTAACAAAGTGCTTTAGAAGACAAAAAGACACACACAAAAGTTTGTTTCCCAGATCCACAATTTCATGACCATATGTGTAATCCCTTTAAGTTCTCTGAATGTCTTTCTTAGTTCATGAAATGGAAGTAGTATGGCTATTATAATAAATAATGAGTTAAATCATGTGATACATAAAAAGACTGACCATTAAATAAAAATAAGTTATTTGTGAAGTGATATTAAAAATAGGAGACAGTCAGTAAGTTATAATCACCAATCAACTGGAATGTATGACAACTTGGTGGTCAATGTAAGTCCTGATTACTTAATACACATACATATGTAAGGATATACAAATATATATAGAAGGAAGGTAATTTGAAATGAAATAAAAGTTTCTAATTTTATTACTCAAAAATTAAATCATTTATGAACCAAGTTGCAGAGATACACTTTTGTGAATATAAGGAGAATTTCAGGTAAATTCTGTCTAGTGGCCAAAGTGAGCTTTCTCTGAATTCAGCATTGTCTCATTTACTGGTTAGATACATTTCCTATAAATGACTGAAGATGAATAATTATTATTATTATTATTATTATTATTATTATTAACTATTTATTGGTACCGGAGATTGAACTCAGGGGTTCTTGATCACTGCATCACATTCCCAGCCCTATTTTGTATTTTTATTTAGAGACAGTGTCTCACTGAGTTACTCACTGAGTTATTGCTGGAAAATGAGGTTGTCAGAGACTTTCTGTAGGTGTCTGTTGCTGAGGCTGGCTTTGAATTTGTGATTCCCCTGCCTCAGCCTCCTGAGCTGCTGGGATTATAGGCATGGGCCACTGCTCCTGGCTATTATTATGATTTTTTGAAAGTACAGGTCCTGACAAAAATAGATAATATAAAACAATGCAATATGTGCTAATATTATTAGAAATATGGAGTACTATAAGTTGATTTTGTAGTTCAAGACTATTATTTAATTTTCCTTTTTGAGCAGAAAAGAGAATGGCTATAACGTTCCACAGAAAGCTCGTGAAATGAAACATTTCACTATTGAGCATGTAAAGGATTCACTAACATAACAGGTCTTTGTTAAATCTACTTTTGCTGAAAAAAATGATGAGAATAATATCACATACCTGGACTTGTTGACTAAGATTTTTTCCTCCTAACACCTACAGAAAGTCTCTGACAACCTCATTTTCCAGCATAATAGGGTTCTGTCTTACTTCTCTCATGCTGTTCTGAGTTTCCTAATGATCTTCCACCATGCTGCTGACCTGGTCATTCTCTTTTAAACATTCACCTGCCTTTGGACCTGTCAGCACTCACATCTCAATGGCTTCTTATTTTAGAGATTATTATTTTTGCCACATTTCCCTTTCAGCCTTGAGGAAATAAAGGTCTCCATCATAGCTGTGATTTCAGCTACTAATGGCTTTTAACTTCAAAGGAGTTGAGGCGAATTACACTACAGAATTGATGTTTACAGTTGTAGAAAATTGGCACACATTGAGCACAACAGATGCAACTAGGAGAGATCCCTTTCTTCTGTTTTTTTGAGTATATAACATACTCCTAATACACTGATTAATAAATGTTGAGACTGTTCAAGACTTTATCGTAATGATATTTATTACATAACAAGTATACAGGATTATTATCTGATTACTTTGATACTGATATTTTAAGAAATCATCTAGTATTCCATTTAACAGAAATTTATTTAGAAGTTTTTCATGCCATCTTTGTTATAGAATGCTTTATCTCTGAATATTTCTGAACAATATAAGATCTTTGATGAAAGTAATCACAGAATTTGAATATGAGTGTTTGTGATAAGAAAAGAACAAAAAGAATCCTAGGTTTTGAACCTCTTCTCATATCTTATTTGCTAAAGAATATTATCTCTTCTTATCTCTTCTTCTATAACATCAATATAAACACCAAATTAAAATTAATAAGACTTCTTAAATGTTATAGATTGTTTGATAAATGTATTCAATGTCAATTGCAGATGATTTTGTTCTTTTTCCTCATTATCTGTGAGGTGGCTAATATGAAGTGAGTTTCCAACTAACCTATAACCTTAATCTATTCAAAATTCTGTAAGTTAGATTGATGACAAAAAACAAACCGAGAAGCCAATGAAATATTCACTCAAATACATGTTGCTTTGAGTTAGGGAAAAAAATGAAATAAAATTTCACTGAGTAAATGTTTCCTGGAGCATTTTCAGAATTGCATGAAGGACAAAAATCACATGCATGCAATATGGAACATTTATAATGTAATCTACCTGAGTGGAAAAAAATAGTTTCTCTAAAGCTTAATATTTCCAGTGTCAAAGGTTTTGATTGATTACTGGTGTAAGTCAAATTATAAATTAGAATAAAAAAATTTTCCCTTTGAGGAAAATCCTAATAAGTTTTCTCTTATTAGCAGTGTTAAAATAAAATAGAGACCAGGCTTAAGACCCCCCCAAGCAGACAAAGCTAGTCATGCCATGGATACCTCTTGTCTTTGCTTGATTTGCAAACAATCAAAACTTAGGCTACTGACTAACATAAATAAAACTTAACTTTGGCTATTATCTATATTAACTGCTGTGTTAGACAAAAATAAAACTCAAGATCAACCAATAAGAAGCTGCTGACCAACTTAAAGAGGAACTTTCCAAAGGAATAGACCAAAGAAGGCATGTATATAATTAAGTATTTTCTTTGTTTCCTGTTCACCCAGTAAAAGCCTTTTCCTTGTATTTCCTCAACAACATAGAAAACCACCTTCCCTTTGAAACTTCACAATTCACAAATCACTATTTTAAGCTATACAAAAATAAGTGTGCTTTAGTTCACCTGAAAAACTCATTTTTCTCATTTTCAAACAGAACTTAGAAAAAAAGCTGGATTTTTACAAGCCACAGGGTTAGATACTCAGATTGAGTAAACCAGCAGCTCCAATCTATATCTGTTATACTTTAGATACTGAGAAGACTTTTTTTCCCAGATGGCAACTCTATAGGTCTGGTGTTACTCTTGAGCTGACTCAAGTGACCCAAGTATGTTTTACATGAGCTGCCACCATATGGTGTGATATAAGTGACTGATAAGTGTCAATTCCCTGTCTCCAGAGCACCTCAAGCCAAGGAGAAATTTTATATTAGCTATAAATTGTGATTTAGCTTACTGTACCTTTTTCTTTTGTGGAAAGTCACCATGCTATCCAGATATTCAAGAAGTATCCTAGGTATACTACTTTTTAATAAAAATTTACTGAGTTATAATTACTAAGATCACTATAGAAGACACTACAACAAACAATTCAAGGAAAAAGAGCAATAGCATTTGTTTGTAGTCTATTTTGTGCAAAGAACTAATCTATGGTGTGCCAGACATTGCAAAAAGTGTAAAGTGGATAATATGGATGTCTTACACAGAAGGAATCCCAATATTAGACTCTTTATTTTATAAATAATAAAAAATCAAATTCAAACATTTTAAACCAAAAGGAATCTGGAGATTCACAAGTAGAAACTCTGCAGTGGGACCAACTCAATCTACTTGAATTTTGGTCTACAGTGTGGCTGTGTATCATTTTTGGCATCAAAATCAGGTTTAATGTGAGGTGAAAATAGCTGCTCAGCTAGGGATTGACATCTTCTGAAGGTCTAAAACAAGAACCTCTTTCCAAAAGTCTTATTGCAACCTGAGGGCCCTTGGTGGATTATATGCCTGTGCCTGAACCAATTACTTATTGTGGTCAGAGGCAATTTAGGGACTTATTAGCCAATGCCTTTACCAGGAGCTCTACTTAGTCCATTAGTAAGTGAAAATGTGTGCAAAAGTCACAGACCTACAAAGAGGAAGGCTGAATCCTTAGCACACATTTGTAAAAATGAGTTCATTCCACAGTTTTATTTGCTTGAAATCACACTGTCAACTAAATTGAGATCTGTATCCTTAGAGTTCCAAAGAAACTTTTTATTTTAAAATTTTTATGAAACTACAATGATATTGATATAGCACTATAGCAAAATAACACAAAATCTCTACTCAGTTTTTATTATTGGAAACTGGAATGGCATCTGGCTTGTAAATAATAAATGTTTAATGCAACCTTACTGAATAAATTAATTAAGTAGGATCACAGTTGATATGAGATTTGGATGCCGTCAACAAGAGTAAGTTCCAAGAAGAATGCTATTATGATCGACTAGGTGAACAGGAAAAGTCTTATAAATTAGAATGCATTTGAGTTTGGCCAGGAAGTTAATATAAATTAAGAGGAGCTAAATGAGAATCAGAAAGAGTATGTTAGATAAAATGAGTAGTTAAGTGAAAAGAGGAAAATATAGGGGCTTTTCTAGTCCTCTTGGTTGTACCATATGTGCAGATGAACATTTGAATATAAGACTGCCAAAATAGGTGACCAATGTAGTTCTCACTTAAACGTGTATACAATAGGAAGTATTCCTTTTCTTTCTGTTGTGGTGTTATAGTATCATAGATACAGCAAATGAAGAGAAACTTAGTGTTTCCATGTTTGGCAAATTGAAGTATGAAAAATGAGAAGTACGGAAAAGCAGAAAATAGTTAATTATATTAACAAAGTGAGAGGTAAAGAAGTTCACCTAAGTGCTTTGTCTGTGAGACACTAATAAACAAACTTTATGAAGTTAGACATGAGCAGACTACAAAAATTACTGCAGGGTCTTTAGGGACTACAGATATCATAGCATATTTTTTTCACTGTCCCTTCTAAAGCCATTTACTTTTGGAAGAGGAAAACCAAACTGATCTAAGAGATATTAAATACCTTGTTAAAAGACCCAAAGGAGCTAAAGAATCAGTAGTAGCCAACCTATATCAATATGGTTTTATGTCCTTACTACCAATTGCAACTCATATAGTTTAGAAATAATGCAAATACCAAGGGGATTTTAAATAGGAAAATGGTAAATTTTATCAATAGTAGCTTCAAAATTGGCCTTAAAGAATTCAGTAATTGAGAATAAAGAAACAATGCCCTCTGCACATAAAAACAGGCAAGAAAATAGGGTGTAGTATAGTTTTGAGAAACTGAGTTTGTTGTAGCAGTCTTACATGAAAGGGAGAGGAGGGAATGTTGCAAAGATTGCCTTTAGATAATTTGTAGAGTGCATCAGTCACTGGGTTTCGCTCTGGAAATGAAGAAAGAACTTGAATACTATAATGTAGTAAGTGTTGAGAAAACATTGAGACAGAACTGAGTTTATAGCTGGTCCAGCACTCATAAGTGATTCGCCATATGCAGAAGAGGGATAAAAATCCATGTAGCTGCTAGTTTTAAAGGAGGTAGAGCTTTAAAATTGCTTAGCTCAGTGCCTAGAATAAAGTGTTCGAAGTACGTTAACTAATATTAACACATATAATAATTATAGTGATAAGAAAAAATCTACAATTGAACAATACAACTTATAAAGATGTGAGATACTTAAGCTCAGATAAGTAAACTCAGACTTTAATTATATATAAAAATTAGAAAATTATAGAGAAAAACTTTGATAACCAATGGTAAATAGAAAGAAAATTAGAAATTACTTCTGAAACTCAACAATAGATAATAACAATAAAGAGTTGTACACTACCTATATATCCATTAAATTCCTCATATATCTGGTTCACTTTAATATTTTCATTCATTTATTTCTTGCTTCAATTCCTGATTTATTTTGATACATGACTTCTGAAATCACTGAATTTCATAATAAAAAGTGTATTTCTTTAAATGATTCCTGTTATAGATTTAGAATAAGATTTGAACTTCATTATTTTTGTTTAGATTGCAAAAAACAGGAAAAATAAATGTTTTCAAATGAATTTGATATTTTAAAAAATGACCCTTTTAATTGGAAGAATACATGTGTATAATTTATTTTACTTCTGTAAAGCCAAATGTTGTTTTGGCCCCAAATAGTTTTTCAGTATTTTAAAATATTAAGAGATGATAACATAAATCAATTTAATATTAGATTAGTGGTAGAAGTAAGTATCAAAAGAATTATCAACATATTTTCATTTCATTTTGGTAGGGTAAACTAGCCAAAATCAGGAGACAAAAAAGATAATAAATAGATAAATGTACCTCCATTTCACAAGGCTCCTTCTGATAATGATGATGCTTATTATAGGATATCTCTTAAAATTTCACAAAACATAAAATACTAAGTAAAATAATGTACTTTTCAAAAGGACTATATATTGCTAAATGGTTTCTATTCCTGCCTACTTGTATCTTTAAAAAGTCATTACTGTCCAACAATATGTCTTCAAATTAGATAAAACTATTTCCTGGTGTGAATAAAGATTTAAATGGAGGCATAGATTTTTGATGGAAAACATTGCCAGACAAAGCCTATATTCAAGAAATGAGAAGCCAATGTAAAGATGAAAATCTATGATCTACTAAAAGCATTTCTTCCATTATTTTCCCACATGACCTATCCTAAAATTATTCTCATATATCAATTACATTGTTTAATCAAGTTTTTCAATAAAAATTATTTAGAATTTCAAATCATTCTATATACTTGATGTTAATACTTATAACAGTTTTAAAATGGAAATTAAGCAACAGAGGTGTTGATTAATTTAAAATATAAACAACATTTACTATCACTCAAAATTGGTGAATTCTCTTAATTTATACTATCAAAATATATATATGTATATACATGCATATATATGTGTGTGTATGTGTCTGTGTTATTTTAGGATTTTCTAGGCTTCATTTAAATTAGTAACTACTTCATTGCATATGCCATAAAATATTAGTGTAATTTTATACCATTTTATTTTAAAAGACCTTTCAATATAGAGAAAACAATCCATAAATATTTTGTCACACTCCCCAAAACACTCCCCACCACAACTGGGGTTAGATAAGAAAGGAAAAGTTTCCATACTACAGAAAAAAATGGAATCAACTTCAGTCCAAATAAATACAAAGGAATCTTTAAGCAAAACTCACCCACTTAAATAGTTTTTTTTTTTTTTTTTTTTTTTTTTTTGGTGTTCTGGGGATTGAATCCAATGCCTTGTGCATGTGAGGCAAGCACTCTACTGACTGAGCTTTATCCCTAGCCCCACTTAAACAGTTTTAAGAGGTGCTTTACAACTTTCATTTTTATTTCTTCTGAAGCTGTCTGCTTCTATTCATTCTGTAGTTTATATTGTGCTGGTGTACCCACCAAAGGATAATACTGTGACCGTTTAATGTTAATGTTCCTAATAGATTCATGTGGTTAGGTTGAATATGTTTATTCATGATATATGTCATGTTAGATTTAATAGACAATTTTTCCATATGAATTACTTACCCTAATAAGTTGATTTTAAAGGCTCATGGACATATTTTCATGTATTTAATTATTTTAACCAAATCTTATGGACTCCAAACCTGACATTTTATTGCCTAATTGTTTTTTTTCAAAAAGGGTAGCAAGAAATAAAAAGACTGTAACATTACAAGTAAATATTAGCAAGTGAATATACTTGAATGAAATGACATTTAGAATAAAAAGGCATGTGTTTGGCTAAATATTCTTGATTGACTCAAAATAACTTACATTTTTTTTCTCCATACTAACTATAGTGAGGCTACATTCACAGATTTATAATTACATTAAAATACAGCAAAATGTTAACTAAGTTGAATTCACAATGAATAGTTAACAGTTTCAAATCATTGGATCTCAATCCCTCCAATTTTGCCTATCCAAAGACACCCCATACACAACCACCATCACACTAATTTTTTATTTAATTAAATTTTGCATTTATAGTCAAATATAATTAAATTTACATGTATATATATACATATATATGTGAACATATAGCCTCATCCACAGAAATTTTCCAAAATGTTTTATTGATTTTTATCATTAATTTACACGTGTTCTAAAAGAAAAATTTTATTTAATTCTATTGCTATGCTGAGCCACAGTAGAAATCTTTAATTCAAGAAAAAAATATGTATTATATGTATATATGTATATATGTATTTTAAATATATGTGTGTTTATATGTATTTATATGTTTTATATGTAATTAAAATTAATTTTTTTTCATTCCTGGGAGTATAATCTGGGTCTCATACATGATAGGAAAGTGCTCCATCAATGAGCTACACATCCAACCCTTAAAGATTTAACACTTAAATGAAAATTGCTTCAAGAAAAAAATTCATGAACATAATAATCAGATGCTATAGTGAAGTACATGATGTACTTTTTCATAAAAAGAAAAATATATATCCACTTAATGATATAAAGAATTAGAACTTCAGTTTTTTCTTTTTCTTTACAATTTTATGAGAATTTATTAAAACTCACATGCTTGATTAATAATATTATAGCTACTCTAATAAGCAAAAGTATGAAATAGGCCTTGCACCATGCAAATTAAATTCATATGAGAAATTGTTCAAGTTTTCACAGTGAGTTCTGTTTTTTTTTTTTTCCTTTTTGATATACAAATTACAAAACATCTAAACTTCTGATATACAGGCGTTCCCTAACTCCTGATGGTTAGACTTACAATTTTCCGACTTTAATATGGTGCAAAAGCAACATGTATTCAGTAGAAATACCATCCTTCAAATTTTATAATCTTGATCTTTTTCTAGGCTAGTTGCAGGTGCTATGATGAATTCTCATGATGCTAGACATATCAGTGAGCCCCAGCTACCAATTATCCATGCTTACAAGGGAAGACAACCAATATGCTACAGTGCTCTGTGTTGCTAAGCTATGATATTCCATAATTTGGGGTGTGTTAAACAAAATTTTTATTTATGATATTTTCAACTTGCCAAAGTTTTATTGGGAAATAAACTAGGCATAAATTGAAGAGCAGCTATATTCCTTCGCTTATCTCAAATGAGTTGAGGGTATTTACACTGCTTAGCAAACAGAAACAAGTAATGTCTGCAACCAAATAATTTACCTGTAAAATAAGTTGAATTTATCATTTTGGGCAATACCAAAATCATGTGAGAAAGAGAAAAAAATGAGAAATTTATTATTTACTTATACTACAGATGTCTCTTAAGTAGAATACTAGTTCCTGTCAAACACAAGGTTCTATGTTTTACTGAACACCTTGATGAGTTAGCTTAAGGACCTCTGAGAGAAGAAATAAGAGTGATTTTACTTTGCATAATAAAACTCAAGAGTCAGATCTTCAATGTGAAGTGTTTCTAAATTACATGTTATTAGTGCTCCATTGATTCCTTCAGTGAAAGTGCTGTTGAGTGAGTCTACTTAAAGGCTATATTAAATCCTAGATCTTAGAGTCTACTAATAATACCTGTATAAAATGCTTCCTTTAAAAATATTGAAATCTCTGTATTTCAATAATACTGTGCTCTTTAAAACCAACTTTTTTTCATGTACAACAAAAATATTCCACAACAAATACAGCTGCTAATCTGACTAACAAAATCTGTAGAAAGTTTTGCTGGTCTATTTGGTTTATCCTCTTTGGGCACTGTACTCTTTTTACAAGGCTCAGATAAAGAAGATCCATGTTAATACAGAGAACAGACTAACAAGTAAAGTTGATGGTGCTTTTTAATTCAAGAAGTAATGAAGATAACAAACAACTTGCATACACAATTTCTCTGCAAGCACTCCGTGTTTTTCTGTTTCTAATCATTTTACACTCAATGTGTGGACTGCATTAATATGCTAAAGAAGGTTGAAAACACTGCATAAAATAACAGCAAATCCAGTAACTATAATGGAAAAGAATAAGAATGGTTATCATAGATCAAAGTTTGAAGGGTAAAGTGTTTACTTCTTTAGAAATAAGATGGAAAAAGTCAACAAATGTTTAGGTAGTCTGAGATTTGCACCCATATAAGAATATTGAAATGTTTGCCAGTAGTGATTTGCAGTTGTATGTGCACCCAGACATAAAAATGTATGTGTATTTTTTGTTTAATAAACTATTTATGAACGTCTTTTTTTTTTCCAGCCAGTGCACCCGGTTCTGAGATGTAAGGATCCCCTGAGATAATAGATCTTGTCAATCCAAAGTTTACTTTGGTCTGGAATGGACAAGAGACTGATGAAGAAATTAAAATTGTTATAGCATAAAGACAGATTTTGGTTCCTGGTATATTTAGAACTCTTTTTGTTTGTTAATTTTTTTGTGAGTTGAATTATCATACAAGGATGAATATAGGTTGGGGGGGGAAGCACTTCAATGAATTGTAGTTTTTGTAAAATTTTTATCTTAAAATTTTTTTAAACTAATTTTGATGCTTAGCATCCTGGAATTATACTTTAAAAAAAAATACCTTCGAACAACTGATATTTTCACTTGCTGATGTGCTAAAATTTCAATGTAAACAGACACTTTGAGTGCTAAAATTATATTTCCATCCACCTGGCCTATCCATGAATCAAGTCGCAACAGTAGAGTTGTCTTGATATATGGCTAGTGATATATATAATTTTTGCTTTAACAGATTTGATAAAATATGAAGGGGAATGATATACTTTGCTTCAACTTCCACTTTCACAGAGTGTTTATTTTTCCCTTGAAGGAGCTTTAAGGAAACATATATCAAACCCAGTCCCTTCTTAATCATTTCCTTGCTATAATTTATAAGAGAAAAAATGTGCTATAGTCTCTGGACTGTGTGAGAAGTGTCCGCTACTGCTTCTATCTGGGTTTACTGCATCACTTGCAGTGCAGTGAAAGCCACTGGATGTACTAGGACTATGATGGATCTGGGACCAGATAAGTATGCAGTGTCTTTCTGCCCTGTTTGGCAGCAAGGACTTTTACACTCAGTACTCCTTATGCTTTGGGGATCTTAAAGGAGTGCCTTCCAGCTACCCTTGTCCTTTATAGCCCATCAACTGGAAGGGTAACCCAATTTCAGGTGTTTGGTCCAGACCAACATTGTTTTGGGATATGTAGAAGGGACAGGAGTAATGTTATAAGAAAATACTTTGAACAGTAGTTGTCTATTTGTTAACTTGTTTTGCTTAACAGGTCAAGTCCACAGAAGAAGAAAAGTGTAGGAACTGGCATTTTCAGGATTTTATATTAATGTGTTGACTTACTCATAAGTAACTCATAATGTGCTGGCTTCTCACTGGGGGTTTACTGATATAATTGATTCCCCCTCTCAAGAAATAGGAACACTTTAAAAATCTATTTCCATATAAATATAACCCAAAGACATGGATATGTGATTTGAAATTAAAGGGAAACATGATCAAATTTCAGTGGAGCAATGGTTTTAAGGCAAACTCTTCAAAGCATCTCAAATAGCAACACCCTAGTTGTGACCATTCCTGACTACTTATAGCACTAGTCCTGGGATTAGACACCCAACTCAAAAATCCTCCCCTCCTCGTATTTACTGTAAGCGTCTTCTGTGCCAATTGACATTGGCATATCTCAGCCCAGTGGAATTAAATTTGTTTCTACTTGAATTCTAATCTGGAGGTATAAGAGAGGAAAAGGAAAAAAAAAACATGATTTACAAGTGATTCCAAAGACAAGCTATAAATAATATCTTTATCTTTCATCCAGTGGTACCTGTTTTAAATTGTAACAGCAGTATTATTTTACTCAACATAAATCACAAAGAATTTCCACTGATAACACCATCCAGCCCAAATGTTAGTGAGGCGAAATATCTTGCTGTTATTTTCTTTTTAACATGCTTTGCATTTATAAAAATCACCTAAGAAAGCCTTCTGCTAATTCTTGCACTTGTAGATTACTCTTTCTGGCCTTTTCTATTATTGTGAAGTAAGCTTTATCACATTTCCCTGCTCTGCTCCACATTGGCCTCCATGTCTATCTCACTTTTATCCCCTGACAACCAAAATATATATCATTTTCAGGAAGAATTATTGAAGATTTTTTTAAAGGAAAGCATTATGAAAAATTTTCATCCCTCAACCCCTGCTATCTGCTGTCTCCTTAGCTTCTTTTATTAGGTCAGTTTTCCTCACCCCTCTAATTCTTTGGTAAACCTTAAAAGAAACTATGGTAACATGACATATTATTTGTAGACCTATTGTTTTTTCATTTCTTTTATGCAAGCTCTACCAGCACCTGCACAGCAAGCTCTAATGTTTACTCTTACTACAACGAGAGAAATTGACATTTAAAATTTTCTCTCTTTAGAGTGGTTCCAAAAATAAAACAATCAATTATGTAAATGTCTATGCTTTATGAGATTTAGTTGCTTTCAAGTTTAACACAATCATTTTAACAACTGTTTCTGAAAACTAATGAACTTATTTTTTAATTACTTTGAATTTTTTTTGACTGATTTAAAAAGATTGCTAATAAGAATTACTAAAGCTCCCATTCATTAGCCATACCATTTGAGAAGTGAAATTGCCATACTATTCAAATATATCTATTTACACAATATGATAATTCCCATTTAATTTGACAACAGGGTTGTATGATAATTTACTTCTTGGGATACAAATTATGAATAGAATAATGAAACATTTTTCTTATTTGTAGAATACTTATGATTAAAAAAGATAATGAATTTTTATTTCCCTGTTTGCTACATTAAGTAAACACAACTGATTCTTAGGAGGATTACATACCTCTTCAGTTTTAAGTTTCTCTTTTAATTTTGCCTTCTGTTTTTCATATTACAATGAATTTTTCTCATTGCAGTGCAAAATATATTCCATTTGTACTATATAACCTCTTCAATTATAGAACTATAGTACATAATTTGTTAATTTCTTGTCAAAGTTGGAGGTTTTTAAAGGAAATTTTCTACTAACTGCAATTCTAAAAATGACTAGCTAATACTGAAATGTGGAATGAATTACTAATGTTACATAATAATTAATAATTACATTATTTGTTAAATATTCAATGAAACTATTTTGATATGAATTAATAGATCATAAGCTATAAAATTTTACTTTTACTTAAAAACAAAAAGGGATAAAATTAGAGAATGATTTAAATAAATATAATTTTGGATAGATATCTCTGTTATTAACCTATTTTTAACTTATTTAAATTTCCTTTGAATAATTAGGAAGTAAATTAACAACTCACACTCTTTTGTAGTAAAATTATGTTCTACATTGTTTTATTGATCTTATAAAAATAAACTTTTAGTCAATATTAAGTCAGTCCATTTCAAAAGCTCAACAAATAATGGAAGCTTTTGAAGAGGGACACAAGTATGATAAATTTTCTCATCTTCAAGGAAGTTTCACTGAATTTAACTTCTTCAGGAAATAAAAGTTCAGGGACTAAAGCTTGATCCAGTGTCTAGAACATAATACCTTGAGGAATATTTTGATTAAGCTCAAATATTGTATGGAATTTCTATATCTGATTATCCCAAGCCTAGGAGTTACATAATCTTATTTCAATGGCAAAGATAGGAAAAAAAAGTTTTTTTCTTTCAGTTTACTTAGATCAAAACAGAGTATTTTCACTGATAAATTATTACTCTGTAGTATAAAACAGGAATGACCATATGCTTTAGGCTGAATCACTCAGGAAATGGGATCCAGTTCAGTGGAGAAGCTGAATGAATGAGTAACACCAGGCCTTCATTCTCAGTATTATGAGCATGAATATTAATTTCCTGAAACTCCAATCCCTAAAGGAATTCAAAAAGAACCTGAGTTAGGACTTTAAGAAAGTTCGTGGGTTTTTTTGTTTGTTTGTTTGTTTTTTTAGAAGTTTTGAAGTGTTGAGAGTTTCAAATGTTTTCAAAAGGTGAACTTCCTGAATTTTGTGAACTGATTAGTTATTATAAAATATTTAACAAAGTTTAATGTAAGCCTATAAAATTATTTTGGCATTTTATTGCATATATTTAAGGTGTATGAGATTATGTTTTATATATGTATATAGATATCAAGAAAGTCTGTATATGCATATATAGACATGTATATATGTGTTCACAGTTTGTAAGACACACACACACACACACACACACACACGGATGTCATTACTATAGTCAAGCTTAGTCACCACTCACACACAATGTAGTCTTTACTATAGTAAAGCAAATTATCATACCCATTTTTGAATTTTCTTAATTTCTGAGTTCTGATCTACCTTAGAATCTAGGCTAAAGAAATCTAGGGATTATAGCCCCCCCCAAAAAAAATAATAAAAATAAAAGAACTGAATGAAAAATGAGAATAAAAACATAAAAATAGAGAAGCAAAATTATAACTAATTACAAAGAAACCACTGTGCTTATAAGCATTATGGATAGACTACACAACAATTATTAATTATTATGGAGAAAGTTAATACTCCAACATTATTTTCTTCCAATCCTCAGAAGTAAAGGAAGTAAAATAGTTGAGGTCACCATAGCCAATAACAAATGGTGCTGCTAGGGCACTCAGGGTTAGATTTGTCTGGCAGGAGATATAAATTCTTATTACTGCTGTTTAGCAGTTTCACACAAGTCATGTATTCTAGAAATAGAACTGCTACAGAGCCAGTAATGTGTTGGACACTGGAAATCCAGTACATTAGAAGTAGCTACAGTTCTTTCCTAAAGAAGATTAGAAAAAACAATGTGGCAATTTCTTCCTTCTTTATTTCCATTACTATGAGAAGTTTCAATTAATTATCTATTACTTTTTTAGGTATTAAGGATATAAAATCCTAACACTTGTACAGGGTCTTTTCATACATTGAAGATACATATTATTTGAAATAAGGATGCTACAAACTATCAGAAAAGCACATTCATGTGATGCAAGTTCAGAGGAAGGAATCTAACATTAATTAAACACATATTGTGTTCCAGACCGTTTACTTGCTAAGGAAATATCTACCAAAAACAGCAGTCAGAAAGTAGCCCCAAATTCTGAAAAACACAGTTCATAAAATTCAATCTCAGCAACATGAATTTACATGCATTCTAAATTTGGTTAGAAATATATAACATGAAATTGGCAGGACAAAAGAATGTATCTATCTCTTGGGTTCCTGATGTAGAATGAATCTTCATAATGTTAAAAATACTTTACATGTAACAGTTTATTTTTGGAAAAGCATATTAATTTTTACTCTTACCATTCACTATAGTAATAAGGATAATTACTTTAAAAAGCAATAGGAAATTTGATGATTCCCCTTGTTCATTAAAATTAGATTCTTGTGCAGGTAAGATTGATATAATTTCATTTTTATTCTCACTAAATTAAATACATATAAAAAATGTAACACACACTATGCCGCTGCTCATCCCTAAAAGGAATAAAGATGTTTAAGAATCCTTAAGCATAATTTTAAATCTTTTCACAGTATGTATAACTAATTAAAATCGTGCCTTCTATTTATTCACATTATTTGGATGTTTTTCTAATTATTATTAGTTCCGACTCCAGACCAGCTATTTACCATTTAGAGTCTAAAGAGATGCAAAGATCTGACAATATGTCAACTAAATCTAAGAATGCAGAATAGCACATTGAACCTATTGCATGCATGTAAAGAATATACTTTCACTTCTCCTCTTCAACCATTTAAACACTACTATGAAGACTTGGGGTGATATCACTAGAGGTTAATATTATTTTTTCTCTTGTAAATATGTGGAGAGACAGAAAACGCTGATATGTCTTATCAAAGAGCCGACTGTAAACATTTCATATCAACTTACTATACTTTTATACAATATTATATTAATTGAAGATAATTCTAAAAAAAATTGAATGGATTTCTATTACTATAACTCTCTAATACAAAGTTCAAATCAATATTCTCTCCATTTGGAGAAGTGATTCTATCACTTAAATTTTTTATTTATTTTTAAGGAAATGCCAATATTTTTAAGAGCCTAAGAAGAATGCTAATGAAAGCATGAAAAATATTAGCTTTTAAATTGATAAAAATAACAAAATATAATTGCATTTGTAAATTCATTTCTTAGGCATGAAATTCATTACTAATGTTGATAAATAGAATATCATCAAGCTGATGTAACAAAGCCAGTTGTGTATATTTACTTTATAATTAATTTAAAAAATAATTTTATGTGACTTACTACAATTGGAAATCTAAAAACTCAACACTTACCTCATATGGGTGATAATGAGTGTTGTGGTGGGAATGAAAAAGTCATCCACTCTGTCAAACTGTTTTCCCACTGGCTGAGTATGAATGGTGTGGTGAGGGACATTCCCACTGGCCAGAGTTATTACCTAAACAGATTACGCAATGTTTAGATCTGGGCAATACATTTTCTTAATACTATGAATTTTGCTATGTTTTTAGATGAAATACTTTTTTCTGACACTTGTTTGCATAGAATCTTTACTGCCTGCCTCAAAGTTAGCATATTGTTAGGCAAACTGAAATTTGTGATTGTTTTTCTAATTTTCAATATGGAAACCTTTGTTTCTATAAATAAGTGGGGGAAAAAGGAAAGATATTTGTTTTGAGCAATTTCTGCTTAAAATACAAAATACAGTTATGCCATACATAACAGTTTCAATCAACAACCAACTGCAAATACAAAGACAGTCCCTTAAGATTAAATTGCCTAATAACATTGTAGCCATTTTAGTTTTTGTCAGTACACTCTATACTGTGTGAATGAGAAAGAAATAGACATAACTCTGCAGCTTTCAAAACATGCCCATCATTAAGAGCTACATGTTTGTAAATATACATATAAGCAATCTCTACTTTATAAAAATGTTAACTTTGCTATTATGAGAAAAATAAAAGTAAGTCTACAACTGCTACAAATCAGATTTTAGGACAAAATCCTTCCCAAAAGAACAAAACTGTCAAAACAAGCATGAAAACTCTGAAATCATATGAAACACTTTAACTTTCAAAAAATCATAGCATCATTTTTTCTAACTTTGCTTTCTATAAATTCAAAATAATCAACTAAACTAAGTTTTAATTAAAAAGGTTTTTTTCATTGCTGACTCTTAAACTTTTATAGTCCATTAAATGAAAGATCACCATGTTTAAATTGTTGACTTTGTGACTTAGAAGAAATTTTAAATTTTGCTTCACACATAGTGTTTTCCCAAGGACTTTGGCAGGTATCTGCTGTTTTCACTGAGTATTCCAAGTTGAAGGAGAGGTGCTTGTCTTTAGTGTTTTCATTCACAGTACCCCTATCACACAGAACTCATCAAACAGCCCTACCTAACCCAAATCATCCACCATCATTGAGATAATATTTTTGTGCCTTCATGATTCAGTAGCTACCATTATAAGATATGCTGTATTATGGCAAAACAAGGTCCCTCCTAGTTCTAGCATCAATCTCCCTTCCCAGAGTCTATTAACAACATCACAGGGGAACACTAGAGTCAAAATGAGGAGTTGCCCATGTTTCTTCTGATTTTGTGAATTCAGTTTCTCCACAGGACTATTTGTTTCCCCTTTCAAATGCATCTTTAATCCCATTTCCTCTGTGGATGTTTTCTGATAATACTGTTGGGAGACAATTATCCATGTATATTTTGACATTTCTGCAGAGTCAGGTTTTTCTGAGCAAAGGAACTGGCAAATCTGGCTAAAGGATTATGGCATAACACAAATGCTTGGGAGGCTATTCATGGCAAATTGCTCCTGAGAGATTAGAGATTTATCTCATTTGAGCCAAATGCTGACATTCTAGGGCACTGAATTACCTACCCATCCTAGGAGAAGATTTTCATATATTCCAGAGTAATAATATTTATTCTATGCCAGCAGCCCCAGCAAAACTCAGAGATATAATTCCAGGTTCTTCTCCTGATACAACTATACAGTATGTGCTGGATAACATCCTTCTCTTAACACATGGCTAATGTTGACATAGCTGAGAAATAAACACTGACATACTACTTGAGAAAAAAAAATTCTCTGTTCTAGAGAATATGTCCTATTTGTTTATATATGTTTCTATATGTACTATTTGAATGGTACTTCTCAATTTCTACATTTTATTTTACATTTCTAGGTGGGACTTAACCTTTGACTCTCACTTAGTTAATATTTTAAAAATTCACTATATATATATATTATATATATATATATATATATATATATATATATATATATATAACAATGGTTTTAAGCATTCAGAGAAAAATTTAAAAAAAAAACACTTTCAGATGGCTGAATAAATGTGTGGGAAGTTACACAGGACTTCTATAAAGCTCTTTTTTCCCCTTTGAGTGTGTACAATATTAAAGAAGTTTGCTTAAGCAATTGTGTGTAACTACTATAACAGTTGGAAAGTGGTTAACCTATCCAAGTAGCTTTCACCAAGGTTTGATTCTGAAGAATATAGTATGTATAAATATATGTATATGTATATATATATATATATATATATATATATATAAAACTATATCCTACTTATCTTTTTGATAGGACATTCTGACAGTCATTCAGTAGAAATATTATGCTTTCCCTTCATGAAATTATGTCAGTCTCCTTGAATCTGGGCAGGCAGTATGATTTGCTTTGATTAATAAGGATGTTGCAGAAGTTCTTTTATGTGAACTCTGGTGAACTAAACCTTAACTAGACCTGTAGTTTCCACTCTTATCTCTTGCAACCATTGTCCTGTAAAAATCCTTGTCTAAAGAATAAGAAATTGCATGCAAGAAGCACCCAAATGAACACTAGAACCTTGTGATAGGCATGAGGTGATCCCATTTTGGACCCTGAGGTAACTGGAACCACACTAGTGCTCCTAGATCATACCACCAGAACTCCCCAGTTGGCCATGTCACAGAATTATGAGGGGTGTCACTCTTTAAGACAACAAATTTTGATGTGGTTTGATTTGTACAATACATAACTGAAATACTGTATTTCAGATGTTTCAAATGTCATATATGTCCAGTGAATATCAAATGAGCCATCATTATGATTGCTCAGTAAAATATTTCATTTCAAGAGGTCTGTCATTTGTGAGTTAAATACTGTAACACTGACAATAACTCAGAAACAAAAAAGTAGTGTCAGCGAATACAGACTAGAAGTAAAACTATTGCATTCAATATACGTCATTGAAAAATGACTGAAGGTTAATGATTTAGGGCCTTGTAAGGAGAGGCACATTCAAGGCAGAAGTATAATCACAAGGTAATTTAAGAAAAAATATAAAGCATGTTGCCAGGGCTAAATATTTCTTCCAATTCCCTCTCGGCTTCCTCTTAAACTTGTAAGTCCAGAAATCTAAAGATTGTACTAAAGGGTCAAGATCAATGCATATTTTTTTCTATATCTGTGAAGTGCTCACATAAACAACTTCAAAGCAAAGCAAATCTCACCACTACAGCACAGCATATCCCCCAATTAAAAATTATGCAGTCTAATATAATAAAATACCATACTTTTGGAGAAAATGGTGATCTGCTCTGAGGCTCCTGCACTGTAATCCTCTTGGTCTCTACCTTACATGTACCATTGAAATTGTTAAACGGTAATGCTACAGGTTAAATGTGTCTTCAAAAATTCATGGTCATGTGTTGGAAACTGGGTGGACCCTAATGCAGCAGTGTTGAGAGGTGGGAACTTTGGGAGGTGATTGGTTGAGCCATTAAAAATGGATGAATTCATTCATAGATTAATTGGTTATTAAGGAGTGGTTTTGTTTATAAATCATCCCTCTCTGATATGCATGCTCTATCTCTTCATGTGATGCTTTTTACCATGAATCTGCCACCATCCTTGGACTTCCCAGCTTTGAGAATCATGCACCAAAATAAACCTCTATGCTTTATAAATGACCTAGTCTTTGGAATTCTGTTACAGCAGCAAAAAGTAGACTGAATTTTTACTTTTACTTTCCTAATAACATCAACTTTGTCACTATAGATTATTCTTTTTCTATATAAATATAGACTCTAATGAATATGACCCATGATTTCCTCAAAACTCTCAATTTTTTTCTTCCTTTTACTATGAAGATCTAGTTGGGATTAAAACTACATTTTTAAGATGGAAGCATAGCATTGGCAAATGGTCATTATCCAGTGAGCTACCTAAAAGTTTGAAATCACTGTTTTCTCAAATATACTGGTATGTACTTACCTGTAGTGTTGGGGAGGTCTTCTCCATGGTACCCCAGCTTAGGACCCAAACCTGATCATGTGATTTGTCATAGTGTAATTTAACTGGGACAGGATCTGTGCTCACTGCCTGTAATAAAGAAGAGTAAATCAAAGAATAACTTTCAGACTAAATTATTAGTTTAAAATTATGCCATAAATGATGAATGATTCTAAGAATTTAGATGTCAGATTAAAAATTTAGTTTGATAATTGTCTAATATTCTGACCCCTTTTGATTAATTTGGAAATATTATACTTAACTCATATACATTTTTGTTCATTATTTGCACAATTTTATATACTATTATGTCATTCATTACTTACATAAATTGTGAGTCAAACAAAGACATTTAGAAATGCAAGATAAAAAAATATTAGTAAGCTCATTTTGATCAAGTGTTGAATATAGGTAAGAACTATGTTTATATTATCAGAGTTTTTTCATATTTATCCTGAATATGGGACTTGACCCTATATAAAATGTCAAAAATCTGATATATGGTTGTAACTTTAATAACTGACTACCTAATTTAATTTCCTTAATGAGAAATTCAAAACCACAGAAAGAAAAAGAAGCATTTTTTTAACCATGCTTGGTATGGCAAATATGTTTTTTCTTCTAATGTTTATATTAAACACTTACTTAAAACATAATTCCCAGGAAACAAATTACTGCCAGGAAGGTATTTTACTCACCATAATTTCAAGCCATTTATTTTATAAGCTAATACTTTTTAAAAGTAGTTTCCTGTAGTTGTTTAATTATATATTTTTCTAATTTAATTATATATTTTTCTAATAACATAAAATGAATTTAATAAAACAGACTTTATCTAATAATGAAAGCATTTATTCTCAAAGCTCTGCTGAGTATCCTTAGCAAATTTCCCAAGTTCTAATTTACAATGAAATGCTCTTCTCAGTAGATTAAGAAAAGGTAAATTACATTTGTAGTTGGACATATGGAAACTTATAACTTAAGTAAAATATTGGAAGTCAACACTAATTGATACATCTCTTCAAAATCTTATCATTAATTTTGCTTACTTAAAATGCTCAATATTTTTGGATTATTTTAAATAATGATTTTTGAATAAAAATATTAAAAATCATTTCTATTTTGATATTCTTACTTTTTCTCCTGGCTAACAAAGCACATATTGTTTGGAGATTTCTCAACAGGGCAGAAATGTTACAGTGTTGGTAAGCACCAATTTACACCAAGAACTAATTCCATCATTTCCCTTTAACAGATAATAAGCTTTCCAGTCTCTTCATATGGTAGTAGTAGTTACATGGCATATTAAAGTTTCTGCATTGTAAAAATATGATACAAGATTTATGAGAGTGACATTACAATTCATCAACCCAGATGGTCTTGGAAAGAGCCTCCTTGCACAATGCTTTCTCTTTGTCTGCTTTGAATGTTACCATCAAAGCCTATTAGGTCTTAAGTTCCATTGTCATTTTGAGGTTTTGAAAAAATAAGTGTAAGGAGGAGAAGAAAAAAGAAATGTAAAGCAGAAGAAAAATAAAAGGAGACTGAATTCATGATAATAACCTTGAGACAAATCTAGGACAATTATCCCTAGACTTGATGATATTAACATAATTAAATGTTTTATTGCTTAAGGAATAGTTTGCCTGATATTTTGTTAATTGTATTTGAATGAGTGCCAGATGTTTCATTTGAATTTCTTCATGCACTAATCAATAATTTCAATGCATATATAGCAAAAGAGTTATCATCAATCACTACACTATTGCCAAAGCAATAAAATTCCTTTGAATTTTCATATTATTGTCTTTACATGTTAGACTTGATCTAGGTGTGATTAGAAAAGCCTATTTTGTATGCATTTTGAAATGGAATAATCAGTAGGTCTTCAAAATATTAAGGATTGAATAGCTTAACGTAAACAAAGCAAAAATAACAAAAAGCTTATTGTTATTCACTGGTAAGAACAGAGTGATAAAATGAGCAAATGTCTAGAAGTTACTTTAAGTATCAAGGAATTTTCTAATGAAAATTCCTAGTTTGCCAGCTGTACAGGTATTTTTCTTTTCATCAAGCCTTTCATAGTGTTATTTTGTATGGGTATATCACAATCCACAGATTGTTAATTCTTATTTAATGGTGTAAGGAAGCTGAAGCTCAGTCTTGTCAGTGGTCATCTAGCCAATGGTCAGGACTGCTAGAATTTGATAGTCTGTGCTCCTTATCTATGAGAACCTCTCTGTGCATGAAGGTCCTTCCCTCCAGATACAATGATTAATTCCTGAAAAGTTACAGATCTATTGCCCTCCAATTTATACCTCCTGTATAAGAAAACATTCTTTGGAAATTTTCTCTTTTGGGATATTAAAAGAAACTCCTGGGGGTTCAAATAAATGCAGTTCCTCTCTAGAAGCATATAATCCTAATGGTGAATCAGTGAAAGGCAGTATGCATATGCTTATTGTGTTTGGAAGCTGATGCTTATCATAACTCCATCTCTTAAAATTACAATACAGTATCTTAAGAAGTTACTGAATTTTTTTGGCTTGTTTTTTATACAAAAAAAAAGAAAAATAATAATACCTACTTCAAAATGTTGTTTTGAATTTTACATGAGTTAGTAAATAGTAGTTAATGTTCAACAGGTGCATCAAGCCTTAGGATGTGCCTGTTGAATTCCAGGCAATACTGATATACTACTTATATTACTGCTGCTACTGTTAGAAAAACTAGGGCTGAGCAGACAGGCTCAAGTTCCTAGGTTCCATCCCAGCACTTCTGAAGCCCATGCCCCCTGGGGGAAAAAAAAAATTAAGGGAACCAGGTATTTTCTTGACTGTCAGCATTTTAATGCTTTAAGATTTAGAAATTAAATACCATTATTTAGGCTAATGAAGAAACTGAAACCTAGGAAAGTAAGTAAATAAACACAGTCTCTGTTTGAAGAGTTTACAGATAAAAGGCACTTGAAATAACTTCATGAGGCTTATAACATGAAAAAAAATACAAAGAACAATTACTATAAAAACTCAGAGGAAGTATAATGCAGAATGAAGGACAAGGACAGAGGTGATGCTTTGAGCCTTAAAGTATCATTTTTTTTTTTTATGAATGGGAAAACGGAGACTGTTTTTAATTTATGAGGGTATTTTACAGGAGATGTCAGAAGGCAGTCCATGATTAATTGCCTTCAGGTAAATTAAAAGATATGTACTTGGAGTAGGGAAATATCAATCAAAATTTCAAAACAACTTCAGAAATTGAAAAATGTCTTATCAAAGATCTATAAAAGTTTTAAATATTTTGTGTGTCAGCATTTCAAGAGTTTACCATTAAATTTAGTAATTTTAATGTTTGGTTATAAAAATTTATCAGTACCGAGAGGGGGGAGCAGATCAAAGTAATAAAAAGAAATACGACATTGTATTTTGAAAAATGTTAATTCTTAGGAAAAAGCATGCTTATCAGTTTTTAAATATAAAATAGTACATTTTTTACAGAGGGATCATTTACATGGCTTTCAGAAACAGAATATATCACAATGATAGAAACAGTGATAGAAATATTTTCACAGGATTGCCTTCATGTTAATCTTTTCTTAACCTAATTTTCAGTCAATACAGCAAATAGTTTCCTACTTACAACATCAGCTTTTGAAAGTAATAAATCACGAATTCAATTTTACAAGATATCTGCTATTATGTTCTTGATAGGAGATGGACAGATGTGAGTAGTGGGAACATGAGGTTGGGGAAATTGTTCCATTTTGCTGACCCCCACATACTGTCACTATTGAGAAACAATTTACCTGCAGCCTTCACTGGCATAAGCGAACAGAATGCATTACATTTCTCAGCAAACTACCTGTTATCTGCAGGAGAAATGCAGGCTCAAAATGAAACGCCAATAAAAAGAATCCAAGGTACCCTGAAGCAGTGGTTCTTGTGACAAGATCCTGGAACTCAGGGAGATAAAAATAATTCCCCATAACCATAACATCTGTAAGAACAATGTTCCAATTAGAACCTGTGAACATGGGTCAAAGTGATCTAGAGTGGTCATGGTGTTGGTGACTCAAAATTCTGATATCATCTTTCTGTTAGTCAGAAGTCAACAGGTGGACTTGTATGGACCTCTCTGGAAACATCCCTGGGATTCCTATAAAACTGAAGGGCAGGAGTGATGCACTATCTCTCTCCTTTCTGAAAGGATCCACTTTTTCCCTTGAGATTGTTTCCCACTTGAGATTGATTCCCACTTTCATATCCCTTCTAATAAATCTATGCGTATTACTCTGAGTGGCTTATTTGAAATATTTCTCACTTGGTCTCCAAAGTTGGGGTTAAATGGGTATCTCTCCACTGTCTCAGTTTCCAGAAAAGCCTCAGATTTGTAACACTTTTAAAATTTAAAGGATAAGTACATTTAGAACATTTGCTTTCTCTGTTTTAGACAAGTAGCATTTTTGACACTTTAAGTAGTAGTAGTATATTTGCTACAAGAAAACTTGCAAGCCTCTGTGTCAAAATATAATCTAAATATTTTTCACATTTTGTGAAAAGGATTTCAAAACTTCTCATTATTGTTTATTTATCTTTTTCAACCACACCTCACATTCTAATATATATATAGATATAATATCTCTCTATATAATATATATCAATATATTATATATAAATATATACATATTTAAAAATATATAGGGTTATATCTATTATCCAAAGGCTGTTTTGTGACACCACTCTTGCTTTTTTCATGATCAGAGTACCTATCATCTTTAATCTCATTACCTGGTTTTTGCTTCGAAGTGTACGCTCCCTTGTCTTTCGAAACAGATTTGTCAGAGTGATTTCTATTAGTCATTACACAAATTATGGCATTCATCAACTCAAAACACTACAGAATCCCATCTTTTCCCTTAGAGTATAGGCCATAGGTCCTTAAAATGAAGATCTGACCTTGATACAACAGTCCCTGGTCTGTCTTCTTCAACCTCCTTGCTTATTAGATTCCCCACTCTGTCTGTGATGTAGATGTTCTTGGACTCCTGAACATTTACTCAATTTGAACAGAAGCCACACTTTTGTCTTTTGGAAGCATTTCCCTGGGTAGCTCTTCTCCTGATATCTTGATGCCTGTTTCCTCTAGACCTTTGCTCAGAACTCAAGGTCACTGTGACCACTCCATTCAGTGATGATGTAGTCACCCTTGCCTCTGTGTACTTCTTCCTCCATCTCAGTCTCAATCCCACTTGGCCTTCCTCTCCCAGTTTATTTTCTCCAGTTGCCTGACATAATGTATAATTTATTTTATTATATGTACTTTTTGTCTATCTCCATCCAATAGATTCTAGGTTTTAAAAAGGCAGACTTTTGTATTTGTTTAGGTCAGTGATACCTAATAAGTGGTAATCATTTATAACTAACCCCTAAATTTACTTAACTTGGAAAAGTAAAGTACGAAATTGTCTTAGATACTAAAACTTATTCCAACTATTTTGTATAACAAAACAATTTTACTATATACCAGAATTTTTCTAGTGTTTACAAGTATATATTTTAAAAATTTAATCCCCATAACAGTCTTTTATGAGGATACATACTATTATTACCTCCTTTGTATAGATAAAAGTGAACAAAAGACTAAAGACACCAATATTAACCCCTCTGTATTACAAAATTCACATTTTCCCATTGAGGTGCTTGTGTCCATACTATATTATATAACTATTGGGGTTAACACAGTCAATGACTAGAAGTCTTTATGTTTCTGAATTGAACACAGAACTTTGGGAAAGGACTCCCAAAATGTGTTGAAGTAGAAAGGAGGAGGGAAACTGGCCACTTTTCTTATCTCCAATCTTTAGGTGGGATCAAAGCCTGACAACATTGGTTGTGGTCATATACTCAGAAAATATTTGAAGAAACCCATGTGCACAATTGGCATGCAATCCATCCTGGGTATATTTCCCCCTGCTTGTAGGCACAGGCTGAAATGCCATTTTGTACCAGCCTTCCATCACTAAGCAGCACATGAGTAACAAAACATCTAAACTCTCTCCTTTGAGTCCCCTAAGGTCTTTCTTTGGGATGAGAAAGTAGCACACTGGAGGCTTTGCAGCCCTGGAGTTTACAATGACCATTCAACATAAAGATGAATTCAGTCTCAAATACTGATTGATCTGTATATTAAAGGTTTCTCAAATGAAATTATTCTTAATTTCTAAGATAATAAGAAATATAAACAAATGCTATACCTCATTTATGTGGTACTTGCTCTGCTTTAGAGAACATTTTCTTACATAAAAGTTTTTGTTTTTTCATTCAACATTCATTTAATTCAGGAAAAATGATATTAAAAAATAGTATTCAGGAATATGATTTTAGAAAATATAAATCAACTATATGCTTATCTTTACCTTAAAATAAACTAGATTGAATATCATTTGTTGTATAGTATACTTTACATTTGTCTATGAATATCATTTTGGTACAAAAATTGTTTGCACACTATCTTAAGAAGACTATAAAAATAAACTTACTCATAGCTGGTGATTTGTATCCCCATTACAATAGAAATGAAGGTATTAGTTTTAAACCATTGAATGATTCCGTCATACTTAAATAAAGTGTTCAGGTACTATATATTGTAAATTTCTCTCCCTGACATAAAAGTAGTATTAGGGTTTGTGTGCAAACTATCCCTTTTCTTGATCTGATGATATTTAGATTGTTAGGCCCCGTCTCAAGTTCTATCGAGTTCTTGAATATTTTCTGAAATATCTTTTAAATAGCAATATTTTATTATTGTACTTGAGAGTATTGATCTATATATTCAGTTCTAGAATCCAAATTTCTTAATTTCCCATGCAAACCTATTTTGAGAATGTTATATTACCATAATGAAACAATCTCTTCTTCCATTTTGGTAAAAAATGGGTTAAAGAAAACTACAAAGTGTAATGATTAAAATTAAGGTTTTTACTTGTTACTGTTTGTAAAGATAAAATAATAGCATTTTCTCTAATATTTTCAAGGCATTGTTTACAAACACAATATACATGCACTAGGAGGTCTTACTTATTGGTTGATATTTATTTATACCTTTCCTGATCTCTAAACATTAATTTCTCTTATAATCCCTATGTTCACACAGTTGTACAAATCCATCAAATGTATCTTCTTGAGGAAGATACATTTGTTGCACTTCAACAAATACAAAAATTGTAGAATACATGGTACACAGTTTGTGGACCAGCTTTATTAAAATTTTTAAAGATGAAATACTGAAAATAGCAGCAATGAAGTTCTGATATACAGAATTGGGGTTGAGACTTGACATGAAGGAACAGTGAAGCACAGCTTGTTTATCAGTCTGACAAGGAAAGTACCAGCTGGCTAATTAAGTGAACCTAATTTAAACTAATGATGTAGATTCTCAAGATAATGTGCTAATGGCTAGAGGAGACTGCCAATGATACTTAAAAATACTCCTGAGGTGTTTCAGAAAGCCACTTCTGCATCCAAGTGGAAACTGATGTTGCTCCATAGAAGACAAAATGAGGTCAGTTGTTTACTAGTTAATCTTTTCTGTAGCAAAACATCATCTGTATGTCATTGTTAAAAGAAATTCAATAGTAGGAAAACAATCATTTAAATCATGATATTTAAAGCAATAGGTTTGTAAATTACATTAAAAAATTGTGACCCTTAATTTTCAGCTTCAGATAAAAATGATATTGGTGTTATTTACTAAAAACAAATATACAAATGTTTCCCTAATGCCAAAAACCCAAGAACAATCTGGAATATTGTACACTGACAAGAAAATACTTGACATTTAAAAATTAATATACAGCAATTCAGTTTTAAGCTTAAAATGTGCAATCCAAAAATGTGCATTTAACACCAGGCTATGTAGTCAAATAATGCAAAAGAAAATATCAGAAATATGACTTAATAGCTGAAGTATTAAGCTATACTTAATATAGTATAGCTTATTAAGTATAAGACTTACCTTGAATTTGAAAAAAAACAAATATTTTTCTATACTTTTTATTAAATAATTAAATTTTAATTATAATTAGGATCCTTAGTTGCCCCAATATAGTATATGCAGCTTAAAAACCACAATGTAACAGAAGTACACAATGAGGAAGTAAAACATTTGCTTATTAAGAAAAGACTAATTTCAAATTTGACCTCATCTGAAAAAAGTGGTCAAATTCAGAAAGGTGCTTATATTTTTACAAAATTAGCTTTCCACCTTACAATGTTGCATCCTTGATTATTAAAAAATCTTTGAGTCAAAAATAATTTTTATCTAGTTTTTACTAGGTATAAATATTCTTTCTTCAAATGGATTTATAATTTGAGTTTCTAAGATGATTACTTAATAAACCAAGATCCATGTTTGTGAAAGATATCATTTTATATTTTTTAAAACCATGAAAAACCATAAAATAATTTATAATTATAAAAGTTGAAGTACTTCATTAAAATATAGACATACAATCATTAGGGAATTTATAGTTCATCTTTAAGCACATAATTTGAGGGCTAAAATTCACATACTGTTAAGGCAATGTTAAAGCAAATATAAGGATGTATTATTTCATCCAGTCATTAGTAGAGTTATGAAACTCTTGAGTTGAACAGGCTGAAATCATGCATGGTTATTAAAAGGAAAATTTAGATAAATTCAAAAATACCAAAACTTTAATTTTTAAAACCAAGAAATGTTTTAGTGGCATGTATCTAAAATTTGAGGTTGGTATTTATAGTAAAAAATAGGTTTCAAAAATATCAGAAAGTATATATATTAGACATTTCATTTCAAACACCAAGGTGATCTCTAAATAAAAATTTAGGTAAGCCTGTATCATTATGGCTGATTTTCACTCTCTTTCTTCCTAATAAAGTACGCAGTAGTCCACATAATTCAAAGACCTTTCTTCCCTTTTTATTACAAGGAAGGGTAATGATAAACAACATCTCACACTTCTCCAGAGTGGTATGAGCAACCCCTACTATATTTTACTGCTCTCTGCATTTTTTGCTTCAAGAATGTGTTTCTCACATTATTTGTACAACAGGAAAATATTTGACATATTGGTTTTGGTTCCTGCTGTTCTCCAAAGAGAAGGCAGCTTCTCAAAATGAGGTAATAAGGCTTACAAACTAGGGAGAGATCTAGGATGTATCAAAACAAGGTTAAGATTTATCACTTGTAATAGAATGTCTGATTATATACAATGACGATAGAGAAAATGAATTATTGTGGCACAAATAAACCTACCCTTCAGGACTTTTGGGAATACAGTCCTATTCCCTGAGTAGGTGGAAAGGCAAAACAGAAAGTCAACCACCAAGTTAATGAAAATGCACATTTTTAGATTACCATATCTTATCAAATTGCCTGTAGCATGGTTGATTTAAAGTTTGGTAGAGCTTTTGACTCTAAGTTATCAAGAATATACTTGTTTGATTCAATACTTTTTAGTCTGTACAGTTGTAAAAGTATTGTTTTTCTGCTTCTTGGGTTACATGTTCTAGTTAAATATTTTCTTTTTAATTTAGTCTTTCTCTCCATGCTTTTGAAATTTATTAGCAGGATTTTTACTTGAACATTTTCTTATTAGCTTTTGTTCTCTGTAAGACAGTGCTTATAAGTTCTTTTCTTCACATCGAATACTTTTCAAATGTTTTTCTTCCTTGAATTTGCTTGAGACATAATATTTGTACATCTTTGTTGTACTTCATATATGTATACAATGGGTATAATCAAATAGGACAATAACATTTCTAGCTCTTCAACTTTAATCTTTTAATAATTTCATGATGTTATTTTCTAGTCATTTTGAAATACATAATAGATTGTTTAAACCAATAGTTACCCTACTGTGCTAAAGAAGAACCAGAAGAAATACCTTACTCTTAAGTTTTGGTGCCTTTTATTATAGTGATACTATATCAATATAGTATGCTGATGATAATTATTTTGGGTCATATGGTGGTTTCATTCTTAGTTTTTTTGACAAATCTTCATACTGTTTTTTAGAGTGGTTGCACCAATTTGCAGTCCCTCCAGCAATGTATGAGTGTAACTTTTTCCTCACATCCTTGTCAACGCTTATTATTATTATTTGTATTTATGACAATTGTTATTTTGACCAGAGTGAGATGAAATCTCAGTATAGTTTTGATTTGCTTTCCCCAGATTGCAAGGGATATTCAACATTTTTTTCCTATATTTATTTTCCATTCATTTTACTTATTTTGATAAATATCTTTTTAGTTTGCCCATTTCTTGAATGGGTTATTTGTTTCTTTGTTTTTGTTGTTAAGCTTTTTGAGTTCTTTAAGTATTCTGGATATTAATCTACTGTCAGAATAGTAGCTAGCAGATATTTTCTTCTATTCTGTAGGCTCTTTCTTCATAATATTTACAATTTTCTTTGCTGTAGAGAAGCTTTTTAATTTGCTGGTATACCACTTATTGATTCTTTGTTTTCTTTCTTGCACTTTTGGGGTCATGTTAAGGATGTTGGTGCCTGTGCCAATATGTTGGAATCTTGACCCTATGTTTTCTTTTACAATTTGAAAATTTTCTAGTATAATTCCTAAGCCTTTGATCCAGTTTGATTTAAATTTTGTGCAGGGAAAAGGGCTATAGATTCATTCTTCTACTTATGGATATCCAATTTTCACAGCACCATTTGTTAAAAAAGACTACCTTTTCTCCAACATATATTTTGGGTACCTTTTTCAAGTATGAAATAACTGTTACTGTGTGGGTTTGACTATGGCTCTTCTATTTTATTCCACTGGTCTTCATGTCTGTTTTTATGCCAGTATCATGCTGGTTTTGTTACTATTATAAAAATCAGTGATGCCTCCAATATTGCTCTTATTGCTCAGTAGGACTATTCTCAGTCTTTTATTCTTCCTAACAAGTTATAGGACTTTTGTTTTTCTTTTCTGGTTCTGTGAAGAATATTATTGGTGGTATTTTGATGGGGACTGCATTGAATAAATATAACACTTTTGGTAATATGATGATTTAGACAACATTAATTCTGCCTATCTAAGAATATGGAATGTCTTTCCATCTTCTAAGGTCTTCTTCAATTTCTTTCTTCAGTGTTCTATAGTTTTCCTTGTTGAGGTCTTTCACCTTAGTTAGATTAATTCCCAAGTACTTTATTTTATTTTACTTTTTAGGTTATTGTGAAATGGATAGTTTTCTTTCTCCATAGAATCACTATTGGAATAATGAAAGCTCTTGATTTATGTATGTTAATCTTGTATACTGCCATCTTGCTGAATTTATTTATCAGGTTTAGAAATCTTCTGATGAGTTTTTGGGTCTTCAAGATAGGATCATGTCATCAGCAAATAGAAATAATTTTACTTATTTTTCTATTTATATCCCTTCAATTTCCTTCTTTTGCTTGATTCCTCTGTCTAGAGTTTCAGGGACTATATTGAATAGCAATAGTCAGAGTGAATATTCTTGCCTCATTTCTGATTTTAGAAGAAATGCTTTCAGTTTGTTTCCATTCACTATGTTGGCTTTGGGTTTGTCATATATTATAATCTTTATTATGTTGAGACAAGGTCCCTCTAACCCTAATTTCTTGAGCACTTTTAATTAAGATGGGAAACTACTCTCTTTATACCTTCATCCCTATCCCTTTCAACTGAAGGTATCACAACTATATATTTTATATGTTGTATGTCCTAATATATAAACCAATAATTCTTTTAAATGCTTTGTTCTCTTATGTAAAAGTTATAACACAGAAATGGAAGTTATACTATTAGTTTATGAACTAATATTTTAATATTATTGTTCTCAAATCATGTAGAAAAACCCAAAACAATCTTAATTATCATCATTGTAGAAACATAAAAAATTATAAAATAACACATCTTCTTAATTTTATCATTAGATTAAACTTAGTTCAAATTAAAACTTTATCACACAAACTTAAACAATATTCCATTTCAACTTTTAACTCCTGGATATGCACATAGACAAGCTGCACATCAATGCCCACCAAAATAAGTATACAAACATTTGGTGAGAGATATTATTCATAATATTCCAAATTTTTATATACTCTAAGTGTCCATTAACAGCAGAATGATATATAAAAATTCAGTTGATTCTCATTATTTCTGAAAGTTATTCTATAAAATCACCATAAACACTGAATTGCTGAATATTACACTACTGTTCCTAAGGAAAATAGAGATTCCTTGAAGCTTCTGGCCACAATATTTTAATCAACAAATCAAAACATAATATATAGAGGTATATGTTTAAGCATACCTTCTTTAATATATATTATTGACCAATTAAAACAGAACTCATCACCAACAATACTATAATTCATGCCTGAACAACACTTACAATTAGGTATATCACAGCTTTACATTTAGGAATACTAGGCAGTATTTCAACCCTATAGTTAAAGCTCATGTTGAACACTAAAATTATCCCAATAGCATAAAAATGCAAAACAAAACAAGTTATCAAATTAATTCTGATGGGAATGTGCATGTCCAATAATGAAGTTTTGTGACTATGAATATATTTTTGAGGTTATAAGAAATTTTAAGTATATGATTTATAAATTCAGAATTCTCAAATAACAATATTCAGTGCTAGCCAGTTTACCTACAACAACAAAAGAAAGAATTATACACAAGACACATAAAAGCAAAACTTTGCATTAGGTACAAATAGCTTAATTCAATTAATAAAAATTATATGTTTCCATGTATATAACGTTCAAAATATGGCAATACTTAAATATACTGACAAACATTTACATAATTTTTACTTCTGGATGGGCAATATTTAGAAAGAATAATACAATATTATTATTTTAATCACAGCATCATAAGGAGAACATGTTTGGCCTGAGGCCTAATTCTCTAACCAAGAAAAATGTAAGTGCTAGATTCTATACCAAATCTCTACAGTCATATTGTATCAGAATATAATTTTTACCCATTTTATCAATGTATAAGGTCTTATATATTCTCCTGAGTATTTCATAGTTATAATAGGTACTTAGAAAAATGATATAATTTATGTGATCATTACCATAGCATTTGAACATTTTTATTATCAATACTTTCTATTAATTTTAAATTTGACATCATTGTCTGAAGGTGGAATTCTATTAATAATAAGTGATGTTAAATTTTCCCACTTTTAACTATCTAGTAGGTAATATATATTCATTGGGTGTAGGTCTCCAGATAAAATTAAACTTAAAGACCAGTCTTGATAATTGCTGAAACATACATAAAATTCTAAATTGCTGGCTGAGTCTTGATCATCCTAAACTAAATGCTTCTGATTTATGCTGGTATATATTACAGTGGGGAAAAAAATGATTTATGCTGGTATATATTACAGTGGGGAAAAAAAAACTGGTCGAAAGCCAGAAGTCTTAGAATCACATGCAAAACAGGTGAAATATTTAGCAATATTTACCTTTATAGTATTTAAGTAGATAGTGAACCATTAGTTCAGATATTCATGATAAATGTGTAAGCTTTGAAGCCTTATAGTTTTCTATCAGAATAATTTTTCATAAATTCACTTATAATTGTACAGTTTATTTTAAAATTATAAATTGAACCACTAGACTGATTATCCACTGTGAATTCGTAACCCTGGAATTATTAGAGCTTTCTAGTAGAAATACATTCATCCTTTTATTTCTTTTATTTATGATATTCAACACACCTCATAATAGACAATCAATAAGTGAATGTAAGATGGAAAGATGAATATTTGGATGGATTGGTGGATAGATGTATGGATGTGTGGGGAGCCATTCTCACACGTGACTGGGCGACTCCTGGTTTGGGTCTGAGGCGTTCTGGCTGTGTCAGAACTTTCCAGGCCCTCTCCTGATGAGAGAACCCGTCCGTGTGGGGTGTGACTGACCACTGAACCCCGGGGGCCCAATCACTGACCCTGACCTTGGAGTGCGGCCCCCCCTCAACCTTCATTGGATGGAATTCTCCCCTAAATTTCTTGTTCCCCAATAAAAGGCTACTCCCTGGCGTGCTCACTCTCTCTCTCCTGCTAGCCCTGAGTAGTCCTTGCTGCCCTACCGGGCGGTTAGAGGTGGGAACCACACAGGGGAGCCGGCTGGGACCTGGTCATAGAATAAGGTAACTGAGTCTGTGTGTTTTATTTCCATCTCGCTAGCTAACTTTTATGCCAAGAACCTCATTAATGAAACCATTGCGCTGGCCGCATGGTGGATGGATGAATCCCCTTAAAGCTGTTTATGAATATTAGAATTTGCATAGTCCTACTTTTTCAAAAATAGAGGATTAATTTCAACCAATATTTATTAAAAATTCTGTATAAGTAAAGGAATGCATGGTTCCACTGTCTTTAAGAAATTTTGATGTTCAATGGGTATATATAGCACTTCACATCTCTACATCTGCTATTAATGTTTTCCGTTCATATAGCACTTAAAAATTCATCTAATTCTTAAAATAACTATAAGATATATAGTCATTATTCTTATTTAGCAGATTATATGTATCTAAAGCTGTTTTAAGTTTCCTTCCTCTGAGCTAAGAAGTAAAAAATCAAGACATTCCAGGGCCCACTTTTGGAGGCAGATCATTTGGATACCTATACTGCCCAATGATCATTATGATTTTGATTTCAAGTAAATTGTCCAAGTAGTTTAGCCTTAGAAAGAGCAAATGCTGAAGCAGTTGGTAGCTGAAAATGGAAGTGTGAATTGAACAGATTGTGAAAAGATCACCATGGCAATGTTTATTAGAGATTATTTTTCCTATCATTGGCCTATGAAGATATTTATTATTTTGTAACTATCTGGTAAATTCTTCTACATTCCTATTTTTTATTAAGAGACTATTATCTCAGCTTTTGCTAAGAATACAAAAATAAAGATTTTATTCTAGTTCTATAATAATAATTAGAAATGTTTTTATTAGACCCTGAACTGGGCCTTTCCTTACTTGGGACAGAATAAGAAACTTGCAAAGATGATTTGTGTGGAAACAGTCATGTTAATGCTGTAATGTATTCATAAACCTAATTTTTTAATAGTATATATAAATATTTTCCTTAAAGAACACAATGTTTCTCAAAGAATTGAAGGAGAAGACAGATTCCAGAAAATGTAACTATTTTCCAATTATCTAGGTAAAAAACACATTATTAATGACAATCAAAATGATAATGTACAAGTTACATGGTAGCTGAGAACTGGATTAATGTAAATGATTTCCAAAACTCACTTTCAAACATAGCAATCATTCATACCTGGACAACTTTTTGGGACTGCACATCAACGATAAGGACTCTGTCCAAAGTTGGCTGTGCAACATAAATGAACTTGTCTTTGACATTAACAGCAGAGGCCCACACACATTTCTGAACTTCATCTTCCTCAGCTTTGGGACAGACTTCATCCTGTAATTTAGGGAAATGGTAGTAAAATTCACATCTTAAATTATAGAACAGGCATGAGAATTTCATGGATAAAATTAATGTTTGTGCTTTATTGCTTTCAGCATCAAATGTTAAACATGTCTATAGAAAGTATTAAATAAAACAGGATGTAGAGTGCATTTCGCTTTATTAAATATGTATGGAAATCAATGTGAAATTGGTTCCTTTAAGATAAATCTTATGTCCTGAATTACTGATTTTTATACTTCAATGCAGTGCTTTCATTCTTTACTACTTGTTTAAAACTCAGCAACTTCAGGAAAACATAGTAAGCCCAGTATTTTCTCTCCAATTTTCCGAGTCTTTACTTGCTTTAACAGAAAAATATCACACTAATGCATATTCAAATCTTCTCAGAATATTGATGACTACCCCCCCAAGCATTTGCATAGCCTTGTCAAAAATCCTAACTGGTTTTAATCTTCTAATTTGTTGTGAATCAGAAGCTTTGAGAAATTATTGTAAAGGACTTATTCACAATAGCTATTTTCTTATTCAATTTGGTATAGCAGGAAAAATTTACAAAATCCTTTAATCTACCCACATCTTTTTGTTTTGTTTTGTCTTGTTTTGGGGGGGGTACCCGGGATTTAACTTAGGGATACTCAATCACTGAGCCACATTGACCAGCCCTATTTTGTATTTTATTTGGAGACATGGTCTCACTGAGTTACTTAATGCCTCACTTTTGCTGAGGCTGGCTTTGAACTCATGATCCTCCTGACTCAGCCTCTGGAGCCACTGGGATTATGGGCATGTGCCACTGCACCTGGCTAAACTACCCATGTCTTTTGACTTTACTCTTTTGCTCTAGAATTGCTTTCTGGTTGAAGATTGTATGCTTTGTGTGAGATCATCATAAATGAGGCCAAAAAAAAAAAAAAAGCAAACAAACAAAAGAAAACCCTCCATTTCCTTCTGTCCTTAATTTTGTTTACAAATGATTTTTTAGGGAATTCATAAGCCTGTGATTCAGGGAGAAAAATCATAAGTATATGAAAAGTGTCATTTAGCTCATGATTTATATTTCCATGTGTTTCTTTAATTTACTCATGATCCTTTCAATTTACTTAAAAATTAGAAAAGTCACTAAGAAGAGAGATTGGTTGAACTATTCATAAAATATATGTGTGATAATAAACATTTATTTATATAATGATAATTATTCCAGGGTTCCATTTTACTTATTATTTAGCTCTTATCATTAATAACTAATGTCTAATTTATTTGATTTGTATGTTCCAGTTATTACTTGCTTAGCTGTTATAATAATACCCTTTTTTTCTAATTTTTGTAAAACAGTTTTTCTTTAGAGATCCCATTCACTATTTGCGTTTAATATGCATGACATAATCAACAACACTTTCAAAGCCAGGGACATGATGGTATATCATATAATTACAGCTAGTTGGGAAGTAAAGCAGGAGGATTACTTGAGCCAAGAAGTTTCATATCAGCCTAGACAATATAGTGAGACCCACTTTCAAGTAAGAGGAAAACACATTTTGTCAACATCATTAAACATTTATTTTTTATTTTAAGATGATACTGAAAGAAGATATATACCACATTTGACTTTTGGAAAATATATTAAATATATAATAATATAATCTTTCTAGGGCAGCATGATCATTATCAGTGGTTTTTCTATTTGCATAGAAAATAATGTGAATAACATAGCGCTTTGGAATGAGATAGTTGTGATCTGCTGCTTATGTTTTCTAAATATCCAATCTAATTCAGGAAGCACATAGTGTACCCACTTATTTTTCATATCTAGTCCAGCACTGCACGGTTCAAAACAGCAAAAGTTGTTCCAGGGTGCCTGGACACAAGCAAAAGCCCTGCAAACTAAGCACTTAATGTATGACTGATTCAGGTACTCTGGGTTTGTAAAATGAACTCCAATTTAATGAGTGCACCATAACTATTACAGTGTGACTATAAGTGGGGTCAACACAAGTGACATCCCTTGCATCCTTTAAGCAATAGCATAAACCTGAGAGCAAAAATCTGTCCTCAGAACCTGTTCAAAATAGAGTACAGTATTGAAATTTAATTTATTAATTCCTACAAAACATTTTTTTTCCTGTGGAAAACTTTGCTTCAAAAATATGCTGGATGTTGTTGACAAGGGCTCATTTTGTTAGGAACAAACACTACATAAAATATGTACTTGAGAGATACGAAGAGGTAGGGAAAAAGTGAAACCTAAGGTTGATGAAAGGCTTTGAATACAGTGAAATTGTTTATAAGTTCTTTGCTGTTGTGTAAAAACTACCAAACAAACCTGCCAAAATAATGAGAAAAGTGTGACTGACCTGACACATAGCTGTCAGACAAACAACTGCTGAAACTAGAAGCAATTTGTACCCCTTTGTTTTTCTGCAAAACTATTCAACAGTAAAATAAACTGCTCTTCTGGGAATTATTTTCTGTTAGTATGTTGTCCCCATAAGACATTCCTGACCAGACATACAATCATTTTTACAAAGCCATTAAATTTTTCCTGATAGTTACAATGAATTTTTTTGCTTTTCTTGATGTCATTATTTCTGATTACAGCCAATTATGACCTACTTCATAATAGCACTCTTAGTTTTTCAGGTTACATATATTGATACTTATTTATATGGATGGGAATTGTAGAGAAATGTTTTTCACATGCATTAGACATTTAATGAGAAAAAAAGAAGATAAAAATGACAGATAAAAATAAGATTAAATAATACATAATGAAGAAGAAAATTACCAGGAATTATATCAAAATATTATTGAGAAGAATATTATGAAATGTATACTACCACTTAGAGTGAAAGAGTTATTAAGATATTAGAACTAATCAGGATGAAAGTTGGTAAGAAAAAAAATACAATTCTAGTTCAATATTAGGACTTATTCCTGTTGGACCTTTTTCATAATAAGTCACATATTTTCTGCAGATTTATTATCTTTTCCCCAAATTTTAAAGGCCTATAAGATATTTTTCAACTGGTGGTATAAATTTTAATTTTACAATTACAGTAGTGTTAATGTACCTGCTTTGCTAAACCTAACTGTGTCAAAGAGACAAATATATACACTTATCTTCTATTAGAACCTTGTCATTTTTACTTGTTATCCTTATTACCCATTAGAATGCTTTGTCCTCAAATTTCCACTTTCTCTTCCTTTTCCTCATCCCTCCCCTCCTGGTATATCCTGTATCACTCTTAGAGAAGACAAATGTAATTTGTATAATCACCTCTATTTTCCTTGCATCCAGCTCCACAAGTTCCTGGTATAACCCCTTCTGATTCTCTCCAACCTTAGAAGATTTGTGCATCATTCCCTATTTTTAGAAAGACTTACACTACATTTTATTTACAACTTTATTTTGTTTCCAAGAATTCAAGCATGCACCTTTCCTCCAAACTTAAAAACTATAAAACAACTTTAATTGGATTCATCGCTTTCCCTTCCAACCATCCATCTTATTCTCTTCACATTGTTGAAAAGCTTTCTAGAATGTTACTTCCATTTCCTGAATTTTCACTCTAAACACAATTTACCTTGAATTGCTTTTATTATACTATTTATTCCAAAGGAGATGTTTTCAAAGACATTAGTGGGCTCAGAATTTCCAATCATTAGCCTTTAGTCCTCTAGGGAATTAGCAGTTGAGTACTTATTATGTGAAGGATACTATGCAATGTCAATTCTATAAATGAAATATGAATGTGCCTCATTGCCACAGTATGATTCCAAGTTGCTGCTTTTGGCTGTTTCAACTACTGGATTTCTTGGGAAATGTTCTTTCATTTTTGTAAGGCAAGAATAAGCAAATAAGGGCCAAAGAAAATTTGGTCCATTATCTATTGTGTGGAATCCAGCAGATAAGAATATTGTTTTAACAATTGGGGGGGGAAAAAGAGTGTCACAATTTCATGACATATAAACAATGTGTGATATTCAGATTTATATAAATAAAAGTTTATTTAGACACAGATAAACACTCATTTATTTAAATAATGTCCATGTATGCTTTCATGCAGCAAAGATAATCACCATAGGAACTATAAAGCCTAAGAAATTTACTCTAGCCAATAACAGAAGTCATGTTGCTAACCTCTGTTTTAGTATACATTCCTACTCTAGGTATTATTTTAGTCTTCTTAGTTAAATTCTTTTTGAATGTGGTGACTTCTTTATTTTCTGTTCCCTAAATGTAGCTTCAGGAATGCAATAGCTCAGACTTCAGTTCTCTGCTCTATTTACATTAAATACCTCTGAAGGCTCATTCATTCTGATTATCTGATTACTATTATAATCAGATGACACCCACTGAGTAATCTCTTGCTTTCCCATTCATCAGGGCTTCTCCTTTCCATCTCCTTCCAGAAAAATTGTTGTATGGATTCTTTAAAATAGAAATATAGTATATAGTAAAAATTAAAAAGGAAGTATTAAAGGTGATCCAAATTTTAAACAAAGAGATAACTCAAAGAAAAAGTGAAATATTTGTATGCGTCAACACACAGACAGATGATCAGAGCTGGTTTACATAAGGGAAGTTAAAAATATCAAAGTTGTTTAGACTATTAGGTATAAAGTAACAGAATAGACTGGACAATAAAAATAATGTATAAATTTGCATATAGGACAATAACATATTTTGTCCTATCTTTTAGGGAAAAAAAGGAAAATATAAGCAAATTTAACTAATGAACAATGGAACTAGGAAGATGGGAAACTACAGTGCTGAAGGACAAGAGGTGGGTCAGGGTTCTGTTGGATAGAAAAAAGCAAATCTCTGATTCTATGATTGCCAACATGTTATGCAAGTACTCAGTTGTAAATGAAAACCAGTGGAATCAGTACAACAAAGAACATATGCAAGAAATAAGATGGCTTAAGATACATGCACTCAGCTTGGGCAATATATTAGGCAATTTTGTGGAGCCACCCAAGATCATAGAGACTCCTGGACAGATATATACTGAATGGAAAGGTATGTTGATAAAGGAAGTAAAAAAAGTTTGATGTTTAATAAATGCATGTGTATAGGCATTTATGTTGGGAAACTTGAAAAAATATTGCAGATCTGGTTCTTTCACTTATTTAGTCATTACATATTGAAAATAGACCTATTTTAGTTTTTTTTTTTTTTCATTGTTACCTTTTTATGCTACTCTACCTCTGAAATTGGCAAGGAGTTCCCTCTCTTGGTAGCAATTAAAAATTTGATTGGGATGGTTGTTCTTATGACTGCCATTTTATGTGAGTCAATTGCTCTCCTGGTTTCTTAATGTCACAATAATAAATAAGGTTGCTGCATAGGATAAAGAAGAATTAATCACCAAGTTCCTTCTGTTTTTCTAGAGTCTCCCTCAATGATTCTTTAGTAGTGTGTCTCTTTTGGGAAAAACAAAAAAAAAAATAATTAAGAATTAATTTTAACCACTTAAAATTTATACATTAATCTCCATTGTTCTCCAACATATGTCATGTGCTTTAACCAGATTATCTCCTTACTATTTCATAAAAATGATTTTCCACAGCAAATGAAAACACAAAACCCATTTTTAAATTAAATTTTCAATCTACTGTTGGCAGACATATTTCCAATTTCTATATAATGCATCCCTAACTACTATGGGTCTTAGTGATTTTTCTTTTCTCTGAACTCTAATAGAATTTATATTTGTGACACACAATTCAGCATTTAATCAAATTGCTGTTTAATCAATTGATTACATTTAATCAAATTGCCATTCAACTTGGCTTATTTCATATTTGATTGTTAGCCTTTCATTCACAATTAAAAAATTACTCTTTGCTATTCCTGTATTTCCACATTTTCTAAATGTAATAGTGAAGTATAATATTTCTTCAGTAAATATGTGCTTAAGTCTCATTTATTATAGCCAAAGATGCGACACAAAAAGTGCTGCCCAATCCTCAATCATGCCATTAGACACTATGCCTTGTTATCCAGAATCACTGAGGAAATAAAGTCAAGAACAATGCCAGTCCAAATGTGACCTTGGGACTGCAGGTTATTTGATGTACCATTTGTTGTCAAGCAGAAAATAACATGGAAATGGCAAATAGTCATCTCCAACATTAATAGCCATTTGATATTATACAACATCCATGTATGTGCTCAGAGGACCTGTTTTCTTAAACAGTATTTAGGCCAGTTGGGGTATAGTTGAAGCCAGAATTAGACTGGCAACCAATATAGATAGGTAAATCGAGGCAGGTCAGATTCAGTAAGGCCAATTTTGAGTGAGTCCCAGAAAGCTGGAGACTATCCCTTGAGGGATTGAAATGTTAATTCCTTTAGAGCCCTACTCCAAGAACCTCCTCATGCTCCAAACCCTTGTTAAAATAATCTGTCCCAGGAATTGCTCCTCCCTACAGGAAGCTATAAGGTTGTTAATTACTGTGTCCTTGACTGCTGCATCCTGCCCTTCCTCCTTCAGCCCACCAGTTTCCCACCTTTTGGCCATCCCTGGGAGCATTTCCTAAACCTAGTCAAATGCCTAGTCACAAACACAGGAAGGAGAAAGATAAGGCGGAAAAGGCAGGAGAACAAAGGAATCCTAGGACACATTAAAAGGGCAGAACACCTCCCTTCTTGGGAGACCATGATACCAGCTATGGCCCCCTTCTCCCTTACCAGAGTAGTCTGTTACCCCTTTTTAAATAAACCCGGCTTTATATGCTTGCCTCAGCATGCTTTTCTAATGTTCAAACTTAAACATGTGAGAAAGTACAACTCTAACCAGCGGTATCATTGTGAAGTTTAACTGAAGGATTTCATATGGTAAAAACTAACTACTAGTTTAAAAAAAAAAAAGTAGATTGAGCCCAAAACAATGTAATTCTTTCCCACAAAGAATTTGAGAAACAGTAAATAAGCTTTCTTTGCTAGCTATTTTTTTTCTCTCAATTTTTCTTACATATTTATATATATGGAAATATATATCTCTATCTATCTATCTATCTATCTATCTATCTATCTATCTATCTATCTATCGTCTGTCTATCTATCTATCTCCCAAAAGGTGTTACATCCTAAGTCCATGGTATAAATAAAAAGGTGAATAATTGAATACTTAGAAAAAAAGTACTTTATCAAAAACAATATAGTTTAAATAATACTTCTGGATGAACATTTATTCAGTTTGTCACAAATCAAGGCAAATAAAACAGGAGTTCTTTTGTATTGGATAAGACTTTTTAGGTCTAGATTTCCATATTTCTCATAGCTTTGTAGTAACATGTGAATGGTGTGGATGTGTGTGTATGTAATCTAGGCTGAGCTATTCATAAACACACTGGATATAATGTTTTATTTTATAAGAAAAATCCGACTTTACAATACTACATTAAATAATTTAACAGTAATAGATATCTTCACTTTTAACCATTTTTAAAGACACTAAGTTTAAAGTACTTTTATCACTTTTAGTTTATAAATGAAGCCACTGATAGTTTATAAACAAAGTAACATTCTTTGATAATAATTTTAACATAATTTATATTATTTAATGGTTAGTTGCTATTAAAAATAAACATTTGATTTTGTTTAGTTATATTGTGAAAGGATACTAGATAATCTATATACAAGGGTATTTTCTACATTTTTGTCAGAGAGGAATCATGAGAAAAGATATAGCGTTTTTTAAAATCTTTAGAAATAAGTATTATTTTAATAGAAAAATGTTGATCTGCTCCTACCTTCATTTTAGGTGGAAACTCTGAGATAAAAGTTACATTTTCTTTGTCTACCCCCAGTAAAATTATATACCTATTATACATTTTCTAAAGAATTTATTTTTCTTTCTCACTTTTTACCTGACAAATAATGTCCAGCTACATCATCCATTTCAGGAAAATCCCTTAGAATAAGGATATGAAAACAAGATTAAAACAAAATTAACTAAAACTGATCTTGTGACTTAGTTGAACTCAAATCCTTAAAAAATGTACACAGATTATAAAATCAGAATGATGCTATGTACAACTATCTTTTAATTTGTCAAATAATTTCACATATGAGCTATCCAATGTAGTATAAATTTTTGTGAAATTATGCTAGTAAATACCTGTAGTTTGAAAGTTACAAATTAAAGATTAACTATTTTCTAATGAAAATGACACTAGATATAGGATCTTTAACATGGTATGCCATTCTCCTCTGTTCCTACATAAAGAGCAAATTTTTCATAATTAAAATAGAAGTGAAATAGGACCAATTGCTGCTGTCTTTTTTCATGATGGAAGGAATTACACTTTGGAGAGAGCCAGCACAGAGATCCAGTTGCCACAGAAACACTGTGGTGGTATTTGCAGGCAACTCAGTGATACTGCCAGTAGTTGTGCTTCTCCATATGCATCTCACATTACATTTTCTTTAAAGCTATACAGATGAGATTTAAAATAGAATGCTTCACAGGCAGTCATGTGTAAATCTACATTTATGTCTTTAAGGCAACTCAGCTGATCTTGGGAAAGGTATTTAAGTTAGAGGAAATGCAGTATTATTCTCTCCTTTGTGCCCCATTGTACCTATGTCTATAAAAGGAGCTTTCACATATGAGTGAATTTATGATTTATAGATTTGCTGCATTCTTGTCTTTTTTCCCTCCTTAGGACCTACCTATCACAAAGCCTGACAGGAACAACTCCCAACAAAGATCTGTGGATTAACAAGTAAACAAACCTCATCTAAGAAATTCATGAGTGAATGAAAAAAGAAATGTACACATACACAATGGAATATTATTCAGCCACAAATTAGGAGGAAATCCCATCATTTACAACAGAGGTGGAATTGGAAATCATTATGTTACATGAAATAAGCTAAGTACAAAGAGACACATAGCACATGATATCACTCATGCAGGAAATATAAAAATATTGATCTCAGAGAAGTTGAGAGTTCAATGGTAGTTATCAGAGAGAGGGGAAAGAAAGATGGGGAAAGGCAGATTAAGTACTAAATTACAATCAGGAGTGACTCTCCAGTGTGCAAAATAGGGGGATTCTAGATGATGATAATGTATAGCACATTTCAAAAAGCTTGAGGATTTGTAATGATTTTACAATAAATAACTGATAAATATTTGAGTATATTTGTTTAAATTGATTACAACATTATACAATGCATATATACATCAAAACATGACATCTCATAAATATGTACAAGTTTTTATATATAATACTTTAAAATAAATTTAAATAAAATAATTAAACTACTGCAGAAGGAAACTACCAGAGATCCCATTAAAAATGACTCCATATTACCTTTATGAGTTATTCAATATGAAATATTTATTTTAAAATATAGCCAGAAAAATAAATTTTATGTGTGTGTTAAATTATGATATAATTGTGTGCTGACTTGTACGTGTGCAACTGTATAAACATTGGTAGCTGCTAGAATTCTGTTGTTTTCTAAAATTTGGAAATAATTATTTAGTGTAGTTCATTATATTGATGAGTAAGACCTAAACAACTATTGGCGTTTCCATTAATTTGCTAAATAATGTATAATATCTTCTCTAAAAGCTGATAATATACTGAACCATGATTTCCTTTCCTTTCTACCTCCCAAATAATTAAAATTAATATTGGTGACCTATATGAAATACAGAAAAGAATTAAATAAACAAATGCCTTCACCATTAAATTTTCAGAACTATTTTCATCATCTAAAATGTAAACGAGGAATCAAACAAGTGTTCTAAAAATTATAGAGAAATAAAAATTCTGAAAATATATAAGGACTATAGGGTCAAGTAATCATTAAAATAATAAACATATCCCACAAAAACTTTGAAATTAAAGTTAAACATAGTATAAAAAAAGAAAAATGAGGAATATGTAAACAAACATCAGCTTTCCCACAGTAACACCAATAGAAAATATTCAATACTGATAATTCAAGATATATCACTGCAAAGCAAATTATTTAAAGAGATAAACTTGATTGCATGGAATGAAACTGGCTTAGGGAGGCATGACAGAAGAAACAACTATTTAATATAATAAGTTCTTTCATTTTCTTTTTGCCATAAATATATTAATATAAAAATATTAGATACTTTTTTGTGAATACAAAATATACTTTGGAATACTACAGTTTAAGTCACATATAATAAGATAAATTTGTATCACTTTGTAAATCTCAAGTACAATTTTTTTTTAGGATTAATGATATCTGTAATTGATGGTGCTTCTATCAGTTAAAACTCTTCAATTTACCCTTAAAAAGTAATTCTAGTAACCTTAACTACATTTCTTTCTAAAGTATATGGAAGTTACCTTTTTATGTGTATAAGTGGGTGCTTATTACTCATATAAAAATGTTTGTAAATATTGACCACGGATTATCTGAGACACACATGATTCTTGTCACATTGTCTGGTATTTGGCACAAATCTCCGAAAAGGATTTAATATACTGTTTAGATAATGTCTCTGGACTTCCTTAATAATGCTGTATTACTCCATTGGACGCATTTGCACACTTTATAAGCTTTGCCATGGTTGCGCCTCCTAATACTTATCTAATATACTGAAGTCTGATAGAAACGCAAAGTGAGAATTGTAAAACAGTGTGATTTTAAATAAAACATTAAAAGACCTTTTTAAATCTAGGACTTCAATGACTAATTTCATAAACTTATTTCTTTTGAAATCTACAGAATAATCTTCTAAGGAATATTTATAAGCAGTTTACATTACTCTCCTTAGGAAACTCTTCATGGGATATGATTGTAACCACAAAGGGACAAAAGCTTAAATTTTTATCACTCTATAATTCTTTCTAAGTTAAGCCATGTTTGAATAGAGACCCACAGAGAAAAGACTAAGTGGGGAAACATTTTGATTACCTTTCTGGCATGTTGAATGAAAAAGTTGCTTACTGATTCATGGGGAAAGGAATTGTCCACATTGTGAGAAAGGGTTAGTGTTTTAACAAGTATTTTTTGTGGACCAAGTTTGGGAAAATAATAATTGGATTAGAAACAGAATGAAGGAAAGAGGTAATTGGAAGTATTACTAAGGGAATTCACACATGCTCCCAAGGCTGTGTTCCTCCAGGTAAGGAGGGAACACCCTCAGAGAAAAGAATGTGGACTACCACATTCCCCATTTCTAATTTCAGTGTCCATTTTTTAATATCTAAATATTTTGGACACTGTGGACAGCATATTTCTGTATACAAATCTTATACTAATAAAGTACTAATTTTCAAATGCAGGTATTCTTAAACCAGAATAGAAACATTTTAGAGATTCATATCAGACTTCTTGTAATAAGGATAGTGAATTCAAATGATACTCTTTGATATCATTCTAATTAGCATTAAAACTAGGAATAGGCTGGGTGTGGTAGCACACTCCTGTAATCCCAGTGGCTTGGGAGGATGAGGCAGGAGGATTGTGAGTTCAAAGTCAGCTTCAGCAATTTAGCTAGGCCTCAAGCAACTCAGTGAGACTCTGTCTCTAAATAAAATATAAAAAGAGTTGGGAATGTGGCTTACTGGTTCAGCACCCCTGAGTTCAATCCTCAGTACCAAAAACAAACAAAAAAAAACCAAACTGGGAATAGAACCTTTAAGTTCTATAATATAGAACCTATGTACAATAAGACAGGGGTGGTTTTCTTTAAAGCTCTTCTAGGACATAAAGAATACATAACACCATGGTGTTTGTGAAGAAGAGCATTTAGATCTATAATAAGCCAGATCTATAAACATAGATGGTGACTGAATTTAAAGACCATTAAACAATAAGAGTGACAGATAAAGATGACACCATAGTTGAAAACCAAAAGAGTGAAAAAGTAGGCAATATTGGAAAAGATTGTCATTGTTGACCTTGTAATTTTAAACATCTTTTTCCAACCTCATTTCAGTTTGAGTTCTGAATCCATGAGTCTGACATAGAATCGTATTTGCTTGAAGTTCATACTCTAGGCGACAAGATGAAATCCTGCATACAGCTAAGATAAATACAGCAAGAATCCTATCTAGTAAAACCACAGAACAAAAAAGGGGGGGAAGTGAAAGAATATCTGAAAGCTTGTTTATGAATCCTCACCAACTCACTCTCAAAAGCTGAAACCTAATGTTATCTGACCTTGCACCAAAATTGAACTTTTATTTAGAGCAAACCATTAGCATCTTCTGAGAGGTTTGCTGAAAGATTCTATATTCTAAATATGTCACCTTTTATCTAAAATTTACTTATCAACAAGTTATAATGGGAATAGTGTTACAATTCCCTTAATGTTGAAGTAAATATCAAAAATATTATATCCATGTTTAATCCTTTTCTTGTGGGGAAAATGATTCCAAAAAAAAAAAAAAAACCCTCATTTTCCCTACTTGTACTCAAGAGATTTATTTTCTACAATCAGATAAACTAGCTTTATTCCTATACTAGAAATTGTCTTCTACAGTATATCCACACAGGACCATTTGACCATGTGATTCTGAATTAATAAACCCATGAGGTTAATTTATCCTGAAATAATTCAATGATGAAGTATTCTATGAAACATTTAACACTAACACAGAAGACAATGGTTTTGTGAGAATTGTAAAGTAAGATAAAATATTATCATGGGTAAGAAATTAGATGTATACGTCTACATCTTTAAACTTAGAGAATGCCTTCGAAAATGAGTAGGAAAGATCATAAGCAAGAGAATACTCATTAAAGACATTTTAACCAATGTTAATTGACCATTTGTCATGTCTAAGGCATTGTACTGAACTTGTTAGGAACACAAACATGAATTAAACCTAGTCCTTGAATGCAAGAGAGGAGAGGTAAAGGTGGGTTATGTATATCCACTTGCCTAGGTCATAATACCCAGTTGTTTGGTAATATACTTCTTATTGCTCTTATTGTGAAGGTGCTTGTGGTTAATATTTAACACCAGTTAGTTTCAAGTGAAACAGTTGACCCTCCATAGTGAATATGGGTCTCCAAAGAGCAAAAATGGAGAATCTCCCTCAAGGCTTCAACATAGAATTTCTGCTTGAGTTTTTAGACTGATCTACAAACTTTAACCTGAAGGCTACATTCATTCATGTTTTTATCATCCTACTCTGACCTGTGCAGTTTGGACTCTAGATTTCCAAGAGCTATGACTTGGCTGATGTAGTAACTTAGTTTGTAGTAATGAGAAATTTGTCACTGCTTTGTCACTATTAATTTGTACATTGAATAAGAGTTCTGTGATGGGAAGAAATAAGCTAAATTTGTCATCATTTTAATCTCTTCTTCAGTTTTGTTTTGTTTTGTTTTGTTTTGGGGGGGTTGTTATCTGGGATTGAACCCAGAGGAACTTTACCATGGAGCCACAGCGGTAACACACTCCACCATTTTTTTTTTTTTTTTTGAGACAGAACCTCGCTAAGTAGTTGAGGCTGTCTTTGAAATTGGGATCCTCCTGCCTCAGCCTCCTGAGCTGCTGGGATTACAGGCATGTACCACCATGCCCAGCTTTTCTTTAATTTTTAATTTTATAGAAAATCATATAAAACTTTTTGTATATAGGTCTTCATATGTACATTTTATATATATATATATATATATATATATATATATATATATATTTGTTTTTCCTGCTTACATATTTTGCTTTGATTTAAATAATTAATTGTTACCACATTTAGAATTGTCTGTATACATTGAAATGAATAAATATGGATAATTTTTCTGTTTTACTGTTTCAGAATGATATCTCATTAAGTCTTCAAGGGAACAGAAATTCAAGTAAATAAAGTTCACATTCCTTTGCATCAGACATGTGACAAAACTAACATATCAAATTTTAGCTTGTTTTTCAAGTTTAGATTCCTAATGTTTAAATTATCTCATCCAGAGTCATCAAAAATGTTATGGAAAAAAAAACATTTTTTAAGAATTGCATTACATAATGTTATAGTTTAGATATGAGGTGTCACCCCAAAGCTAATTTCTGAGATAAATAAAAACCTTCAGAAGGGATATAATTACATTATGAAAGGCATAACTTAATTGATGGATTAATCCACTGATGAGTTAACTGGCCAGTAAATATAGTCATGTAGGATTTGGCTGGAGGAAGTAGAGGGGGTTGCCTTTGGGGGTTATATTCTGTTTTTGGGTTTAGCCATGGTGTTCTGCCTCACTTTGAACCCCTAGTAATAGAGTCAGCCATCTATGGACTGAGACCTCTGAAATAGTGAGCTAAAATAGACTTTTCCTCTGCTAAGTTGTTCTTGTTAATATTTTGGTCACAGCAATGCAAAAGCTGCCAAAATACATGATATGGAGTCATAATACACTGGAATAGCACACACATAGGAAGGAAAAACATTCTCTCCAAATTTGCAAATCAGATTCATGAGGTCACAGTTACATGATAAGGAGTAACACATTATCTTATTAGTATTCACAAATGAAATTTAAATAACATAAGAAATCTGTCAGTGAGCTATGAAACTACTGATTCTCATCTGAATCAGAGAGGAACACTGCTATAAAAGAAATTATTGTCTGATTTTAAATAATCATTTTGATATGATTCTTCCTGTATCTGCATGTTCACCTAGAACTCTCATCCAGGCATTTTTTTAAAGAACTATGAATGTAATATTAAATAAATTATTTACTTTTTGAGAAGCAGAAATGTATATTTTTATTCATGTGTTTATTATTCATATATATGCACATAAAGATACCTTATTAAAAATGAATTTAGGATTATGAGGAATATAAAAGAAAGTTATATGAGTATTTTAAAATGCTTCTGTACTTGAGAAGATATAATAACAAAAACAGTAAATCTATTAATTTAATCTATGAACAAACATATATTTTTACTCACATGCCATGGCCATGTCAATTTTAAATATGACTCTCAGGAGAGGATTTCTTGATAAGGTTCCTTACAGCTAATCTCATTTTGAGTGTTTATAGCACTTGTGTAGGAACACATACATAGCATGAACAATTTTAGTATTCCATATTGTAGTATATACAAAAATTTATCTGAATATATATATATATATATAGCCACTACAATGAAAAAAATTAAGTACTTATAAAAATAACAGAATGTTCCTAATATAAATAATACCCAATTTTGCATATTAAAATTTCTATGGTAAAAATAAGATATAAATAAATCAATATAGGATTTGATATCCTCTAACTTAATCTAAATTTTCCCATTCATTGAGACCCCATGAATATAATGAAAAAAATCAACATTCATAAAGCATATAATATAATCTGACTTCCCACAAATTATTCACATGCCACTTTCCTTCATTTTATTAAAGTAATAATCATCTTAAAAACAGAAGTTAGGGGAAGTTATTTCATGTTGTTTATTCTTGAAATTTTGCTTTTATCACCTTCATTGTAATTACAAACAAGTATTTATGAGTATACAATATGTTGTTTTATTTTTCTTTTCAGATACAAAGATTCACAGAGCAACAGTCAATATCACAGATTTAATATTTTCCTTCTAACACAAGTTTCACACATGTATAAGTTTCATTGTATTTTCAAAACATAATTCTACTTAAAAAAATTGCTACAGAAAACTGCAAAGGAATGTTTTAGTTACTTGCCTGAAATCCAAGGAGCTTTTCACTAGGCTTAATGTGCCTTTGAAATTCACATTCTATGGGTTGTATCACTTTGATTCCATCTTCATAAAAAACATAGAACATGTTCCCAATTCCCAGACCTTAAGAACAAAAACACATTCAAAAGTTCAAAATAAAATTATCAGAAACCTTTACAACAAAAATTCAGTGTCCCTCATATTTCTAACAGGAGATCAATTCGTCAAGTTGTGTAACATTAATAAAGCAAACCACATAGGACTTTCATTGTATGCTAGAACCACTTTGTGATATTATGCAGACATTCTGCTTTATTCTTCCTGTTCTGCAATTCAGTGATTTTTAAAAATATAATTCAATAAATGATTCATGCATTTTAAAAGAACTATAAATGGAATTATAAAGTCTTTGACACATACATTCTGTTGGATACCAAACTCGCTTAATGTAGGTGTTGATTAGGGGGTAAAAATAATCACTGAAGAATCAGTGTTATTCTCTTATTTTTATTAGAGTTCACTGGGGTAAATTAAACCTCATTCTTTGTGTGAGTTTAATTCACATACAGATTCTTAGGGACAAAATACCAAGTGTATTTGATTTCAGAGAATATATATTTTCCAAAACTATTTTTGTCAAAATAATCCTATATAGGTATATTCACATATTAGTTTTATACTGGCAATTTTGAGGTTCTATTTCTGCAATTAGAATGAATTAATATTAAGTCCTAGAAGAATCTCAGTGTAATGATTTAAATCATATTTTTAATTTTTTCCCCACTATATAACTGGCTGTGTGGCATCTCAGAATTTTTCCACACCTAGTGGGGGAAGGGGGCTACAAGATTGACACCTGCAGTGTAGTTGGGATTAACCAAGGACTGAGCCTAGAGAGCTTCAGCATATTCATGCACACCTGTTCTATTGTTTTTCTCTGCTTTGGCTCTGTTTCAATGTGCTCAGCTCTGAGCCCATGTAGTCTTCCTTTTCTGATCCTAGACTGCATAGCTTCTTTCTCCAGTTGTACTGATTAGTTCAATCAAATTTATTCAGCCTAATTATATCTTGCATAATTTCATGATAGTGCATGCTCTTTGAAAGATTGAGGATAATATTGAAATCTTGATAACTTGGAAAGACAAACAATTGTTGCTTAAAATGCTTAAATGGTAAAAAGATATGTAGGGAGAAAGATAATTTATTTAAATACAAATAAATTTCCCCTGCATAATTATTATTTTTTTTCAGTTGAGACCACCTATAAGACCACCACTAAGTTTACCTCAGGCATAAATCCATGGAGGATCACAATAAAAGCTTATTGATTTGTGTAAATATTTATTTATTGAACTTAAGTAATATTTAATCTTCCAAATAGGCTCATAGTAAATACAAAAGTCACAGATTTCTTCCATCTAGCCATGTGTATCTATTCTTATGATTCAGAGAAAAATGTACTCAAACTTAATTATAGCATATTCAGATTCATAAAGTGTGTATATATTTTTGTTTAGAATATGACACTATTTTGATCTAGTAATATATATGCATTTTAAATAGCTTCAGATTGTTTGACACATTTTATTGTTTTATAAATAATTCACAGTACTCATATTTCAATAATGCAGTCTTTATCAGTTAATTATGCTTTATGTTTCCAGAGAGCACTGCATCAAGATAGAATATTCCTGGACAGTAGCAGAAGTGGCAAGAACTAAATTCAAGTCATATTATTTATAAAATAAAACTTAGTACTTATCAGCTGTAATTTATAAGTATAGTTGTGCATAAAGAAATGTAAATTCCATTTCTAAAGGATAAAGCATAACAAATACTATCAGTGTTTATGTCAAAAATTTTGATTTGTATCAGCAAAACCTGCATTTAAACATTAACATTAGATGATATGTCCTATATATCAATAACTATCAATTTAACATTACTGGGCCCTGAATTTTCTGGTTGAAACTTATGAAGATAAGAAAGATGTTACATGGTGTCTGATTTTCAACTGTGCCAGTTACCTACTATGGTTGATATTTATCACAAAGCTCTTCCTACTTTTGAATGAACATAACTACCTCCTCTTATATCTTACAAAATTCTTCCCTACAATCATGAATTTGAGTATGTTTGAAATTAAGAACTATGGAGTCCAGATTGCTTGCAAAGTTTCTGAATATATTTCCCTCCAGCCCTCTGGATACTTTTAGCATACTATTTACTTTTATTACAATTTGTGCACAACAGAATCATTGGGATTCCACTGTGATTCATTGCACCAATGAAATTTCTGAGTTATATTTTCCTTTAAAAACCACTTAATCCACCCAAATCATTCTTTTATATCTCAAAGTCCACTTCCTTGCTTTTAAATGTATGAAATCCATATAAGCATTTTTATAAAGTATAAAATACCAGATTACAAATTGAAGATGAAATATAAATACATTATGCAAGGCTGAGCTCTTGTTTTTTTTATTTGATTGTTTTAGTGGAAATATAACTCCTTAGTGTTTATTAAAAAATAATGACAACAAATACTATATATATTGGTTATAATAACACAATAAATACCAATGTATTAATCATACCACTTGTGACATGATGTTTTATCTATGCTTTTAGAGCTTTCTGTGGATTTCTCCCCTCCTCACCCAAGAGAGGAATTATTAGGCCATTTGTTTTTCCTAAGGCTTACTTTGTTCCTCAAAAGTATTATTTAGATTTTAGCGGCAGATTTTATTATCTGAACACAGGAATCAGATATGTGCTTCTTTTTAAATTTGCTGTTACAACATTATCGTTTTATAAATTCGTTAAAAATATACTCAGGAGAGAGTAAGTAAAATACCTGATAGAGATGTTAGAAATTAAAGGTTTATGTGAATTTTCATTTGTGCATTCATCAGTTTCATGTGTAAAGAGTAAAATAATGTATTTGTGTATATTCATATTAACTACTCGGTTTCCATATCTTTTATGAAGGGAAAGGATAAGAGAATGTGGCAAAGAAGATAAATTTCCTTCTTCTCATTCAGACAGATCAGAGGCAAGAATAAGCACTTAATTTTTTTTTTTTTAACATGGGAGTTTTAATTACTCTATATGATCACTTGCTTGATAAATTTCAGTTTTCCATGCTAAATTTCCATTTTCTGTGATATATTTTAAGCCCTGTTTTCCCAGTATCCATGATCTGTTAAAATTTTTTAAAAAATATTTTTATTTGATTTGTTTATGTGGTGTTTAGGATCAAACTCAGTGCCCCCTGCATGTGAGGCAAGCACTCAATCACTGAGCCACAACCCCAGCCCGATCTGTTAAAATTTATGTTGTTTTTCTGGTAAAACATTTTCTAGATTTGATTCCTTCAGGAGGTCTGTCAAGTCAAAACTATATTCATAATAATACCAAAAATCATTTGCATTTTTTCTCTAATTCTCTAACAAATGCAGAAAGAAGCACAGAATCTAGCATCTTCCATTAAAATTTTTTGAAAATTTGAAAAATGTAAAACAATGTGAATTTGCTATTTTGTTGAAAATGTGTATTTTAAAATATAAAGTATTATTTATGGTGACATGTAATTGTTTTATTATGGTTTTATTTTTTACTTTTTTTTTTTTTTTTTGGTGCTGAGGATCAATCCCTGGCCCTTGCACATGCTAAGCATATGTTTGGTTATAGAGTTACACTTCTCAGATCCTACGCATATTCTTAAAATTTTACCAATTTTTAAAAATTCTGCTTTAATTTCTAATATCTGAATACTGATAGAGATAGAGCCCACACAAACAAAACCTCTTTAGTTCTCAATAATATTTAAAGTTCTTACCCAGTCCTGGATCTCAAGTATTGATAATAATGTCAATTTTAACTAAAACTCTCTCTTCATTAATTAGTTTTGTTGCAGTAAATTACAAACATTAACAAATTTAGTGAAATCTTCTGTCATTCTAGTTCCACAAGATTGGGAATACATGACAGCTGGTTTTTGTTTTTCACCCTAGCGAAGACAGACACATATACTTTGTCTTTTCCAGGTCGATTGTTAATGTAATGGAATATAGAGACTCTAGAAAGTAATCCATAATTTATTTGTTCCTAGTGGGCTTTCTTTTTGCTTATTTTTGTATACAGAGAAAAGACATAAGCAAGAATTATTTGAAGTCTTATAAGAAAGAAGTATTTCCCAGAGGATTTTCTAATCAATACTGCACCTTTAAATGCATGAATTGGACTGAGGGAAAAAAAATGGATGTAATGCACATTCCTATCTAAATCCTTTGGAAATGGGAATCTGTTCAAAAACAATGGTATACTGTGGTAAGATAATTGTACCTTTTATTATACATAGCATACAGACCATATAATGATAATGATTATTCAATGATAAAATTTGGTTTCTTTCTGACTGGTAGATGCATATTGAAAGGATAAAAAAGAAGTTGAAATGTAAAGGATAAGGTTTGTCCTGAAAAGTTTTTAAGTTGCATTCGGAACCTGAAATTCATGTGGCAGTAAAACAATTCCCGGAACTGCCCATTAGATGTCTGTCTAAATCTCGCCTGACCACCTAGTTGCTCAATGAGAACAACCCGAAACCATGCAGTCCAGCATGTATACACCTCAAGGCTTAAACGAATCAGTTTGAATGTATACCCATTCTTAGTATTGACCAATCAACCCCACCCGACCTGATCCCACCAGTGAATGTGCTAATCATGTTTTAGAGTTGTTATTTGATTATCCCGCGGTATGTGATGATTTGCTAAGGGATGCTATGATGTATGTAAAGTCCCTGCCCTTTCCAAAGAATGTATATAAGCTCTGCTTAAGTTGTTCTCGGGGCTCTTTGTTCACTGCTCCTCTGAAGTGAGCTCTGAGCCCCAGCATGCTGGATCCCCAATAAACCCTTTGCTGTTGCATGAGACAGTCTCTTGGTGGTCTTTTCCTCCGACGTTCGCCCGACCTTTTCAATATATTATTTACTCACAGAAGAGAGTTTGTGGTGACATTTTTCTTCCTCTGAATTAAATTGTCATTGCTTTAGCATTTATATAACTGTCAATAGCAAGTGACAATTCTATGATGTTGTGATTTGGGAATCAAAGGTATTTTACTAGTTTTCATATTGCACAAAATCTTTCCTTGGTGCTATTATCGTTTGACTTTCCTGTCACCCTTAACTTGTATACTTTATTGAAATAGAGAAGAAGGGGCTGGGGTTGTGGCTCAGTGGTCCTAGCACGTATGAAGCACTGGATTCGATCCTCAGCACCACTTAAAAGTAAATAAATAAAATAGAGGTTAAAATAAAAGAATGCTTTACCTTTTTTTTTTTTTTAAAAAAAAAGAAATACTGAAGAAATTCCATTTTAAAACTTAAAGAGTAACAAGAATAGATGGACAACATTGCATTATCACCTTAAATAACTCAGCAGAGATAGATTTTTAGTGCATAAATGTTCCTATTGTTTGTACCTTATCTTTGAAGCTATAACATTTTCATATACACAATAAAATTATATCAATGAATTTCAAAAAGGTCTTTATGGTATGTTCAACTGAAATAAAACTTGCTTATGGATGGAGCCTGAGTTTGATCCCCAATAAACACATATACTCATGACTTGCTTACTCTTTCATCCTTACTACAAAGTTTCTTGGAAAGAATTGTGCCATCCTTTTTTATAGGCACTAGTAATCCAGGAAGTGGGTTTTCTGAGTATTAGGTAAATTGGGTTAAACAATATTACCTAAAACCAATCTTTAAGTAAGTATATAAGATAAGGCTTTCAGTGAATAAAATGTTTTACTTTAATCCAGTGCCTATGCTGTACAAAGCACTTATCATTCTTAGACTTAATAATACACATCCAAACTACTTGCTTTTAAAATAAATATTAGGAAATATTTTGTTGAATAATATTTATTCTTTTTGATTATGATAAATATATTATTGAATAAAATTAATAATGTGCATTTTAAAAATCTACTGAAATGTCTGGCAGTGAGGAGATAATCAACTTAAAGAAAATCAAATGTTAATAAAATTCAAATAAAAAAAAAGAATGATTTGAGTTTTAAACCAGTAGATTTAACATTTCTTGGGAGCCAATATTGGATCTTATATATGCTTGAATTTCCAAAGTTTTTAGATAACATTTAATTGATACTTTAAAATACTTGTTCAGAAATGAGTGAGATATTTCTTCTTTTAACATTGCCTTTCAACATTCTTATAAGCTATAATGATGAGTAGAAAACAACTGAAACCAGAACACAGAGAAATAATTTATATATTCCAACTTGAAGTGGTAGATAATGCATTCTAAAATTGGGGAAATTTTTTTAGATTACTCTTAGTTAAGCTAGAATCTAAGGCTTATGTTAAAAAAATCTATTATATAATTATTAGCCTAAGATTATATAGCTTTAACACCAATGCATAAAATGAAAGTATGCAAAGTATTGTCATTTTCACTATTATTGACCTTATAGTGTCTGAAATTCTTCAATTGATGTTCTCTGGGATACATTGATTTAGCCATAATAAAGATGCAAACATAACCAAATCAAACAATTCTAGAATGATAATAAAATTGGATCTCAGAAAAATAGAATAATAACAAATAATATTATAATATATATAAAATTATTATGCAAGATACAAATATTAGTTATTATTCTAGTTTTCAAAAATGGTGACAGAAATTTGCTTTTTAATATACACTGTCAAGATTCAATGATTCTTTAAACTCATCTGTCATCTCTGGTTACCATTACATGTAATGGTGTTATTACATTTAATCATTATTCTAACTGCAATGCCTTTCCAATAATTGTGGCATAATAAAGAATAATTTACAGATGTCTATGAATCAAAATAAAAAATATAGTTTTCTGGGATCTATTTTTTAAAATCTTGTTTAAGGAACAATAATATATTATGACAATGATCACACATAAAATTTTTTAAAAAGTTAAATTTTCCCAGAGTCATTTCTTATGTTTCTTAAAATTATCTGAAAAGTATCTAAATAGATATTTTTCCCAATCATCTATTGTGTCAAAGAAAATCATTAAGAGTGAGAGTATGATCAATTGATGGAGACTAATTACTGAGAATTTATATCTCTAAAACATACTAGAAAAAATGTTTTAATAAAATTGGTTTCATACAATAAATCTCAGTGTGTTTTTACTCAATCTGAAGGCCTTATTTAATTTTGAGAGTGGCTTGAAGAATATTACTAAATTGTTATTATGCACTAAGATTATTATAAAGTAATAATGTTCATGACATTTATGATGCAAATTCAAAATGTAATGACCATATTTGTTTCGAATACCTTAAGTTGATTCAACTATCACAGATTTGCAAGGAGAGTACCAATTGTATTTCAAGCATTGTGGTAGAGGATCTGGCTCAGGCAAAATTATTCATCCAGTTTTTCCCAACAATAAGCCATTAGAGCCATATCTGAGGGACTCAACCACAGACTCCTTAGATGTTATATCTTCTATTATAATGATGAAATGGAATGAATTTTTTAAATGCCCAGAGAAATATTTATTTCATCTCAAGAAGGCAGACAATATATAGAGATATTTATTTGATCTCAAGAGGGAAAATAGTATATCAAAAGATATGTTGATACAGGTTTCAATAACAAATGAATTGTGAGCACTGAAATGTGAGATATCCAAGTGAAATAGAAGGATACCATGGAGTTATACTAGAACCTCTTTATTAAGTCAGTTTTAAAGGAATTTCAACAAAAGACCTAGGGAGCAACAAATATTAAGCAGGGAAAATAGGTGGAATATCTCATCATTGAGAAAAGAAGTGGATGGCAACATTCCAGAATTATTTTAGTCTGATTAGACTGGTTCTCACAGGAGCAGCAAATTTCGTTTCTTCTAGAAGCTATAACTGGGGAAGAGGAAGTGTCTGTAGAGTGGATTGTGAAGACAGTTCATGCTGTTATTTAACAGGAGTGAAATTATGGCTCAAAGACATATTTCTCCTAAAAATTTAATTGAAGTACATGGACAAACACATTCTTTCAGAATTTTTTACTAACTGGTTAAAAAAAAAAAGCAATGGTTACTGTAAATGCTTGTGAACACCATTTATTAAGTGCTGACTATGTTTAAGGAACCAACAACAACTATTCTTATTTTTGAGATAAGAAGATTGTGACTTAAAAAGGCTGTCCACTTTTTCTATGTTCTGCAGTGGCAAAGACATTTGAATTGAGGTCCTGCAAGCTTGCAATCCATTTTCTTGTATAATTTATTATATTCCCTTGCTAAGGCAATGAATTTTATAATTATTCTTATTCTCACTTAATCAAGGTTTATTATGCAAGTTATGTTAATTGTAATTGTTTGTGGTTCTTTGACTGAAATTTATACTCTTAAAATCATTTCAATATATTATAGTGTAATTTTCTGGTTACATACCAATATTAATCAAGGAGATACAAAGTGAAAAAATATAATGTTAGCAATTTTACACAAGATATTGAAATGTAATCAAATCAATTAATTAAATCAAAGCAAAAATAATATGCTAATTATCAAGATGAATGATAATCACCAAACATAATGAAAATCAAGCACAATAGTTACAACCATATTATAAATAGTGGAATTTAATACCTTCTTCCCTCCATAATATGTTAGCTACTGCAGCATGTTAAAAAGAAAGAGAAAGAAAAATGAATAAAGATATTTTTGGTCACATGTTATATAAATAAACATAAAAGAGGACAAAGTTTCTAGATAGAACATATAGGTAATAATAGTGACAGTAAATTTTACAAACTACTTTAAACTAACAAAACAACAATAACAAAATGTTCCTAGTCCACTATTAATGTTCTCTGTGCATTCCTTTAAATAATCAATTTTTCTTTAGAATAAAGATTTTGCTAATATACAAAGACAATTTCATGCATTATTGAAAGAAACATAATATTTTATTAAAATGCATTTTAGAACAAGCTTTGATCATTAAAACTATTTAGTTGACAATTCAGTTGCTGATAGAAAAGTTTGTAATTTTTAAAATGCTAAATAATCATCATATGGTATATTCCTACCTAAATATGCCTGAAGAATAATAATTCTTGTAAATACAGAATTTGGAACACAGAATGTAGCTATAAGTATTCACAAATTTACACCACATAGAATGAAAATATGTCTAAAATATTTTTCTTATTCAATGCAGAGATAATGAATTATCTCTAGACAAATAGGTTTATTAAATATTATAGCAGGATTATATCAGTAGAGAGTTAAACTATTCAAACAGAAATAAAAAATACCAATTGAAAGTATTCTCAAGGAAATGTCAATTTAAAAAAAAATAAAAATAAAACAAAACCTATACTTTCAAAGTAAAACAATATAAATGAATAAAGGGTCACTAGTAGAAAAATTATCCACATCTAATTATTCCCTGAATATTCTGTCCATATTATTTATTTTTAACTAAACACATGATTGTATTCAGCAAAGCCAAGAAAGTTTCTAGTCTAGCACTCCTTAGTTGAGGCTTAAGGTCTAAGTCATGAAGTTTTTAGCACCTGCTGTGTTTCCCTAAAAAAAAAAAAAATCATTAAATATGAACATTTTTTGTGCTTTTTTTCAGTGTTTCCAACTCCTTCATAATATTAATTAATACATGCATAAATGATGTGCATATTCCTTCAGCATTCTTTGCAGTGTTGTTATTGTTGCATACCACGTGATTGAAAAAAAAATGAAAACACTTAAAGCTTTCAGTTTTAAGATGAACAAGTTCTGGTGATCACATGGGTGGTGATGAATATATTAATTTCATTTGATTGTGGTATTACATGTATATACATGTATCAATTATGTTGTATACTTTGAACATATGCTAGCTCTTATTGCCAATTAAATATATTGAAATAATAAAATAAAAGACAGATCTTATTCTGAAGTAGAGACTATAGACCTGGGAGGGAACAGAATCATGGAAATAATTACAGACATATATTCTAGTAAAGATAAATAGAACAGTCATCCCCAAGGCACAGAAGTTGGGTAGTGCAAGAATGGTTGCACCTTGGCCAGGATGCTCAAGCCAGAAAATGTTACCCAAGCTTGCAGGAAGTTGTGGGGCATAAAGACATACAGATGGTATTCTACACACAAGAAACATGTGCAAGGCATACCATGAGAGACATCATGACATATTCAGAGAATATCAAGTAATCTTGTATATTAGAGAGTAAAATCGATAGAAGATGAGGCTACAGAATTTGAGCACAATAAAAAAGTAATTAAAATTTATTCTACAGTCTCAACAAAAATTGAACCAATATTAGTCTTCGTGTTTTCACTTATAGATAAAGTTAAGTAGGCAGTTTCCTGATATTTCTACCGATTTACTTAGTAAGCATTGATTATCTAGCATGTGTTAGGCATTAATAATCAGTGCTAACAATCCATAGGTTAGGATGGACCTCCCTCTATGTGCTGACAGAGCTTATTTCCTAGTTGTGGAGATAAAAGGTATTCAAATCATGACAGAACAATTGAAAATTTTCCATATTAATGTGTTATAGAAAAGCAGAATACAAAAAACATGAATCATTTTGTAGTATAGGTTAGACATAGATGAAACTGTGGGGAACTTCCTTAATGATAAATTTTAAGATAAAGATTGAAAGATGAGTGAGAATGTATTAAATGAACATTGTAAGGATTAGATTTACAGATATAGGAAAAGACATGCACAAAATCCTAGTGCTATGACAAAACATAGTTATTTTAAAATATTAAGGAAAGCTGGGAGCCTTGGCGCAGCTGGGAGCCAGTGGCTCAGGAGGCTGAGGCAAGAGGATTGTGAGTTCAACGCTGGACTCAGCAAAAGTGAGGTGTTATGCAATTCAGTGAGACCCTGTCTCTAAATAAAATACAAAATAGGGCTTAGTGGTTCCTGAGTTCAATTCCTGGTATTCCCCCTTCCCGACAAAAAAAAATAATAATAATAATAATTAAGAACATTAGGGCTCAGAGAGATTTTTAGTATAGACAACCATTAATAAGAAAATACCAAATATAGAGAGCTTGTGATACTAATATCAGATAAGGTAAAATTCAAGGCACTGCACACTAAATTCAAAATTACATAATCTAAAAGCATGTTATTAAAATATATGGTAAAAACTCTAAGGACTAGATACGAAATTCACAAATCATAGCCTGACTCCTTATCACATCACTGTCAGTATTTGAACAAAAAAGAGAATGAAGGACAAACATTTTATAATTATTAAGATAGAATTATCAGATTTATAATAAATGTTTATGACACAAAAAGTGTATTCAATTTTTCCTGGAAATTTTTAAGTGTGGCCATAAAGTAAACTACAAAATCAAAGTACCTCTTTATTCTATAGGTATATTCCAATAATCAGAAATTGTTTAGGTAATTTCAGACAACAAGAAAGAAAATGCACATGTTAAATTCATTAATAAGTTGAATATTTTAAATAATAAATACAACCACACTTTATATAAAACATAACAAAAAGAGGAACTCAAGATGCTGTCCCAAAGGGTTTCAGATAAAGGATAATGCATAGACTTAGTTTGCTTATGAAGCAAAATAGATGGTGGCGGGGGGGGGGGGTGGAGAATGAGAAGGAACAGAAGGAGGATTAGGAGAGAGGGAAAGAGAGAGAAAGAAAGAACTATAGTTATGATTATTTAAAAATAATTCAGAATTTTTTACTAGTAAGTTTGTTAAAATCAGGATATCATAAAAAACTTCAAGGAAATGGAAGTTCCCAAGCACAATATAAAGAAGAAAAGTTAATAAAATTAACCATAGTAAGGATTGAAATATTTTAAAAAAATAATTTCCTTATGATATTCTCTGAAAGTCTCAATTTTTGTCTTAAATATTTATTGATTTTTCAAAAATCTTATAACTCCAATTACATTTAATATTATTAGAATATAATTCAAGATAAAAACATTGATATTAATTTTTTAAAGTTCACAAAATAGATGCTAATACCTGATAATAGTAGAAGAGGAAAAGGAACTATAAGACAATGTTACAATGACCAAAATTGTAAATAAAATTAAGGCAGAATTTTTCAAGATATTATCAAATTTCAGAAATGTTCTGAAATAAAAGAAAATAATTTGGTAGAAACATAATTAAGAAATCAATTCAACCTGTCATATTAGGATGGAAAATGAGAATCATCAATATAATTTGAATAAACAAAAACGTCATCTGATAAAGTGTGTTGAATGTTACTAAGTACAATATAGACACTCTTAGTAAACTAATAAGTTGGGACTAGAAGCCTAATTAATTCAATAAAACAATAATAAATTACCAAAATGATAAATGGAGAATCAAAATAGTAGATATGAATAACTACTTAAATTAATTTTAATGAATTCAACAAATAATTAAAGCAAGAAACAAATATATAATAAGTGTCAATTAGAGGATAACATAACCTAATTTTGACGATAAAATAAGTCGGAAATTTAAAGTCCTGAAAAGTTAGTAAGATAGGTCAGACAGGTAGCAAGATACAAGATAAATATCCAGTTTTATGATCTTATTTTGTAATAAGAAGATGTATTTTGAGATTTTTTTTACAATGGCTTAAAATATAATACAAAGTATGATGTTCTTTGATGGTCTAGTAAAATTTAAAAACTATAACAAACCAAGTAAAATATTTACTAAAAATATACTAGATAGATAAATTATTCATAAAGAAAAATATTATATAGATAAAATTTATTCAGATCTGATATAATTTAAAAATTGCATTTGTGTGGAACATGAGCCATAGATCAGAGGCAGAGTGCCTACCCACTATGCACAAGTTCTTGGAATTAGTCCCCAGCACCACACAAAAAAATCACACATATTGTTATTGTCTTATTAAAACATATTCTATTTTACTGCACAAAATTTAAAAACAAAGTTGAATTAATTTGCCCTGGCATAATAATGAAGCCTTTTTCTTATATGTCTTCATTATTTTTCTGATTTTCATATAAAATATACATATACAAGGATATTTCTGATACAATATATACATATAATATTGCATTCTGTTTATTCATTTTAAGATGTCTAATCTAGTGTTCAAATACATAATTTTAATAACTGTTCCACAATATGGATTTCTGCTTTTAAAAATGCCTTATTTCTTAATTATCAATCCAAACCTAGTACCTAGATCAGAGACTACTACAAGTAATAGGGCACAATAAATAGTGGTGACTTCTAACTTATACATGTATGTGTTGTATGTATGAATTTATATGGCTGTGTATTTACTTGATGTACACTCCTATATTTAGGAATTTCTATTATTATACTTTCCCCCAAGAGGTATGAGAAGATTTAAAGTTTTAAACATATGTTTCTAAATTAAATTCCAAAATTTCCCCAAAGCACTACTAAGAGCCTGTGAAATCATTCATCTTGCCACACTTGAGGTGGACTATTATTGTGTAAGTGTGTGTGTGCATGAAAATTTGCACAAGCTTGGTAAATAGGAATATAAATTATAATATTTTAAAATTAAATTGATTATAAGGAATATTAAATATGATTGCAAATATTTAAAAATCCACTCTTGTATTAACTCATTATTTCTATAAGAGTATTGTTATTTATTTCAAAATTTTAACACTTGCTTAAATATAAAAAGAATGGCTCTTTCACCATATTAACATATAATTCATACAATATAAATAACTAATAATAATAAATGCAGTTTTGGTCATGTTATTCATTAGTTTAAAAACACATATATGTATACATCCTCAAAATCCTTAGTATATCCATATGGAATTTGATGAAACGCCTTTCACCGTATACACTCACATATCAAACATCAAGTCTTTATGAATCTCTTACCAGAACTTTTCACCTAGTTTTTTCCCCCAAGTCATAGTATTTTATTTATAGTTCGCCTGTCCAGAACCAAGAGTTTGAAATTACTTTCTCTTCACATTTAGAAGCCTGAGAAACACCTAACTTACTCCTTAATATACAATAAGAATTATCTGTTCTAATCTATTTTATTCATAATTGGACTATAAAAACTTCAAAGTTATAGACTTCATAATTCAATAATCATTAGCACATAACTGGAATGTAAAAATTCTTTTTGAAAATAGCATACACCTTCTAATGAAAATGTGGTTCAGTGGAACAGATGCCTGATTACAGTTACTGATCTTTATTATTAATGCTTTTCAATAAAATTCTTTATTTTATATATTAGGACCTTACGATCATATTAAAAGTGATAGATCTACCATTAAATATGCTATCTATATGGAGATACATTTGGAGACCGTATGATATTATATATGTAATAGCAATAAAATAGTCAACCATATAACAGCATGCTACAGTACTGAACAGCTATTTTCCTTGGCTACTCATTTGTAAGGTGCCTGACTTTTCAATTACATGGACTTTTTGCTTGTCCTTCTCCTTGCCTGAAAGCTTAAGCTTTTACCACTGCGAGGTATTTTTTGATAAAGTGCATTTATGTAAGCATAACATTTAAGCTAGATGTCTTATTGACTGCTTCCCTGTTGGATTTAAGAAAATGACTTAACTTCAGCAGGCAAATGAAAGAGGGCAATGTTAAAAGAAAATGCAGATACAAATTTAATGTATCTGAAAAAATGTATGGTTAGTGTTATGGTAGTTGAAATTTTTTTGACTCTACATATGGAGAATGAAATGAGACATTTAACCATGCTATTTTTAGGCTGGAAACTGTATTAGATATGTCAAGAGCATTGCCTGCCATATGCCTAATTCAAAGCCACTTCTAAATGAACCTGTCACTCTTTTAGCACTGATTGAAGATGATTCTCCCTGTGACTACACAGAGTCTAAATCTAGTGTCTAACAATAGCTACTTAGGCCAAAGTGCCTAGCATACATTAGGGGATATGATCAGAAACTGGTCAGTAAAGTATGGTCTTAATTCCCACAAAGATAATCAGATTCTTTTGGCAGGTAGTTGGAATCAATTATGCTGGAAAACGTAGGGTAGAAAGAGCAGGAATTGTAAGAATGCACAGCAAAAAGGCACCATGAGGCACAATCAGGGTCATGATAACTTGTGATAATTCAGAGTAAGGCTCACAAAGACTTGAAAGAGAACAGTCTATGCAAACCGTGAGAAAAGCAAGTGAGTCAGGGTAATAATTCAGGATTCTGGGTTCTGAATGCGGATACATACCTTATTGTTTCTCATTGTCAAAGTTCACATAAGTTTCAAAGTCACCATTGGTTTAAACATATAATGAGTCTACTTCTGATAATCGAATGAGTCTAACTATATCCATGATAAGGTAAAAACCGTGGCTGTGTCAAAAGATTAAAGCAACACACAAAACAGACAGCATCCATCTTTCCTTCCAATGGCAAGCAAATGAGCACACCATATACAGTGATTAAATCATGTCTAGCAAATTACCTCAAACTTGATGGCATAAAACAGTGGGAGTGGCTTGACTGAGAGGATTGTGGCTTCAGGTGGGGGGTATTTCATTAGGCTACACTCATCTAAATTCTTGAGTTGGGGTGGAAGATCCACTTCTAAGGTGGTTCATTTATATGGTTGGCAATCCTTTGGTGATGGCTACTAGTGGGAAACCTTGGTCTTCAGAGTCCTCAGATCCTGTCATTGGGCTTCCCTCAAATGAGTGATTGACAAAACAAGGCAAAGGCCTTTATGACTTGGCTTCTGAACTCATTTGCCTTCATTTCCTTCCTGCTTTCCAAATGACAGATACTTTTTCTATTTCATTTTGGAAAACTGGGGAAAGGGGTGTATGTGACAGGAAATGAGGATGGATCCCACAAGGTCTGAGGTTAGAGACAACTGCACCTGAGAAAACGTAATTTCAAGAAAACTTTTCTTAGCTAACAAACTCTTAGCCAGATGCCAACACCTAAACTTCTCTTTACATGGAAATTCTACACTTGAAATTTTTAGGAAGTTGTTTGTCTTTTAAAAATCTTCATACAAATGATTGTTTAAGGGTTTTATATGATGAACAATAAACAGTGATGTTGACGTTAGTAAACTATGGAGCAGATAAATATGGCAGAATAAATAGCTGCAGATAAATAGGGCAAAAATATTGCATTCTACCTTGTTTGTGTAAGCTATAATTGAACATAGATGGCAAACTTAGTTCTTCTTTTGTTTTGACTTCCACAGGCATACTGAAGAATTAAAAAAGGAAATGATTATAAAATAACATCAGTCCTTGGGATATAAACAGTCTCTCAATAGATATTGGTGTGCGCTCTCTCTCTCTCTCTCTCTCTCTCTCTCTCTCTCTCTATATATATATATATATATATATATATATATATATATATATATATATCATAAATAGAACTCAACATGAGCAAATGCATAAGATTTAATTAATTAAATGCATGCCAAAGAGAACACTGCATAAAATTATAACTTGACTCATCATTAAGGCTGTTAAAGAATTCTCCTTAATATTATTCAAGAGGACAAAATTTATAAATATTTAGATAATAATTAGCATATGGTGACTTAGGAAGAAATTTGGGAAGATATATTTTCAACCTTTTTTAAATTCTGTTACAACACACCATATAATTTTTTTTATAAAATGACATTATTTATACATTTATTACTCCTCACTTACAGCAATCTTCTATTTAACATGTACATAAATGTATATTTAATATATTCAACTTACATATGAAATTTTTACTTATAAACAATTATATGTAGTCTAAATTAAATAGCTATACTATCTTTGAAGGAAATGTAATACTTTAAAACATTTGTCCTTAAGATAAATAAGGATTGTTGGATATTTTGTATGAAAAATTGCTATTTACAAATTATAATTTAAAAGCTCAAATTAACTATCCTGATATTTAGGCATTTTAGTAAACATATAGCTTATAATTCTGTCAAATTAGGTTTTGTTTAAAGATAAAAAACAGATTAGAGTAACAGCATCATAAGGGTATCAGACACATGAATAGGATAATCAATGAAATTCAGTTTCTGAAATATATAGCACTATAAAAATATGTATATATAAAATATATATATACATACATATGATTTATATCAGCCACGAGATTATATACATTTACATATGTACGTATGTGTATATATATGACATCATATTGCTTGAAAAGGTGTCCATGTAGAACATATCATAATTTTTCATAAAACAAGCTAGTTATAAGGTAACAAGAATAAAATTCACCATAGAGAAATTTCTAAAGAAAATTTGTTACATAGACCATAACAGACAAATGAACCCATAAGAAGATTTCATGAGCACTGCATAAGTTAAAAATGACAGAATATTTATAATGGTGCCTGGCATATACACTATATACTGTATGCACATATAAATACATGTGCACACACATATAAATACATTATACACACAATATATTTGTGTATATATATGTGAATATATATATTTTAAAAGAAAAACATTTTGCTAAATATACAGAGAAACATCTTTGAAGAGCAGAATTTTATGCTGTGATTGAAATATGAAGCAACTTGCATCCTTATATCCTATTATTTGAAGATGAAAATTAATGTAATTTTAATATGCACATTGTTGATGAAGAGATCCTTAAAATGTTCTTCAGACATTATTTCTTAATTATAATAGATCAATGGCAATTCTACAGCAAACTCTAATTTGTTTCCTTATGATTTTTTCAAGTGCTCCCTTGAGTTGATTAAAGTAAAGTCCATATTCTTTTGATTTGCTTTTAGACAAAATAAACACCACTCTTGGCACTCCATTACAAGCAAAATGTAAAACTTGATATCTCAGCCTGCTAAAGGCTTATCATATACTAAGAAGGCCATATGTAGCTGGATCAAAGGGATGACTAACTATAGAACTGAAGCTTTCTTCCCCAAAGAACCTTAGTTCATATAGAATTTTATTACAGATAATCCAGATATTTGTGTTATGCAGTAAGAATTTTGATGTAAAAATATTAATTGGATAATTAAAAGTAATAATATCTTTCATAAATGATTTTAATTTCATCATGGCAGAACTAGTGGCATTTTGAAGGTCCCAGTTGGATAAGTTCATTTTAAGAATGTCTGTCCAATTTGTTCATGGAGTCATTTGTTTATTGCTGAAGCATTGTTTCACATCAGCCTATTCAATATTAGCCTGAATCTCTTTCTTAAACTTTTCTACTTGGAATTCTTTTATTTCTTAATTTTAAAGTCCTACTTACTCAAGAAATATTAGTTTTCTTGCTTTGCTTGCATTAGTGAAAAGGAAGGGACAGGTTCTGCCTAATGTGATATAACATGATCTAGATGGCTAATCCTAAATTTTCATTGTGAAATTGTTTCTAATATTTGTTTCTCTAAATTTTTGGATGGGTATGTTTCTAGCTATTAGAATTTGCTTTCCTTTATAAAAGAGATCAGATGAGTTACATGAAACTCATGGTTTTTAATATTATAAATTAAGAATGGGTTACATAACATTTTTAAATATGAACATAATATCTTTATTTATTTTATTTTATTTATTTTTTATGTGATACTGAGGATTGAACCCAGTACTGCACAAGTGTGAGGCAAGCACTCTAATGCTGAGCTATAACCCAGACTCTACATAAGATATTTAAAGACAGAGGAATATACATGAAACTGGAAAAATGTTTCATCACCCCCAGGTTTTTTGATTTGTTTTTCCTGTCATAATTAACAATGCTTCTTACATTGCTACATTAAATTCTCTAGTCATTATGGTATAATATTATAAAACTCTTTTGGGAGCCTAAAGCCTTCTCTGTTGCAGTATTGTCATTAATGGTGATGAGTATCTGTAAATAAGTTTGAGAACCACTATTTTTTCTCATGAGGTTAGGTGGGATTTTAGAGCATGGCGGAATGACATTGTATTAGTCTGATTTTTGCTGCTCGAACAGAAAACAGCACACTAGGCAATAAAGATTTCTCACATTTGGGCAATTAAGGAATCCAAGGTACCAGAATCTGGTGCCGTCCCTCTTGTTATGTCATAACAGAGAGAAGGGCATCACATGGTCAGGGGGCAGGAGAAGCCCAATGAAGCCTAACTCACCTTTATAACAATTCCCTCCCAGGATAACTAACCCACTTCCTTGTTGGCATCTTAATTCATTGCCAACTTCAAAAGGCTCCAGTTCTCAATACCATTATTCTGTGTTCTGGAAAACCTGGTCCCAATATAGAATAGCTGGTTCCAAGGTATTGTGAGATCAAAATTTTTAAAAAAGCAGATAGAACCAAGATTGCATGGAGCACAATTTAGGGGAACTTACTAACAGCAGTGTGCTCCTGAGTGGAAGCAAGATGGAGTAGATGTATGCTACTGGGGGCTGAATTATATTGCTGAGGACAAAAAAATGACTTCATCCAAGACAGATTTTACTTGGTTTATCTCAAGCAAATGTCAAATAAGCACATTCCTGGCACTAGCATCCTGTCATAAAACTCTACACACCATTCTAATGAGTTTGTCCATTTAAAAAATTCTAAGAAACTATGTAGGGAAACCCCAGCAGGGTTACTGAGAGTTAATTATGGCAGTTTCAACTCAAGATGACTGCAGTAAAGTCAAGTTGAATCCACAAATATTGGAAATTAAATTTCAAAAGAGTTTTAAAGGAGATGTTCAAACCATAGCAGGTATCTATATTCAGACTGGGTAAAGAAAAAAAGTGCACCACTCCCACAAACATTTTTTATTTGAAACTCTATGGATACTGTTTTATTGCTTCTCATCTTTATATATGTGTATTACTAGGGGTTGAGTTACTACTTCAAATTGTATCAACAGAGAACAAAAATACTGGAGAAAAAAACAAAAGGAAAATACTCTTCTGTTTCCCTCTGGTTCTATCTGCCTCCTCTGCCCTTCTTTCCCATCTCCACTCCCCCTTCATAGTTTCTATATTAAGGAGAGATAATAATGCCAGCTGGTCTTCTTCCTTCCATTGTCAACATTGAAAAAAGGGCAAACAACAGACAGTAGTGACACTCTAGCAGCTGCAGTTACTGGCACAGAGAAAAGAATGGGGTCAGAGATGCTCAGCAGAGAAGTGACAGAGAGAGAGAGCAAAGAAACTAGGCCAAGTAGCAGCAGACAAGCCAACCATGGCTGTGGTAAGAATGAATGCTGGCAGTAAAATGTGAGGATTTTCAGCAAAAGCCTCCTGAAAACACAGAGACTTCACACAGTTGGAATCTTTAATTACTGCTCACTCTTGAACATAAAACATGGTAAGGTAAGATTTTGAGATATGATATAAACACACTTTCCCTCATATATACACATATATGTGTTGGTTAACCAAATAAACCACATACTTCATGACTCTTCCTTAGGTCTGATATTCTCCTGTGTCTCTAGCTGTGGAAGTTTACAAACAATTTTCTAAAAACATATCTTTCCCATACTCACTCTACTGGCAGGAACAACAAGGGGAATTTAATACAACTAAAAATTTTTATATTTTAATACAACTAAAAATGTTATGTTCTTAACATTTTTTTTTAAACTTGAGGAAGAACTGACTTGGGTGAATATGAGATGGTATATGAAATTTGGCTTCTCTGAAGAATATGAGAACACTAACACTAATGTGAAAAAGTTAGTTATTTATCATATTTTCTAATGAAGGGATAAGCAATTACTAAATATATTTATTGAAACTTAAAATATTCTAATATTTAATCAAACAAAATATAAAAGTTCTAACTTGCTACCCTTTTAAAATTCTGTATCTAGAATATAGTGCTATCATTTTTACTCATTTAAATAAATTTTACTCATTATTTAATACATTTTAAAAAGTGTGAAGCCAATAATCATTGACCCAGAAAATATCAATGATAGTAATTAGAAGAAACATTTGTTGAGACCTCATTATGTGCTAGAACCTGCCAAGGATTTTAGAGCATTGAATCCACTAACATTTCATTTGGACAAATGTCTATAATTGAGTTAATCTCTATATTAGTGTAATCTAAAAAAGAAAAATAAAGAAAGTATGTGCTCAAAATATAAGAGGGTAACTATATAATCTGAAACAAGTTAATGTTCTAAAACAAGTTGATTAGTAGAACATCCATTTATCCTAAATATTACTCCAAATGTTTACACATTAAGCTCTGAAGCTGAAATTGCCTTTCTGGACAACATTCTACCAACCATATGTAGATATGGAAATGAAAGAATACTCATGGAGCCACAAAAGCATGAAAAGTTGACAGTAGCTTATCTTCTATTATCATAATAGGTTCCTTCTATTGTCAATTTAGCTCCAATTTAATGTTTGCAAATTAATAAACAAACAGTTTAGTTAATTTTAGTCATTGACTATTTTAATATAGTTATTTATTATGAAAAAATAATTTGTGAATGTGAAGAAATTTTTTTCCTTAGAAATTCAAGCAGGCTGATAAACTGATAATGGGAAATTCCATTATGCCAATTAATTTTCAAAAAATGAATAAAGAATCCAATCTAATCTCATATTGAGTGTTCACATTAATTATATTCCAGCAGCATGGTGTAATGAATTTCTATGATATGTATTTCAACTTGAAATTTAATAGTAGAGAAAAAAAGACAGTTTGTTTTATGAACTGTTGAGAATTCAAATTTAATGCAGTACTCAAATGCCTACTATATGTTAAAATTAGAATCTGATTAAATTAAATTAAAACAATCATTGCAGATTCCAAGTGAATATTTTTATAATCTTATTAGAATATGACCATAAAGTTAATCAAATACACCACGTACTTCATGACTCCTCCTTGGGTCTGATATTCTCCTGTGTCTCTAGCTGTGGAAGTATCACCACAACCACCAATGAACAGTTTATATTTCACCACCTCAAAAGATACTACACTATTCAACTTGAAAGTCTTTTCTGTATCTGCAATCCTGTCATTCTTGCTTTCTATGTCTATTATGAGAATTATTTTATTTAATTCTGTACTGTAGTTCTACTTGAACTAAAATAGAACCTTTTAGAATGTGGGAAATTGATTTATTCATGTTACTACCACATGCTAGTAACATGTTTGCATGTTTCTAACAAGTGACAGTATGAATGAGCAAACATTTTGCTCACTCTAGATATTTTTTTCTCCATTGTAATAAAAGCTCTTATTCACTTTTCGAAGTTTGGTAAATGTCCCTTTTCTAATGGTCATTTAAGAAACAAATAATTAAGTCTGGAGTATTACTATCATAATATTCATATACTTTGCAAGGTAACTAGCTTCACACAAATTTAAATTACCCAAATAAAAATATAGCCATTTTAAAGATTATATAGCTAATTGATTTGGTTTTAATGGAGGACTAGAAGAAATTAAAAGGTAAATTTAAAACAAGCTTTAAAATAAGAGCAAAATATTCATAATATGGTAAGTTCTTTCTATATAATTTCTGAATGGCTGGCAATTCAGTGTTTTTTTCTAATGTGTGTGTTTTCTGGCTCAAAATGAATATGCAAAACCAAGTCTAACAGATAATGACAAAATTATTTTCAAAAGATGGTAAAATTGACAATAATATTAGCAATGTATAATTATTATTTTTCCAAACTTCACTGTCTTGGTATTATGCAACTTTAAAATTTTTGTTATTCTAGTTGATGTGAAATAGGATTTCTCTGTGTGTCTCCTTGATAACTTACATCGATTAATATCTTTGAGTAATCTAGATTGGCCCTTCAGTTTTCCTTGTCTCTGATGTCTTTTTAAAACCACAGGTGAGTTTGCTTTTGGCTTGTTTGACTACTCTTATTTATTTATTTAGGATAATAAGTTTCTGTCATTAACTTGTGCTGACAATATCCTTAGGACAACTTTTTGTGATCAGAACATCCTGCCAGGAACAATAATATATAGGATCACTTGAGCCCAGGAGTTTGAGATCAGGCTGGGCAACATAGCAATACCCCATCTCAATAACCAACCACCCAACCGTAAAGAACTCCTTACTTTTAACTTCATCAAATTGTTTTTTCTGATGTTTAGTTTGCTCTATGAATGATACACTGAAATTAATTTCTGATGTTAATATTAATATAGTCATAAACTGTAAAATAATGGTTATACTATACATGTTATGTATACCTATACACAGAAACTCTTCACTAGAATATCATGTAATAATGAAATTAGAAAATATATTTTCAATTAGAAAATATGTTTTTTATTTGTAGTAACCTCAGTTTTCTGAGTCCCAATTCTTGTTAGAAACACATTTTGACACTCTAATAGGTTGTTTGAGATGAAAACATATTTTGTTCATTAAAAATTTAGTTTCCATTAAAATTTCATCATTGCATGAATGTTTTTTTCCAAAAGATTTTTATTCTTCACAGCAGAGACTAATATAAACATATGTGTTAGACAGACAGTAGATTGATTTGGGAGGGCAGATTTTTCTAGTTGGCATACTATTTTACTTCATGAGAGCAGGAAAATATCTTTTAAGACATTCTATGTTTAACACTTCATATGTAACATAAATATGAAAAAGTACACAGAGCTGGAGAATATAGATGCAGAAAAATAATCAAATTGTCTGACTCACTTTCTCTGGAATATTTATTTCCTAATCAGCCATTATCCAAATTCAGATAACTGAAAAAACAGAGGTCCATAGGACACAGAGATGTATAATCTGAGCTCTTTGCACAGTTGATATAAATGTGTGGCATAGATTAGACTTCACAAAACTTTGAGATAACTCCTCAGTTCAGTTCCTCACCCAAAAGCTTGGCATTTCAGAAGCATATTTGTTTTATTAATTTTTATAAATGTATGTTATTATCTGACAGAACTTCTTTATTCAGAGGACAGAATTTATTCATGAGGCAGACAACTTCAGCATATTAAGAAAATTTTGGAGTGATGTTCATTCATTTCTCCTCAACACCATCAACAAAACATTAGTATATATTTTTAAAGTCTCATTGAGATTTGTATATCCATTTATTAAAAGTTTAATATGTTTTTTAATACTGACTAGGAAAATAAGTGAATAGCATTAAATCTTAAAAATAGAAATATAATTGTTTCTAGACATGACTACTATGAACATTTTGATATATAATATATTTCAGAATGCTTTTTAATCAAATGGTGAGAATATATACTTTTTCTGTGCTATAATATTATATGTATTTTTAAATATAGATAAACATATCTACAATTTTAACAATTAATTTTAACAATTTCAATATATTCCTTTTTAAGCCATATATATTTATTTAATCAATTCTTCATTGATGAACATAAATATTTATATACATCTTTGTATTACTATAAACAAAGCTGGGCTTATTCTTAGTACCCTTAAAAATAAATTTTTGTTTTCTATGACAAAATATTTGAGAAAGTCAACTTAAAAGATGAAACATATTTTGGCTCATGGTTTCAGAGATTTTGGTTCATCACTTGGTCCCTTTACTTTGGTAGGAGAACATCTTGGGGGAAGGACCTATTGAAAGAAAGCTGTTCATCTAGTGGCAGCTAGGAGCAAAATAAAAATAAAAAATAAAAAAAAAAGAGCCAAAAAAGGGACAGGAACAAAAATCTATCATTCAAAGGCACAATCCCAAGGGCCTATTTCTTCCAATTAGGGACATTTCCTAGAACTTGCTCTACCTCCCAACAGTACCTATCAGCAACTAGGTGGGGACTAGGCTTTCAACACATGAACTTTTGAGGTGCAAACTATAACATCTATTTTTTCTTTATTTCCACATTCTCACAAAGATATTATAGTCAATATTGTCACTACATAGAAGTTTATTTAGTCTGCATGCCTAGAGTAACATAAATAAAATTTCATTATCAACTTGTCATCAATCAATTTAGGCAAATTGACATGGTCCACTAACAGGATATGATGGAAATTCACACAATAAATTAATATAGAAAGCTTTAAGTCTTATTTTGCTATGTAGGAAACAGGAATGTCTGTAAACCTGTCAATTTAGTGACTTTCAGATCATGTGTTGTCTTGCAACATAACAAAGCTCTACTACTGTGTGCAGAACTGGCAACATGTTAGAAACAGATATAATTAAGGATATTGGAAAGGTTATTGTTTTTAAAATATATAGTATTCAGATATGGAAATCATGAGGCAGATAACTTCAGCATATTCTGGTTCAACAGATTAAGATGAAATGATTTATGTAACAACTTAGTTCAAGGATGAGAAAATGTCATTGGTCAGATTAAGAAATATGAAAAGTAGAATTTATAATAAATAAAATCTCAGAAAGTATTAAATGCTTATCAAGTATAATTAACTGCACATGAATTATTATTGTAAGTGTATTTTTATTAGAATAAGTTTATAAATATGTAAATGCCTATGACAATTGTTAATCAAAGAGTTTGAGGAATTTTGCAAAAGAAATATGAATTTGAAATAAATATGAAATTCATCTTCTTGGCCTCTGGAGACATTATTATGAACCGTATATGTGATCTTATTAAATGTATACAATCTCTTTTTGAAGTATTTTTTTTGTTTCTTTAAAAATAAGAAGGAAATGAGGATTAGTGAAGTTAATAAATCTGCCATTACTACCAGAATCTGTTCTCTTTTCAAAGTTCTCAATGTCATTTAAACTTTTTGTTTGTGTAAAAACTATGCTTTAATCTATTTTAAAACTCTTCTGTTTCTATAATAACCAAGTACGCCACAAATATTTGTATATTGCTTGAAATTGTGGGTACAAGTACATGAATTCTATCATATTTCTAAATCTCTGTTGTATGAATTATAAATGTGTATATATTATGTAACTGTATTGCAGTTACATAATATATACACATTTATAAAATTTATTCAAGTATCTTGTTATATAATTTAATCCATTTAAAATATAGTTTTCATGTGACGTGTGATAGATTTCCTATGGAATGACCAAAACCAAGGATTGTCAAGACACTTTAAGGAGAGAGTAACAGGGAAAAAGAGAAGTGGTGGAGGAAAGTATTACTTTATGTACTATTAAAATTTTTTTCCATCATGATACCTTATAAAGTCAGTGATTGGAAAATTAGTAATGGAATGAGGGAAGGATCTCGGAATAGACCTACAAATATATTGCAAATACTGTGACGGAGTTGGTACTGAGGATAAATAGGGAAAGAATAAACAATTCAGTGAATGGTACTGGAATAACTGGATGTTCACTTTAAAATTAATGAAATTTTATCTCTAAGAAAAAGTATAAAATTAAATATTATTTTAAAGAATCTTACAATTAGATTTTAGTTCACATTGACCAATTATGAACAAATTATATCATTTTTGTTAACAATATACTGAATTACAATTAATTTATTAAAATCAATTCCAAGGTAAAGATTGTTGAAATAGCACAATATTGCCAAGGGTAACTCTGCTTGTAACAATGATAAAAAGAAAGACAGATGTATAGTTATGATACATTGATCATAATATATGACTATAATGTATTATCATATTTATACATTATATTATAATACTTTCAAGAAGGTAAATTAACCATATTCCTTACTAATATCCTGGCAAAATAGGATACAATCTGTGCTCAGTGCTTAATGCAGTCAGTAGCTTAAAAGCTTTCTATGGCAATCTAGGCTTTTATCACTTTTCATTTACCTTAACCTTGGAGATGAATCATTTCATTCTGAAAATTGACTCCTCTTGGGAATGGAAATGTATCAGTTATTTATGCTATACACAAGATGCTTTCAAATAAATAACATTATACTTCTGCCTAAACCTGACTCACATATTTCATATCATCTTTTTCTATTCCCTATTCTAAGTACCACAGAATCCCTTATGACTCATTTCTACTCTTCTTTGCATTTAATTCCTCCCTGTGCATCACTCCATTAAGTCTTAATTATCCAACTCTGTCCCTAAAATAACTGTAGATTAAATTATTTTGAAGCACATTTTTCTGATTCAATTTGTCACATGAGAAAACTGCCACTGAGCTCTGTTGACAAAATTGGGCAGTGTAACTCAAAAGTTTTCCAATTCAAAGATCACAGTAGAAGCAAAACACAGACTCTTCAGCCATATGATGCTCTGAATGAGTCATTCTCTCAACAGTATCATATTGCTTGGAAACATAGTGTAAAAGAATTCTACCTACAACTGATCTATAATGTAGAAAACAGCTGAATGATTATATTGAAGCCATCACTAAAGAAAGTATGTCATTTACTGTGAAACTTGTAAATCCTTCTTGTTATACTCTAAACATGAATATAACATGTCTCTGCATCTTTCAAAAAGAAAACAGAGGAAATGTGTGCTATAGTATTTTAAAAACATAATAAGAATATAAATTGGATAAGTATAAAGGGGAAAAGAAATATAGATTTTGCTTTCACTCTGGCAAAAATGAACTTAGGCAAGATATCTTGATGTTTATTTAAAATATATTAGTATTTCCATTAAGTAAAGAATGTATATTCCAATCAGTTGAATCAATCATTTTTAAAGTATAAAGAGAAATAATATTTTGTATTTGTATACATATCATGAATGTCCATACACACATATCTGTCTAGATCAGTGTCTACAACTATTTATCTATTTCTATACCCATAAGCATCATTCAATTTGAAAACCTCTGATTTCCAGCAATTACTGGGTTTTCCAGGCTTTTGTATATAAAAAGAAAACTGCCAATATTTCTAGCAAGGAATAGGAAGCTATTTTCAGAAAATAAGCCTGAGTCAGAGAAGAGCTACTGTGTGTATAGTAACTCTAATAAGGGCTTTATATGTAATAGCTGAACAGAAATCCCTTAATGTGTTAGTATTTATTCCACATTACAGATGGGGAAATCAAAGCTCCGAGAGGTTATACAATAGTCTCAAGAACTCAGAGCTTTATATGATTCGATTCACATCTTACTGCAAAAATCATACTTTTCTATTATACCAGTCTGCTTTTTGTTGTCAAATATTGTATCCTATCACCACTAAAAGGAAAACACTCTTGAAAAAGTTATTTTTGTTGTATTTTTTTTTCTTTTTTTATTAGTTGTTCAAAACATTACAAAGTTCTTGACATATCATATTTCATACATTTGATTCAAGTGGATTATGAACTCCCATTTTTATCCTATATACATAATGCAGATTCACATGGGTTACACATCCACTTTTTTACCTACTGCCATACTAGTGTATGTTGTATTCTGCTGCCTTTCCTAACCTCTACTTTTTTGTTGTATTTGGATAAGCCATTAAGTTTTTTAAAAAAAATATGTGCAAATAACATCATAGAGTTATTACTGATGGGTCTGTGATTGATTCTTATGAATTCCTTGAAAATATCTATCAAAATACAAATGTGCCATATATAATTAATATGTTTTGTGGCCACAAAATTACTAGAGAAGAATGTAGAGAAATTCTTAATTGGCAGTTACAAAAGACAATAGTTTTCCCTAATGTGATCTCCAATTAATTTCAGTTTTGTTTTGTTATATGGAATTTGAACAATTTACTTCACACTAAGAAACAATCCAATGAAAACAGTCTTCTACCACAAAAATATTATAACATTTTTAGGGTTTTTTTTTTGTGGTGGTGGTGGGGTACCGGGGATTGAACTCAGGGGCACTCAACCACTAAACCATATCCTCAGCCCAATTTTTTATTTTATTTAGAGACAGGTTCTCACTGAGTTGTTTAGCACCAAGCTTTTGCTGAAGGCTGTCTTTGAAGTTGCGATCCTTCTGCCTCAACCTCCCCAGCCACTAGGATTACAGGCATGAACCATGGATCTCCGCTAAGGCTTCTTATTTTGGTGCTGGGAATTGAACCTAAGACCAGGTATATGCTTTGCCACTGAGCCAACCCCACAATTTCAGTTTTTAATCTTCCATAGCTACTCATTTTGTACTCAGTTTTCTTATTTAGTATTGTCTTGATTTTAATTATTTGCATTCTTTCTAAAAATTGGCAGTTTTACATCATTAACATATATGATATATTCTTAATTACTAGTGTAGTAAATAGAGTGAAAGTTTAGCAAAACTTAAGAGCATTTTTTAAATCAGAAAAAAATTAGTTATTCAAAATAAACCATATTTGTACCTCTGTAATAGATTATAGTAGAACTGAATTGAGAATTCTTGGGGCTTTTGTACTGCTGAAACCCATTAGTTTCTACTTCTTTTCCTTGGGTAGCACACATAATTGAAAAGCACAAGTAATACCTATAAATATGTTATTTCCAGACTTAGAAAAACATCTCTGAATCTTTCAATTGTAATGTTTCTACCTTATAAGTGATTTTGAGAGTTCCACGACAATACATGTATCATGTTTGTGTCTATAATGTTCCTGAAGAGCTCATGTGTTGAAGATTCGGTCCCCAATGCAGCAATAGAATTAAAGAGTGGGGTCCTTCGGAAGTAATTAGATCACGAGGGCTTTGACATCATCCATGGATTAATCTACTGAAGGATGGGTAATTTGATGGCATTGTTGGGAGAGGGTGGTAACTGTAGAGAGGGTGCAAAGTTGGAGGAAGTAGGACAGTAGGGGTTGTCCTTGATCTCCCTGATCTCCTACTTTGTGTTTCTCTTTCCTGCCCTCACTTTCTGGCCCCCATGGAGTAAGTAGTTTTTCTTTTGCTCTTCCACGCCTTTTCCCCATGGTATTCTGCCTTACCTCAGTCCTAAAGCAATGGAGACAGTCGAACATGGACTGAAACCTCTGAAATTATGAGCCACAAAAAATCTTTCCTTCTTAAAATTTTGTATGTCAAGTACTTTGATCATAATGACAAAAAGCTGATGAACATAACAAGCCAGGACAAGGTCTATACTGGTACCTCTCAGATATATTATTTCTGATTTTAACAGGATACTGCTAACATATAGTCTCCAAAAATTATTTAAAAGTATTATTTTGATCTTTAAAATTTAGAAGAATAAGTCAAACCAATTAAGATGAAAGCACAATTATAGAAGCTATTTACAATGACTCATATTCATATGTACATTTATGACTAAAATTTCATTAATGCTTATTCTAAAACTTTTCTAGAATTACATGCTGAAAGGTTATATGTGTCACTGATTAAAGAAATTACGACTAGATGTTTTACTACTGCAACAAGGAAAATATATTGAAAAATATATGATAAGATTAAAAGAAAATCAGAATAAAGAGTTGAAATAAAAATATTTCATAAATATATTATATATGGCAATGAAAATGAGAGTTTTCAATTACTAGTTACCTAAAATTATTTTTTTAACAGAAAACGAATTGCAAATTGGTATTCAATAGAAATGCAGAAAAAGAATAAAGTAATTATTATGAACCATATTTAGGCCATGAAGTCATTTTTTGCATGTTTTTTTTTCCTTTTCTATCTTACAAATTTTCTTTTTAAATATTTGCTTATAATGATGTTTATCATAATCAGACAAAATTTAGATAAATGTATATTGGCAGCTGGGACCTGAGTATTTTTCTCTTTCATGATTAAATCTATTCTATAGGCACTTATTGATTTAAGAAGGAATAAGAAGACTCCTGGGACACTTGTTTAGCTAGGTTCAAAATCTTGTTTCTGAGAAATGGGCCTAACAATTTAGAGGTTCTCACAATATCAGTCCTTTAGAAAAATTATATTAGTAAGAAGCATAAAAAGTCAAACCAAGAGCATAGAGAAAAGAAAACCGTTCTTTCAAGAACACCCAGTTTTTATACCAAAACACCACACTAGGGCATGTGTACACCAGAGGAAGAAAAGGCTGTGTTTTCTGACAGTTTACTTGATTTAACACTATAACAGGCAATTCAGCCAGAATAAAAAGTAATCTGTCTTCGGTATCCCTGGCCCATCCATATCCATTAAGTTCTGGTGTTTTATGGAACAGCAGGGTGAATATAATTAACAATAATGCATTACATACCTCAGACTAGTTAGGAGAGAGAAATTTGAATGTTCTCATCATAAAAAATTAAAATGCTTAGTGATGGATATGCTAATTATCCTAAGTCCTTCATTGTCCAATGTATATGAGGAACAAAACATCAGATTGTAATTCATAAATATGCATATATATTATGTGTAAATCACAATAAAAAGAAAAAAAATGAAGTAAATTTAAAAGAACAGCCACAAAGTAGGGTCAGTGCCAGGGACAGTAATTATCTCGAGGAGGCAGTAACCACAGTATCTGCTGCACAGAAGAGCTACTCTACAGCCAAGGGGCCTGTGACTGTAATGTAACTGATGAATAAAGAAATATGTGAATTTATTCAACCTATAAGATACAACTTTTAAGTATTTGAGGACCTCAGATTCCCCAAATATTGTTCAAGAGAGGAATTTTGCAAGGAATTTAAATTCTTACATGAGAAAATGGGAAGACCCCCAAATGTCTTATATATACTTGCAAAAGAAAGAAAGAAAGAAAGAAAGAAAGAAAGAAAGAAAGAAAGAAAGAAAGAAAGAAAGAAAGAAAGAAAGAAAGAAAATAATTCTAGCACTGTGGTGAAAATTTCACAAGCTTTCTAAAAAATCTTTAATTTGCTTTTAGTATTTCAAGATCCCATCCCTCCTAAATATGAAAATTGCTTTAATGCACTTTACATTTCATAGTTTTCTGGTGCCTTGGTTTTCTGGGGGGAAAGGGATAAAAGAATATATTTCTCAAAAGCTATAAAGTTAAGGATAGTGTGTATATTTGTGTGTGTGTGTGTGTGTGTGTGTGTGTGCGTGTGCGCACAATACATACAGGTCTTTCTAGCAGAATCTTCCACAAAAAGAGAAGAGATGTCTTCATCCACTCCTGCTTCATTCTTCGCTATACAAGTATATGCTCCAGTATCTTCATAGCGCACATTGCTTATGTGAACCTCACTGCCATTTGCTGAGAACAGAAGGCAAATGCAACTTGTAAACTACAATTTCAGTTTTGGTACAGTGCTTTCTGATTACACAGTCAAACAGTTCACTTAGCTTGTCCCAATTAAACTGTTTTCCTGCCTACTTCCATACTTTGGAAGCATGCCAAATTCTTCCAAAAGCATTTGAGAGTTTTGTAAACTGTGCTGTCATTCTATTACTAAGAGCCTAATAACTCTGTATCAAATGCACATGATTTATATTTTACATTTATATTTATATTTTATACCATTTCTTTGCCTGTATTGCATATCAAGTGATTCATACTAGTAACTATAATTTATTAATCTACTTAGAAATCACTTTTTTTCTAAGCTTTTATAGAAACTTAACAAGCTGTGCTATTCATTTTCAAGAAAACACATATGAAAATACACTCAAAGGATACTGAGAATGTTTGTGTGTACCATTGTCATTATACAAACTTATTACTGAGTTCTTATTACATATTTGGAATTTTTAGGGCTGGAGGACACAAAGATAATAACCCATAATTGCCTTTAAGAATTTCAGTCTCTTTCCAGAAATTTAGCTAAAATTCAGTATTAGATGGAAGTTGACAGGATCAATGTGAGACCAAAGAGTTAAGGAAATGCCTAACACAAATTTCAAATATTGGGGAGATAATATTTTAAGTTAAACTTTGAATAATAAGCTATATTCCCCAATGTGGAACCAAGGGGATAATTAATAATTTACAATATACTGGCAGTAGGCAAATAAAGTCTTGAGCTTCAACGAATGAATCATCAACTCTGAGGATGAGGACTGGACACTTGTTCCATCTGCCTCTAAAACTCTTTGTTTATTGTCCTCATTTGTTGAGGTTCCTTCCTTTCTGTGCCCTCTGCTCCTCTCCCTACTTCTCTCTTCCCTCCCTCCTTTCCTTTATCTTTTCATATACATGTCTGTGTGCATAGCTCTGTGTGTTTTGTGTCTGTGTGTTCCATGTTATCCAATCATAAGAATATGATGGGTGGTAGAATGGAACATGGTTTCTTATGGTGCTTTGTTTGTTTGGGGTACTGGGTATCGGACCCAGGGCATGATAACCAAAGAGCTACATCCCTGGTCCTTTTTTATTTTTTTATTTTGAGACAGGATATCATTAAATTGCTGGGAGTCTCCCTATGTTTCTGAGGCTGACATCAAACTTGCAACCCTCCTGCCTCATCCTCTAGCCACTACATCTCTCTGGAACAGGACTGTTTTTGACAGAAAGAGGACAATACCATTAGTGCATCTAAGTTTTGGAAAAGAAGAATAGAAAACCAATGGCAAAAACTTGAATGCCATCCCTAGGAATTAGTGGTTCTGAAAGTATGTGAATAAAATATGGAGAGGGACTGAATGTTTGGGGAATAGTAATCATTTGAATAAATTTAAACTTTTTCTTTACTTAGAAATGCTTACTGCATATACTCTTTTCCCCAATCCTTTTTGAGAAACACCACTTCAAAACAAAGATTGGCAGGTTTTTGTTTTGTTCTGCTGAAAAAAGCCAGATAGTAAATTTTTTAGGCTTTGTGGCCGTACAGTTTCTGTGGCAATGAGTCACCTCTGACAAAACAGTATTAAAGCACCCATACAAAATATTTTTTTAAGAATAAATGCAGCTATTTTCTAAAAAGAAATAAAATAAACTCAACCTTTTATCTACAAAAATTGACAGCTATCTTACTTTATGTGGACCTTGGATCATAAACCCTGCTTCTAAATGTTAGAGAATTAATAGTACATTGAAACCCCAGTCAACCTCTTTTTTTACATGATATATAGCTCCCTCCAAAAATCATACCTTTATTTTGAAGACTTACATCTAAAATCTCTAGATTTACATCACAAGCTCAACTGAATTTGTTCATTCTTTAAATTATCTTTCCCAATATTCTTATATATCTTCCAAACACGTATTCCTGGAGGTTTTTCACTCTCTTACCACAACTATCAACTTCTTTGTCTATTTATCATCCTAACATGTCTGATTACTAACTTCTAGAACTAGAATATGCAAACCTATCCTGGCACTACCCTGAAGTCCCTATACTTGGTTCTGGGAGTAAATTACAATTCTAATCTTTAAGTAAATTTATAAATTTTCAAATTCAGTTTTCAGTTTGCTGGATATTCAGTACTACTTGAAATCCATTTTACTTAACATTTATAGCTAGATATTAACTTAGATATTTATCTTTTCATATCCTACTATGCTATTACTTTAGATGGTTACTCTCTTATATTTTCTTATTGTAATACAATTATTTTGTTTGTTTGTTTGTTTTCATGGAAAATTTTCCAGGCTTTCTCATTAATTCCAGGGCTCTTTCTGTAAACTTTGTCTCACTCATTTCTCTCTACTGATACTTGCCTCAGATATTATCCATTAGTCCTAACTTTTCCCACAAGCAGCTACTTGTTTTCTTACTTTCAAAATCTGGAAGGATATTTTTTATTGTTTCAGCCTTTACATTGAAGACTGATTGCTACTGAGACATAAAGACAAGCTTAACAGATAAACACATGTTAATGACCTTATGTAACCTTCCTATGTGTCCTGACATTGTTGAGCTCTTTCCCACTTTTAACTTTCTCTTCTTTTCTTCTTTAGTGTCTATCACTTGGTCTCCTGAATCTGCTGATTTTTTTTACTCTCTTTGTTCTATTTATTTTAATCTGTTCAGGATTAATATTTGTGTTGTTTCGAAATTTTACTTCCTCTTATTCACATATTATCCCATATATTACCACAATTATTCAATTACTGCCTGGACTTGAACTTCACACACAAAGACTAAAGAAACACATGATGAACAATTGGAAAATTATATAATCACTGAATCTAACAAAGTGGGACACTATAGTATCCATAGTATGTGCACAGATTTTTCTCTTGGGTTGTCCTTCCTACTTTTTAATTTTTTTCTTATTATCCTTTCAAAATTGTATCCATTTTCTTATGTATCTAAAATTAATAAACTATTTTGTAAGAACCTCCAACTATGTCTTCCCACTACCTCTGGAAACAAAATATATGTTTGTATAGTACAGTTTACTGTTATTAAGTGGGTCAGAGATGACAAAATCAGAAACTACTCAGACTTTATTATTTTATATTAATCAAATTAACCTGATCTCTATGTTATAAACATCTAAGTTTATCAGTATATCGATTTCTAGGATTCATGTTTAGAAAATTGAATAATACTTTAACAGACTCATTAATATTGACTTGTAAAAATAAGAGTTTGAGAAAGCTTTATTTTAAAAGGTTTACTAATTAAAATTATTCACTAACAAAGTAGAATAATAATAGAAACATCTGCTTATATAAATAATAAAATATACAATTTGTACTAATGTCAATTGAAGAACTTTAAAGGCATGGAATAAGGAATATAATGCCTATGAAATCTGTATTTAAATGAAGTGACTATTGTGCTACATCTAACAATGAAAATTGGATTTGAACTTTCCTTTATGCTAGTATAATTAACAAATAATATGAAATTACTTTGACACATTTGACCTTTAAAAACAATTTATTTTCCATTTCCCATCTATGAAATGTGGATTTGTGATCCTTTATAATCTATATAATAATGTCTAATCATATATATATTTCAAAATAATAAAGTTAGCATAATATTTTGTTTAGAATGGAATAAATTAATGATTAATAAAATGTAAATGTGAAATACAATTAGTAACATGAATTATTTTATTTGTTTACAAAATATGCTAGATAAAAAATATGCTAGAAAATCTTCACTAAAGATATCAAGATTTTTAAAACCATCTATCAATATCTATTTTAATCTATTACTCAAGCATAGAAAAAGTAACTTCCAAATATTTCTATAAAGAGTTCCATTTATTTTGTTCAGCATATATGCTATAATTCAAAAGTATTTAAAAGATATGTTATTTAATATATTACTTATCAACAAAAGGATGGCATAATTAATCATTATGACAAGACTATTATTTAAACCATTAAAAATATTAAAGGGCTCTTTCAAATATGTCTAATTATAACCATTATTTCAGATCCATTACATTCTATTGCCAAGAAGACTCATATTTTCTTTTCTTCTCAAATAATATAAAATGTGTTAACATTTTAGTATAAAACTTCTGCATAATTTAAAAGAGTGAGGGAAAGCAAGGAAAAAGTACCTTGAAGAGTGAGTTGTTTGGACAGCTTTGGTGTAATATCTATTCCATTCTTCAGCCATCCAAGCTGAGGATTTGGGATGCCCTCTGCATGGCACCTAAGACTTGCAGTTACACCAGGTTCCCTAGCCTGACTTTCTGGATACACTCGAATGACTGGAGGAACTAAAAAAAGTGAAAAAAGTGAATTAGACAGATATACATCAGTTGATACTCCAAAACAAATAAATAAAACTTGCAATATGGGAAATTATAAACTGTATATTTTAATGATTTGCACATTTATATAAGATCTTAATTTATAAATACCATTATCCACTAATTATCCACTAAAATAAATAAAGATAAACGTTTGTTTGGAAAATTGTAATATGAATCTAGTAACTTGTTTCAGAAATGAAAAAAGTCCACAAAGAACAAACTACACATATCAAAAGTTCACAGGAAAAAAAAATCAAAGAGCTTTCCATTTGCCAAATATGGAACAAATTTAACATTAAAATAATAAATTGTTATAAAGGAGTATAAGGAATTCAATCTCAATGAATTGAAGTACCTAAATAAATAAATACATAATGAGAGAGAAATGAAAGCATTTTCTCACTAAATCATATTTAGATTGAGATAATAGCTCCATTTGCATTTGAATGCAAAGCATAAACATTTAGAATTTTTTTTTCTTTCAGTTTTTAGAGGGAATGCTTTCAATTTTTCTCCATTTAGAATGATGTTGGCCTTGGGTTTAAGGTCTACCACTTTTACAATGTTAAGGTATGTTCTACTATGCCTGTTTTTCTAGTGTTTTGAACATAAATGGGTGGTGCATTTTGTCAAGCACTGTATTTTGTCATGGAATTCTTATCAATATAATTCTTAATTATATTGATGTGGTGAATTACATTTATTAATTTCCGTATGTTGAACCAAACTTGCACCCTTGGGTGAGCACCACTTGATCATGGTGCACTATCCTCTTAACACATTTTTGTACGTGATTTCCCTGTATATTACTGAGAATTTTTGTATCTACATTCATTGGGGATATTGGTCTGAAGTTTTCTTTCCTTGATATATCTTTGTCTGATTTCAGAGGTTGATCTTAGCTTCATGGAATGAGTTTGGAAGGGTTCCCTCTCTTTCTTTTTCATGGCATACTTTGAAGAGAATCTGACTGGTCCTGGGCTTTTCTTTGCTGGTAGGGCTTTTATGGAATCTTCAATTTCTTTTCTGAAAACTTATCTATGTCCTCCTGATTCAATTTAGGTAGGTCAGATATCTCTAGAAATTTGTTGATGTCCTCCAAACTTTCTATTTTAGGAGCATGAATTTTCAAAATAGCTTCTGATTATCATCTGTATTTCAGTAGGGTCCATGGTAATATTTCCTTTTCATTACATGTGATTAGCTTACAAAAGGGTGTATCAACTTTATTTATTTTTTCAAAGAACCAACTTTTTCTTTTGCTGCTTTTTTGCATTCGTTTGCTTTTGTTTCAATTTCATTGATATTGGCTCTGATTTTAATTATTTCCTACCTTCTACTGCTTTTGTTGTTGATTTGTTATTCTTTTTCTAGGGCTTTAAGCTATAATGTTAGGTTGTTTATTTTGTGGCTTTCTATTTTTCTAATGAATGAGCTCAATGCAATGAACTTTTCTCTAAGGACTGCGTTCAAAGTGTCCCAGAGATTTTGATATGTTGTGTTGCTATTCTCATTTACCTCTATTTTTTTTAATATTTTACCTCTGATTTTTTCTGATACTCATTGGTCATTCAATGGCATATTATTTAGTCTCCAGGAATTAAAGTAGTTTCTATTTTTATTTTATTTTTTTCTAATTTCATTCCTTTTAGATCTGATAGAATGCAAGGTATTCTCTCTATTTTTTGTATTAGATAAGAGTTGCTTTATGGCATAAAATATGGTCTATTTTAGGGAAGAATTCATGTGGTGCTGAGAAGAAAGTGTACTCAGTCATTGATGGATGAAATATTCTAAATATGTCCAACATAGTACTTGAACTTCTAGCAAGAACAATTAGGAAAAGAAAGAAATTAAAAGGATATGATAGTATGGCATTATGTAAAAATGTGAATGTGTAACCGATGTGATTCTGCAATCTGTATTTGGGGTAAAAATGGGAGTTCATAACTCACTTGAAGCTAATGTTTGAAATATGATATGTCAAGAGCTTTGTAAGGTTTTGAACAACCAATAAAAAAAGAAGAATTAAAGAAGAAAAGAAAAACAAAAAATGTATTTAACTAAATGAAAATGAAAATAAAACTGTTTCAAAATAAAGGAAAAAAAGGATATGAATAGGAAAGGAAGAGTTTAAATTACCCCTATGCAGACAACATGATTTTATATTTAGAAGACAAAAAAACATATAAACAAACAAAAACTCAACCAGAAAACATCTAAAAGTAGCAGGATATAAAATTAACACCCATAAATCAAATGTGTTTCTATACATCAATGATGAATCCACTGAAAGAGCAATTAAGGAAACTTTTCCATTCACAATAGTCTAAAAAAATAAAAAATAAAGTCTAAAAAAATAATAAAATCTAACAAAAGAGATGAAAGCCCTCTATAATGAAAACTATGAACTCTAAAGAAAGAAATTCAAAAAGACCTTAGAAGATGGAAAGATCTCCCATGGCTCTTGAATGGGCAGAATTAAAATTGTCAAGATGACCATACTATCAAAAGTGCTATACTAATTCAATGACATTCTTCATAGAAATAGAAAAGGCAGTCATGAAATTCATTTTGAAAAATAAGAGGCCCCAAATAGCCAAATCAATCTTTAGTGAGAAAAGTTAAATAGAAGGCCTCACAAAACCATATCTTAAACTAAACTACAGAGCTAGAGAAACAAAAACAGCATAGTATTGCCACCAAATCAAAAATGAAGACCAATGGAACAGAATAGAGGACACAGAGGCAAACACACATAAATATAGTTATCTCACATTAGACACAGGGCCATAAACATTCATTGGAGAAAAGATAGCATCTTCAAGAAGTGGTTTGGGGAAAATGGTAAATCTATATGTAGTAAAATGAAATTTAATCTCTATCTTTCACCTTGCACAAAACTCAACTCAAAGTACCTAGGTATTAGAACAGAGACATTGTGCCTACTAGAAGAAAATGTAGGCAAAATTTTCCATCATGCTGACTTAGGTACTGACTTCCTCAACAAAAATCTCAAAGCACAAGAAGTAAAATCAAGAATCAGTAGATAGAATGGTACCAAATTAAAAAGGTTCTTTATAGCAAAGAAATCTATAAAAAATATGAAGAGAAAACCTACAGAATGGGAGAAAATCTTTGTCACTTGCACCACAGATAGAGCATAAATCTCCAGGATATATAAAAAACTCAAAAAACTTAACACCAAAACAAACAAACAAACAAAAAACCAAAATAACCCTATCAATCAATGAGCAAAGGAACTGAGCAGAAGAAATACAAATGCTCAACAAATGTATAAAACAATGTTCAATATCTCCAGCAATTAGAGAAATGCAAATTAAAACTACACTGAAATTCCATCTCACTTCAGTCGGAATGGCAATTATCATGAATACAAGTAACAATAAATTTTGCAAGGGTGTGGGGGAAAAGGTACACTCATACATTGCTGGCAGGACCTCAAATTGGTTCAAGGACTCTGGAAAGAAGTATGGACACTCCTCAGAAAACTTGGAATGGAACCATCATTTGACCCAGTTATCTCACTCTTTAGTATATACCCAAAGGACTTAAAATGAGCATATTACAGTAATGCAGCCACATCAATGTTCATATCAGCTCAATTCACAATAGCTAAGCTATGAAATCAAAACAGGTGCCATTTAACAAATGAATGGATAAAGAAAATGATATTTACACAGCAGATATAACTTAGCCATAAAAAGAATGACTTTATGAATTCCATTGGTAAATGGATGGAGCTGGAGACTATCATGTTAAGTAAAATAAGCAATCACCCAAAACTAAAGGTAAAATGGTTTCTCTGACATGCAGATGCTAACACACAACAAGAATGAGAGAGAATAGAAATTCTGTGGATTAGACAAATGTGAATGAAGGAAGGAAGGGAAGGATACAAATAGCAAAGATAGTAGAATGAATCGGACATAACTTTCCTATGTTCATATAAGAATTCAACACCAGTGAAACTCCATATCATGTACAACCACAAGAATGGGATCCTAATTAGAATAAGTTATACTCCATGTAATGTATAATATGTCAAAATACATTCTACTGTCATGTATATGTAAAAAGAACAAAAAAGGAAAGAAAAGGAATAATATTCTGCCAAAAAAGTAATAAGAGTTTTATAATAAACACTACAAAACAATACTGGAAGGATTTAAAGAAAAATTAAATATATTTACACACATCTTGTGTTGGTGAATAGAAATAATCAGTTACTATGATACTAGTATTCCCAAATTAATCCACAGATACAATGTAGCCTCACTAAAATTTTTTGTTTATTTTTTTAGGTACTAGAGATTAAAGTTAGGGCACTCAACCACTGAGCCACATCCCCAGCCCTAATTTGTATTTTATTTAGAGACAGGGTCTCACTGAGTTGCTTAATGCCTTGCTTTTGCTGAGGCTGATTTTGAACTCACAATCCTCCTGCCACAGCCTCCTGAGCTGCTGGGATTACAGACATACACGACCACAGCCAGCATAAAATTTTAACTGATTTTGCTTTTAAGAAAAGAAAGAAGTAGCTATACTGTGGAAACAATCTAGATGCCCTTCAATAGATTAATGGATTAAAAAAAAGGTGGCATATATACACAATAGAATATTACTCAGCAATAAAAGAGAATAAAATTATGGCATTTGCAGGTAAATGGATGGTGTTAGAGAAAAATAATGCTAAGTGAAGTTAGCCAATCCCAAAAAACCAAATGCTGAATGTTTTCTCTGATATAAGGAGGCTGATTTATGGTAGGGTAGAGAGGGGGAACAGGGGAGGAACTCTAGATAAGGCCAGGTGGGAGGGGAATGAAGGTGGTATGGGGTTAGAAATGATGGTGGAATGTGATGGACATTATTATCCAAAGTACATGTATAAAGACATGAATTGGTGTGAATATACTTTGTATACAGAGATATGAAAAATTGGGCTCTATATGTGAAATAAGAATTGTAATGCATTCTGCTGTCATAAATGATTAAAAATATATTAAAAATAAAGAAAAGGAAGAGCTAATTCTCAAATTCAAATGGAATACAAACAAATAAAAAGATACTCAATTGATTTAAAAAAAAAACTTCCTAAGGAAAAGAAAAAAGACTGGAGGACTTGATTTCAAAACTTAACAAAAAGCTACAATAATTTAAAAAGTGTGACACTGCCATGAGGATAAATATACAGAACAATTGTATGGAGTTGAGAGTACATAAATAAGCACATACATTTATGGCAAATTATTACAATGACAAGGAACAGATATTTCAAGAAAATATGGATAATGTCTAGTAGGAAAATGAATTTAAACACCTACTTAAAATATAAAATTTAGCTCAAAATCAAAGTTCTGAATGTAGGAGATAAAACTTAAAAACTCTTCCAAAAACATAGGAATAAATTTTGTTGACATTAGATTTGACAGCAATTTGTTAAATATGACCCCTATAAGCACAATCAAGAACAAAAAAAAATTGAACTTTATCCAAATTAATTTTTCGTGTGTGTGCGCATCAAAGGACACTATTGAAAAGAGTAAATATAACTCACAGAATAGAAAAATTAATTTGAAAATTATATTTTATAATAGACTAGTTTCCTGTACATAAAAGGAACTGTGAAAATTCAGAAAAACAAGAACAACAAAACAAAAACAAGTAGACAACTCTATTAAAATATCGATCAAAACAAATATTTTGATAGATGTTTCTTCAAAGAAGAAATGAAAATGACTGATGGGCACCTGAAAAATATTTAAAAAGTAATGTAAATTAATTTTATTTAGAGATAGGGTCTTACTGAGTTGCTTATTGCAAATGGTTATTAAAATGAAGAAATGAAAGCAGACAATTATATACATCAAGAAGGAGATCTGAAGAAATGGGAACTCTTAAGCACATTGCTGAGGGGAGTGTTAAATAACGTAAGCACTCAGCTACTGTGAAAAGACATTTGATGGGTCCTCAAAACGTTAAACACAGAATTGTCATATTAATAAGCAATTCCAGATCTACCTCTATACGACATGAGAATTGAAAAAGGTTTTCCAAACAATGTTCACGTGAATACTTACAAAGCTAAAACGTACAAACAACACAAATGATCATCAAATGATAATGGAAAAATAAAACATGGCTTTGTCAGACAACATGCTATTTTTGGAAATAAAAAAAATAAATATTTACACATGGCACAATGTGAATATTTAAGACATAATGCTGTCTGAAAGAAGTCAGACAAAAGACCATATATTGAAGGAGTCCATTTATATGAAATGTCTCGAATGAGTAAACCCATCAAGATAGAAAGATTTGTGGATTGAGAGGGAATAGAAATGGGGGGAAATGGCTTAATGGGTATAAATTTTATTTTAGGTGAAAACATTGTGGGGATTAGATGGTAGTAATGGCTAGTCAACACTGTAAATGTATTATAAGCCACTGAATTGTACACTTGAAAAAGGTTAAATAGTTTGTGAACATTACCTTAATAAAAAGAGGAAAGAAGGACTGAAGAAAGATTCTAGATTTAAAAAACCTAGAGAGTCAAGATAATTAATTATAGCGAGGAAGCCCATATTGGATCCTGAAACAGGAAAAATGAGGTATAGAACATAATGCTTGGAAAAATGACAAAACCTGGATATGGGCTGTGTACTTAATAATGAGATTCTATTAATGTTATACTTCCTGGTAAATGAAATATATTTTGATTGGGTGAATCAATTTTCTTTAAAAAAAACACTCTATTAACTAATTGTTAAAAGAAAAAGTCTTAAGCTATATACCATTATGCATGTAAAATCATTGACATTAACAATGAGATGAGTTAAACATAATGTTAATCATTAAGTAAAGGCAGAATCAATAGCTACAAGAAGTAGAATCTAGATCACTTGAGAACTTCCTGTTTCCAGTAATGGAAAAGTAGACTCTGACTCCAATCATATATCTTCCTGAGTAGAACTTAATATCCTTGGAAAGTTTTCAGAAAGCATTTTTTGAAATATAAGTAACTTAGAAAATACTGAAGAATTGAAGAAATAGAAAGGAGGTTCTTCAAAGCTTGTGGGAGGGACCTAGAGCTTTTTCTGCCTCAAGAATATCTTCTAACACAGGCAAAGATTCTGAAAGTAAGAGTTAATTAATAATCAAATATCCCGCCTTCTACACACATACTCTCACAGGCATACATCACTTAACAAGGGGACTTGCTCTGAGAAATGCATCATTACGTAAGTTTTTGTGGTCTTAACATCATAGAGTTTACTTACACAAATTGAGTACAAAGTCATGAGGTGATAAAATTTTATGAAACCACCATCATATATGAAGTTCATTCTTGACTAAAACATTGCTATGCAGTGCATGAATACACATATACATGTGTATATTATATAATAAACATAATTTTATATAAAGACATAATTGAAAATATTAAGAGGATTTAGTTTTGGGTTTTTAACCATGTATTAATTCATGCATTTTTTTTAAAGTTTGGCCCTGTTCCTGCATTGACTCACATATGCTGGTTTACCTCTTCTACTCCTATGAAGTCCCCAAACTTCTTGATGGCCAGAAATACTTATTCATCTAGCTAGCCATGCATCCATTCATCCAACCCTTGCCAATATCTGTGAATCAAATGAGAAACAAAGTATTTTGGTAGGCTGAAGGAAATTAGGTAAACAATGTGTTCCTATGCTAATTTTGGTTGGACTAGATCACTGGATGCATCACTTTGAAGTGACCACAAAATATTCAGAGACTTAAGATAGGATTTTTGGAACCCACAAGTGTCTAGCAGAAGTAAATGAATATCCTCACTTGAAGAAATTATTGTCTCTATATTTCAAATAATTTCTAAAATGATTTATCACAAAGGTTTTCTCCATATAACAAAATATTTCAAGGCTGTAACTCAAAAAATACTTAAAAATACTCAAATAACATTTAACTGAAATAAATCACAACATTTCAGTAATTGAAATTATCATATATTCATCTTTGCTTCATGTATTTAATGAGCAAATAGCTGAAAACAAACACACCAGGAAAATTAGAAAAGTATAAAACATGTTATTGCAACTAAAAAGTCAAAAAGCAAAGCTAGATATGTAAAAAAGGTTGGAAAAGAAATTATGGTGTCAATTTTTTATTTACCTTTTGATTAGATACAACTTCAGAGAAAAGAACTAATAGTAATTTTGTTGAGACAAAAATCTGCCACAAAGTATAGAAGTACACAAATATGGAAAATAGATATGAGAAGATAAGTGAATACAGAATGTATATTTTTTTGTTCTTTTTTAGTTAAACATGACAGAGGAATTCATTTTCACACATCATATATACGTGGAGGATAACTTCCCATTCTGGTTGTTGTACACAACATAGAGCTACACTGGTCATGTATTCATATCTGAACATAGGAAAGTTATGTCCAGTTCACCCTACTGTCTTTCTCATTCCCATCCTCCTTCCCTTACCCCATTCACCTTTATCACAATCTGATGAATCAGGATATATCTATGTGGTATATGGCATACTGTTCTAAGTAGTTTGATGAAATCTCATGCTATCCCATCATTTCCATTTAGAAGGTGAACTATCCCTTTGCCCAGTGTATCAATGCATTATATGGTATCCACCTATTAGTCACTCAATAACCATTACTGGTTATTAATTGACTGTGGTGGTATCTCAGTACTGTTTTAAATTTCTGGCATCCCCTAGGGATATTATGATGTACCCACTGTAGATAATATGGGTACTGTATTATATTATCCTTCTTGCTCTTGGAGAAATTAACTGCTTTATCATAAAGACACTCAAATAACATATTCATATGTAAAAGAACAGTGAGACCCCATGAAAACAGCCAGAATGAAACTAAGGCCTCCTGACAATAACAATGTGAGGGAGCCATCTTGGTGGCAGATACACTAGTTCCACCCAAGCTTTCAGATGACTGCAGTTTTGGTCAATTTGAAGGCAAACTTGGGAAAGACCTTATATATCAACCACCCACCTAAGCTAGTCTCAATTTTATTGTCTCATTTCTCTGTTTCTTATCTTATTTATATCCATCTTCCTTTTATTATTTGATAACAAATATCTATTTTTAAGCTATTAAGTTTTGGGGTAATTAATTGTGCAATATAAATAATAAAATTCTCCATTTGTATTATGAGGCCAACATAAACTTAACACCAAAATTTGATAAGGGCATTATAAGAAAGAATAATTATGAGTCAATCTTGCTCATAAAAATGGACAAAAATCCCAAATAAAACATTATAAAAACAAATTCACTGGGATATTAAAATGGAAACACAACATAACATACTAGATTTATTACACACATTCAAATATCACCCACTATAATTTACCACATAAAGAGTTGAAAAGGGAATAAGTGTATGATCTCATAAATTGCAGAGAAGTCATGTATTTGAAGACAACAAGCCAAAAGAATGGACCATCTTTTTATTATAATAAAGAACATCTCACATGTTTTAAGATGGCATGATTGAGTAGAAGTTTCTATAGATGTATTGTTAGAATCAGTAAATTTAGCACATTTGTATGTAACAAACTGTATATTTATCAATATCAGTCACAAACATTTAAAATAGTTTAAGAAAAGGCAGTTGATGAAGCAACAAACATTAAATATCTGCAAATATATCTAAAGAACAAATGGTGTTCAAGCCCTTTGTGAAAATATCTTAAAATATTATTGAGAAAATATTACGGAGAAAAATTGATGCAAGACTTAAATCGATGGAAGAATAAACAAAAAAACTTCAGTTATTATTTCCTCCAGTCATTATTATATTGATTTAAGCTATCCTAAGTTCTTTATTCATTTGCATTCCCATTTGTTGGGATCAGTTAAGCCAATCTATATAGCAACCTTCTAAATATTTTGCTTCTTACATAAGTGCTCACTTTTACTCATTTTATTAAACAGTCACATATGGATTACCCGATATCTGTCAAAAACTATAAAACGATAAGCTGATACAGATGGACAATACACAGCTCATAATCTCAAAGTATGTGCTGTTCAAAATGGAAACCAAGAAACAAATAATTATAACCTAGCACTCCATGTGCTTCAGCGGAGTTAACAAAGAAAGGCATGATGGGTACGGAAAGAAAAAAGTTATCAACATAGGATGCTTTAAGAGAGAGAGTTGGCACTGGGTTCGAAAGTATTTCAGTACACAAGTGCATGTGGGTGTGGCACGGACAGCCAAGGGAAAATGCTGAGTATCTTGTATTACTTTTGTGTGTATACACTTTTTAAACTTGAATTGTGTTGTAGATAGTAAGGTATATGCCACATGTGATTGTACTGAGAGACAATCACTCAATTTTCAATCAACAGTAATGAGAAAGAAACCCTGTATTCATTCAGTGAATGTGTGATTTGAATGTCTACCAGTGCCAGTCATTCCAGAAATATTAAAAATGGAAACTTCAATGCATTAAACTTTGTGGAAACTGTCTGAGAATTATGCAATGATAGACTATTTGGACTTCTGCCTCTAAATATGTGAGCTGTATAAGTGGCTTTTTTTTTCCTTTTAACACTATCCAGCTATAAGTATTTTGAGATACTAACAGAAAATGGACTAAAACTATGCAACTTAGATTTTTGATGCAAGGTGAGAATTTGAGTACAATAGAAAAACTGGTCTAGTAATTTTAATTTAATGTACAAAAGTCTACTCTTCTTACTATCTCTAAAATAAATTTTAAATATATTCACATTAAAAACAAACCTTCCAGATTAGCTGAATTTTCTTAATTGTACTTGGTGATCCTTTTGCATACTTAATATTTAAGATGCTTGTTTACTTTTATTTTTGTTTCTGAAAGTCTTTCTCAATTAAATTCTGGATCTCAGACTTTGAAACTTCTAATATAATAAAAACAATCTTACTTGTCAGTCAGTGACATTTCGGCTGATAGATATGAATCTGAATTTTCATTTTGTTATTCAATAATTATATATGTGGCAACTTTTTAAACTTTTCTAAGTATTTTCTGTTTTATACATAAAATAGTGTTGTGTCACATGTTAAGATTTTTTAAAAAATTGAATGAAATTACTAAAAGTGAGAAAACTGTATATTATAAAGCTATAAGCTGTGTGTGGGAGGGGAGTGGATTTTGTCTTATTTAATCATTGCATCCCCATACACAACTGAGAGACTGAAGCCCCAATAGCCTGGACAAAAGGTCCACACCCACATGATGTGAGTTGCAGGCTTATGATATCTATTCCTTCTTCACGTTAACACTTTAACATTTGCTCTTTAAAATGCCACAAAAGCATTTACATATATGCTCTCCAGTACACAAGAATGGAGATATATATATATATATATATATATATATATACCTTTGAAGGTATATTACTTTTTTACTCCAAAAAATATTAAAGGCAATACATAAGGTAAACTGGCTGTAGACTCACAGAAATATATATATCCATTCTTGTGTACTGATCATATATATATGACCTACTTTTGTCTCAGCAAGAATTTAATTTGGTAATCAGGGAAAATGACTCTAGTTCTCAGTTAAAATTACTATAGGTAATATCTCAGCAAAAGGCAACAGACAAAATCTTTGTTTACCCCGAAGCTTTCTCTTTGGTTAATGTATATATTTTGAATTGTCTTGACACATCAGAATGCCCCAAATTCACAGATACAACTCATCTGAGACTCAGCACAAAGTTAATTTCATCACTCTTCTTTCTAGTGACTGGACAATACACTGAATATACAAATGTGATTGTCTAAGGAATGTATCAGTCTCACAAATCTACTGAAACTATAATAGCAATGCCAATCAAGAGAATAGCTGAAGCCACCAGGCGAGGACTACAGATGTGCCTGTCATCTTTCTTGCTCTTTAGTTCTCATTCTTGGTGACACTATGGAGATCATAAAGTAGGCTTACATTAAATGAAACAAACAGACAAAAAATTTTAAAAAAAGGAGAGGGGTCAGGTCCTCAGAATGGCCCATTAATTCTGTGAGTCTACAGCCGGTCTACCTTATGTATTGCCTTTAATATTTTTTGGAGTAGAAAAGTAATATACCTTCAAAGGTCTAAAGACCAAAAGAAATCTGAGACACCTAAAACCCCTCTCCTAAGTAGCGTGCGCACCCACCCACACCCACACCCACACACACACACACACACAATGATAGGAAGTAACATTAAGTTCTCACTTTTTTCCCTTGATGACTTCTTTTTTGAATATTTTATATAGTAGATGGACACAATAGCTTTTATTTTATTTTATTTTTATGTGGTGCTGAGGATCGAACCCAGTGCCTCATACATGCTATGCAAGCACTCTATCAACTGAGCTACAGGAGAAAAGACACTGACAAAGACCACCACTACACTGGATTTAAAATTCTATTTGAAAGTACTATCCTACATATCTTTAAAAAGACTTCTGTCATGTAAATGGTGAGATGTAAAGGTGAGTTTTTATAGATTGACTATTTCCTAAGGATATTTGATGTATAGGAGTTGCCTTCAAATGAAATTTGGTTTAATCTGGTTGGCTATTTGGTATATTAACAAGACCTGTTGTGAAAAAGAATCAAGTACTCAATTCCAATTTCTAATATTTGAGGTAGGAAATCAGTTTTTTAAAAGGATTTATGTAAAGAACCAAAATAGATAACAACTCTCTCAAAAAATGTTTAATACAAAAAGTTTTTCTTATCACAGGATTTATGGCCAAAGAAAGGATCAATTGCAATAGTCTTTGGAATAGCAAAAAATTGAGACAACTTAAATATATTTGAGAATTTATTTGAAAGAAGCACATTAATCAACTAAATGTAACCAATACATTCTATATTATTTATATTTGAAAATATAGATTATATATGGGCCACATATTCTCTAATATTCCTCAATGGCAAACATTTCAAATAAGAGTTAAATTTTCTTCTGCATTCCTGGTTGCTTCTTTTTAATTGATATAGTTATAAATGGACAGGAAAAAAAATCCCTGAACAATAAATTTGTTAAACTGAGCCCTAATTCACAGTATCAAAAAATTAACTCTAATATTCAAATACATAATAATTGGAAAATATTAATTCACTTATTAAATGCATGTCTCATTTAGTCTATCGGTATTAAATGATGGTCTGATATATAAAACTGAGAGATAAGAGATTGGCATAACAACTATTTAATATCAGAGACAAGCTACACTTTTAAACATAGGGTATTTTTCCTTGGTTAGATATTATGAAATATAAATGAGGACTGATGGCAGTTTGAATTAAAAAGTCAATAATCCCTCAGCATTTCAAATCATTTTGTTATGGTCATTTTTAGTTAGGAAGTGCACTTTATGAAGTTGTCTTTTCCTTTTTATTGGCAATGCAGGAGAAAAGACATTGATAAAGACCACTACTACACTGAATTTAAAATTCTATTTGAAAGCACTATCATAAATATCTTTAAAAAGCTTTCTAATATGTCATACAAATGGTGAGATTTAAAGGTGAGTTTCTATAGATTGAGTATTCCCTAAGGATATTTGATGTATAGTAGTTGTCTTCAAATGAAATTTGTTTTAATCTGGATGGCTATTTGGTATATTATCAAGTAAAGTAAAATAATGTCTTTACCAAATAATGTAATATTACATATATGTAAAAATATGTTACATATTAAGATTACATATTATTAGAATTTATTCTACATAATATAATCAAATATTTCTATTACTTAAAATGGAAGAGGATGCAAAAGAATGTATAATATATGAATTTTACTTGTGAATAAAATTTAATCAATGTATAAAAATTGGATATATATGTATTTAATTTTAAGAGAACATACAAATAAATATTCATTGAATAATTTCTTGCTATAGTATGTTTTATTAATTTTCCACATTAACATGCTGGGTAAGTGCTGATTTTGAAATTAGCAAAATAGAGCACTTTTTGAAAATAAAACATATTCCTAAACTAACTTGTATCATCAGAGTGGTTCTACTCATAAAATAAATGTAATCATGGAAGTTTCTACTGGACTTTTGAGTACTTTGTATACAAATTTAAATTCCTTATGACATTTTTATCTGTATTATGTGAGAAAGATTGAAATACTTGAAGAATTATATTTTAAAGTGTATAGCTCAAATAAACTAGTACATTTATATAACTTTGGTGAGTTATTAATAATTCACCTCAAATAGATGTAACTTTCAAAAAACTTGAAGTACAGTCTATTGTTTGGTTAAAATAAATGATACTTCCATTTATATGTATTGAACATATAATGAAATTGTGTTTAGTTTAACAGTTTTTATAGCATAAACTATAAATAATCAGATGCTATATATGAATGACCAACTGCTCCAAGAATATATAAAGTTGACCTGTTTTAAAGAGCTATAGATATTTAAAAATAGAAACTACATTCAGATACTTAAAAATTAAAATGAGTAGATAAGCAAAGAAAATAAAATATAATTAGTATAATTACATTTACTTAGGTCTTTCTGGAAACTTCACTGTCTACATGGAACAACTGCAAACATTTATTAACTCAAAATCTTAATGAATTTAATATTAACAGGCATAAAACTGCAAATGCTGTTGTATTCATTTCTCGGAGGCCCAAGACAACTTCATTGCATTACAATAAACCAGTTTTTTCCCCTATATTTGGGAAGAACTAATCAAATTATTTTAATCTCATTATTCTTCTAATCTAATATTAGAAGTATCCAATGAAATATAACAGCTCTATAATACAAAACTCTTCTCAACCCTGTACTATCATACTTTGACTTTTCTTTAGAAATTGCACTATTGCCAGAAAATATGAAAAGAGCCTAGCCTGGATATTTGGAAGCCTGATTTTAATCAGAGTCAGAGATCACTGACCCAAAAGAGTGACTTCATTCTAACTGAAAACAAAAATGAATTTAAGGTGACTAGTCAGGTCACTGGTAAGTAAACAATGAAGCACTGGCAATTTCTTCATTTTATTGATGCCATTATTTTGTATTCTTTTGAAGAATTCTATCATGGCTCTTCTGCAAATTATTCACACAGCTGCAACTGTTAGGAAAGATTCTAAGAAAGCTTGAGGGTAGGAATATAAATGTCTCTGAAGTAGTGCTGACTCACAGCAGCATCTGGATTGTTCTGTTTGTGTTATGACTTCCTTTGTCATTAAAGCAACTTTCCTGTGAAAAATTACACACTGGGTTTAATAAATATTTTAAATGCTACTGAGCTTGTCCAATGCCTTTCCTCTCTGACATTATTAAAGCCATCAATTTCTCTTTAACTTTGTCCCAAAGCAGTCTTTTTATATTCATGACTTTCATGCTGCCTCTTGTCAATATTACAAAACTCTCTGATCACATTATTGCAGTCTTTATGAAAGTGTAGAGGCTTTAACAAATGTTGGAAGCAAAATATAAATTAAGACCAACATACCTGTGGTCATAAACGTTTTTATGAATTTTTTATTAGGTCCTTCTATTTATCCTAAGCTATTGTGAGAAATCACAACTTTTTATAAACTTTTTTGAATGGCAAAGTTCATCAAATTTAATTACCTTAGTACTACTTTACTAATTCTTAAAGTTTACTGCCCTTTTTAATTCCCAATTTTAAACTCTCAAAAGCCATTACCTTCAAAAATGTTACCTGAAATAACACACAGGCACATACGCGCTCTCTCTCTCTCTCTCTCTCTCTCTCTCTCTCTCTCTCTCACACACACACACACACACACACACAACAGCAGTGTTCAGAATAATATCTAAGATTTTGTTTCTGAAAAGCTATGAAAAAAAACAAGAATAAGTAAGAAAAAGATATGTATAGCCTGGCACATGGTAAATGCTATTTTTATTTGTTTGGTTTTTGCTTTTTTATAGTCTTAGATTGGATTTAATATGTACATATTTTAAATAACTTGTAAGGAGGTCTCAAATTAGTTATTTAGAACAGTGATTGTGCAGTAGATGTTGTTATAATACCTCGTCCACAAATTAGAAAATGTGAATGTATCTCTTAAACTTCTTTATGTTCTAAAATATAAAATACACAATTTCTGAGTCTATATTCTTGTCATTTGTAAATTTGAAACTTTTCTGTTATAGTTTGGATCTTAAGCATCACCCATAGACCCATATGCCCAAGGGTTTTTTTTTGGTCAAGAACCTCTGCTGTTATTTGACCATGGTGGAACCCTTAGGGGCATGCATGGCCTAGTGGAAAGTCATTAGGCCATTGTGGCTCTGGCCCTGAAGGGAATATTGGGACTGTGGCCCTTCTCTTCTGTTTCCCAGCTTCACCAGATGAAGCAGCTCCTCTGCCACGTGCTTCCATTATGATGTACTGTGCCACTAAAGAACCAAAGGACCAAAGAAATGTGGCCAAGTGGCCAGGGACTGAAGCCTCTGAATCTGTGAACCAAGATAATTTTTTTTTCCTCCTTTTAAGTTGTTTTTCTCAGATTTTTATCACAGTGACAGAAAGCTGACTAGCCTACTTTCTTAGGAACTCCCGATTTACTGCTAGGCCTGTAAGTTGGAATCAAAAGGAAAATGTTGGGCATCTCACTCACACCCTTTTCTTTGTAGAAAGCATGGGATGCATACACACACACGCGTATGTCTGTATGTATACACCACATATGTTTATCTATACACATATATGTGTATTTGTTTATGTGTATGGGGGTATAACTGATTTGTGGAAATGGACTTAAGCAAAATGAATGAAACTCTCTAATCCCATGAATGAGTTCAATAGGAAAGTGTAATTGATTAACAATAGCTGCCAGAACGAGAGAGAGAAGCAGAAGCATGTCACACATTTTCAGAACTAACAATGTTCAAAAGTAAAGATTACTTATCTAAATACAATATATGAATAGATTTTATTTGAAGTTGTCTCTAAAAGAAGTTCTGAACAGAAGAAATGTATCTTCTACACTTTCTCACATTTGCACCTCACTAATGAGTGTATATATGCCCTGTAGACAGGTATGTTTTGTGACTAGGAGGTACAATTGCATTAACTAGGGCTTAAAAAGATAAAGTATATCTTTCAGTACTACATTAAAATGCATGCCAACATTTATATGATTTTGGAAGGTGTTGCAAATTATCTTTTCTTACAGCTAGTTTTCTAGCAAGCGGTATCTTCTTCCTCCATTTGAAAAAAGAATCGAAGAACTTTACAACCATGTAAGTATAAAATATTAAACAGCTTCTGTCAGACAGGATTACTCTATAAGCTGATTTTTAGATAACAACAGAAAACTGACTACTAATATGATTTGGAAAGACTCACTTCAACTCTTTTGGTGACTACTTTTTCATTAGTAAATGAATATTATACTGAAATAATGTAAACGTAAAATATTGTGAAGATAGAGAGTAATGAAATCATGATGATATTGTTAGTGCTGATGTTGATGAAGATCTTTTCAGAAGAGCAAGTGATAAAAATTACTAATATTAAATAATTTTGTTCCATGATGTTTATTGTAAAATAATTTAAATAATGAAGCAAAAAAACCTACAGGTTTAGAAGGTCAAATTTATTTGTATTTGTATACACTTAGCTAGTCTATAACTTCAAGATATAAGACCTATTTTTTCTTAAGAATTGAACTCATCAACATATTTTTTTAAAAAACTACCTAAATTATCTAAAACAATTTTTATATAAGTTAAAGTATTTAGATTTACAAATATGATTCCTAATTTCAAAATGAGCTTCTTAATAGCAATAATAAATGCAATGTACTTTACTTAGAAATAGCTACAATATTAGTGAAAACATGTGTATATCTAATTTGAAAATGTTCTCTTGAATAAAGCTACAGAAAACATTGTTTGACTGAACACTGTTTTATTTATAGTTTAACCAACCATAATTTCAAAAGATCCTCAAATCTGAATGGCTTAAAATTAAACTACAAATAAGAGTGGTTTAAAATAAATACAAATATACTAAACCTAAAACAAAGAGAAAATATGTCTACATATATTTATGTAAATTTTTCTCATTTTTCATTGTTAAGCAAACTAGAATTTTTATTTTCTGTTTTTATTTCTATAAAAGCACTCAAAGCAAACATACTTAATTAGCTAACCATAAGTAGGAAAAGTAATGTTAGACTTAATGAATTTAATAATTTTTAGAATACAAATGTAATAGACATTATCACATTTTGTCCTAATAACAAATTATTATTTTTATCTTATAGAGGCATGAAACAAAGATTAATTTGTTTTCCTGTTTCTGCTAAAATCTATGCTACATGAAATCAGGTCAATCAGGGCTTGATTTTCATGTTCAAAACTTGGAATTTTTCCAAGTTTTCTGGGTCCCAGTTTCTTCAATCACAAAATAAGTATAATACTAGGAATCAGCCCAAAGGATTTTGGAAAAAATATCATGTATAGAGAGAGATGTTATTGAAACAGCTTTGAAAAATAGAAATCATTCATATTGGGTATCACTTTTTCTTCTCAACTTTTTTCTAATTTATTAATTTCATAATGTACTGCGTATTTTATTCAAACAGATACTATAAAGAGTACATAAAATACTATCTCTGTCAGTCACTCAATTTTGAAATAACAGAAATTTACCTTTGAATATAATTAAAGTCTACATATATATAATGCAAAATATGTACATATTTCTGCTTCTCAAAATCTGGATTTACTTTCCATAAATTACCTACAGTAATTTTACTGATAGTCATCAGTAGAATTCAATATTAGTAAATGAGAAAATATTTTCCCAAAGTAAAAAGATTAGTAAGAACCATTGCCAATGAATTTGTGGAGAAATTGATTCTTTCATACATTAAGATATCCAAGACTTATATGTAACTTAACTAATTATTTAATATTTAAATAATTAATATAAAATATAACAAATATAATGAGTTGGTCATTATATTTGTTATATTTTATAATATGCATGTATAATAATTTATTCATTGATTTCAATACTAATAATTCAGATTTCATATTCCACACAATTATGTTAATTTTCATCTTTTGTGCTTTTATGCTGGTGCTTTCCTTTCCTTAAATTATCTTAATCAAACACAAACTTCTTCATTAGAAAGGACATGAAGTTAATATTGGGTAGATAATAGCATATCACTACCCTAAAGCCATCTCTTCTCTCAATACTATTTTGTGTTAAAATCCACTTTCTACAATTCACCTGAAATAGTTCTTATTTTTATTTTAACTTTGGAAAATGATTACTAATTTTAAAAATTTGAAATTCATTGATTGCTACTTCTGGATGATTATGTTTTCAGTTACTTAGCCATTATGATTCTTTTCTTGAATTGACTGTTTGTAGGCTTTGTCCAAACAGTCAAACTTATTCAAATATAGAAATGTATAATGGTTCTTTAACCCTTATGTGTTAAACGTATTTTATGTAATCTTGTTTTTTGAATCATTAAAGAAAATATAGTGTAGTTATCAAACAATACTTTTATCACTACTGATGAAACATTCTTAGTGATAAAATTTCCTTTTATTGTTATTTGTCTTGCTAAAGAAATACTTTACTCACCCACAGTAATATTAATGACTTCCTAAACAGTAAACTATTATGTAATTTATGAATTTATTTTTAATATTCATATTTAAAATTAGATTATAATCTAAAATTGAATGTCCATTAAATTTTTAAAAATATTTGCATACTCCATGAAGAATTATGATTTTCTTTCATTAGTGTGAACCAGCTAGCTTCTATAACACCCAAGAATAAAATATTATTGCCAATTTAACATTCTCTATTCAACATCAATTTTATAATGAGAATATATATTTTCATCATGTTTATAGTATGTTTTATATATTAAGTATACATATTTATGTTCACATGTGAAATGGTTTATAAAAATACAAAGTACACCCATTTTGGGTAAAGTTTCTACCTACACCATGGGTTTATACCACATTTTTTCATGAACATAGTTTTAAATAAGTTTCAATATTACATTCAAGAAACTCATTCAAACGAGTGTTATTTTATCAGTTTTCCTTTCTCATAATTATTGTTTCATCTAAGGAAGAAAAAAGAGGAAAGGGCAGAAAATAAGAAATAGGGAGGAAACAAAAAAAAAAAAAGAAGGGAAAAACAGACTCCTTGGAATTGATTTAGATTTATTAAGTATATCATTTAAGAGGTTCTGCTATTATTTCAACACAAATCTACAAAGGTAGTAGCATATGCTGTTTCCTTCATTTATTTCCAAAGTCATTCATCAAAATGTTATGTTGTCCTTAAATTAGAGCCTGAATCTTTCATACCAAGGTTTTCTGAACAATTTTCTATTTCTTAATAGAAAAAAATGCATGTGTTTTGGTATCTATTGTGAATTGGTTATAGAATTCTAGCAATTCCAAAACTCATACTCAGGTCCCTTATATAAGATGGTGCAGTGTTTGCATTGTCTGTGTACATCCTTTCATTTATGATAATAATTGTAGATTAGTTGTAATAGCTAATATTATGAAAATACTAAATAAATAGTTGTTATATTGTCTTGTTTAGGGGATAATAAAAAAGAAAATGTCTATATATTTGTAGGATTAACACAAATATTTCTGAATATTTTCACTCAGATGTTGGTTGAGCCTGCTGATGTAGAATACATGGATACAAAGGGTCCACTTCATACTGAAAAATTAATTAACAATATATGGGGTGTTCTCCATCCAAAATATAGCTTTCATATTTATTCCCTTGCTTCTTTCTACCCACCAAATCCATCACTAAATATAGGAAATGTAAAAATACAACCTCTAAAACTAAATTGATCATACAGTATAGAGCTGATAATTCTCAAAATTTCTTGACCTACTTAGGGATGGAGACTTAGAAGTCTATAGGCTATATAGTACAGAGGTAAATATGTGAAAAGTGACTCAATTTATAATTTATAAATTACAGACTTGTACAATGCATCCCAGCACCTACTGCTTATAAAATCATACTCATGGGTGAAGTTTTTATTTATCTTTTGACCCTGTTAATATGCTAGCTTTCTCCCTATTTTAGACTTAGGACTTACATATTATAAAGATTCACCTCAATATGAACTGCAAATGGAAATGTAAGAACTAGAAAACTTTCAAGGTAAAACATAGGATAACTCCTTCAGTATCTAGGACACAGCAAATAATCCTTAGACTGATAACAAATGTACTATTATCCATCAAAGGAAAAAAAAATGATAAATTGGACTTCATCAAACGACAAAGGACAGATTAGGAGAAAATATTTATAAAGGATATATGCAACAAAAGACTAATATCTAGATGGTTAGTCAGCTTTTTTTCACTGGGACAAAGATGCCTGACAAGAACAACTTAGATGAAGACAAGTTTATTCTGGGCCGACAGTTCAGAAGTCTCAGTCCCTGCATGGCTGAATCCATTGTATTGAGCCTGAGGTAAGGCAGAATATCATGACACAAGAGCATGGTGGGGAGAAGCTGCTCCAATCATAGAGAGAGGAAGGAGCCAGGGACAAATATAATCCAAAGCCATGTCCTCAGTTATGTGCTTCCTCCAGTCATGCTTACATAACTGTAATTCATTCAAATTATTAGTAGTTCATTCAAATTATTAATCCAACACCTGGATTAATCCGCTGATAAGTTTACAGATCTCATAATCAATTTTTTCATCTTTGAACATTGCTCCATTGTCTAGCACATGAGCTTCTGATGGTCATTTATATATTCAAACCATAACACTATAATACCTTAAGTATTCTCCAAAACTCTACTATAAAAATGAAGCAAATAATCCAATTAGAACTTGGACAAAAGATATGATGGGATGTTTTATTGAAGAAGATACATAAAGGAAAATAATCATTTGAAAAGATGTTTAGTATCATAATTCTTGCATAAACAAAAAATTTGAATAAAATATTACAACATACAAATCAGTTGAGCTAAAATAAAATAGCAGAAATGCCAAATTCTGGTGAAAATGCAGAGAAATTATATCACATATACATTGCTAGTGGGAATGTAAAAGGGCACAGATATTCTGTCAGATTCTTAAGAAAGCAAAGCATGAAACTACCATACCATCTAACACACTCCTGAACATTTATCTCATGAAAATAGAAATTCATGTTCATATGCTAACCTGTACATGCAAGTTATTTTTTTCAGCTTTTTGATAGATAGCAACCAGAATTAGCAGAGTTGTGCTTCAACAGGTGAAGGGTTAGACAAACTTTGGTACATATACACTGGGGAAGCTATTCAAATGAAAAAAGTATGAAGTATCAATACAAAAAAATAATGCAGATGAATCTCCAGATAGTTTTCCTGAATGAGAGGCTTTTTAAAGAAGACAATTCAAAATGCATGTACCCTCTATGATTTCATTTGTAAAATATTCTTAAAGCAGAAAATTGTATGAAGGGAGAATACATTGGTGGTTGCCAGAGATTAATGAGGACATGGGAGCAGGGGAAGTCACTCTGGTCACATAATGCTCTGTTATTATTGAACCCATATCAGTACTCTGGTGGTGTACTACAATTTTACAAGATGTTACCAATGACAGAAAACAGGAAACTGGTAAAAACTCTGCAGTTATCTCAAAATTTAAAAATTCAATTAAAATATCCCTTTTATCCATTTTCAATAAAACATGATTTATTTCAGTAGAGGAAAAAGAGTCTACCTGGAATAATTGGAAAGAAATTAATCACCCATGGGAGCCATCACAGTGACATTCTGACTTTCTCAGGCAATCTTTTACTCCTGGTCTCTCCTGTACTCCGAATCCCTACAATTCTGATTTATTCAGACTTTCCTACAAGCTGTGTCACTGCTAGTGTATGTCCTGGCGAGGCAGGAGAGTATGTTTTCCTTTTTTCCACTGTTAGTAGAAGCAGCCAGCACCAACAACCAATAAGGTTGGCCTTCAAGATAATGCCATGTTCTAGTCAAAAATGACTTGCTTCCTATAAGTTCCCTGAAAGTAATGTTGTCATCATTTATGTAGCCATGTTGATAATTAGGAGACTTCTGTGACTTTTCGATATAACCCATTAGCAACTTCCCCAGCCAAACCACAATATAATTATTAATCATAAAATATTTGTTCTTAATTTTTTTCAATTTCCCCCATTTTCTACCTTGAATTTAAACCCACTGTTTCTAGCCTTTGTTAATGCATAGTTTATCACCCTTCTCTGCAAAAATCCATTGTTCACACTGCTACAAAAATTATTTTTAATTGAAAGTTTTATGTTCAATAATCCACATAAAATCCTGTTATTTTATTTTATTTTTATTTTTTCAGAATAATATCCAGACTATCTGACATGTAATGGCCTTATTATGTGGTCTTCACTGACCTACCAAAACATTTTAATCCTATCTTAAACATAAGTGTTTCTGAATTATTACATATTCCTTTATTTATCTTTCTAAACACTCTCCTCTCCCCCATTTTACTCTTCCTTCTCATTTTCTACCTTCCCGCCCTTCTCCTTTCTTCTTTATTTTAAAATTTTCTGCCCCTTTCTTATTGTCTTTTCTTTTTCTCCTTTTTTTATTGGTTGAAGATTCAAATCATACAAAAACATACTGTGAAAAGTCTCTCTCCCCGCTCATGATATCCCAGTTTTCTAATTCCCTTTTTGTGAAAGCACCTAACAAATATCAACACTTTCTCATGCCTTCCAACAGAGATATAATATGTTCACATACCTTCACACACATATATACGTACCCCAACTCACGTTAATTTGACTTATAATTTTTTAACTTACAATGGTGGAATGCAATATGCATTCTGTAGAAAGTGTGCTTTGAATTTTGATCTTTTCTTTTCCTGGGCTAGACATAGGTAGGGTGATACTTTCTTGCAATGCTGAGCAGTTCCAGAATGTTGGACCTCCCACTCACCACTAAACAACCTATGCTATAGAGTGTACTGGGTTGCTAAACAATGATGTTTGGTAGATTAGATGTACTAAATGCATTTTTGCTTTATAGTATTTATATTGACAATATTTTTATAGGAATATAACCCCACCATAAGTTGAGGAGCATATGTGTAAAATTGTATAGAATGCATATACATGAAGAATGTGTACACACACACACACACACACACACATAAACATAGATATGATTTGTTCTATTAATTTTTGCAAGAATTTGAGCAAAATTCAATTGCAGAAGCAGGATAAACAGTCTAACAATGATGCCCTCATGTCTGAAGTTTCTAGAACTTCAAGACTACAGGGCACCCAGAAAAGAAAGGATGATAGATGAAAAGGGAGAGAATGGGTAAATCCATAGAAACAGAAAATAGACAGGGTTTGTCAGGAACTGGATGTTGAGAGGTCACCACCCAGTGACTACTAATTTTATTGTTACTTTTTGAGGTGGTGAAATGTTGTAGACTTAAATATTGATGAGGGTTGCACAAATATGGGAATATTAAAATGAAACATTAAATTATTCACTTTCCAAGAATTAACTTTACAGAATACCAACTAAAATTCAAGTGGGAGAAAAAAAATCAAAGAAAGCATGAAAAAAAAGAACATAGTATATTTTTGTTTGTGAGAATAAAGAGCCAAAAATAATAATTGTGATTTTATAAGGTTTCATATAATGGTATGAGGCAGCAGCCCAGTTTGCAAGAGCTCCACTTTTCTTTAGGTTTGCCAATTCCTGGGCTTTGTGGATATTACTTCTGTACTAAATGGACCAGCTCAGGATACTCATTCAAGGTTGGAGTCAATGAGAATTGACATTTGTATTAAGCTAATCTCTTGGGTTACAGTTCAGACTCACAGCTTTGCAATTTCCCCTACTCTCCCCCTTTATGTCCATTTCTCCTTCTAATTATTTTAATTCTGTTCCATTGATTTATATGTCTATTCTATGTCGGTATTATACTGCTTGATTGTCCTACTTTGTAGTCAGTTTTGAAGCTATTAAGTGTGAGGCCTCCAAGTTTGTTCTTCATATTCAAAATGGTTTAACTATTCTGCATCACTTCAATTTTCACATGGATTGTAGGATTAGCTTGTCGATTTCTAAAAATGACAGTAAGCAGTTTGGATGGGAATTGCATTGAATCTGTCCATCATTTGGGCTAGTGTTGTCATGAACACAGTATGTCTTTCCATTTAAGTCTTATTTAATTTCTTTCAATGATGTTTCCTAGTTTTCAGTGTAAAAGTCTTCCACTTATTTGGATAATTTACTCTTAAGTACTGTTTTTGATACTAATATAAATTGATTTTTCTTAATTTTATCTTGGATTCATTACCAGTCTTTAAAAATCTGATTAATTTTTAAAATGTTTTATTGTGGTAAAATGGGTATAACATAAAATTTATCATCTTAACCATTTTAAGCTAAAATTTCAGTAGTATTAAGTACATCCATAATGTTGTGCAATTATCATGATCATCAATCTCCATATCTCATCTTGTAAAAATGAAACAATATACTTGTTACACGATGACTTCCAATTCCTCACCCCTGACCCCTGCAAACACCATTCTGCTATGTCCCTGATTTTGACTGTTCTTGGTATCTAAAATAAATGGAATCCTACATTTGTCTGTTTATGACTGGCTTATTTCTCTTACCATAAAGTCCTGAAGATTCCTTTATGTTGTATCATATCATAAGCCAAAATATCCTTCCTTTTTTGAGGGGGTTGTATACCAGAGATTGAACTTGGGTACTCAACCATTGAACCACATCTCCAGCCCTATTTTGTATTTTATTTACAGACAGGGTGTCTCACTGAGTTGCTCAGCACCTTGCCATTGCTGAGGCTGGCTTTGAACTCACAATCCTCTTGCCTCCGCCTCCCAAGCCACTGGGATTATAAGTGTGTGCCACCTCACCCAGCACATCCTTCCTTTTGAAGGCTAAATTTCATTATAAGTGTGTGTGTTTGTGTGTGCGCACATGCACACATATATTTGGTCATCCACTTATCTGTCGTAGACACTTGGGTTGTTTTCATCTTTATACTGTTATAATAATACTGCTATTCAAGCCAGAATTAGACATTCAGTCAGTATATGTAGGTAAATCAAGTGAGGCCAGATCAAGGAGGCCAATTTGAGTCCAGGGAGACTGTCCCTGAAGAATTGAACACTCTTATTAAGATAACCTGCCCCTGCTCTAACCTGTTGCTAAAGTAACCTGTCCCAGGGATTATCCTCCCTAAGAAGAGTTATAAAAGTTGTTAATTAATGTGTCCTGGGCTGCTCCATCTGGCCCTTCCCCTAGTCCATCAGCTTCTCACCTTTTGGCCATTCCACTGAGCATCTGGGAGCCTAGTCCTGTATGCAGGATGGAGAGAGATAAGGGGAAGAGAACAGGAAAACAAATGAAGCCTAGGACATATAAAAAAGGCAGAATGCTCTCACTTCTTGGGATACCAGGAGACCAGCAGTGGTCCCTTTCTCCCTCCTGGGAGAAGTCTATGTTATGCCTTTTTTAAATAAACCCTATTTTATATGCTTGCCTTGACATGTTTCTCTAATTATTTTTAGTTATACTTCAACTTGTGAGGAAGAAGACTCCTCATCAGTAACTGTCAGTATCACTATGAACATGGGTGTTAAAATATTTCTTTAAGATTCTGTTTTGATTTATTATATTGTATACTCAGAAGTGAAATCACTGGATCATGCAATACTTCTGTTTCCAATTTTTCAGGAAACAGCCACACAGGTTTCCATAGCATATCTTCAAGTTTACATGGCCACTAACACTCTATAATTTCTTTACATCCTTGACAACACTTTCTACATTCTGCTTTTTTAAAAAGATAGTAGTCACTCTAATGAATGTGAGGTAATATCTCACTGTAGTTTTGATTTTCATTTACCTGAAAATTAGCAAAGTTGATTGCCTTTTGTGTGTTTGGTTGAATCTTAGGAGTTTTCTATATATTCTGTATTTTAATCCCTTATCAGTTTGTCACCCCCTCTGTAAATACTATACAGTCCAATATAAAAATTGTATAGTATTTATATATAATGTACTTACATACTTTCCTATACTCTAAATTATCTCCAAATTACTTATAATACCTAATACAATGTAAATGTTAAATAAATAGTTACTATATTGCATTGTTTAGAGAGTAATGACAGAAAAAAAAAGATTAGGAAATGTTTGGCACAGATTAATTTTTTAATTTTTTTCAAATAATTTCAATCCACAGTTGTTTGAGTTCATGGATATGGAACATTTGTATAATGACAACAAACACTATATGTTCTATAAAGATTTTTCTCTGTTGTGTGAGTTGTCATTTTTCCCCCAAAGGTTTCTTTTGATTCACACAGTTTTTGAATCTCCTATTTTTTCTTTCTTTTTTTTCCCTGAACTTTTTCTCCTCCTCCTCCTTTCCTTCTCCTTCTCCTCCTCATTCTTCTTTACTGTTCTTGTTATTGTTGTACTGAGGAGTGAACCCAGGGACTCTGTACCAATAAACAATATCCTCAATCCTTTTAAATTTTTATTTTAAGACAGTGTAATACAGAGTGTAGGATTTATTGGATGTGGGTGGATTCACTGTCTTAAATTCGACACAGACAAAAGGGTGAGAGCAAAGTAACAAAATTTATTAGATAAAGAAAACAGAGCTCCCAGTGGTGTGTAAACGTGTGTGTGGGGTGGGGGGGCAGGGAACGGTGTCCCAAGAGAGGATTGCCAATGAGTGTCTGTTGTCTAGGGATTTTTATGAGCTTAATATCTCCCTGTAGGTGATTGGTAAGATATAGAAAGATAGAAAGATAAAGAAAGATTAAGAAAGGGGGACAGGCAATCAACACTCTTTGCCTTGCCTTCTTTAGCAAATCTGGAGAAAAGTGATTTCTAAGCCTTTATTAGCACAAGGATGGGGGTGAGGGTCATTAGGCACAAGAGGAAGTACCTTTATTGTTTGGTTCTATCTAGGTATTTCTAAGGAACTGTTCTTATGGCTAAAAATAGCTGAAGTCATAAACTTGATTTCCCAATACTCTCTTCCTTCCTTTCTTCTCTGAAATCATTTTCCTGGCTGCCTATGAGTGATCTATTTTTCTGTCTCAAGAAGGTCTTGCTAATTTGCCCAGGCTGGTCTCAAGTTTATGAGCATCCAGCCTCAGTCTCCTGATTGTGGGATTACAGGTGTATACCACTGCAACTGGCCCCAATACTGGCTGTCCTTTTGGTGTCATATTTAAGAAATCATTGCAAAATACAATTCCACTATTTCCCCCTATATTTTCTTCTGAGTTGTATTATTTTAGGTCTTAAATTCAGGTCTTTGATCCATTTTGTGCTAATTTCTATGAATGTGTTAGATAATGGTCGATCTTTATTATTTTTTACATGTAGATATCCAATTCCTTAGAACCTATTGAAAGATGTTTTTCCCCCATTGGGTCTGGGCACCATTGTAAAAATAGAAGGGTTCTATTCTATTTTGATTATATGTCTGTTTTATGCCAGTACCATTCTGTTTTGATTATTTTAGCTTTGTAGTAAGCTTTGAAGTCAATAAGTTCTCCAGCTTTGCTCTTCTTTTAAGGATCATTTTGAGTATTAAAAATGCATTTGATTTGCATATTTTGAGCATTTTTCCTAGCATGTTATAGTTTCTTCTTGTATAATTTTTCAATACTTATTAGGCACAATGTCATGCCATCTTCAAATGGATAAAATTTTACTTTATCCTTTCTATCTCTATGTCATTTATTTTGTTCTCTAATTGTCCCAATAGGAATTCCAGTAAAATGTTGAACAGAAGTGAAAGAGCAGATATCTTTGGCTTGTTATCTATCTTAAGAGGAAATCTTTTAGTCTTTTACTACTAAGTCTTTAACCATATTGCCATGGGGATTTTACTTATGCTTCTTTTCAGGTCAAGGAACTTCTATTCAAAGTTTGTTTACTGATTTTCTTTTAATCATGAAAGATTATGAATTTTGCCTAGTGTTTTTCTGTGTCTACTTATTTGATTCTCTTCCAGTCTGTTTTACAACTAGATCTGGCCCCATGTCTCTGCTCTCTTGCTGTCCCCTGTTGCCAAGACACTGTATATGCATCCATCCTCTGATTGAAAACACCCCTTCCATGGCTCCCCTGAGACCCAAAGTCTAGTCAGCTGATTTTGTCTTTCACTTACTTCCAAGCAGGATTGTCATTTATGACTGTGTGGGTTGTATACCCCACATAACTATGACTTCCATTATTTTTGCTCATCATAAATTTCTATATTTATTAAAATATCTGTCAGATAGCATCAAAGTCTTTTGCAGAAAGGGGAGCTTCATCCACTATATTAAAAAATGGGCTGGCAGTAAGAAGGCAGTAATCTCCTCAAAGAACACAATATCAATGATGACTATTGTATCCTTGGCACCCAGCATAGTAAAAAATAGTTCTCTCCTACATTTAGGAAATAAATCAATTACAGATATGTTAGTAAATGAATGAACGCAAGCCTGAGAACAGCCTAATATTCTGTCACCTTCATAGCATCTCAAACTTGGTCCTCATTTCACCTCAGACTCCAGTTTTGTTTCTTCCTATTAAAGCTGTTTTTAAGAATTACTAGTTCTGCTCTTTTCAATCACATTGGTTTCTTTACCATATCTACTAATGATCAGGCATGTGTCTTTCCAACAAGTGATCTCAACATTCTAGGAGTCAATAGATGTTACCATTGCTATCTGCATCTTTCTTCTCTGTGTCCCTTTATTAGCATGTATTTTTTTTTAAATAACTCTTCTTCAAATGTTGGTCCCCAACATTTTGACCAGACAACACACATATTATTTTTTTGCCAGCTTTTCTATAATACATTTAGAAAAGTTAAAGGTATACTTTTAAAATATTGAGAATAACTTTACTATAAATTAGTTGGAAGTACCGTCCTAATTTGAGAGTTTTCTAAGTAGTAGTTTATTATATATAATAAAACTAAAATTAAAAAGAAAAGTCATACTAGTGTACTAAAGAGAAAATATGAAAATTTTTACATTTAAAAATATTGGGCTGGGACTGTGGCTCAAGCGGTAGCGAGCTCGCCTAGCATACTTGTGGCCTGGGTTCAATCCTCAGCACTACATACAAATAAAGATGTTGTGTCTGCCAAAAACTAAAAAATAAATATTAAAAAATTCTCTCTCTCTCTCTCTCTCTCTCTCTCTCTCTCAAAAAAAATATTATCTGCATGTTAAAATAGAAGGAATAAGAATAAAACTACGATGCATTACCACCATGTAGATGGATTTATTTCTTAAAATTTGTAGCACAAAATAAGTATTTAGTATTAAATTTAATTGTCTTCAATGTGATTAAGTTTTTTATTATTCAAAATTATGTCATTAAAATTAATCAGAGCAAACTTAATTAAAACTAAAACAAAAACTAATATTACTATCAGATTATTATATATTATTAATCATATATGTGTGTAATACATGTACACATATAGTTACATACACACATATGCATATACATATGTTATTTTTAAACATTATTCCAGTATTTGATTTGATACAATTATAATTTATTCATTACAATAAGGAATCTCTAGCTATGGAAACATTCCTATAAATATGTGTTAGTATTCCTTAAGATGAAACTGCAGTTTTTAATTTTATCAATAGATGGCACTACTATTTACCATATTTTTTTTAATAAAACAAAGTATTTACTGAAATATATCAATACATTTCATTTGTGTTTTAAGAAACATAAAAATAACACAATTCATCTCATTAAATAATATAATAAAATTAACATGTAATTTGTCTTCCTAAAAATTTACTATCCATAAACAGTTTATTCTTCCCTTGACATATTGATATATTAGTCTAAAATATTCATTTTCAAAAAGGATACTTATAATCTTTTACTAGTACAACATGATATTTAGTATAAAAGCCATTTTAATTATTCCCCAAATTCAATACTTTCTTAGACATCTATTATTATTACTATTATTTTTATTATCATCATCATCATTTTGATGCTGAGTAACTTTTATAGAAAGATAAATTGTTGATGTTTGTAGAAATGGTATTATCATTGGGTATTTTTCTTGATTTGACTATTTTTATTTTAAAGTAATCAGTGGTCTTAAAAGTGTTTTGGAGGAAACTCTCAAAATTTAATAGTAAAAATTATCTGTTAATAGAGTACTACTGAGTACTGCTAATAGTCACAAATGATACACAGATTGAGCATCCCTTATTCAAAAACTTGGGATCTTAGTATTTCTGGTTTCTAGATTTTTAAAAAGTTTTTGGATAATTTTCATATATATAGTGAGATATTTAGAGAATGAGATCCAATTCTAAATAGAAAACTCCATTTATGTTTAATATACACCTAATTCCTATAGCTTGAACCTAATTTTACTTAATAATTTTCTGTGCCTGCTTTTTGACAGAAAAATCACATGAAGTCACTTGTGGAATTTTCCACTTGTGGCATTATACTGGTGCCCTAAAATGTTTCAGATTCAGGCACTTTGGATTTCAGGTTTTGGTAGTAGGTAGCCTGCACCTGTATTTTCTATTGTTAATTCCTTTTGCAACTAAATAATCATCAAAGTTATATGTATTTTGTTTTAACAAACTCTCAAATCAGTATTCTAGATTCACAATATAGGAAACCTTCTACTTTCCCTGTGGCAAAGCTTATTTAAATTAATTTGAGTTAGTGGAAATTTGGAGGCAAAAGAAAGGAATTTATAATGTTTTCTTGGGCCTTCTTAATAACAAAATAATCAGAGCCCTCTAATCTATACTAATGTCTCATATTCTTGTGGCATATTCTGACTGTCATCATCTGCATCATCATATTCACCATAATTAGCTATAGGAACATCTTTTTGCACTATCTCTATGGAGTCTTTGCCAATTAACACTTAGAAATAAGTTAATATAAAGAACTCCACTAAACCCAAATCCCTTACCTTTAACATAATCTCAATAAGTATATTGAAATAAATTCACATATAGGCTTTTGAGGGAAACATTCTGCTTACATGACCAATATTACATTGTCATCTGTAATATTTACCTGCATGAGTTATAATCTTATTCAATTAAATAAAATTGAGGCAAACCAGATGTATTCTTCACACATTTTGAGACAGTTTTGCTCTTCTGTGTTGCACTCAACTTTCTAGATTTATCTGACTCCACAAATGTCAAAAATCCTATATAGATAAAAGCTATATTGTTGCTTAGGTCACCACAACATTTAATTGAAAACCTAACCTGTTATAGGATTAATCTGAGTGCTGATTTCATCCTTGTTAAGAGTGTACATCTTAAAACAAAAATACCACGATAGTGTGTGTAGAGAGGCCAATTTTCACATTCCACAAGCCACTTAGTTGATTATTAACTTTGTGATATTAAAAATAAAAAAGCTTCCATTCAATAAACAGATTAAATTTTGTTTACTGTTTTCTATTTGCAAGATACAATATTAAACCTACAAAAGAAAACAAAGAATTATGAGACCAGGCCATTTATTGCCCATTTTATCTAATTATAAGTCTACATATACATTTAAAAACCTAAAGGAAAGGTGACATATATAACAAATTAATTACTTAATTAAAAACCTAGGAAGGCAGAGTGTGTGAGGTAGAAGAAATTATCCTGAGCTACAGTGTTCATTGACATCTTCAATGTAGTACATAAAATATTAGTTGGTCCTTGGAAAAATGGTCTGACTTAAACCAGAGAGAGTCAGAAAGTCATGCATGCCAGTTCTTATAATGACTTAATTTTAATTTTTGAAATTATTTTACTTATTTATTTATATTTATTTACTGGCACTGGAGACTGAACCCAGGAATGCTTTACCATAGAGTTAAACCCAGAGCCATTTTTATTTATTTAAAGAAATTGTTTCTCTAAATTGTTTAGTGCCTCACTAAATTGCCTAGGCTGGCATCAAATTTGCAATCTCCCTACCTTATCCTCCCAAGTCACTGGGATTGCCAGTAGTGAGTCACTGCACACAGCATGCATCAATGATTTAAGAACTACATGCTACAAGAGTAAACTGAGGCTAAGTGTGGTGGCACACCCCTATAATCCAGCTAATTGGGAAGCTGAGGTAGGAAGGTCATAAATCCTAGGATGATATCAGCAATTTTAGGAGACTAAGTCAAAGTAACAAGACCTGAGTATGAAGCTCAGCACTATGTTCCCTGAGTTTTATCAGAGACCCAGGGTATAACCTCCAGTATTGCAGGGGGGAAAAAAAGAAAAAAAGTAAACTAGAGCAAACTATATTAAAAAATGCCTAGGTCTAGTGATATGTCATGTAGGGAGTGAAAAGTGAAAATCAAGGAAACAAATTTTTATAATTATAAGAAAAGCATAAAAAGTATTAATCCAAAAAAAAATCATAAAAACCAATATATATAATATGAAAATGTATTCTACCAGAAGGCAACACATTCTTGGCTGAATTACTACTACAAATGATGTTCTGTTTTTATTATTAAAAAGTTCTAAAGCATTCTTCCTATTTGGTCAAGTTAAAAATGAAACACATATCAAAGAATGAAATAAAATTTACTAATATATGGTACAAAAATGTGCTAACATAAAGATTAATTAGATTAGTCTAGTCATAAATTGTAGTAACTGCCTGCATTACATTAATTTATTGTTTTGAACTTTAAAGATGTCATGATACTATTTTGATGTGAAGTATGATTCAAATATAATACAGGAGAAGTAAGCATGAATTATATACTTTGAATAAAAAAGATTGAAAGAAAAATGTCCCAACCAAAAACAGTAAAACAACACAGGGAAAGATATTAGGTAAATTTGTTAAAATTTAAATGAAGTTAAATTTATTTTGAGAACATATGGATTAACAAGTACACATGCAAATTGCAAAAGGTGCTTAAAATCTAATTAAGCTATCATGAGAGTGCCCTCATGCTAAATCTTTAAGATCAAATAAGCCTCATTATCACATTAACCTTCTTTCCACTCTCTTGTTATACAAGTATCATTATATTAATTAGTCATTATACTGTTCTTTAAGTGCGGACCACCTCATAAGTGTTTTGTAACATTTCTCAGTACTTATATGCAAAAGTTGTAATCTATGAAATATGACTCCTATCAACTAGTTCAGTAAACCAGGACATGCTCATCTAAATATATAGATATAATCCGATTATAATGTTATGAAAAAAAATAATTTTTAAGTTTCAAAATACCTAAACAAGTTCATTAATTTGACTTACCCATATAAAAAAGTTCTGGCTGAATGGATTTAAATTTAAATCAATCATAGGTGAAAACAAAGTAATAGTATCTAATAATGGGTCATTGTTAAGGTTTGAATATGGAATGTCCCCCAAAACTCATGTGTTGAAGGATTGGTTCCCAATCCAGCATTGTTCTGAGTTGAAGCTTTTGAGGTGTGGTTGTATTATGAGGGCTGTGACCTCATAAATGGATTACTGGGAGGCAGCTGAATAGATTACTGGGAGCCAGTGTAAACTGTAGAAGGTAGGACCTGGTTGAAAGAAGTAGGTCACTGATGGCTTTCCCAGGAAGGGTATTTCTTGTCCCTGACCCTCCAGCTCTGCTTCCAGATCCTATGAAATGAACAGCTTTCCAACAAAACAGATTTCACAGTTATGTTCTGCCTCATCGTAGGCCCAAAGCAATGGAGCAATGGATGACCATGGACTAAAAACTCTGAAATCTTGAAATAAAATAAAGCCTTCCGCCTTTAAATTATTTTTCTCAAGTGTATGTCACAGTGACAACAAACAAAAACCAACAACTATTTGCTCATAGTAACAAAAGACTCTGCACACCTCTTTGATTCATGCAGAGAACTATTTCCTTAGCCTTTACTAAGTCCTCAAAGTAGGAGAAGGAAAGAATGCCTCTGCTTGGTGTGTTTTGAGAAAGGCTGAGCACAGCCCACCCTTTCTCCCACTTTGGATCTGCCTGCAAAGAGGATGCATAATGCCTTCCTCTCTTAAAAACACCAGATCCTAGTGTTGGATCTATCCCTATGTGCTGAAGTCTGTGGTTGTGCAGTGATGCCTGCCAACGACTTGGTAAATTTTTGGAGCCTCTAAGCAGTTCAATCAATAATTTAGGTAACATTTTATCCAACTCAGTACTACATGTTTCTCTGTATTGGTTCTAAATACAGAAGGATTGGTCATTCCTGATTCCAAAGTCCGAATCAGGAGGGGGAAGAGAGTTGTGTTATTAACTGATCTCCTACAAGCCCAACATGTGGGGCTTTGGGAGGTGTTGAGAAACTGAGAGAGTAAAATGTGATTGACAGTAATACTAATACATATCAAAGCTGTTGAAATAGCTCTAGTGAGCAACTTAGCCCTGATGGTATATGCCTTGGAGCAGATCCTTTTTAAAGTAGGGAAGTTAGCTTCTATATGCTGCAGCCTTAGCAGGTGGTTTTAAGCCTTAATAAATATAGGCTAATTAGGTTTGATCCCAGTGGGCTACTTTTTTGTCATTAGGGAATAGCTGTGTTTATGCAGGCAGAGCTGTATCTAACCAATACAGACCTTAGAAAGCAGGTCATCCTGTGTACAGGCTGTCATCCTTCAGCTTCAAATTACACAGATGCAGTGTTGTCTGGTATTTTAATCAAGGACGATGCAGAAAAAAGTCATTTTTAGGTGTCAGTAAGTGGCTTCTGCTATTTCTCGTCCAGGTTTACCTGATAGCCATGATAGATTTTTTTTTTTCTACTTTGTTATACTATTGCAGAGGCAGCTAAATTCTATTAATGCTACAAAACACAAAGTATAGGTTAATGCTTTAAATTATTAATAGTAGGACGAGGTAGTCACTACCAAAGTTATTACCCAAATTTCATTATGTTGACAGGCTCTTGTTGGACATTCAAAGGCTGTTAAGCACCAGCTTACTGCTTGCTATGTAATAACAAGTACTCTAGTATTAACTTTTTACAAGTCTGATCATGGCTTTAGATTGCATAGATCTACAGTGTGTCTTCAACCAAGAAGAGGTTATGTATTTTATTTTATTTATTTATTTTTGATAAAATACTTTTATTTATTTTTATGTGGTGCTGAGGATCAAACCCAGGGCCTTGCACATGCTAGGTTAGTGCTCTACTGCTGAGCCACAACCCCAACCCAAGATCATGTATTTTATTTAACAGCAACTACAAAGCAAAATGCCATGACTGACATAAAAATTCCTCCATATCTAATATCAGGGTACTGGGCCTTTAAAAATGTGTACCTTCAGTCAAGGATTGTCTCTACTTATTATACTGTTAAAAACGAAGCTTATTTTAAAGAAATTTGAAGGGTTGGATAGATATAGAAAGGAAAGCATTGCAAATGTAATGCCTAAGACAGCAATGAAAGTTCTTTTCTTTCACTGCTTCTAAAGAATTAGATTTGCTCAGGATATCAAGTGGAAAAGGAAGTGGCTTAAAAATGTGTACTTTATTTTTCCATCAGAACTTGAGTACATGAAAATGAATACAAATAAAGGAAGAAACGCTGATAACGGAATCCAAGTTACTTAAGAACACATCTTTACGGACAAAGCAACCAGATATGAAAGGAAAATTAAATATTGAAATCCAACACAAATATACACCCTGTGTGGCTCTGAGGACAACTTTTCTTAAGGAAAGTGTCATCAGAAATGGAGGACATGTTTTAATTATTAGATAATAAAACCATAGGTAGGGCCAACTAATCTGACAGCACAGGAGAGCTTAAATTTTCAGGAACAGACAAAATAGAATCTGCAAAGATATCCATAATTAGTAGTGAATGAATGAGGAACATTCAATTATTTTTTTTTTTTATTTTTTCTTTTTTTCTTTTTTTTTGTACTGGGGATTAAACTCAGAGGCACTCAATCACTGAGCCACATCCCCAACTGTATTTTGTATTTTTGTAGTTCTTTTTTAGACACAGGATCTCACTGAGTTGCTTAGTAACACACAGTTGTTGAGGCTGACTTTGAACTCACAATCCTCTTGCCTCAGCTTCCTGAGCCACTGGGATTACAGGAATGTAACACCCGACTCAGCTCCAATTATCTATTCATGGATATTTCAAGACATATTTTTGAGTCATAACTAGGTGCAAGGCACTATTGTCTGTACTTAAAAGAAATGAGAGAGGGAGAAAGAGAGAGGGAGGGAGGAAGAAAGAGAGAAAGAGCAAGAGGTCTCCAAAGTATACAAGACTGGAAATACAGCTGCCAGTTGAATAGATAATTTGATTTTTTAAACAACACATGAGAATATATACCTATTTCAAAAATGGTAAAATATGATTAAAAATGTTTGTAAATAACATTTTAGGAGGCATGCATTTTGTAAGAAGGTAATGATATTTTGGATAAATACAGAAAGAATTACAAGTACATGAAGGTGTGGGTGAGAGTAGTTGCAATTTTAAATTGTGTATCTGTATAGGCTTCATCAAGAGAGTGACATTTAAGCAAAATATAGAATTTAGTACCAAGCACACTAGAGATCTGGCAAGTATCTTTATGCAGAGAGAACAGCCAAGTGTAGGCACTTGTTTGTTATGCTAAAGGTCAAAGAGAAGGGGAGTGCTGATGGCAGCTGGATTCAACTTTTCTTACTGCAAAGGAAGAGGGTAGAAGGATAAGAAGATACAGGGAAATCTGGGATATCAGAACATGTGTTTTTGTGTAGTGCTTTCAGAAAGCTAGCTTTTAATCTGAGAGATATAGAGAGCTCTACATGATTTTAAACAGAGGACGTACATAATTTGACCATGTAAATGTAAAGTTGGGGATACACAAAATCAGCATAAGTGGGGAAAAGCCCTGCTTTTTCAAAAATCTCTATCAAGCATTTACACAAACTATGGGGAAAAAATGTGGAAGAAAAACAAAGAAGAGCAGTATCACAATTTCATAGCATTCTGGAATGCATTTCAGTGATAGTAATTTCAGATTTGCATGAAGCTAACCTATGGACCTAAGGGAACATGATCAAGAAATCTACAGAATTAAGACTCTGAGGGAAGACACAGTCAAGATGAAACTAAACTGTAAAAGAAACCAAGGGAGGAAAATAATGGATTATAACTGGACATAGGTTAGATCTTGTTCTAATGGAAGAATAGCCCTTAGGTGGGATCAGCCAAATCACTAAAGAGAAGTTATAAAATATTTGCTTGAACTGAGAATGATTTTAGCAGATAGATGTAATATTTTCATATCTTTCACTGTGACAGATCTCAGAGTACAACACAGAGAGAAATACATGAGTACAAAAATGTTAGGGTCTGAAAGCAGAGAAGTAATAAAAATAAAAAATAAAGGAGGGAGATAAATCTATTTTACCAAAGCAATAGTTGAAGTGGTACAAAGTGATGGATCTCTTCTGAAAGGAGGAATACAATCACTAAGAAAATTCAAGCATAATAAAGAGGGGGAAATGTAAGCATCAATCAATCAATCAATCAGGCAGAAGATCAAGAAACTTTATAAACTGAAGTAATAACACATTATTTTGCTCTCAGTAAGATGCAGATTTCTGAAAATCCCATAAGAATACAGTTTTCAGAAACATGAAACTCAATTTTAGACTCTGAATTAGTTAAAGATACATACCAGGTGAAACAGGGTGAGGCTTGCTAAGATGCCAATAAATAATACTATCACAAATAAAGGTAATTCTGTTGCAGCACTGGATCCAAAAATTGTCTGTCCCAGGCGACATCAGAAATGTCTTAAACTTTTTCGTGGAGAAGTGGTTCTCTCCATCCCTCTCCCAGAAAACTTACAAGCAATGCATTCTTGTGGCAAAATCAGGCTAGATTCACACTCAACATACTTCTTCTTCTTTTCTGAACACATAGCAAGCTTACCTTTCTGAGAGCTCTTTGCAATAGAATGTATTGATTAGCATCCTGGCAAGTCAGCAAAAGTGCTATTGGCCAACACAAGGTCTGCCCTATAAAAATGTCCCACACAAACTTTGTCTTTTTTATTGTCTTGCAAATGAACACAAAGGATTCAGTGGAGGGCCCCAAGGCCTCAGGAAAGTGATTCTAAAACAATCTGTGGCAGAAATGCCCCCACCCCTCTATCCCAATTTCTGCAGTTTCTAGAAAATCAGATTCCTTACATATATGACACAGAAATATGAACTTATCATGAAATTGCTTTAAAGCTCACGTATAAGTTCTGTATTTTATCTCGTGAACAGTAACAAATAGTTCATAGACTGGAATAAGAACATGGAGTACTTTTTCCTATGTAATACCATAGCCTCTGGCTAGAAGGAGCTATGCCACTAATTATTTAAAGTAAAATTAAACTACATTTGCTTTAGAACAAAGATTGAAGTAAAATATTTGACAATATTATTACAAAGGGTGGAAAAGGGAGAGATCAAGCATACTGTTTTATTTTTATATGAAATGGTAGAATATTAGTTTAGATACTTGACAATATATTGAGTTTCACTTTGTAAATGTAACTTGGAGCTACACCTAACAAAATTAAATATAGGTAAAACTAATATGTCAATAGTGAAGATGAAATGGAATTCTAAAACTTACACAATCCAACAGAAGGCAATAGAAAGAAGAGTGAACAGAAATGTAATGATTTGAAAACAAATAGAAAGTTGGTATGCTAAAAATCAGTGAGAATGAACTCAGAATACAAATGTTTAAGTCATCACAAAGTTAGAAGTTTTCAACTCACTGAAAGGAAACAAGGAATTTAAAACTGGATTCTTTGTACTTTAGTTGTACTTTAATTTTTTGGACATTCTTTAGACTTCAACTTACAAGGGCAGAAACATTTAATTTTTTATTTTTAATTACCTTGAAATAACTTCTTTAGGACATTATTCTTTTCGGGTTTTATTTCTCTCTGGAAACTCAATAATTAAAAATTTTAGATATTGTATTTTAAAACGCATCTCTATATTCTTGATATTACATAACTGGGGTATCTTGACGTCACAATTTAATCTAATTGTAGAACCTCTAGATAGTTCTATTGAATGGTATAAATGAACACAATTTAGCATGGAAAACAATATAGAGAGATAATTTTCAAGCTTCATAATTAATGACTGTTCTATCATGTTTCAAACCTTCCAGAAAGAAACAAATAGTGCATACCAGTAGCTCTCAGGAGGAGCTACACAAAAACAATAATAAATATTAAGGAAATGACTTTTCTAACTATGAGTACCTCCAAAAGCAGTTCAGAGAAAACAATTTAGGACAAACTAGTTGATTTGGGAAGGAGCAAGTGAGATAGTGGGAAAATCGAGACAAAAGGAAAATAACAAAAATAACAACAAATAAAAGAAAAAAGGAAAATATTTATGCATTCCTGAGACTTATTCTTGAGATGTTATCACTATGGGCAAAAAAAAAAAAAGAAAAAAAAATGCTTCCCACCAGTTTAGTTGAGTCCCTGGGAGTTGAGGATTATTCCCAGGGGGCATTAATCCCTGGTACATCTAGGCTGTCTTGAACAAAACTGACAGATCTTTAAGAAGTGTGGCAGAGAAGACAGATTCTTGCACTAGGACGCTATTAGGGAACTTCCATCCTAGCTGAAGTAGCCCTGGGTGGGATGTGGAGCAAGCCATGAATATTGGCTTCCTCAGAGCCACAGAGGGAGAAGACTAAAACTATCCATGACAGATATCATGCCCTAGACTACCATGAACTTAATAGATTCAGTGAAAGTTAAAATAATAAAAAGCTGGAGAATATGAGGAAGTGATATATTCCTATTTGTCATCTTTCTATTTGTCAAATTTCATAAACTTAATCATTGGAATCTCCAGGAAGGTTTGCTAAAACACAGGTTGTCCTATCTACCTCATGCTCAGAGACTCTTGAGAATTTTCATTTAAAACAAGTTGCTGGTCCTGCTTATTCAGGAACCATAGAGAAATCACTAAGCTGCAGTGAGGAAAATCTTCTCACTCTCCCATCCAGTATGGGGAGAGTCCACAGCAAGAGGTGGAGAGTGAAGTAGAGAGATGGTCTTCCTGCTCTCTGCATCTTACTACTTACTGAAAGGTTTTATTGTCCTCTGCACTTTGATCATGCAGAAAGCTTAAGCATAGAAGGCTCAGAGTCTGGGCAGAGGATACTGTGCTGTCTGTGATAGATGAGGAAGTTCAATTTCATGATGCAAGAGAGAAACTTACTGTTGCCCTATACTTCAGACACTTTACCTAAATTACTTTGCTAGTAATGAAGGTGATGTTTTGATGTTTCTATGTTTTGGCTTTTTGTTCAGGTATTGCTAAAATCTGAGGGAGAAAAATACGACTGTTTTATGTTTGGCTTTTTTGTTTAGGTATTTCCAAATTTGAGGGAGAAAAATAAAACTGTTCTCTATAGACATCCTATAAAACAAACATTATTATTCAGTTTTTAACATGAGTAGGAAAAAAACAATTTATTCTATATTATAGGTGAGGGTTTAAATAATTTGAATGGGAGAGCAGTAAGAACATACATATGGGTCTTTTGTGAAATACTGACAAGCTTTCTGCCCACAGGGTAGTATAAACAGTCAATGACTTTTAAAAATTTCAAACATTCTATATCATAAGCTTGAGATCTAAAGACAATTTGCTTTATATAAAAAGAAAAAAAGCGTGAAATGAATCCCACTGGTACAAACTCCTTTGATTTATACACAATGTTTCTTCAAATAAGGATACAGAAGCACTTCCATATTTCAATAATCTAAGTTTATATTGTTAGAAGGAAACAGGGTTATTGATAGACCTTTATTTAGCTTGTACCCTGTGATATTAAATAAACTTTTCATTTCAAAACACTTAGGAATCCCAATATCTTGTGGTATTTTCAGGGATTGTCATGGTAATCAAATATATATTTTATTTCTATTACTAATTGACAAATTGTTAAGACAAACATTTTAAATCCCATATTAAAACCTGATTTTCTAAGGTCCTTTCAACCTTTTCTAAAAGGAAATGGAAAATAAGTTAAACTAGTTTTAGAGATTTATTGGGTCCATAAGTGTGCTACCTAATTTGCATCTTGTTGTATTTTCCAGTGTCACTCCTCATTCCCAGCTATTCTTTTGTTATTGTGCTATAACAACTGATTAATCCCAAGTTTGCTATACTTATTTATATACAACATATGTTTCAAGTTATTATGCCAAAAGCAAAACACCATAAAACCAAAGGAAAGGAAACTGATTTAAAAATAAAAACAAAAATAAAAATAAAAAGGCTTGGTATAGAAAATTAAATTTAGGGCTGCTGTTTTATAACTAATCTTAGCATTTCTAGATATTTTATTACAAAGAATCATTATTCTATTACTGTTTTGCAAAATGCATTGGCATCCCAGAGATTTTATTGCAATAATGGCTAACTAGCCACCCATGATTTATTTCTCCCTTCCTTCTCATTAGTTGGACTTTTCTATTGTTGTTTGTTGCAATATACAAAGATCAAAGAAACATACTTTGTAATTAGTTTGTATTTGGGGAGGGTCAATAAAAGTTTTCTGGGCTGGGGTTGTGGGAGAGTGCGTGCCTTATATGCACAAGGCCCTGGGTTTGATCCCCAGCACCAAAAAAAAAAGAAAAAAAAAAGGTTTTTGCTGGTGTGTTTATTAAAACTTCTTAAAAGAACTTTTTCATGTCAGGTTCTATTTTTTCCCTTCCTCCTTCTTCCTTTTCCTTTGTTGAGATGCATCCAGAATTTATGCAGCCATTTTGAAAACACAGTATGCCACAGAGACTAGAAACAAAGAGCTAATCATAGTACAAAACATTTTTGCTACTATGATACCATAGCTACCATGCCAAAATCAACCTTTTTATACTTCATTTTATGTGTAAGAAAAACACACCTGTATCTTCTTTGAATTCCCATTATTTTGGATCTTTGTGACAAGAATCCTACATTTCAGCCTACAGATTCTCTTACAACACAGTTTCTATTTTGCTTTCTGGATTCTTCAAATAGTTTAAACATTAAAAATTGTCCTTGAGAGGTACTTATTGTTTTCCCATCTTGATACAAATACAGTAGAAGTTTTTGACCAATAATGGTTGTATTTGATAAATCAATATTTTTTTCCTATTGGCTAAATGTAAAACTGATACAATAAATTTAAAAGTTAGGCTGTCCAAACATTTAGGAAACTTTAATGGGGCATAAATTTCTCTATGTAGACCAAACCCTCTATGTAGACTAGAGCATTTATTATGAACAAAAATTGCCAGATACCTTGAGAAAATTATTTGAATGAAGGTATTGCATATTTTTCTAATACCTAATTCTAGTAATATTTGACCAATTTGTGAATTCTAGTTAATTGTTCACTTCAAATCACATTCCTCATGGCCTCATATGTCCTTACCTGCCACTAATTCTGTGGTCTACCAATGTAATCATTGCCTTGTTACCTGCTTACCTTACTCCTGTCTCTCTCCTAATTATTAACCTAACAAACAACAATGTTCATTAACCCTTTTTCCTCTGACTGAACTTCACAGTCAAGTGTAATAGAAGGAAAACAAACTAATGTGTACCACCTCATATTACATCCAAGCTATGTCCAATGTACCAGTGACACATTGCTATTTCTATTACCCTTCTCTGCAAGATAATGGTTTTGCATTACTTCCTCTCCTCAAATCACTTCATTCTTACAACTTCTTCATTTTGATGTATTGTTATTCCTTATGTGACTAGGAAAAAAAAATCCAAGCAATGAAAAGAGGATTTCCTCGTGCTTCCATACCACACATCTCTTTGGAAATAGTCTTTCTCCCTGTTTCTATAGATGATTCATCTTCCAAAGACCAGTCCCTCCATTTGTGTATTAGATCATGTCCACTTTTTAATGAAAGTGATTTATTGCTGTAATTATCCCTTTTCATCTGTACTAGACTATTCACAGCAACATTAAAATATTCTAATTTTTATAAAATTCTTACCCTTGATCCCACACACACTCCAGCTTTTGCAGTTATCTGTTCTATTTAGCCAACATTCATTCTCCTTTGCAGTTGTCAATAAAATGTTCTTTATTTTTTTACCTTCCATTCTCAAAATGGAACTAAATTCTCTTGAATTTATTCTAAAATCTATCCACAATATGTGACAAAAAGTTGTTTTACAAAAGCTAGTAATTACAATTTCTCAAATTTAATACTTAAATTATATTTTATCATATTATATTATATTCCTCATCTTGCTTACCCTCTTAGCAATCTCATTGTTCGTATCTCCAAACCCCATCTATTCATGTAATACCTGATACTAAGGAATTCAGAGTAGTTTAAATGCAGTAGAATGTAACACAAAGAGACTGCTGTTTTTCCTTGTAAGATACTGGTTTAGAGATTGGTTCCTAGGAAAGGGGTATTGTTAGAGTTTGCACAGACCATCCCTGCTAATACTAAATTCCTCCTAATTAATTCATATTGCTGAGGCTGATGGAGGGGGGCACCATGTCTGAGATCTCATTCCTGAATTCCATCTTCAGAAAAACATGACATCAGAGAGTAAACAGTTCATTCACAGGAGGGGATGCAATAAGAAGCTCTATTTCCCCAATGCTTCTCAGCATACATTTTGAAACATGAAAGCCTGAAATTTGGCAGAAAGTCTCCTTCCTGAGTTTCCCAGGTAGAGCTGGCATGTAAGTGAGTTATGGAAGTAATCTGTATCAGACATGAATGAGGAGCAGAAACTCCTGAAGAGCAACCACTTAGGATGATTTTCATACTCTCCATGCATGACAATTGCCTGGGAAACTTGTTAAAATGCAGATTTCAAATGAAACTTCAGATAGCACTGGTGAAACATAGGTCTTGAATTTTTGATAATTTTCTTAGATGAATCTGATGCAGGTGGCACATGAACTACATACTTCTAAAAAAAAAAAAACTACCAAGTACTTAGACTGAAAGAACTACCACTGGTAATGAAATTAAGAGATAAATGAATTACCTGTTAGCAAAAATTTTAAGAATTTCTCCTTGAATTAAAAAATAAAAATAAAAAGGGGCTGGCTGGGGCTGAAGCTCAGGGGTAGAATGCTCGCCTTGTATGTGTGAGGCACTGGGTTCTATCCTCTGCACCACATTAATAAATTAATAAATTAAATACAGGTATAAAAAATTCAGGCCACTGAATTTGTCAAATAGGCAAGAAGTCAATAAACAATAGCACAAAAAGGAAAATAGAGGCCAGTCATGCATTAATAATTTCCCCATGGATGTAGTATGTACACAGGAAGCATCCCCAATAAACTGAGCAGGTAGGATTGCTACGTATGAATGTCTAAAGCCAATTATCTGTGGTCAATTGTATGCAGTAAGATCTTTTCATTTTTGCTGCTTTCTTCATTGGTTTCATTGGAAATTAGATTAAAAGCTTTGAACCATATCTAGTTACCAACTGTGTTTGCACCTAAAAACAAACCCTAGACCTGCATCTGGTCTGTTGAATGTCAACAATTGTCAGACCAGACTCCCAATATTTTCAAGTTTTTCACAATTGTCTTAATTTTGGGGACATAAATTTTCCATTACAGGATACTCATTCTAAGACTTCTTTTCTCTACTTTGACTCTCATATCCACAGCTCCTTCCTCTGACCTCACATCCATTTATAGTCATTCTTAAGGTGATCTTATCAAGCTCAGATACTTGGCTTCACATACAATTTATACACAGTGATCAGTGATATTATCTAAATATACAACTTTGGGCTGTCACTCTCCTCAATTGAATACTTGACTTTTCCATCAATAATTTCATTTAAATTAACATGCTGAAAATTAATCTCACCAGGCCCTAAATAAGTTTCTTCTTCATTTCAGTAAATATGACAGCCAGTCATTTAACTTAATGCTTGTTTCAAATTTCCTTGGGCTAATTCTTTAACTCTCTTTTTCTCCCTCTCAAATGCTATCACTCAGTGATAGTGTCAGGTCTACTTTCAAAATACATTCTAAATTTCATCATTTCCATATAACTCCATAATTAACAGTATATTATAAACCACCTGCATTTCTTGACAGATGACTAAAATAGCTCTTTTTAATTTATTCATTTATTTTAAAACAAGACAGAACGTTCCACTTGATACATTTACTCTTAGGATGGAAATTCAAATATGTAGCTAAGTCTACAGGGTTACATGTAATCTGACTCCAGGTTACCTTCTTAATTCATTTCAATCACACTAGCCATCTTCCTGTTCTTACAAAAAAAGATGACTAAAATTCTATATCCATTTTATACATCACAGAACATATTAACATTATGTAATGATAAATTATAAAATGAAAAAGTGTTTATTAATAAAATACATGCAACCCTATACTCAAGTTTGAATTAAAACAGGCTTTTTCAATATCTCAAATGTATATTCATCTGACTATTGATATATTAACCTGAAAAAGTAATATAAAATTTCAGTGCTTTTGTTTTCCAGTTAAATTGAGTTACTTTATAACATTTTATGGTGACAAAATAAGAATTGATAGTATTCATTGATTTGTGATTTTTTTTTAATTTAAAAAGATTTTACATTAATGCTAAGTCTCAAGACAAAAATTAGCAAATTGGCAAAATTTTAAAAATTGAAGTCTTACATGCCTAGTCAACTGTTTTAACAATGGTAACTTCACCTCCTGAATGTATCCCTCATTTCTCTAAGGCTTATTTTTTTTTAAATATTTTTTTTCTTTCTTCTCCCCCTCTCACTCCCTAACAAGATTGGGGAGACAGTGTTATCTTTTGTTCTTCCAATTAATTGCCCTTGAACACCCCCACTGTAGGGAGGAGATGGCTGCTGAGGATCAATGAAATGAATATCTCCCAAATTAATAAGTGAATCCTAACATGCCATCAGGGTGCCCTGGGACTCCCTGCCAGAGCACACCTGGAATATAACCCTTTAAGTTCCTTTAAAAGACCCCTATCCCTCCTGATCAGAAGAGTCACAGACTTTGGGACAGGAGTCCCTGGTGTTTCTCCTTTGCTAGCAAAGCAATAAACCTTCCTTTTTCTTTTTCTCAAAACCATGTCCTCATTATTAAATTGGCACTGATTGACATTGAGGACAGGGACCGAGCTTTCAGTTACATGATGATCTTTGAATATTAAATGAAGCTAAAAAATGATTACAGCAGCACACACTTCTCTTACCATTCACTTGGAAAATGTGAGTCTGATAGACATGTTCATAGCCATCAGCGTAGCAGGTATAATTGCCCATGTGAGTTGTGGTAACCTTAGTAATATACAAGGACCCATCATCTCCAAAGTCCTATAGAAAAAAAAAATATAATATAAAATAAGATGTTTTTATTTTAACAACTTCACGTTTTTGAAAGGTGTAGTATTAAGCAAAGTAGATAGACTAAAAGATTATTTTAAAATTATCAAAATTGTTATTATGAATATGAAGGACCTTGGTTTAAGAGTTGCATAGGTATATTTTGTATAAAAAGTGTTATCTCACTCGTAAATATAGCTTTCCCATATTTATTTTAGGTATAAGAGTTCATAAAATAACTTAGCTCCCACATATTTGTTCTAATTTACTTTTTTACATTAATAAAGTTATAACATGTTTCTATCTTATTTATAGCCAAAAAAGTTAATTACATTTTTTCACACTTTTAATGACTCACTAATTTTCATATTGTCCAAAGTGTGTTAAAAATAGTTATTAAAACAGTGTGATCTCTGAAAAAGAAGAAGAAGAAGGAGGAGGAGGAGGAGGAAGAAGAAGAAGAGGGAAAAGAAAGAAACATATAGCCATATCATAGAATGGGGATTTCTTTCCTTTTCTTTCTTTCTTTATACACACACACACACACACACACACACACACACACGGGATTGAACTCAAGGCCTCACACAGTCTTGCATTGTATCACTGAAGTATACCCTCAGCCATGATTTATATTTTGAAGCTTAGAAATAAGCAAGACATTTGAATAAAATAGCTACACTTTTCAAACTCAGTTGAAACAAATCCATAAAACTTTGGAAAAGATAAAGGAAAGAAAATTTATACTGTTTATTAATATAAAATTCAGTAAGTACCTCAGAACAACAGAATAAAATTTGGAAAATATCTTTTTCCATAAAGGCAATGGATACACTGGGGGGGGGGGAATGTCTAATTCTTTTTTTTTCTCCAGAATTCTGGAAAGAAAAACGCTCTCAATAATTTGCAGATTATTTATAAAAACAAGTGATTGACTATTAATGAGAGTGGCAATATTTGTGTATTTTAACTTGACTTCCCCTCTCTCTTCACAGCTCTACAGTAGTCTTTAACTAACAGCTACTGGGTTCAACTGGAAGCTCCTTGAATACATTCAATTACATGACTTATTTTTATTTGAGCAAGATTTACAACTCACTTTGTGTAAGCAGTCCTATTGAAAGGAAACAACAGAGGTTGTTTAGCTGTACAATTTCCTGGGATAGAGATTTAGTTAAGAATTAAAGTAGGCTAGCCAAAAAACTTGAAAGGAAGACTGGGGAATGGGATATACATAGAGTGATTTGTAAAACTCCACATATATTCCTGGGAATGAAGAAGGTCATATGTGCAGGAATGTACTCATGCCCAGAAAACATACAACCTACTAAATCGCTCCTCTCTGGTTAATTTTGAATCTCTAAACAAGCAGAGTGAAGGCTAAGGCAGAGTTATAAACTGCCTGTAGGAATATTTGACGTGGGAAATAGAACATAAACCAACAAAAGCAACAAAATACCTCAAAGCCTAAGGGAATATACCAATTCAAGACATTTAATTAAAATATTTGTTTTAACCTTAGCTCAAAACTAAGACAGATAAGCAAAGATTTTAGCATTTTAGTAGACACACACAACAAACTAAATAAATAAACAAGTATATCAGATTTTATGAAAATTAAAAACATTTTCCCAAAGGATAGTATCAAGAAAATGGAAAAAAAAGAACTGACAGAACGAGAGAAAATATTTGCAAATCATTTATCTGGTAAGGGTCCTCTAGCCAGAATATATATATATATAAAAAAAAACTATTGCAATTTAGAAAGAAAAACAAAAAGTTAGTTTAAAAAGTGGGTAAATGATTCAAATAAACATTTTTCACAAATGGACAATAGGCATATAAAAAGATGTTTAACATCATTGGTCAAGAAGGAAATATAAATAAATACAATTAAATCTTACATCATACTCATTAGGACAGCTAAAATAAAAACATTAATAATACCTCCTGAGAGAGTAGATAGAAAATTTAGAAACTTCAAACATTGCTGATGAAACACTAAGTGATCTAACCACTTCAGGTAAAATTTGGCAGTTTTTTTCCTAAAGTTACATAATTATTAATAACTAGAAATTTCACTCCAAAGTATATGCCAAAAAAGAATAATAATCATCCACACATAACGTATATCCAAATGTTTTACCAATGTTTTACCAAACATTTACCAATAGATAATGAATAAACAAAACGTGTTATAGCTACACAGTGAAATATTATTTGATAACAAAAAAATAGTAAAGTATTGATTTATATTACTACACAGATAAATCTTGAAAATATTATGATACCTGGAAAAATGCCAGACACAATTGTATCAGCCCATTTATGCAATGTTCAGAATGGACACATGCATGATATAAAAAATAGATTATCCATAATTAAGGACTGAGGAGATAGGCACATGAAAATAACTGCTAATAAATTATATGTAAAGGGAACAAGAGGTTAAGGGTACAATCCTATAGACTGGGCCAACTCTGCTGATCCCCACAGGCTTTCTTTTAAAAAGAAATTACCTGTCCTGGCTTAAGCAAAGAGGATATGCTACATTCTCAGGAAACAACCTATTATTTACAGGAAAAATGCAGGCCCAAAGACCCACTCCCTATGGATAACAAGACCACAAGTTACCCTGAAGAGGGAACTTTTATGACCTTTATACTGACCAATGATTCCAGGACTCAAAAAAAGGGCAGAATTTCACAGGTTTGGGCTCCTTCCTAGTCCCTGGAGCCTTCCTTATCACATCAAAAAGAAGCAAGACTCTCTGGAACCTACATCTGTAATTTCTGGATATCAGAAGGGGTGGGGGTTTGCCAACTTCACCTAGTTTCAATTCCCTAAAAACACCATGCTCTTTGAAAAATATGCTGTCCACTCCTGAGATGGTCCCAGCTGCTCAGCAGTACCATACTGTACACTTATCTTTCTTATCTCATGTTCTCAAATAAACTCATTCTTATTCAGATCCTTCCTGGAAGATTGCCAAGAACTGGCAGTCTTTAGAGCCTGCACTTCCATGGGGAGGTCAGACCTTGCCCCTCGTAGCCAGCTTTGGCTCCTGCAATGAGTCTCCTATTTTTGAGCTGAAGCTTCTTATTGAGCTTCAGCTTCTTGGCGGGTGGTTGCTGTGCTACAATAGGTGTGAAGAAGGCTAATATATTCTAAACTTTGGAGATGGTGATATGATTTTTCTAATATACTATAAACCACTGAACTGCATATGCTAATGAACTTAATTTTATATGTGTGGATTAAATCACAATAAAGCTGCTATTAAAAGTAAAATTCAGAGGATCCAAGATGGCTGGCCAGAGGGAGGCAGCGTTCTGTGTTGCTCTGTGATGTGGATCTCAACTAGTGGGAATACTGCTTGTCTGAGTGTGACAGAGAACCCCTATACAGCTGCTCTCCAGGAAATCACTGGTGCTGTGTTTCTTCAGGGCTCTGGGCCTCAGCATTTAAGCAGGACTCCAGACTCCTAACACCCAACTCCTGAGGTTCTAGCCCACACAGGGCTCCTAAGTGCCTTAGCAGTATCACCTGTCAGCACTGTGGCGGAACTCCCAAAGCCTCTCCACTCCCACACAGGATACTCAGCTACTAACTACCCACAGGAACTCCAGCCTCCACTCCCCTGTTGACCCCCTCTACCAATGAGGAGATCCCCTGGTTGCCTCCATCTTGCCACTCAACTCAGCAGCTGTGGCCATAGTTCCCTACACAGTAACCTACCTGTACCTGGGGGCATTTCACAGACTCTGGAGGTAGCCAAAGTACTATGGTACTGAATGTTCACAGAGCTCCTCTCTGAACACACCACACAATGCCACTGCCAAGCTCCCCCCACCTCACTTGCCCACTTGAAACCCTGAAGAAGACTGACTCCATCTTAGCTCATCTTCCTCACCATATTTTGTGGCGGCAGGTCCCAGATTGGAACTCCAGATGGTCAGGTACCTGGTTTTCAACTCCCCTCTCTCCCCAGTAGCAGTAATCCAGCACAGTAAATTCCCAGCACAAAACAGCACTCAGTGGGACAAGAATGCAGTGTGATCAGGGTACCACCCGTGGGAGCCCCAGTAAAAGAAGTCCCTAATTGGGAACTGCTAAGGAAGAGGGAAACAAGGCAAAAGTTGGAAGACTAACAGTGAGACCAGGAACTGGGATATCTTTAGGCAAGATAGGGAGAGAAGATCCAAAAAGAGATCACTGAGGTGCAGTGTCCCAGCAGGGACTGGCTGGTGCCATACCTTGCTTCCAGGCACCCTGCACTAGGACAAGCCTTCCCACCCTGGTTACCTTCACCATCCTGAGGGCAGAGATATCAGCTAACAACAGACAACCCCAACTATTGGATGAGAAAGGAAGCAGGAAAGATACTGAACGCTAAAGCTATTAACAATTCTGGTTTCTTCCTTTGAGAATTTTTGTTTGTTTGTTTGTTTGTTGTTTTTTATTTTCTCTTTTTCTATTCCTTTTCCATCTTCCTGCCCTCACATCCCTAATATATGTGAAACCAAGAACTTTGTATGAATTAGGATTTTGAGGACTGGGACATATGAATAATATATTATAGGTGTGTTGTATATGCCCCTTTTAATTTTTTTCTTTAATTCACCTTTTCTCCTCTAATTTTTACTATTTCAACATCTTTATTTTTCTTACTACATATGTGTTTGTCTTATGTACTCTGCTGTCTTCCCATGTACTTGTCTATCCCAAATTCCTGTCTATTCTCTTGCTACTAACCCTCTTCATTACATTTCTCTTTCACACTTCCTAAGATATATTAACTCTACATCCTCACATCCTGCCTCCTCAGCATATCATCCTATGCCTCACAACCAGTTCATTGTTCACTGTCAGAAACTGTAAACCCTTTTACAAACCTACTGATTATATTATAGATAATAATCAAAATCAACATTTTTAAACATTGTGACCAAACTGTAAACGTCTTAATAGTGACAAATTGTTCATAGGTGATACACTGTTGATATTGGGATCTGTTAGCATTGTCCTTCCCCACAAAGGAGAGGTATTGGAACCCTACAGGAGCACTAAAAACCTATAGGGTAAAAACAATAACACCCCAGACTCACAGAGCTAGAAAGGAAAACACACAAGCAACTTGAAAAGACAAGGGAATCAACTGCCCCAAACAAATCAAGATACCACGTTATTAGAATCCATGGCAACCACAGCAGAAGAAATTACAGAGAAAGTATTCAGAATGTACATGATTGAAATTTTCTGTGAATTGAAGGATGATATAAAAGAGCATATATAGGCAGCAGAAGATCATTTCAACAGGGAGCTACATAAACAAATACAGAAAGCAAAAGATCACCTCAACAGGGAGATAGAGGTTCTAAAATAAAACTAAATAGAAATCCTTGAAATGAAAGAAATAATAAACCAAATTAAAAGTTCAATTGAAAGCATCACCAACAGAGTAGACCACTTGGAAGATAGGACATCAGACAGTGAAGACAAAATATATAATCTTGAAAAGAATGTAGACCCCACAGTGAAAATGTCAAGAAATCATGAGCAGAACATTCAAGAAATATGGGATAGAATGAAAAGACCAAATTTAAGAGTTATTGATAGAGGAAGGCATAGAGTTTCAAACCAAAGTAATGAACAATCTATTCAATGAAATAATATAAGAAAACTTTCCAAACATGAAGAATAAATTAGAAAACCAAATTCAAGGAGCCTTCAGGATGCCAAATGTACAAAATCACAACAAATCCACATGAAGGCATATTATAATGAAAATGCTCAACATACAGAATAAGGAGAGTATATTAAAAGCCATGAGAGAAAGGAATCAGATTACATATAGGGGAAAACAATTAGAATAATGGCAGATTTTTCAACACAGACCCTGAAAGCTAGAAGATCCAGGAACAACATATATCAAGCTCTGAAAGAAAATGGAGGCCAACCAAGAATCTTGTATCCAGCACAATTAAGCTTTAGATTTGATGATGAAATAAAAACCTTCCATGATAAACAAAAAATAAGAGAATATACAGCTAGAAAACCAGCAGTACAAACCATCCTTGGCAAAATATTCCAGGAAGTTGTAATAAAAAACAATAATGAAAACAGCAGAGGGAGGTAGTATCCTAAAGGGAAAACTGATCAAAGAAGAAAACAAGTCAAGTTAAATAACAAAAAATAAACAAATATGGCTGGGAACACAAATCATGTCTCAATAAAAACTTTGAATGTTAGTGGACTAAATTTCACCAAAAAAAAAAAAAAAGACACAAAAACATGCTGCCTCCAGAAGACTCATCTAATAGGAAAAGACATATATAGACTGAAGCTGAAATGTTGGAAAAAATCATACCACTCACAAGGACTGTAGAAGCAAGCAGGAGTTTCCATCCTCCTATCAAATAAAGTAGACTTAAAGCCAAAGTTAATCAAAAGGGATAAATAAGGACATTTCATACTGCTCAAGAGAAACATACACCAACAAGACATATAATTATAAATATATATGTCCCAAATAATGGAGTATCTATGTTCATCAAACAAATTTTTCTTAAGCTCAAGAGTCAAATTGACCACAACACAATAATCTTGGGTGACTTTAACACATCTCTCTCACCACTGGATAGATCTTCCAGACAAAATTGAATAAAGAAACTATAAATCTCAATAATATAATTGATAACTTTGACTTAACTGACATATTTAGAATATTTCATCCTTCATCAAGCAACTATACTTTCTTTTCAGAAGCCCATGGATCCTTCTGTAAAATATACCATATAATATGCCACAAAGCAAGTATTAGAAAAGACAAAACAGTAGAGATACTACCCTGCATTTTATCAAATCATAATGTGAAATGAAATTATAAATCAATGACAAAATAAAAAATAAAAATTACTCCAACACCTGGAGACTAAACAATATGCTACTGAATGAACAATGGGTTACAATAGACATCCAGAAGGAGATTAAAAAAATTCTTTGAGGTAAATGAGAACATAGACACAACATATTGAAATCCCTGGGATGCTATGAAAGCAGTATTAAGAGGAAAGTTCATTGCATGGAGTTCATTCCTTAAAAGAAGAAAAAGTCAACAAATAAATGAGCTAACAATACATCTCAAAGCTCTAGAAAAAGAACAAATCAACACCAAAAGCAGTAGAAGGCAGGAAACAATTAAAATTAGAACAGAAATCAATGAAATTGAAACAAAAGAAACAATTTTAAAAAATGACAAAACAAAAAGTTGGTTTTTTGAGAAAAAAAATAAAATCGACAGACACTTAGCTATGCTAACAAAGAAGAGAAAAAACTCAAATTATTAACATACATGATAAAAAAGGCAATATCACACAGACACTAGGGAAATACAGAGGATAATTAGAAATTACTCTGAAAATTTGCACTCCAATAAAATAGAAGATATTGCAGACATCAACAAATTTCTTAAGTCATATGAATTGTCCAGATTGAATCAGAATGATATACACAATTTAAACAGACCGATTTCAAGTGATGAAATAGAAGATGCCATCAGAAGCCTAACAACCAAGAAAAGCCCAGGACCAGTTGGATACACAGCTGAGTTCTACAAGAACTTTAAAGAAGAATTAATATGAATATTTAATTTATTTTAGCAAATAGAAAAAGAGGCAGCACTTCCAAACTCATTCTATGAGGCCAATATCACCCTGATTTCAAAACCAGGCAAAGACACATCAAAGAAAGAAAACTTCAGATCAATATCTCTAATGAACATAGATGCAAAAATTCTCTATAAAATTCTGGCAAATCAAATACAAAGACATATTGAAAAGATCTCGCACCACAATAAAGTGGGATTCATCCCAGAGATGCAAGGTTGTTTCAACATGTAGAAATCAATAAATGTAATTCATCACATCAACAGATTTGAAGATAAGAATCATGATCATCTCAATAGACACAGAAAAAGCATTTGACAAAATACAGAACCCCTTCATATTCAAAACACTAGAAAAAATTAGAGATAAAAGGAATATATCACAACATTGTAAAGGCTATCTATGCTAAGCCCCAAGCCAACATCATTCTAAATGGAGAAAAATTGAAGGCATTCCCTCTAAAAACTGGAACAAGAGAGGATGCTCTCTTTCACCACTTCTATTTAACATATTTCTTGAATCACTGGCCAGAGCAATTAGACAGAAGAAATAAATTAAATAAATACACATAGGAAAATAAGAACTTAAATTAGCACTATTTGCTGATGATATGATTCTACACCTAGAAGACCCTAAAAGTTCCACCAGAAAACTTCTAGAACTAGTAAATGAATTCAGCAAAGTAGCAGGTTATAAAATCAATACCCATAAATCAAAGGCATTTCTATATATTAGTGACAAATTATCTGAAAGGGAAATGAGGAAAACTACTCCATTTACAATAGCCTCTAAATAAAATAAAATAAAATACTTGGGAATCAACTTGAGGTAAGAGGTGAAAGATCTCTAAATGAAAACTGCAGAACCCTAAAGAAAGAAATCAAAGAAGTCCTCAGAAGATGGAAAGATCTACATTATTCTTAGATAAGCAGAATTAAGATTATTAAAATGACCATACCACCAAAAGCCCTATACATATTTAATGAAATTCCAATAAAAACCCAATGACATTCCTCATAGAAATAGAAAAAAGAGTCATGAAATTCGTCTGGAAAACTCACAGACCCCAAATAGCTAAAGCAATCCTTAGCAAGAAAAGTGAAGCAGGTGATATCACTATACCAGAAATATACTATACTACAGAGAAACAGTAACAAAAACAGCATGGTATTGTTACCGACCAGTGACGAGTCCTTGCTCCCCCAATGTTGAAGAATAACACCAGAGAAGCATGCTGAGGCAAGGTCAGAGTAGAAATTAGAAGTTTATTAAAGGACAGCAGAAAAGACTTCTCCCAGAGGAAGAAGGGGACCCAAGAGGTGGAATCCTTGGAAGTGCAGTGGTTTCCCCATTTTATAGTTCTTTCAGTAATGGAATGTAGGTTGGAAGGCCTGAGGGGTGGGACACAGGTGGGCCAAAGAAGTAATCTGGGCAGGAAGGACTTCATTAACAATTCTTTGGGATGGGCTACCTCCAAATCTGTTGGGGGCTGTTTCCTGGGCTTCATTAACATTCCTTTGGGATGGACTTTGGGCCTAGGGCTTTTTAGGGACTCATTAACATTCCATGAGTTGTCCTGTGTTTCTGGAATTCATTCTCAACATGGCCTCCATTTTAGATTTCACTCAATATTAGACCCGATTTACCTAACTACACTGACTACCTAATTTTAAATCTGGCTTCAGTATTGGCACCAAAACAGACTGGTAGACTAATAGTACAGAAAAGAGGACACAGAGACTAACTCACATAATTACCGTTCTCTTATATAAGACAAAGGTGCCAAAAACATACAGTGAAGACAGCCTTTTCAACAAATGGTGCTGGCAAAACTGGAAATCCATAAGCAACAAAATGAAGTGGAGGGGACCCCAGTGAACTTTGAAGTGGATACAGGAGCTGTACACTCAGCCCTTAAGACCCCACTGGGCCTCTTATCAAATAAAAGGTCCCTAGTTCAAGGGGCTAATGGCAGTAGATATCGGGCTTGGACAACTAAGAGGACTATGGACCTAGGAAAGGGAAAAGTCCACCACTCTTTCCTAGTAATCCCAGAATGCCGGGCCCCATTGATGGGCAGGGATCTGCTTACCAAACTCCGGGCTAGAATAACCTTTAACCCTGATGGTCCCCAAGTGGAGTTTCTAAATCCTTCAGTAAAAACTCCCATAGTCACGGCTTTGACTATGTCAGTAGAAGATGAACATCAACTCTTCACGCCCCCTAGGACTGATCAAACAGGCAAACTACCCCAGAAATGGATGAAAGATTATCCTGATGCCTAGGCAGAAACTGCAGGGTTAGGTCTAGCCATAAAACAACCTCCAATAGTAGTAGAATTAAAAGCCTCTGCCTCTCCAATCAGTGTTAAACAATATCCTCTAAGCAAAGAAGCTAAGGATGGGATAAGGCCCCATATTCAGAAATACCTGGCTCTTGGGGTCCTAAGGCCCTGTCAATCGGCCTGGAATACCCCCCTGCTACCAGTAAGAAAGCCAGGAACTAGGGACTACCGTCCTGTTCAAGACCTAAGAGAGATCAAGAACAGAGTGCAGGACATTCACCCCACAGTAACCAGAGCTTGTCAAGTCTGTCAATTAGTTAATGCTTACCCATCCAAGCTTCCTGCAGGAAAGCGCTTACGAGGAACCAGACCAGGACAATTCTGGGAAGTGGACTTTACTGAAATTAAGCCAGCAAGGTATGGACTTAAATATCTCCTAGTCTTTGTAGATACTTTTTCAGGATGGGTTGAAGCCTTCCCCATGAAGAGAGAAACGGCTCAGATGGTGGTCAAAAAGATCCTAGAAGACATTTTTCCAAGGTTCGGCCTGCCTAAGGTAATAGGGTCCGATAACGGACCAGCGTTTGTGGCCCAGGTAAATCAGGGATTCGCCAGGACCCTGGGGATTAACTGGAAGTTACATTGTGCTTATAGACCCCAGAGTTCAGGACAGGTAGAAAGGATGAATAGAACCATCAAAAAGACCTTAACGAAATTAAGCTTAGAGACCGGCATAAAAGATTGGACTATGCTCCTACCTTATGCACTGTTTCATGCAAGAAACACTCCTTCCGTCTCTTTGTGTAACCTCACCCGTTATGAAATTCTCTATGGTGCCCCTCCTCCAGTAAGGAACCTAACTCCAACTCTGAGACTTAATGATTCCTTTCACACCCCCTTGCTTGACAGACTTAAAGCCCTTGAAAAAACCCAGCGATACCTGTGGAAACAGTTGGCCACTGCTTACCAACCCGGAGACGAGGGAACCCCACACCTGTATCAAGTGGGAGACTTCGTCTACGTGAGACGGCATCAGGTGTCATCCCTGGAATCCCACTGGAAAGGACCATACCAGGTGCTGCTTATAACACCTACAGTGGTGAAAGTGGATGGGATCGCTCCCTGGATCCATGCCTCCCATCTCAAGCCTGCACCCTGTCCAGACTCTGACTGGAAACTGGAACAGACTGGTAACCCTCTCAAGTTGCGTGTCCGTCGTGTGGATAGGGCTATGGATTCTTCCCCTGACCACCAGCAGCCCTAATCCCCATCAACCTGTTCAGCAACAATGGCAGATTATAAATCCTACTGGGCAAATAGTGTGGTCTATCTCACATACAGCTCCCTTATGGACTTGGTGGCCATCTCTTCACCCAGACATCTGTCAGCTTGCGATAGGCCTCCCCAGTTGGGATATCCTGACATAGAGGACCCCACCAAAATCCAGTTAGGCAAAAAAGACCCAGGGACCTTTGGTTGCAGTTCCCCAGAGGCCCGTTGCAGGTTAGCCAGCCTTGATTACTACATCTGTCCTGCAGACCATCGGAGCCGTCAACAGGCCAGATTATGCGGAGGACAAAATGACTTTTACTGAAAGGCATGGGGATGTGAACAAACAGGGGCAGCCTGGTGGGAACCAGACTCCCCTGACAGTTTTATCCGGGTGGGTAGAAACAACACCTGGATAAGCCCTGAGAGCTGTCCCTCTCCTGGAAGTGACCCAGAAGATGGGGGTCGTGCCCTAGATAATAGATGTGCCTCTAATACCCTATGTAACCCCCTCAATATAACTTTCACTTCCAAATAAAGGGGTTACCTCAGAACAACATGGCTTATGGGAAATACTTGGGGAATGCGATTTTATATGAAGGGCCCCCGCTATGACTTTGGTCTCTGGTTCACCATCCAGCTTAAAAAGGAAGAAAGTCCCACAGCAATAGGGCCCAATCCCCTCAAGCCAGGAATTAGGCCTCCAAAACCTCCCATGCCTAGATCTACCAGAACCCCTCTACCATCTTATACTTCCCAGTTTCTGTCCTTGCCTACTCACCCAGTCCAGAGTGCAGCCAACCCCTCCCCCTGGGGCCTAATTGAAGGAGCCTTTATGGTACTGAACTCCATGCAGCCAGACCTCACCCAATCCTGCTGGCTGTGTCTCTCCGCTGCTCCCCCCTATTATGAAGGGATAGCGGTCAATGGGACTTATGCCGTAAAGGCGCAGAGTTCCTTCTGTAGTTGGGGTGAAAATCCTAAATTAACCCTCCCAGAAGTAACCAGGGCAGGCTTATGCCTGGGGTCCCCACCCAAAAGTAAACAACACTTATGTACCCAGATAGAAGAGATCAGCACCACACAGGGCTTTCTAGTCCCTGAAAAAGGAACCTGGTGGGCATGTGACTCAGGGTTAACTCCTTGCATTTCAGCCCAGGTGTTTGAAAGCTCTGTAAATTATTGTATAATAGTGCAGATATTTCCCAGAGTGCTCTATCGCGACGCAAGTTCATTTGAAGATCAAATAGGGGGACAAATGACCGGGTTCCGCAGGAACCTGTATCCCTTACTTTAGCCATCCTATTGGGTATAGGAGCTGCAGCAGGAGTGTGTACAGGAACTGCTGACATAATCCGTGGGTCACAACAAATGGCCCAATTCGAGACAGCAATAGACCAAGACTTAAAGACATTAGAAACCTCTATCACAGCTTTGCAAGAATCTTTAACCTCTCTCTCTGAAGTTGTTTTACAGAACAGGCAAGAAGGAGCCCTCTGTGGGGCATTAAGGGAAGAATGTTGTTTTTATGCGGACCATACTGGAGTTGTAAAAGAATCTATGAGTAAATTAAGAAAGCGCCAGAGAGAGAGAGAAACCCAACAAGGGTGGTTTGAGTCTTGGTTCACCAGATCCCCCTGGCTAACTACACTCCTATCAGCCCTAGCTGGTCCTTTAATCATCCTCATACTGTTGCCAACTGTGGGACCCTGTTTTCTTAACCATGTAGTTTCCTTTCTCCAGGCTCAGATTGGACAGGTAAAACTTATGGTAATCAGACAACAATATGGTCCACTGACAGAAATGGAATGTGAGACCCCTCAATAATTATGATTTATTACTTTTAAGATTAAAAGTATTCAGAAAAAGGAGTGGGAAATGAAGGGACAAAGAAATTGAAAGGTAAAGGATAAGGTTTGTAAAGTTTTTAAGTTGCATTCAGAACCTGAAATTCATGTGGCAGTAAAAAAATTCCCGGAACTGCCCATTAGATGTGTGTCGAAATCTCCCCTGACCACCTAGTTGCTTAACAACCCCCTCCCAGAAACAATGCAGTCCAGCACGTATACACCTCAAGGCTTAAACCAATCAGTTTGAATGTATACCCCTTCTTAGTACTGACCAATCACCCCCACCTGACCTGTTCCTGCCAGTGAATGTGCTAATCATGTTTTAGAGTTGTTATTTGATTTTCCCGCGGTATATGATGATTTGCTAAGGGATGCTATGATGTATGTAAAGTCCCTGCCCTCTCCAAAGAATGTATATAAACTCTGCTTAAGTTGTTCTCGGGGCTCTTTGTTCTTTGCTCCTCTGAAGTGAGCTCTAAGCCCCAGCATGCTGGACCCCCAATAAACCCTTTGCTGTTGCATGAGACAGTCTCTTGGTGGTCTTTTCCTCCGACGTTCGTCCAACCTTTTCAAAACTAAAAAGTTTCTTCTCAGCAAAAGAAACAATCTGTGAGATGAATAGAGAGCCTGCATCTTGGGAGCAAATTTTTACCCCTCACACATCAGATAGAGCTACTCTCTAGGGTATTTAAAGAACTAAAAAAGCTAAACACCAAAAAATACAAATAACCCAATCAATAAATGGGCCAAGGACCTGAACAGACACTTCTTAGAAGAGGATATACCATCAATCAACAAATATATGAAAGAATGTTCATCATCTCTAACAATTAGAGAAATGCAAATCAAAACTACTCTAAGATTTCATCTCACCCCAGTCAGAATGGCAGCTATTATGAATACATACAACAGTAAGGGTTGGCGAGGATGTGGGGAAAAAGGCACACTCATAAATTGCTGATGAGACTACATGTTGGTGCACAATATGGAAAGCAATATGAAAATTCCTTGGAAAACTGGGACTGGAACCACCTTTGACCCAGCTATCCTTCTCCTAGGTCTACACACAAAAGACTTAAAAACAGCATACTACAGGGACACAGCCACATCAATGTTTATAGCAGCACAATTCACAATAGCTAAACTGTGGAACCAATCTAGATGCCCTTCAGTAGATAAATGGATAAAAAAAATGTGGCATATATATAAAAAATGGAATATTACTCAACAATAAGAGAATAAAATCATGCATTTGCAGATAAATGGATGGAGTTAGAAAATATAATACTAAGTGAAGTTAGCAAATCCCTAAAAAAAACAAATGCCAAAAGTTACCTCTGATATAAGGAGCCTGATTCCTCTAATATAAGAAGCCTGATTCATAGTGGGATAGGGAGGGAGAGCATGGGAGGAGTAGAGGAACTCTAGATAGGGCTGAGAGATGGGAAGGAAAAGGAAGGAGAATGGGGTTAGAAATGATGATGAAATGTGATGGACATGATTATCCAAAGTACATGTATGAAGACACAAATTGGTGTGAATATAGTTTGTATACAACCAGAGATATGAAAAATTGTTCTCTATGTATGTAATATATAATAGTAATGCATTCCGCTGTCATATATAAAAATTAATTAAAATGAATTTTAAAAAAGTAAAATCCATATGAGGCACTTATATAAAAACTTAAATATTCTATAATAAAACTATATTATTTTGGCTAATAAAGTTTTTACTATTTGAAAAAATTTAGAAATCAACTAGAAACAATGATTGATATGTTTACATAAGAAACACTTCTTTCTATATTTCAAAACACAATAAGAATTCAAACACAATAAACTGCAGATTTTCTAGGTAAAATACATAAACCAAAACATCAACACATTTTAATCCTTTTATGGTTGTTATTATGTACCAGATGCTGTTCTGAGCGCTGCACAAATATTAACACATTTGAGCCTCATAGCAAAACTTATACACCAGCATCTTTTAAATTCCTTCTACTGGAGTTGTGGAAAGAGGGAGGTGGGAGGAGAGCATGACTCCCTGTAGCTTCCTCCTCCATATCCTGCTGCTTCTACTGCTGTGCAGCCCTGTCAGAGGGGAGGCACAAGGAGGAACTGAAGACAAAGAATGACCACATCAGCCTGAAAATGTTGGGGCAGGATGGCTCAGTGGTGTAATGCGAGGTGAAGAGGTGTAGCTACTGAAGAAGCTGATGAAGGCAGTGCTTGTCAGTGAGATAGGTTAAATTCAGGGTTGGTGGGCAACCAATTAGTGAAATATTTCAGCCCAGCTGGAGATGGAGTATGAGTGCATCATTGACAATTTCCAGAAGCAGATGGGAGGTGTTACCTCCTGTGGTACATTCCCCACACCCTGCATTGTCCTTGAATTGGCTACTAATTGGTAAATGTAGGATCATGCTGATCACAGAGGAATCTGCTGAAGTTTAGAACAGTCGCCAAAAGAATTCTCCTTTTTCCAAAGCACTTAAAGTTCAGCTCAAAACTGTCTGCCTGGATGAGTAGTCAGTTTAAATTGGGTTAATCAGACTTTTTTTGTTGTTGTTGTTAGAAAAAATGAGTTCTGATGTTAAGGATATGTTTTTCTTTTCATTTTTGTTTGTTTCCTCCTCCCAAAACATTTTTTCTTCCAAACTTGTGGAAGATATGAAAATTCTTTCTCTATATATGTAGTATGAATAGTAATGCATTCCACTGTCATATACTCACTACTGTCATGTCATATGTAGTGAGTAATGCATTCCGCTGTCATATACTCTGCTGTCATGTCTCACTAGTGGAGCTCAGATCACCCCTTGAGCCACTTGTCCTAATCATGTGGAGTGCTCATGTTGATGCAATGGGTGCTTCAGTGTGGCATAGTGTGTGGAAGGGCAGAATTCTGCTTAGTATTTGTTTTAAATACAGCTTATTGAAATCCTAAATATTGTAAATTATAATCTTTGCAAAGGTATACGTGAAGGAAAAATACTGAACAATCTTCTTTAAAAGGTAAAAAAAAAAAAATAAGTCTTTCAGTAATTGGGCCCAAGTGATCTCTGTGCTCCTGAGTGTGTCCTATCAGGCCTTAGACTCAGAACTCCATCCCTCCACTGTGTGCCTGGTGCAGCAAAAGCTGGCTTTTAACTTTGTTATGCTTGGATACGAAGTGTCCTCCTAAAGCTCCCATATTAAAGCAGGAATAAAATTGGAAGGTGAAACAACTGGACAGAGAACTATAGTCTAATCAGTCCATCCTAGTTTAAAAGGACTACTGGGTGGTAACTGTAAGCAGTGGGACTTGGCTAGAGGAGGTGGGTCCCTGGGGCCAGGTCCTGGAAGGGTTCACCTTCCCAACTGCCCTTCCCCTCTCCCACTCTGTTTCTGACCTTATGAGACCATAAGCCAAAATATACTTTTCCTCTTCTAAGTTCTTCTTGTTGGGTATTTTGGTCACAGGGACACAAAGCTGACTAACGCAACCCTTTCTGAAACAGAAGAAAATAATTATCATGTTTTCCATTTGGTATTGTGGCCTTGGATTTCTTCCAGTATTTATATCTAATGAATAATTATGGTCTGTATATAAAAAGTAAGATTGAATGTCAATGAATTTTCAGTCAATAATTTTCATTGTTGTGTAAAAGAACTGCTTCCTTGTATGGCTGTAAAAGAAACCCATGAAAAAACAACTTACCATTCATCTTGCAGATTTGGGCTCTGTTGCTTTCCAAATATATATATTAAAATTGCTTTAGACAGCTTTTTTGCTGCTGCCACTAAAAGACCCAAAAAAACACTATAAAGGAGGAAAGGTTTATTTCGGGACTCATGATTTCAGAGGTCTCAGTCCATAGAAGGCCATCTCCATTCCTTGGGACATGAGGTGAGGCTGAACATCATAATAGAAGAGTGTGGAGGAGGAAAGCAGGCTCACATAATTATCAGGAAGCAGAGTGAGAGAGAGAGACCCCATTCTCCAGATACAAAATATATACCCCATAGCCACTCCTCCAATAAAAATACTTCCTCCAGCCACCCCCACCTGACTCCAGTTACCACTCAGTTAATCCCATCAGGGTTTAATCAACTGATTAGGTTAAGGTCATAAACAAATCATTTCTCCTCTAAAACTGGCATTGTCTCATGTGTGAACTTTTGGCAGACACCACATCTAAACCATAACAAAAATTATGCATTAGTACAGTGACTCCAGTTGTGTGGGATATTTGGGAATCTATACCAACTAAAATGTTTACAGGTCAGCCTATTGTCTTTTTGTAAAGATTCATTATGTTTTTAATAGCCATTCTCTGTCCCTTTGAGTCACCTGACAATGATGCATCATCTTGCTTGCTTGAAGTATTGCAAAAAATGTTCAAGTTTTTTTTTTTTTGCTTTGCTCTATGGGCTCAGGAAGGGGTTTATTGTCTCTGTTATGTTTATTCACCAATTTGAACATTGTTTGTTGTGCTTTGCTATTGTAAGCAGTAAATATGGTTTAAAATTACGCCCCCTTTATAAGCTCCTTATTTCATGTAGCTCCTAATTCACAGAGCTAGAATTGAATCCCAGATAGGCTTATTGCAGTCTATGCTTTACAATCCTACACCATGCCACCTTCCTTGTAAATTATAAATTGAGGGAAGGATGTCAGAACAAAGATGACAGCAGAAACAAAATGCACAAATAAAAAGAGTCAACTATAATAGGTCTGAGGAAAAGAGGTTGGTAATGTGGTTAAAAGTATATGTGGAAAAAGAAGAGACAACTGGATAGATCCATTGAGGCTTTGAGTGAAAATTCAACAACATTTTGAAAGGTAATTCAAAACTTTTGTCTCTTCTGTTTCTTAAGAGCAGAGAAGAGGATGAATAAGAAGGTGCTGCTGCCCTTTACTATGGTTTAGGTAAGGTTTGAGTTTTCACAAAGATTCATGTGTTGAATGAAGCTTGGTTCCTAAACATGGGAGTAGAAAATGATGTGTTAACTTTAGGAGGTTGGATGTGGAAGGTTCTTAAGTCACTGGAGGTGAGCTCCCTCCAGAGTGAATTTTCCTAAGAGTGTGAGGCTGACACTTGAATTCCTTGCTTTCTGCTTAGCAATGAGATCTCTTCCTTTCACAGGTGCTCTTACCATTGTGATCACCATGAGATCCCACCAGAGCCAAACTAATGCTGGAGACATGACCTGGAATCTCCAGAACTGTGAGATAAATAAACCTTTTATTTTTTTTTCAAAATACTCTGCCAGTGGTATTTTGTTATAGTAGCAACATATGGACTAATACACCCTCTAAGAATTTTTTGCTCATTGCCCCCTTCCACTTTTAATTTTTTTTTTGAGCATCATGTTGATGCTCGAACTTTTGATGTATTGCTCATATTTCAATGTTGTTTATTACTTCCTTTTATAACTATAACCAGTTGCATCAGCATTATTTTGTCAAGGAAACTTTTTGCTTCCCAACTGGTATTTTTTAAAATCCTTGTATATTAAAAATCCAATAGTACCCAATGATTTACCAATACTCACGTAATAGTGCCTCAGAAGTATACCTTATATTTTTGTGGCTACCTATATTTATGCAGTGTGCATTTCTGTTAAAATAACTTCTTTTTAACTGATACTCAGTACAAATTGATTGCAATCAGGAAAATTGCAATGGGGCTACCAAACCTAGCTTTGAAAATGATTAAAAAAATGTGTGTGACAGAAAAAATAAATAACTCAATCAAGGAAGAATGATACAGAGAGGGGGAGGGCAAGAGAGTGATTGGGTAAGGAAGAAAGAGAAGAGGAGGAGGAGGGAGAGAAGAGGGGATGGGGTAGGTGAAGAGGAGGAGTAAGAAAAATTGGAAGGAGGAACAGAAACAGAATACTCTAGCCATAAGACTATTTAACTGGATTTTTTTTCATATTTTTTTTTGGTTGTAAATGGACACAACATCTGTATTTTATTCATTTATTTTTATGTGGTGCTGAGGATTGAACCCAGTGCCTCATGCATGCAAGGCAAGCGTTCTACCAATGAGCTACAGCCCAAGCCCATGGATAATATTTTCTTAACAGCCATCACATAAGATATAAATTCCTTAACATCATATTATGCAATATTGATTACAATCAGTTCTTCAACTCTCACGAGGAACTCTAATAGCATTTAGGCAGAGCCTCATGATCTGCACAATTCAAGACATTCTGGAGTTTGAACTCCCAGGAATAGCTATGATGCAAAGGCCATGATAGAACTCCCTGCATCACCCGAAGCTCCCATTAAAAGAACAGCTCACAGGGACAGCAAAGCACTGATAACAGAACTGAGATGTGGAAGCAAAAGACAGACTGTGCTTTAACTCAGTATTTGGCAGATAATTGACATGTTGCAGAATTTAATGGGAAGGTCAAACTCACGTAGACTATCAATTGAGAACAAATAGAACAAAAAAATATCTTGAAAATGAATATGAGCAAAAAGTAAGTAGTGATGACCTGAAATCTAACATTATGTTCAGTGTGCATAAAGTTAACACACTCAAACAGAACAAACACACATAAGATTCACCATGTCTAGAGCATATCTTGGAGACCAGATCAGAACAAAGACACAAACTTTCATGGAACATGAGTAATTAAAATTACATTAAAGCCCAGAATATACCTGATATTTATGTTTATATTGACATAATAGTAAAATGTATATAACTTTTTAAAGTATAATCCCATGTAATCTATTTTGAATTTCCATAAATCCTGAAATAATGTTTCTACATGTCTATATAGCTACCTAAAGAGCATAATCCTTCCTTTCCTACAATTTCAGAATGACTGTTGATTTTTATGGGATTTTACAAAGTGGTTTCTTTATGGAATTCATGAAAAGTGATTAAGATTTCCTCACCCAATGAGGTGAAAATTATCCATGAATGCATCCTGAAAATGTTTATTTAAAGTGTCTAATGGCAATCTCTGTTATTATATAACATGAAGCTCCTTTTAGTTAAAATACTATCCTTTCTAAATGGGCTTATGTCTGACTCACCTAAGTTGTATGTCTCTGTTTACGTTTCTTATTTTATTTATTTTTCTCTCTCTTGCTTTTAAATGGAAGCAAAATCTTCCCACTTCAATTTTCTTCCATATGTGACTTTGTAAGTAATTTTCAGGCATTTTTTTTAAATAAGACTTTAGTATTTTCTCACCACTTTAAATAAAGTGTGGCTATTTTCAGTGCACTTAAAATAATACCCAACATACATTTATTGTGTACTTAAATATCTGAAGTTCTAGGTTATATATTTAAAACCATAAGTTTAATATTTAAATAACCCCTTTAAAAGGAATTTTCTTGGTCCCATTTTGCAGATAAAAATGCTGAAATAAGGTGTTGATAACTTTGTGAAAATCTCAAAACAAGGTGAGTATTCTCAGCTTAGTATCCAAACAGCAGAATTTGGTCACTCATTTTTTTTGTACTTCTGAGCATACTTTTCCTTTTCCAGATTTCCATTAATTTTAATCAGGACTCAACATTACCTGTTGATTTTATTATATATCTCAAATCTACTCTTTACCTTATTCCTGTTTTAAGAATTCTAATCTTCTAATCTTTAATTTTCTCAACATTTTTCTAATCTAATAGATCAAAATCAATGTGTGATTTTGATGCTCAGCCATAGAGGAGATTCAATGCCTGAGAACAGATAATCCAGAAACAAAATCTTATGCTTAATCCTCAATGTACCTAATTCATAATCCTGTAGACTATAGACACTCCATAAATATCTCTCCAGTAATTAAATCTTTATGAGCCTCTACACCATTACAGAGTTGCCTTAAGGCACTAATGTCTGGAAAGAGTTGATAGAAAATACACAAAATAATTTACTCTGTTGAATTGATTGCTTATATTAAGGCATGGCAAATGGGGACTCTTGAAAAAATAGAACATCTACAACACACGTCTTAAATTTTGAAAATTTTAATTGCAACTCACAAGTGTTGTAGTAATGATCAAAAGATTTAATAACCTATAGATTGATCAATTAGATTGTAAAGACAATTTATTACAGACAGTTCAACTATGATTCCTTAAAATATAAAAAGAGAATTTCTAAATTTCTGGCCTATATTTAATCACAAGCATTGTTTAACAATAATAGTAATAAAACAAATGAAATTATTTTCATCACTGTTTAGAATTAGTATCCTGTCTTTTACATATATGAAAAGTCAGATTTTCAGTTTGAGTTTATAAATAAGAAAGTGTTGAAGACAAGATAGAAATAACACATACACACTGGGCTACACTGCCTTTGGAAAGCTTACAAGTAGACTGAAACATACAAGGAAACACTCAAAAGATTTGTGTTTAGTAAAGAGATATTTTTCACACTGAAACATGATGAAAAATTTTCTGAAAAAAAAAACTATCAAAGAAGTGTCAGCTATTATTAGTCTAAATTATGTGCTATTCAAAACAACAAAGGAAAAGAGAGGGGAAATGGAGAGGAAAAATATTTAAAAATGAGTGATCAATAATTTTGTAAAAATAATTCTTATTTTAAAAAGCTAGAAACATATTACTGAAGACCAAAGATAAAGAGAAGTGGTAAAGACTGACAGAGAAAAGACACACTATTATATAGAAAGAGCCAAAGACAAAAATTAAAATAGACCTTTTATCAGAAAATATGAAAGTCATAAAATAACAAAGTGACAGCTTTTAGCTGATTTTGTGTGTGTGTGTGTGTGTGTGTGTGTTTGGCAGGGCATTAATGAACTGTCAACCCAGAATGTAATATATAGTAAAATGTGTTTCAGATATGTTAGACAATAAGCCATTGTTTAGACCAACAAAAACCAAGAATTCGTTAACAGTAGATCTGCACTATCATACTGATTTTGTGATGTCTAATTTTGTTTTGTTCTCTTAAGAAATAATGCTTGTAGCATTTCACTGGAGTTATTGCATAGACAAACTGAAATGAGAACCCAAATGCCAAACGGAGATTCTTATATGAGATGGTCTCTCAGATTTAAAAGGTAGAGTCCAGTTTTCTTCATGCCAGCAATAAGAGATTTGCATCTACTCTGCATTAGAAACAAAATGCAGAACATTATGCACTATAAATGTTTAGGGTGAGTTATTCATAACTCATTTGAATCAAACTGTGAAATATGATGTATGAGGAACTATGTAATGTTTTGAACGACCAACAATAAAAAAAAAAAAAAAGAAATATCTGAAAAAAAAAATGTTTAGGGTGAGAAGAGTTAAAATTTAAAATCTATAACAGTTGAATCAACCAAATAATATAATTGTTGACAATAAAAAATATAGCAGAGCTACCTCTGGGGTAAAGTATTATTACGAACCAGGCTATATGGGCAATGACCAACAGACTCCATTTTACCCTGATACTTCATATCGTGTAAGAAATGCTCCCATGGGAAAGCCACACCTCTGTATCCATTAATAGTTACTTTGCATAACATCCTTGGCAACACAAAATAGCAATTCTTATACAATATAAAATTGTTCTCTTTGGTTTCCATTTTTCTTGGGCAATGTACCTTGTCAGAGATTGATTGTCTAGATGTCAGTAACCATTCTCAAGTTTGTACTGAACTAGGGTCTGTTTGCTTGCTGCTATGCCAACCTGCAAAGTCCCATGGGAAATCCAATGTACTCATTGCATGGTCTCACTAACTGCCCAATTCAGCTTCTGTACCTTCTTAACTTGCAGCTATGTCAACCCAGATGTGGTTTTTGCCTTTAAATATTCTAAAATGCTCAGGCTCTGGGCTGTTCCTTGCAGAGACAGTTATGGGTCCTGCTGGGGGCAGTCACCAGCTGGCAGGCTAAATAAAGACTGCAATTTGGACAAAACTGGGACTTGGTGTTGTTTTCTGAGTGACATGCCCACAGAGGAATGTGCCTAACATGTGTGACACCCTGTGCCTTTTGAAGGCTCACAAGTAGACCTGTCAACAAATTAATCATCATACAATACTGGTGATCCAACTTCCTTATTATGAGAGAGTACAAGGCTTAAACAGAAATCATTTGAAAATCACTTGGAAATATGCTGATTACGCTAACCCGTAAGTTGTTCTTAAGTAGTATAATGTGTTTGATGGCTCTCAGTTAGGCAATTTAATGAATAGCTACACAAAATGAGTAGAACTTCATTCTGTATCACTCTAAAAACTTAGGAAAAGAACCTTGTGACTTAATAAGAATATGACATAAATGTCAAAAAATGTCACATATGAAAAATTTATTATTTAATTTTATGACTTTTTTTTTTCTGAGTGCAGTTAGATGATACTACCATTGTTGGCTCAGCTGTCTTTTGAAAGTCAAGGGAAAATTGACTTTCAAATTTCATTTCACAGAATTGAAAGTTTTGTGCTCATTGCAATACACCAGAGCTGAAATATATGTCATCTCCTAAAACAGTGATTTTTTTTTATGCTGTCTGTTTTTGTAATAAGAAGAGATAAGTTTACTGGGCAGCTCTTCTATACTAGCCACTGTGAATCTTCCACAAAGACTAAATGGCTATTTTTTTTCCAGATATGCTAATGGAAAGAAATAATTTCCTTTTTTATTTCAGTCCTGGGGATTAAACCCGTAGCTTTGTGCATTCTAGGCAAGCACTGTACCACTGACTAATACTCTAGCATGGGGTAGTTTCCTTTTTAACTTATTACAAAGAAAAGGATTGGAGTTGGGGTTGTAGCTCAGTGGTAGAGTGCTCATCTGGCATGTGTGGGGCACTGGGTTTGATCCTCAGCACCACACACACAAAAATAATTAGAATAAAGATATTGTATCTATCTACAACATAAAAAAATCTTTAAAAAAGATAATTGGTGTTGAAGAATAGATTAAAATAACATTTTTCTTATACTGATCTTAATCTGAAATTTTCATCAGATCTCCAATTCAATGTTACACATATCCACAAAAATAGATATTTGCCAGAACCATAAGACAGAGATTATTGATCATATTTAAATATATATTTATTTATTATTCCTTTTCTTTCGTTTAGTTACATTGGATGATATTGTGTCTCTACTTGTGCATAATATTTTCCCCATCAAAACTGTGCTTCTTAAAGGAAATTTGTTGCTTTTGAGAATTTAGAAAGATTCAAATGAAATTACTTATATAGGGCATCTAGATTTGAAAATAAAGACCTAGATTTCAAATCCAGCTATTTCACTGACTAGTTAAAAAGAAAGAAAGAAAGAAAGAAAGAAAGAAAGAAAGAAAGAAAGAAAGAAAGTTGTTTATTTACTTCCTCTAAGTTCATTTCCAAATATGTGAAATTTGCTTACTTTATTTCATGAAATCAAAGGAAATGGTGTTTTGAAAAGCATTTTGTAAATTACAATAAAATGTTAGGCATAATTCTCTTAATGAAAATAAATTGATAATTTGTATATTGGTGAATCTGATTTTGTATGCATTGGAGATTACTTTTTTAACTTTTTAAAAAACTTATACATGACAACAGAATGTATTACTATTCTTATTATACATATAGGGCACATATTTTCATATCTCTGGTTGTATACAAAATATATTCACACCAATTCATGTCTTCATACATGTATGTTGGATAATAATGTCTATCCCATTTCTTCATCATTTCTAACTCCATGCCCCCTCCCTTCCCCTCCCACCTCTCTGCCCTATCTAGAGTTCCTCTACTCCTCCCATGCTTCCCCTCCTACCCTACTATGAATCAGCCTCCTTATATCAGAGAAAACATTCGACATTTGTTTTTTGGGGGATTGGCTAAGTTCACTTAGCATTATCTTCTCTAATTCCATCCATTTACCTGCAAATGCCATGATTTTCTTCTCTTTTATTGCTGAGTAATATTCCATTGTGTATATATGCCACATTTTTTTTATCCATTCATCTACTTTATGGCATCTAGGTTGGTTCCACAGTTTAGCTATTGTTAATTGTGCTGTTATAAACATTGATGTAGCTGTGTCCCTGTATTTAAGTCCTTTGGGTATAATGCATTAGAGATTTCTAAGTAGGAGTAAATTTCTAAAGTGACAAAAACTAAATTTTTATAATTGATTCTAATACTCCATCCTAATATCAATAGTCACTTTTTTCATGTAATTATTAAAATTAAGATGTTCTGAAGTTCTTTTATAAGTGAAGGTGGATGCTCCTTCATTTCTAATGGTCAGTCTCTTGAATGGGCTCTGCTCTTTAGGCTAGACAGGCCCAAGATGTTCAGATGGAACTTCACATTTAAGAAAAATAGTATATAAAAGTAATTGCAAACAGGCTTCTATTTAAAGATATTTTCTACATATTTCTAAAATCATAAAAAATGCTAAAGTAAAAAATAGTAACTGTGAGTCTTCAAAAATAACATAATGGGTTTCTAAAGTAAATACATTACACCCTGAATTAATAAACAATTAGAAAATATTCTTTTAAAATGCTTTATGTCTCAGGTTGATATCTGCAAAGGAGAAAATCATAGTAGGATAATAGAAAATAACAGATGAGAGTTTTAAGTCTTATGTCAATAAATAAATATTTGATTGCTTCCCCAGTATTTTGTCATTTCCATAGATTCCATTCACAGTGACCTCTCTCAGATCTCTAGCAGGCCAAAGTTCTTTCCCCTTGCAGTCTCAGACCTGTTGTCTAGTATATACTTTCTAGAATATCTCCAATATACCCCTGAGATATATACTTACTGTTGGCTAATACAATTTAAATCCCCTTTGTATACCCTATCATATTACTGTACGTATTTTATTCTTACTTATTTATATGATTATACTTCGCTTTTTCTATGTGTGTGTGTGATAACAAATTAACTGTCTGTCCCCATGGCTTATCTATGAAACTGATACTTTCTTTCATGTTGTACAATGCCTGGCATATGAACAGTGTTCAGTGTCCTTTTGAATGGATTAATAAATACACTAATTATAATTACATTTTTTAAGCTTTCAGGCAATTATTTGAAAAAAATTCCTTATAAGTAACATTTTCAAAATATACAGTTCTGAAAATAAGTTTATTTTAATTTTTAGTTAGTTACTAAGTGATTATATCATTAATCTTGCCATTTAGATTTATCAGAATTCCTTACAAAACACCTATTTTGATAGTTGTGTAATTATTTGTATCATTATTTTAATGCTATACTATAGCATTCCAGTTTTAAAACTAACAAGTATATGCAAACCCTCAATTTATTTATTTCATTGCATTATGTATCAAAATTGTCATTTAGAGACCATTATCCTAATTAAATTCAATGTTGATACCTCATGTGGTTAGTTTGCTAGATTAAGTCAGTTTAAGCTATTAAGACCTATAAATGGTCTGATATTTTTCCACAGTTTTCAGCTAATAAGTCATACTTCCACTGTTTCATGAATAGTGTCAGAAGCCATGATTTCCAGGGATCAGAGACTAAGGATTTTACTACTCATGGTACAGCAAGCAGCATGAGCCTCATAATTATATCAGTCTCCATATCCACTAAATCCCACTGGGGCAATGCAGAGCAGCCCTAGTGAATATAGTAGACTATGGAAAAAAACCCATCCTCTGTCACAGGCTGTACTATTTGTATTTTCTAAGATGATTTGCTACACAGATAGCCCCATAACTATAGTACAGGAAAAAAAAAAAACTCTCAGTACCTCTGCTCAGGAGACATGTAAGGGGATAAGAGAACCATGACAATTGTCTCATAAAGTACTCTTCTCATTGTAATGTAAATTTTGAGGTTTATACTTGAAAAGATCAATTTATCAAAGCAGTGCATGCATGTGTTAGTTAGAAAATTTTAAATACAATATGCCAAATTTGCGCCTGCTACATTCTGTGCCAGTGAAAAAGGATACTGTATTACTGAATCTTTTCTTGCTAGTAAAAAATGGACTACAAGATGAGGTTTTAAAAATATAATTTTTTCCCTTTTTTTCAGACTGCATTCCTTAGAGTCATTAATGTTGCACACCTATAAAGTACTCTGTTGGATGTATTAGATATGCTCTAATCACAAAACCTAGAATCTTTAAACTGGCAGCAGAATAAAGATGCATTGGTCAAAGGTGGCATATAATGTATAACACTAAAAATCTATTGTATCCCTTTTCCATTCCTAGCACGTTGTTGATGGCCTAAGAGGAAAACTGATTCTCCTGTTATAGCCCACCTGTGCTCTAAATTTGAGAAACCAGAAGTGGTTGCACAATTGAGGTCAATAAATATAATCCAGGTTTCTGCAACATAATGCAGGATTTCTCTTAACAAGACAGTGGGGAGGACTATTACAGTGGGGCAATGCTTTCTTTCTCCCATGGAAGCATAAATGAGAAATCAAATGAAGAGAAGTTGAAATTGAAAATTAGGACTCTGCTGAAAATTTCCTTCTAGGAATGATAAGGCAACTTGGTGACACAATGATGGAAATTGTTAACATACTTAAATTGATTTTCATTGTAATTTATTTCACTTATATTTGGTTTTAGATGAATTTTTTTTTCTGTGAAGATTTTATGTACCATAGTTTGTATGTGATAATTTCAGGTGCAGATGTAAGGAAAAACAGACTGTGCTAGATCTACAGTCCTAAAGCTATTATATCTATTTTTCAGAGCACCCTTTTCAGTCATAAGATAAAATGAATACCATAATTAAAATTCAAGCTGGTGAAAGATATATAATTCATTGTAACATAATTCAGCTTTCCACCTCATCAAAGAATAAACTGAGACATGAAAGATATAATATTCCTAAAGATTTAGAGCACATGAAATGAAAAGATATAAATATAACTTTTTAAATCTGTAGTAAATTGTCATTCATTATACAAAGTCTTTATTTTTGGTAACTTAATGATCTATCCATAGAATTGGAACATTTGTAATTTCTTTGTTTCTCCAATTAACCTACTCTGAATTTACCTTACAAATATTTATTTTTAAAAAATATTAATTTTTTTAGTTGTATTTGGACACAAAACCTTTATTTATTTTTATGTGGTGCTGAGGATCGAACCCACATCCTAGCGCTTGCTAGTCAAGCTCTCTACCATTGAGCTACAACCCCAGCCCACAAATATTTATTTGTAACACACTATGAATACTATTTTAGTAAACCCAGGATAACTAGTTAAAAATTAGCAAAAGGCTTCATACTTTCTTTATGAAGTGTTTGCATCTATGCATCAATATACACACCTGAAAAAGCTAACTTCAGAATGTTAAAAGCATTGGATGAAAAATAAATTTAAGAAAGTAGATTGCAGTGGTCATGAAAGTCCTCTCCACCAGAAGTAATTTTCTAATAGAAATATGAATGTTGAAAAGGAACCAGCCACAAAAAGAGTCAAAAAGGAATGACAAGGAAAGGGACCTAAAAGCTCAGAACACCAATGAGAGCAAATGGAAAGGTCAGAACAGTGGGAATTAAAATTGGGTAGGTTGATCTCCAGCACTAATAAATAAGTAAGTAAATAAATAATAAATAAGTGAAAGTTATTAACTTAAAAACTTGGATGTTATCAGCACTTAATTCAGGACTATATGGTTCATCTGGGAATGTTTTCAAAATCTAGAGGATGATAATTCTGGAGGAATTAGCGAAAGAGATGCATAAGTAGTAGTCAGGGCAGAAATAAAACCAGCGATGTATTGAAGGTGAAGAGAAAATAATTTTTTCATGTTATGTTCTTTATAATAATTAGCAACAGAACTTAACCTGATTGTAAAACATGAGAAAACAATAAATAGGAAAAGAACAAAGTTCATCTTTAATATTACTTTAGAATGAAAACAATTAAAAAAAGTTTATAAAAAGAAATCTGAGTTAAATTAGAGTTTTGTATTCACATTTACAAAAGGAAATGTGTTCCTATTAACTTTTAAGATAAAAGAATGCACTTCAATAACAAAATAGTACAAAAGTAAGGATTTATATCCATTAATATGTTGTTCACTCAAGGAAAATTAAATCAATGGTATTTTAGAGGGCTGGAAAAGTCAGATTTCTCTATTTTGCCCTTTAACAGAACTATTGTATGATCTGGATAAATTAATTTGGTGCTTGAATTCCACACTACTGCATTTGACCTGTGATCTTTATTAGCTCCATTAGCACATTAATATAGACTCCCAATATGATTTTCTAACCTTACTTTTAATGAGCATAAAAAGTTATGTAGTTCACTTGGAGTCAGAAATATAGAGGTCCAAGAACTTTATTTAGAACATTATTTCAATGAGGTCATGTGAAGCTGTAAAACCTTACAGTATGTTCATGCTTATAGACTTTGAAGTTGATTAACATGGTGCTTAGGAAAATGTATTAAAATATAATATGTGGGAGAAACAAGAATTACATGACATAGGGAATTCACTTGATCACTTTAATTTTATTTTTTCTGAAATACTTTCCCCCTATTTTTCATTGGTGCATTATAATGGTACATAATGGTGGGATTTGTTGTTGCACATCTGCACAGGGACACAGTGTAACACATGACCACTTTTTATCTCATAATTATCTATAAAATGGGCATGTTAGTGTTATCTATCATGTTATAAGGCTGAATGATTTAATCTACATAGTGATTTAATCCTACAGTGTGTCTGAAACACTATAAGTAAAATATAAAGTTGTATTTTTAAAGTTTTAATTTAGTTTAATAGTTATTACTTAAACTAGATGCATTCTGAGAATTCCAACAAGCTAGGTAGTTACCAAACCTAAGAGGAACTATATCTACCAAAGCCAGAAGATAACCAGAGAATTTCTTGGAAACTAGAATCAATGCAATGCAATTCACGAATGCAAGACAATATAATGCTTATAACACTTGATTAATCACATGATAAATACTCACTAGATGATGATGTTGATGAGACAAAAAGGAGGTAGGTGGTGGGGACTTATAGAAGAGGGAGGAAGTGTGAAGAAGAGGAGACAGGGAAATAAGGAGACAAAAAACCCCTGATAACTTCTTCAACTATTATCTACTTCTAAAAAAAAAAATGTAGGTAAATCTAAACCTAAACTTATATTTCTGTTTCAGGACTATACACCTGATCTTCTCTTATTTAAAGAACACATTCCTTTAGCATCTTTTAAATTATAAATAATGAATTCTATTTTACATGCAGCTTTCTGAAAAATATCTAGTCTAAAAACTGACCTATGTAAAATAAGAAAATACCATTATTTCAGAAAGTCACGTTTGAAAATTTATTTTCAGCTAAATACTATTTCATTGAAATAAAGAATGCAAAACATGAATTCTTAATGTAGCTTAATTATATATCACAGTCATTGACTAAGCAAATTATTTTTGTTTTAATCATTCTAGCACTATGTATATTTTGAAATTATTTTATGTTTAGAAGAATGAAATATGTGAGGGTTCATATTTTAAAAGCAAGCCTAACCAAAATATCCTATCTACATATATAAATAGCCAACAATAAATTTCACCTTTAGGTATATCTATAATGTGCTAATCAAAAAATAAATTATAAGTAAATAGAAGAAAGACTGTTAAAATAGAAGGAACAGGGGAAAGAGGATGGGAGGGTAATGGAACATATTGAGGACTGAATTGGAGCAAATTAAACTACATATTTGAACTTATGTCAATATTAAACCCAACATTATGTAAAACTATAACGTATTAGTTGAAAAAAAATTTAAGAAGTAAGTTTCATCTCTAGGTCCAAGAAAAAAAAAGCCAATGTGGACTATTAATGAATTATTGTCATTTAAAACACTTCTGCTTGCAATTTATTTGTATTCCTTAAATATTTCAAAGTATAGGATTTCAAAGTATAGTTGTTATATTTGGCAATTCTAAATTCTTCTATCATATTTTGACACATTTGAATAGTAATTCCTGTATCTAAGAATTTAAAAATTAGCATAAGCTTATGTGTGTTTGTATAGATTATGATAAAATTATCTCTTGCTCTAGTATAAACCAAATGACCTGATGTCTAACCATTGTATGATTCTAAGAACATCAGTGAACTTCTTGAGTCACAGTTTCCTCATCTTTTATAAGACTCATCACATATACTTATTTTGATTAAATAAATTTCAACCAGTGAATTATCTAGAATACTGGCGATTACAAAATACACATTTATTAAATAAGAAGTAATTTTAACAGAGTGGTATAAAGCAAGGACTTTCACAGCAGAAAAATTTTGAAAAAATTTGGATTCTATTGCACACATACTGTATATATGCCCAAAGTTAATTCACTTAATTGATTACTAAAAATAAATGTGTATGTTGAATGACACATGCACATAAAGTCTCTGGTAAATTACAAATAGTCACTATCATTGTCACTTATAATGAATTGCTAGTATCTATTCTCATTTATGCATATCTTCTACTTATACTTTATACTTACACTCTGATAGCAAAGCATTTACATATTCCATCCATTATATAAAACATTTATTTGAAATAATTTTATTACCAATTACTAAGTACCCAAAATCACTAAAAATTCATCAGTAATTCTTTTGATAATCTAGAAAGCACTGAAGTAAGGAACAAATTCAATTTAACTTATAATCACAAGCAGTTGTCCATTGCTACCTCTATGGAAACTCAAATGGACTCAGTCAGAAGGTAGAAACTGCAGCCAATCATCAGAGATTAAATGATCCCTCAAAACAAATAAAGAAATGAAATTCTATTAAACAATTAAGAATTTATGTTCTCCCTTCCTACAGATTTATGTACAGGACTACACAGGCACACACACATTCACACAACATGCAAACACACACACACAAGTTGTATTTATCAATGATGTAACTATCTAGAAAAAATATTCTGATTTTTTCTACTTAAATATTGAAATCTTTCAGTGTGAAAGTGTTTAAAGAGGTATATTTCTTTTAAAAACATTAATAGTTTATAAACATCACTTCCTGTAGAACAGTGAAAAGTTAGTTAAAAGTGAAAATGGGGTTGAATTATTACATTAAATCAAATGGTATGTGTGTTCTTTATTTCTTACACTACATATATATGTATATGTATTTATGTATGTATGTATATATACCCTTACTATAATTTTGGTATCATGTACAAAAAATCTAACCAAAATTCATATTCATCTTGAGAATTTTCTGGCATGGTGGTCAAAAAAACTGAAAACACAAACATTTTTTTTTCTTAATTAGCAGCTTGTTCATAAAATGAATATAAAATGATGGGCAAAGAAATGTTTAAAAATCTATGTTATTGGAAAAATGTATACTCTCTTTTCTTTCTCTTATTTAAAATATGTTCCTGCTGGCATTTTTGGTTGTTATTTTATTTTTTTATGTATAATCTGCATAGCACTTGTATAGGAATCACAATGGGTGCTTATTTAAAAATAAAGATTATTTCTCCAACTCAAGTATTTATTAGGTATGAAGAGGAGACAAAGCACTGCAATATGAAATTTTTGAAGGTGATTTTTAATATATTTTAATAGTTGAAATCCATTCAATGAACTTTTTTCCTTTTTGCCTTTATCAGTAGAAATGAAAGCTTTCCCTCACTTTTAAGAATAAAATAATCATATCACACTTTCTTTCATAATTCTTTTCAAAAAGTCCTCCTTTATCTCCAGCATTCATAGCATACTCATACTTCCTCCTGCACAAATTAATTAATGCAAAAATCTACTGGGTCCAGCTACCATCTCTTAACTACACTCCCCTGCATCTCACTCCCAGAATAGCTAAACAACCTTCTTGAAATATTACTTTATATCTATAAGATGGCCTTGAATATAAGTCTGAGAATTCACAATTGTATAGGGGATTTGCACAATGTTGCAGTGACTATTGAAAAACTTGCTATACATAGATATTTTGACCAAAGAAACCCCACCCCTTTGGCTTGGAGACCAACCCACCATAGTGGGAAATAAGTGAATGTTGCTGATTGTAGAGGAGAGATTTTGGCTCCTATACTGCTCGGGTCAAGCTTCCTTCTTGCAGCAAAAGTTAATAATCATCCAAAAGATTCAGTTAAATGTGTGGACATGAGGAAGTTAGATGACACTGGCTTCTCTATTTTATGTGTATACAGTGGAATTCTTACATGATGTCTGGAGTACAATAGTCTTTGCTAAGGAAGGGAAAGCATGAGGAGTGAAAGAGCCTGGATTTTGATGCCAGAACTGACCATCTATTCTACCTGCCCAGTCTTGACTCCTTACAAGAAGCAAAACCCTTCCTTTCTTAGTTAAGACTGATTTTCATGCTGGGAAGGGGTGTTGTTTCTGCTCCTTTTAGTCATATTTGACCTTTAGTTAAGACAAAGTTAATATGTCAATTTAACCAGGAACAATTTCCAATTTACTTTTTTACTTATTTTTGTTTTGATCACATTCCCAATTCTTAGGCATTTTATTATATTACCATTGCTTCATTTTCTTAGTCATTTATTAATATTGAAGTAAGAACCTGAAAATTCTAGGTTTGGATACATAGGATCTTGAATATCCCATGGATAGCATCAAGATCTTATCTTTTATCTATCTCTTATTTCTCTGCTCTGACATTTTGTATGATATTTTTATTTTTAGGTGGAAAATAAAATGACAGCTTCCATTACACAAGTCTTCAGCATTATGACCCCAGAAATATAACTGTGTAAATCTAGACAATGCAGTCACGACTCTGCAATCTTCTTATTTCACAGTTAAATTTGCTAAGAGAGAATATCTTAAATGTTCTTAACACACACACACACACACATACAAAAGTAACTATCTGAAGTTATGTATATGTTAATCAGCTTATTGTGATAATGATTTCACATGGCACATGTATAGTATATAAACAATCATGCTGTAGACTTTAAGTGTATTAATTTTTATTTGTCAACCATACTTCAATAAAGCTGAGAAAAATCTTGCTATTAATATTTTCTGAGGAATGTTTGCTTTGATGGAATTGACTTGGTTACATGTGTCCCTCTGAATCTATGGGATGAGATCTACATCTTCCAAAGCCATGTATGTAGAGCAATGAAGAGATGTTAATCTAAGGAAGATGAAATGATGGGCAGGCAAAATTGAAAAGGAGGAAAAAAAATGTCACACGGCTTTGGCTTATTTTGGGCTTTTATATTTTTGTGATACTAGGCACTGAATTCAGGGGAGCTCTATCATTGAGCCAGATTCCTATTCCTTTTCTATTTTCAATTTTTAATTTAAGAGAATCTTGTTAACTGGAGGTTGGCCTCAAACTTGTGATACTCTACCCTCAGACTCCTGAGTAGCTGGGATTATAGACTCTGGCCACTGCACCCGGTCAGCCTTATTTTTCACACTATACTTGCCTGGAATCTTTAATATTTCTTAAATTCCCTGTTTCTAATAGTCCATTAATCATTCCCTTACATCATCTCAGTTGCATTCTGTAACTGAAAATTGTTTTTCCTGTGTCTAAATTCCTCTTATAGCTTCTAATTTGGATACACAGCAGACAGTAGGATTTTTCCACAGCAGCAGTAGTTTAAACATTCGGAAAGCTTGGAATTTGAATTGAAACTATCTGCCTCCTTGAATAAAACTGAACACTCTTTAGAAGAAGATCATAAAATCCAGAGTATCTGTGACATAATATTCTTATTGCCCAGCACCCATGTAAAATACTCAAACAAGAGAATGTGATTAAACTTTAAAAAAAAAAGGAAAAATTTGCCAGTAAAAAACTGAAACTTGGGTGACTTAGCTATTGCAGTGAGTAAACAAAGACAGCACACAGGGTCTAATAAGTAGGTCTTAGGACTTGAGAAATAATGACAATGACGAGTGAGCAGAAGGAGATTTCAGCTGAAAAAATACAAATGTAAACTGAGGAGCTGAAAAGTCAATAAATAAAATCAATCATCACTAAATAGATAGCATCAGCTTGGGAATGGTTTAAGGAAGTGTCAGTAAACTTGAAGATACATAAATAGAAATTATGCCTCAAAAATTAATTTCACAAAGAGCAAAGTATTAGAGAAAAGTTACCAGGGTGCTGTTGATATGTGGAATAGCATCACTTCCAAATACAAACAATTATATTGCCAAAGGAGAAAATAGAGGAAATATTGATTAAAAAAATAACCCTTAGATTCAAATTTGGAAGAAGATTTCAGTTTATGGATCAAGAGGCTAAACAAATTGAAAAAGATAAATACATATAAAATCAGTCTAATGTATACCACAGTATATTGATAAAATTAAAAAAAAGAAAGAAAGAAAAGAAAATATTTAGAGTAACCAGAGAAAACAAAAGGCACATTGCATACAGTGAACAGTGTGGGAATGACTGACTGTATTGACATCATGAAAAATATATAAGTAAATAAAAAGCTAGGGGAAAATGGAATAAAATTTACATCTTTATATCATGGAAAGAAATGAAGACACAACTGCAATGTATATGTATATATCCAATGAAAATATTCTTTATAGACAAAGGTGAAATAGAGACATGTTCATATAAACACATAATCATTGCCAGTTGGCCTGAACTGTAAGAAATGCTAAAGAATTTCTTCAGGATGAATGCAGATGACACCAAGTGACAACCAAGTAACAATTTAGATCTATAGAAATGAATTAAATTTTCCCAAAGTGGCAAATATGTGGGTAATTAGAAATGTCTAAATGATCAATATATCAAAAGGCATGACAATCATAAATATGTAAGAGCCTATTTATAGACTATTGATGAATTCAAAATCACAATCAGAGATCTGTATCTCTGTACCTCCCCCTCTATAACTGTACAAGTGAGAAAAGCCAATAAACAAAATGTATCATAAAATATTAAAAAAATATGAATGATAATCTCAACAAGTTTGACTTTAGTTTTATTTATAGAACACTGTACTAAAATACTAGGAGATACATAGTAGTGGGGTATTCCCAGGTAGAGGATATGAAATAATATAAGCCTAATCTCCATAGATTTTTTAAAATTAAATATCACTATGTTTTCTAATCATTGAGAAATTGGATGAGAAAAAATTTTCAGAAAAAAATCCCCAAATATTAGGAAAATATATACATGTAATGAACTGATTGACCAAAAGAGAAATTGATTACAAGTTAGATTTTTTTTATGTATATATAAGGATTAAACCTAGGGGTGATTTACCACTAAACCACATCCTCAGCCCTTTTTTGTATATTACTTAGACACAAGATCTTCCTGAGTTGCCTAGGACATTGCTAAGTTGCTGAGGCTGGCTTTGAACTTGCGGAATCCTCCTGCCTCTACCTCCTGTGCTGCTAGTATTATAGGCATGTTCCGCTGCACCAAACTATAAGTTAAATTTTTAAAACTATGTACTAAAAACATAAGCCATACTTGGAAAGGAAATGAAGTATGTTTTCTCTCATATGTGAAAGCTAGAAACAAAAAAAGAAAAAAAAAAAAAGGAAAAAACAGGAGGTTGGGGGCTATCCATGAAAAGAGATTGGAAAACAGTAGAAGAGTAGAGGATGGAGATCAGGAGAAGAATCAAAGGAGGGAATAAGGGAGTAGAGGGAAATAAAACTGGCCAAATATATGTATTAACAAATTTTCACAATTATACATAATATTGAAAAATTTTAATGTACCAATGAAAATTAATAAAAAATGAAATTTCAAAATGTGAGAGTAGGCTGGGTGCAATGGCACACTCCTGTAATTAAAGCAGATTGAGAGGCTGAGGCAGGAGGATCATGAGGTCAAAGCTAGTTTCAGCAATAGGGAGTCACTAAGTAACTCAGTGAGACCCTGTCTCTAAATAAAGTACGAAACAAGGCTGGGGATATGACTCAGTGGTTGAGTGGCCCTGAGTTCAATCCCTGGTACAAAAAAAAAAAAAAAAAAAACAGAAAAGAAAAGAAATTATAGATTCTGTGAATAAACTCATGAATATAGGGCCCAACATCCTTAAGGAAATATTAACAATTGAAAGCAATAATACACTCTGGTAAAAGAAGATAGTTAAACTACCTGTACCTAATAAGGGGTGTTTTGGCCATGGTAATACAGTTAAATAATAATACATAAATGGCAATATAATATATTGTGACCAAGTGGGATGAGCCCCAGAATGAAGAGTTAGTTTAATGCTTGAAAATCAAACAGTATAAGCTACTATGTTAAAAGAATAGTATGATTACCTTAATAGATGAAGACAAAGCATTATTTGGCAATTTTTAGGTATCATGATACCATTCTTTGTACTCTGATTAAAAAAAAGATAGTCAAACTGCCTGTATCTAATAAGGGGTGTTTTGGCCATGGTAATACATTATGGACAATGTTTACTCCAGAAAACCAATATTCATATACATTATAAAATGCAGCCACCTACTGTGAAAATCTGTTAAGACTATCTCCAAAACTGATGAAAAAATATGTTCTGTAGAAAAGAATCTCTGATAATATTTTTAGCACATTCAGAATAAAAGAAACACCCATTATCTGCCAACAGATATATTCAAAACATTCAGAGTAAATATCAGCGTAAAGGGTCAAACCCCCAAAGCTTCCTCTAAGATCTGTAAGAAAGAAACTTCATTAGCATCACTTCTTTCAGCATTTCATTATACTTTTTAGGAGGTACAGTATGTAACAGGAAAGAAACAAAAGCATGGAATTAGGGAAGAAACAGCCAAGTCAACATTCACAGATATTAGGATGAAATAACGAACTTTCAGGAAAGTATCATGTAAGACACTTAGCAAATGCAATTAGGCCCTTGGTGAAAGAAATACCACGCAAAATAAAAACTTACGAATTTATTTTAATTTATGAATACATTGAGAACAAAAACCATTTCCATTCCTAATTTTACTTTTAGTCTTTTTACAGCCCCCAACAATATAAAGGAAGAGGTACAAAAATATATTTAAATTCATATAGACACATGCACATATATATGCTCACAATTGCATGTACTATTTTTCACCAATTGAATAACAGAATAAGATATCCACCTATGCAAGCAATACCTTTCAAAACATTCCCTTTGATTACATACAGACTTAATAAAGTGATCCTTTTTCCAAATGTACCCATTTTTAATACTAGCGTTTTAGTATAACTTTAGCAATTGTGTTTTTGTCAGGGACCCTCATCAAAATGCACAAACTCAAAATGAAGTTAATTTTTGATGACTCATCATATGTTTATATCCATTACTATAGTCCTTAAGCATGAGTAGTGAATAACCATATAATTTCCCATGTGATAATTTTGGATATTGCTAAATAATTTCCTTGAAAATTTAAATTGAAATTGCCTATAATTAAAGCATTTCTGTTCTACACATGAAATATTATAAAATTTTACATTTGAAATACAAATTATTATTAAGAATTTTTATATTTTTATTGGTATTGTAATACAACTTCAGACTTAAAAACAGCTTTATGATGGCTACATATTCCAAAATAACTCATTTTTAATTCAAATCTAATGATAAAAATAGACAAGAATGGAAACATTCCCACTCAGACAAAATAATATCACTTTGGAACTAATAAATTTAACTTTTAATTCTGGCTTCATTTCTACTTTCCTTTTGCATAGTTTTGGCTAAATTGTTCTTCTGGTCTTTGTTTTCTCATACCTAAATGTGAAAAGAAAAGCCTTTCTTTAAATTTCTAGCATAATAGAATGAGCCAATTGCCACTAAATATTAGCATTTTTCATGGCATCTGATAAGCCCCCGAAAATCTTAATTTCCCCTCTATGTTTCTTATTTTATACATTCAAATTGAAAATGCATAATCTTTTTTATTTTGACTTTAAAAAATTTTCATTTTACGAAATGATAATGAACAAAATTATTAAACTTAAAATATTAGCAGGACCCTAAAGAATCTAAAAGTTGTTTTTGGTGGAAATATTCTACTCCAGCCAGAAATAGGACAGGGATGGTTAAAACTGCTTAAAGGAAACACAAAAATGGCAGCTCCATTTTAAAAATTATGTCTATCAAAAAATTAATATATAAAATGCAATAATTATTTGAGTAAAATTATTTTACCTCTCAGATTAACCAAAGATAAATGACACTCATATTACTTTTAATGTACACAGAGATGCCAAAAAGGGCATTTGAAATCACTTTAGCCCATTAAATGTAACATTAAACCCCAATGAAATTGAAGTTTAAATTGTATAATGCATCTCAATCTGAAATCCCCATTCCTAATTAGTAATTTATTCCTTTTAACTTCCTGTCAGGTTGGACTTGCCAATCTTATTCCCTGGGTTACAATTTTTCACTTAACTGGTTTCTAGCATCAAGATTCAAACTACTAATGCAGAGCCATGGGATTCTGCTAAGTGTGTGTACCATAAGTCACTGATCTTCAGAAACAATAAAGCTTTATATTTTATTAATTGCTTAGCATATATCAATTCAATAATATTTATCAGGAATGTCCTGTTAAGATACAATTTTGCTATTTACTATAGGGTTACAAAACTCAGAGCTTGAAATTTAATAGAGCAGCTAAATCAACTCTTACATAGATATGTATTGGAAAAAGTAGGAGGAATTGCTTAACAATGAATTATTAGTTAAATCTAAATTTGTTTTGTTCCAGAGAATCAATGACCTTTATAGTATATTCCAATAGTAGAAATTACGCCTGACAGAAGACTCAGAACAAGTGTTTTCTGTTTATTTTTTTGTGGGGTCTATGAGAATATCATATACAATTCTATCTCTAGCTGAGTGTTCTGTTGGACATTACACTGAATATTTCTAAACATATATGTCATTAATAAGGAAGAGAAAAATTATGAGATTATATGAAAACCAATAAAGTTATAGTAAACTAGCAAACATTTTTAAATGAGGAAAGCATCTCAAATAAACGTGATTTTGTTTTAATCTAATCCAATATGGGTTTTGGTTTGCAATAATTTGTACCAAAATTGTTGAAGGGTCTTGTTCCTGGAAAAAAATCCCATGAATGATGCTTCAGGCCTAACCCTAATCAATTTGAAAGATTTTACCTAACAGGCCTTAGGGAGGAAAGCTATCATCTCCAAGGCAGATTTGGTATAGAGACAATGAATGCATTACCATCCCTGGGGGGAATTGCAACCAAGGACTCAGGTTCCCACATATCTGCTTTCCTAGCCTGAGTGCTCATTGACAAGAGTCTTTCCTTGGAAACCCTGTAGAGATCTCTTAATAGGGGAAAGAAGGATACTTGAAGATATGGCTCTACCAGGCCCCTACTTTTCCATTGCTACTCTCTAACACTCCCCAACCCCTACATACCCATACACTCCTAAACTGCAAGATCCAATTGCTCAGCCTCTCTGAACAAGAAAGTGATTCACAAATCTTGGTGATCTCCCTGACCCTTGACTCAATCTTTTCTAGGGGAAAAATAAGAACAGTGGTAGAATTAGCACTGAAGTGATTGAAGTCTGACTGTGTATTCAGTACTATAGAACCTGCCTGCTCGGCTCCCTCAGATCAGCTCAGCCCTGGAATGCAATTTTTCAGCCATTCTTGTCTACAAAAGAGAGAGAACAGCAACATTCTCATATAAAGTATAATATGAGAACTTTGGATTTCCTAAAGCCAAACTGGGCAATCAATTAGTAATCCCAAAACTAATTATAATTGAAAATGACAAATCTGCAAAACAATTAGTGAGTGTTTAGACATATGAATCATTTGAAATATTAGTTAAGTATGTTCTAAATAAAAATAGATAATGAATCTTATGACTTCAAAGTACACATATTTTCTATAGGATGCCAGTCAATCACCTGAAGGCCAGAATATTTATATAAAAACTGTATTGCGCAGCTGGCATGGTGGTGCACGCCTGTCATCCCAGGGGCTCAGGAGGCTGACATAGGAGGATCGCAAGTTCAAAGCCATCCTTAGCAAAAAGCAAAGTGCTAAGCAACTCAGTGAAACCCTGTCTCTAAACAAAACACAAAATAGGGCTGGGGATTTGCCTCAGTGGTTGAATGCCCCTGAGCTCAATGCCTGAAACCCCAAAACAAAACAAAACAAAACAAAAACTGTATTGCAATTCCAACAAAAAACCAATTTATAAGATTTTTCAATTTCTATCAAGCAGTAGTATGGTTATTTAGAACGAAATATTTTTAAATTATGTTTTAACTGATTCATCAAAACATAAAAAACTGTACATATTAATGAGGTGACACATAATGTTTCAGTACCTGTAATGGACTCATACTTATGAGTTATAATTTTTTTCCCTTCATCTATTGAGAGAACATTGCTTCATATGAACTTGGAGAAGAAATAGACCATCATCTGTCCACTAGACATAATCTCTTAACCAGGATCTGACACAAAATGCTTTGCATCTTCCCAATATTCCAACAACACATGTGCTTAACAACAAACATCAAAATATAATCCAATTAGCTCCTTATAAGCCAAGTTAATAATTGGTCACATGAAATATGAATTTTGAAGTACAACTTTAAGTTCAGGAAACTTCATTGTCCACTGGTGCCAAGAATCACTATAATAATATTCTGTGTCTCCTGGTTAAGATTTGCCCATTTCTGCCTTCATAATAATTTCAATATGATTGAAAATTTCTTATATCCTTTAAAATTATTTCATATCTCAAGCATAAAGGCCAACATTTGAACTTTCTCCTTTTCTTTAAATCCACAAATTTATAATTTGTCTTCTATCAGCTATTTATGTAACACATTATAATAATTTAGCATTTATGCTATGATATTATTTTATTAAATAGTGTAACTATTTTTCAATGTGTTAGACAGTTTCCTTTGGCATACAATATACCAAAACATTCAGGGTAGACAATAAATTAATGCTTCAAGTACACTTTTATTATTTATTTGAGAAAACTAGTTTTATATTTAGTCTGATACCATAATAAATTTGATCATTAAAGAAAATTATGTAATAAATTTCTTCATCTTAATTTAGGTGCAGACTCAGATAAAAGCACTATCCTTCTGCTTCCTGTTTAAAGTTACCATTCATGTAGAAACCCAATGGTGTTAAACTTGGTTCATTTAAGATTTATTTTAATGTGTAGCAAGATCAGCTTCAATTTCAGCAAAACAATAGTTCTCAATTGGATGATGGCACTGCACAGGGGAATTATTATTTTTTAAGAGGGGATGGATCTGTTATGTTTAGATGTATTGTACCCCTGGAGCTCACACGTGAGACAATGCAAAAAGGTTTGAAAGAGAAATATCAGCTCACAACCTTAACCCAATCAGTGAGCTGATACTTTATGGAATTAACTGAGTGGTAACTGAAGGCAAGGTGTGTTGTGGTTGGAGGAAGAAGTTCATTGGGGGTGTGGCTATTGGGTGTGTATTTTGTATCTGGCTAGTAGAGACATCTCTCTCTGCTCTCTGATCACCATGTGAGCTGCTTCCCTCTGCCACACACTTCTGCTATGATGTTCAGCCTCACCTTGAGCCCTGAGGAACGGACCCAGCAACTTATGAACTGAGACCTCTGAAACCCTGAGCCTCAAATAAACTGTTCCTCCTCTACAGTTGTGCTGTTTGGGTCCTTTAGTTATAGCAGCAAAAAACTCACTACAACAGAATCCAAGTAACCATAATGGCAATGATATATTTAGGTCTTGATGTTTACTTCTTTAATTTCCTGAAAAGTCATATAATTTAAAGGCGAATAAGGTTTTTGTTAGTTAATAACCTGAGCATATATATCCTATTGATGTAAATATTTAACTTTTCTAAAATTGTATTTTGTATATTATACTCTGTGAACTTAGGCCAAGAAAAACAAATTTTCTGTAATATTAAGAGTCTGGGATATAAAGAACAATTTCTTGTCAATAACTTTTGTGTTTTTGTTTGAAGGTGAATGTTACATATTTTTGTGAAATATTCATTGTGTCTATGTAAATTTTCTCTAATCTATTTTAAATTGATTTTTCAATTCTTTGTCTAATAAGACATTCAAATATGGTAATACTTTATTAGCAAAATAACAAGGGAATTTAAGTGAGAAAGGAAGTACTATGGAAAAAGTTCCTGTGAGGGAAGGAAAACTACATTTTATTAAATTTTTACTATTTACCTAGTGTTAGCCTAAAACTATATGTTTCCATTTAATATAATTCTTTTCACAAATTTTTAAGGCAAGTTGCTAGAATATCTTACATCACTTATAAATAAGAAGGTTGTGATTTAAAGAAATGTCACACCTGGCCCATATCCTGTTGCCTAGGGAATGATACAGCAATATTTCTAACTTAGATGCTTCCTGAGTACATACCTCCTTTAGAGTAGGAATCCCTTAGGTCTATTGATGTCTTAAAATAGAAACATTTAAACCTCACCCCAGACTGTTTTTAATATTTAATTTTATTGCTAAATTGTACAAACAATAGCTTCCTCTTTTATTCATCTTAATTATAGGAAGCAAAAATCATCTTTCCAAAATATGCTAGAGTATCTAGAGAATGTAGATGTAAAGAACTTTAAATATTGATTAAGTGTAATTTTATAACAATTAAAACACCATTGGCACTGCTGATGGGACTGCAAATTGGTGCCACCAATATGGAAAGCCATATGGAGATTCTGTGGAAAATTGGGAATGGAACCACCATTTGACTCTGCTATCCCTCTACTGGGTCTATACCCAAAGGACTTAAAAACAACATACTACAGGGACACAACCACATCAATGTTTATAGCAGCACAATTCACAATAGCTAACTGTGGAACCAACCTAGATGCCCTTCAGTAGATGAACGGATAAAAAAAAAATGTGGTATATATAAACAATGGAATATTACTCAGCAATAAAAGAGAATAAAATCATGGAATTTGCAGATAAATGGATGGAGTTAGAGAAGATAATGCTAAGTGAAGTTAACCAGTCCCCCCAAAACAAATGCCAAATGTTTTGCTATAAGGAGGCTGATTGATAGTGGGATAGGGAGCGGGAGCATGGGAGGAATAGATGAACTCTAGATAGGACAGAAGGGTTGAAGGGGAAGGGAGGAGACATGGGGTTATTAATGATGGTGGAATGTGATGATCATTATTATCCAAAGTACATGCATGAAGACATGAATTGTTGTGAATATATTGTGTATACAACCAGAGATATGAAAAATTGTGTTCTCTATGTGTTATAAGAATTGTAATGCATTCTGCTGTGATATATAAATAAAAAAATTAAATTAAATTTAAAAAACACAATTGGCACAGTGTCTGGTAATACAATAAAACAATTATTCTTGAGTTGTATTTTCTTTAAAACAGAAATTTGTATTTGTGTTGGACAACATATATATGGGTTTGCACGAATATTTACAGAATCTAAGCCTTAATCAGTAGTTAATGGAGAAAAAAAGTATTTATCTTTGGAGATTGTGATAATTTCCAGTATAACTTGTGAAGTTGTATCATCCTTTTGTTATTTCCCAGTGCTACTATCTTTTCTTTTAATAACAATCCCAATTGGACAGGAAAGATAACAACAGAGAATATTCAAATGTTAGAACCTTCTTCCTAAAAATGGGGAGAGAAATTTTCTCAATCCATTCACCATAAGACATTAGCCAGAATATAACCCTTTAATTACTCTAATACAGGCCATGAATTAATGATCCAGCAATCTCCCTATTTGGTATATAGCCAAAGGAAGTGAATTTAGTATCTTAAAGAGTTATCTGTGCTTTTGAATTTATTGCAGCATTATCACAATAGTCAAGAGATAGACACAACCTAAGAGTCCATCAACACACAAATGGATAAAGAAAATATGATATATATGTATTTACATACACACACAGTGAAATATTATTCAGTCTTAAAAAAAAGAAATCTTGTCATTTATGACAATGTACATGAACCTGGAGGAGAGTATACTGAGTGACACAGAAGAACACACTGTAATTTCACATGTGGAATCTAGAAAAGCTGTCCTTACAAATACAAAGAGTAGAACAGTGATGATCAGGGGCTGGTGAGTAAGGGAAAAGAAGAGACTTGGTCAAATGGTATAAAGCCTCTGTTTTACAGAATAAATTCTGGAAATCTAATGTATATAATGGCGACTATACTTAATAACCTTCTGTTGTGTACTAGAAATTTGCTAAGAGAATAAACTTTAAGTATTTTCATCTCTCTCTCTCTCTCTCTCTCTCACACACACACACACACACACACACACAATCATATCCATTTGAGGTGATGGATATGTTAATTACCTTGATTATAATAATCATTTTACAATATCTATGTTTACCAAAACATCATGTTGAATACCATAAATACATACAACATTTATTTGTCAATTATAATTCAACAAAGCTGGAGCCAAAGTTTGTAATATGTGATTGGAACAGTATTTATCACAGATTATTTCTCAGTACAAAATTTCATTTACCTCCTATACATAATATTGATCCATTGAAGAGTGTATCTTTTTTTATGATGAGGTTGTTCTGACCACAAGCTAATATAAATCTTACCTCTATAAAATCTAAAATCACACAATACAAATAATTTCCCACACTCATTCATATGTTGACCCTTTGTAAACATTCACACATAGAGTTATTAAAGAAGTACATTTAAGTTAACTTATTAGACTTAACTATCCCATGGTAGAATAAAAGTGAATAAATCAAGAAATGGGTGGATGTTTTCCTTATGCACAAGAGCTAACAATATTTTTTAGAACAAAATTGTAATACAATCATAATGTTCTTCTCTGTTGGAAGAAGCTCATGAATTGTGATAGTTTCAGTAAAAATATAAATTTGAGATGTTGACTAGATATATGTGCCCAAAATACAATTCATTCTCAGGAGTAAAAACATTATTTTAAAGGCAAATTCCAACTTCACTAATGTAATTTTGGTTTCACATCTCTGCATCAGAAAGTTTTTTGAGTAAGCAAAAGAAAACAAAAAGTTCCCTCCAGAAATTGTGCTTTTATTACCTTGTCTAAATTTAAAAGCAAATTTAGTTAGGAAAAAACAATGTTACAAGTTTCTATCCTCTGCCAAATCACTGTTAATTAAACAGACAAATAAAAATCTTTGAAGGAACAGTAAAATGGGATGACAGTTTATTACTTCATTTGTCATTTGATTAGTCACCTCTTATAATTTTAAATTTTTCTCTCTAAAATATTAAAAAATGAGAAGTATAATGTTTAAAGTGCATGTGGATATGATTGGAGGATAGAAATAACCATGATATGGTTTCTTCATTTTGGGTCAAACTTTTTCCTCTTGCACAAAGGAGCAAGATAAGAAAAATAAGAATTCAGTTCCCAACAAAGTCATTGATTGTCTTCTGTATTATTCATCATTATTGTGTCTTAAGTCATATAAGATTATTTTAATCATAAAACAGGATTTGGTGGCTGTAAAGCAATTGTACCTTTATAGTCTTCCCCTTATTTTTTGGAAAATAAACTTGGAGCAGATACATCCTCACAAACTGTACAATTTAAAAGGTGAGGAAAAGGGTTAATTGCAATTAGAGAACCCTGGAAAGTCTTCTGTAAAATGAATGTTATGGACCTTTTAGGGAGTTGCCAAGTCACATTGCTTAGGTTATATATCTTTGGAATACTGCTTTGTATTCTCCTGGGTCATGGAGAGTAGAAAGCAACTAAAAAGTTGCTTAAAACTTTATAGATGCATAACTTGTTTAAATTACAATGTGAGACACATAAATTATTTTTTCAGTTAGACAAAGATAAGCTATAAAAACAAATTGTTATTGAAAATACATAGTTAAAAATCAATTTAGGATTCTGAGAATATGGTATCGTATCACCAGAGTTCTCTCTCCCCCCCTAGGTGACTATTGCACAGGCAGAATCTGCTGGAAGTAACTACTTTTTTTTTTTTTTTAACTCTACTGAGACTTTCAAATTTCCATTGGAAGGCTTGAGAGATAAACTGGGGTTAATTTAAATCAATTTTGTGTCAGCAAAGCAGCAACTACTTATCCCTCTTTCTAGTTCCTGGAAAATATCTGTGCACTTGATCTAGGAGCAGCTGCACACAACATGAAAGATCCAGGGTGGGCAAAAGGGACCCTTTCCTCCAAATTTGGGGATATGTGATGTGATTGCAGGCTGAGGCTTCAGATGACAGAAGTACAGGCAGATGAGTGGCTACTGGTGAAGGCTGCCTTATACTTAAAGGACAAGCACACTTCCTTTCTACCTTTCATGTGATCTTCCCCCTCCTGTTGAAGCAATACATTAAAGAAAAATAATTTTAAAAACAACCAGCATGCTGGTATACATGTAGTAATTCAAAATTGGAAAGTTATTGCATGTATCCAGAAAAAAATAATAAGTTCAAGAAAGACCAAAGAAAATCTTAAGTATATACTTCAGGCAAATCCTTGTGGCAGAGATAGTCTATAGCAACAAATAAAAACAAAACAATAAACAAAAAATTTTAAAAAGGCAATTCTAGGGAAAAGAAAAAACTCTGACTTTCAGACTTCCATTATTAGATTCAAACATCTAGTTTTCAATAACAACAAAAAATATTTCATATAAAAAAGAAACAGAAAAGTATGGCCCACTTACAAGAAATTGTATATCACCAAAAATTGTCTCTGAAAAAGACCTGATGGCAAGTGTACTGAATAAAGACTTCAAAACAGGCATTTTAAAGATTGCTAAGGAAGTAAAGAAAGATGCGGAAAACCTCAAGAAAATTATGTATAAATGGAATATAAAATATCAATAAAGAGTTTGAAAATCTAAAAAGAACCCCCCCCAAAAAAATTCTGAAGGTCAAAATATAGTAACTAAAATTAAAAATCAGGAGAGATTAATAAGAAGATTTAGGAAAGCAAAAAAAAAAAAAAACAGTTAATTTGAATATTGGAAGTTGGTAATTTTCAAATTTGAGTAACATTAAAAAAAAAGAGAGAGAGAAAAAGATTGAATGAAATTTAACCAAGTCTGAGATATATCCATAGGAATCCATTAAGATCAACAACACATGGAAGAAATCCCTGAAGATCTGAGGAAAAAAATAGGCAAAGAGAATATTTGAATATTTAAATTCATTCCCTGAATTGGATAAAAGGCAAGAATATAAATATCTGAAGATCACAACAAACTCCAAATAAGATAAGTTAAAAGAGACACACAGCTACACATGTTATTATACATTTTCAAAAGACATGTACAGAATTTTGAAAGCTAACAAAATAAATAAATAAAGTAGCTCATCACATACAAAGGATCATAACAAAGATTATCAGCAGATATCTCAGTGGTTTATCAAATACAAAGGATCATAAAAAGGTTATTAGCAGATTTCTCAGAGTCCTTGAAGGCCAAAATGCAAAATATGTCCAATATACCTACAGTGCTAAAAACCTATTGCACCTACAGTGCAAAAAACCTATTGATCCGGAAACCTATATGTGATAAAACATTTATAAAAAGTGAAGGAAAAATTAGGACATCTCCCAATAAGCAAAATCTGAGGAAATTTAGTCTGCACAACTGCCTTGCAAAAAATGCTCAACGGAGACCCATATGATGAAATAAGAGGATATTAGTAATTCAAAATCATGTGAAGAAATAAAGATCTCAGTAAAGGTAATTGCAAGGGTAATTATAAAAACTAGTGTTATTGTAACAATGGTTTGCAAATCCACTCTGATTTCTACATGACTTGAGAACACATTAAAAAGCAATTATTACTCTAGAAGTTAGTATCATTATAATTTTTTTGTAACTTTACATTTCATTTTCTATATAATTTGAAAGACTGCTGCACATAAATTATTAGTTTATATTTGGGAATGCACAATGTATAAAGATGTAATTTTATGACATTAACAAAAGGAATAAACAAGGCTGTCAAAGGAGCAGAGTTTTCTTTTTTGTTATTGAAATTTAGCTGGTAATCATTCAAATTAGACTATTACAACTTTAGGATGATAATGCCTAAAGAATATATACAAAGGGATAAAAGAAACTAAGACATTTTGCCACCAAAAAAATCAATAAAACACATAATAGAAAATACAATAATTGATGGACCAAAAAAAGATTCAAAGCATGTAGAAAACAAATATCAAAATGGCAGAAGTAAATCCTTCTTATCAGTAATTACATTTAATTTTCCAACTTTATTGAGGCATAATAGACCAAGAACTAAAAGTTGTATGTATTAAAGTATTATAACTCGTGATTTTTATATATGTTTATATTGTAAAATATTTACCACAGTTAAGTAATTAATATATCTATCATCTCAGGTAGTTTTTTGGGGAGGGATGGTAAGAGCTCTTTATTTGCTGAGATATTATATTTGTATATCTTTTTGGTGTACATTATGTATAAAATCATAATAAATATACTCTTTTTATAAGAGACTCACTTTAGAAACAAACAGAGAATGGAATTTGGGGAAAAGTCATTCCATGTAAATTATAACCAAAAGAGAACAATGGTGGCTAAGCTAATATCTGATGAAACAGATTAATTTTAAAAAGCAATAAGAGAGATATTACATATCAATAAAAGATAGTATTGCAAGAAGATACAGTAGTTAAGTGCATATATATACTCTAAAACAGAGATGAATCTTGAAGACAGTGAGATAAACAAAATAGACTTAGATACAAAAGATAAATACTAAATGAATTACTTATATGAGGTGCTTAGAGTAGTCAAAGTCATACATATAGAAATTTGAATGGTGGCTGCAAGTGAATGGGTGGAAGGAGGAAGGGGCAGTTATTATGTAATGGATATAGAGTTTTAGTTATAAAATTGTTTTGTTATAGAGTTGTATTTTGTGGATGGGTGCACAATATTATGTACATATTTAATATACTTCAAATGTTTAATATGGTAAATTTTACATTGTGTGCATTTATTACAATAAAAACAAGTAGAAAAATATAAACATCAACTTATGTAAAAGTATCAATATATTAGCTTAACATATCTTGTTCTGATAAACTAATGAGTTAATACATTTTAAAATGGAAAGTTGCAATATTTGAAAGAATATTGTGTAGGCATTTCATGCTATTGTTTTGGTATATGTTATAATGGTAAATGTATAGCTTAATAATCAAATACAAGTTTTGCTTTTATTTCTCATATTCAAGCCCTTTTTAAAAATTCAGTTTCTTTGCTTATTCTTAGACATAACAAGGGCCTGGAGGTTCATTCAGTATACTATGCTCTCTCAAAACCTGTGGCCTGCTTTCCCAGGGACACCTGTCTACCATACCATCACCTGCCTATCAAGGAAGCTGCTGGACTTGTGTACTTTTAGAAGTGGTCTATTACCTTCAAAATGAAAACTTTACTTTCTTTTTCTATTAATGGTTCAGTATTTATGTAACCATTTCTATTGTACTTCAAATATAATGCATTTTCTTTTCCTTTCTTTTCTTGACTTTTTCTATTAATGAGAGTTTAAAAATGAATATGATGTCTCTTACAGACATAACTTCAGCTTGTTTAGTCAAGAGCCCAGAAAAGTGTAGTGGTTAAATTACTATTTGTTATATATATATATATATATATATAGATTAAACAGTGTTCAAATATGTTTCTCTTCTTTTTCTTGCCCAATAGTAGTAAAAAGTCAATATGCTTAATGAAAACTGTTATTAAATAAATTAAATCTAGATATTGTTGAGTTGTCCTAGGCTTAAATGATTTATTGCCAATAAACAGGTTGATTGATAATACTACATGTAGCTATAGTAAAATAGTAATAAAGCTTTAAGAAAGATTTTAAATATAAAAAATCCAACAAAAATTGAACAATGCATAATTGAAAATATGAGAAATATCACTAAGTTATTTATAATTTACACATTTAAAATTTATTACATGCCTATGTCATGCCATTATACTATGAACATCATAACATAAAGTTTGAACTAGCAAATATTTTGGTGTTCAGTTTCTAGTCCAGCAAAAAAAGACAAGAATAATAAGAGTTTTATTAAGATTTTAGCAAGTACTATTATTAATGGACAGAGAATTTAAAAAACTTTCAGGCATAGTGTTTATTTATTTATCTTTGAAAAACACACTAGATTTAGATAGATCAGGGAAACCAGAGAAGCTTTTCTAGTGAAGAGGAGAATGTATTCAAGAATCGTAGCAATAAAACAACACAATCAGAAAACTGCTAGTGTTTTAGAGTTATATTAGGAAGAATCAATAGAAAAATATGCTTTCTGAAATAAGCTAAAGAATCTCATTTTCCTTTCTGAAACCTAAAAAAAAGCTTTTAAAGGATTTTAAAGAGGGAAGTGGAATGGCCACATGTAAATTTGATGAAGATCTGTCTGGCTATCATATGAAGTGCAGATTCAAAGTGAAGGCACATTTGTAATAGGCAAGGATGAATTTTGAAGGTGAGAAATGATAGGCCTTAAATTAAGGCAGCTACAATAGAAATGAGAGAACAGAATGAATTTAAGATAAGGAAAAAGTTCAATTTACATGGCTTTGTGACAGATTAGAGCTAAGAGAAAAAATGATGGAAAAATCTAGCAGGACCGAGTTTTCTGCAATGTCTACATTGACTAGGAATTAGTGCAAATGTTGTAGATTTGGGGATAAATTTATTCTTTAAATTTTGTACATTTATAGAAAATATTAGAACTTAGAAGAGATAGTCCTTTATCATTTTAGGGATAGTTATACGTAGTCAAGTTTCTTATTTAAAAAAAAAGAAATTACAAATTGAACAAATGTTTACATATTAATATATCTCACTCAGATTTAAATAACATGACTTTTCATAATTTTAGGAACTAAACTTAAAATTACCAAGTATTCAACAAACTGAAAACTTTTGCCACCTAATCAGAGTTGGACATTGCAGTTGTATATGTTGTTATCTGTAAGAATAAGTTCCAAAAGAATATGAATAAAGGTATTTAAAAATACATTCTGAATTGCTCATTTTAAGATTTTTCTTATAAGCAAGTTTTAATATTCAATGTTCTTATATATCAGAAAAAAATGTAATTTAGAAAGAATATTCATTAAAAAATTAATTGTTCCCACTTTACAATTAGTATTGAACCTGCCTAACAAATATTTAAGTATAATTTAATTCATGTATGTATTTCATACTTGTGTTAGAAATTCAACTTCTTTTATCTACGTCATGGCTCCTTTTTTCATTTGGCTTAGAAGATTTAGAATCATAAACAGTCTCTGAATGCCCTTTAATTTTTAAAAAATATTTTTAGTTGCAGATGAACTCAATATACTTTTATTTATTTGTAGATGAACTCAAAATACTTTTACTTATTTATTTTTATGTGATACTGAGAATCAAACTCAGTGCCTCACACATGCTAGATAAGCACTCTACCACTGAGCTAGAGCCCCAGTCCCTCCCCTTGAATTTTAAGAGCCAATAATGTGGTAGTCTTATATTAAAAAAAAAAGTGATAAAAATTACATGTGAATGATGTATTCTATTTCAAACATTAATGTGTACACTTTTTAAGAAAACAAAATAGATTATTAATAGTATAGAGAAGAAAGAAGTAAATAGCTTTCTTTTTCAAATACCTAGTTTCAATGGTATAATCTAATTGTCCCTGGGCTGGGGATGTGGCTCTAGCGGTAGCGCGCTCGCCTGGCATGCGTGCGGCCCGGGTTCGATCCTCAGCACCACATACCAACAAAGATGTTGTGTCCGCCGAGAACTAAAAAATAAATATTAAAAATTCTCTCTCTCTCTCTCTCTCTCACTCTTTCTTAAAACAAAAAAAAAATCTAATTGTCCCATAACATTAAACAGAGACATGAGGGGGGAGGGAAAGGGAGAGAAAAGGGAAATTGCATGGAAATGGAAGGAGACCCTCATTGTTATTCAAAATTACATATAAGAAGTTGTGAGGGGGATGGAAAAAAAATAAACAAGGAGAGAAATGAATTACAGTAGATGGGGTAGAGAGAGAAGATGGGAGGGGAGGGGAGGGGGGATAGTAGAGGATAGGAAAGGTAGCAGAATACAACAGTCACTAATATGGCATTATGTAAAAATGTGGATGTGTAACCGATGTGATTCCGCAATCTGTATTTGGGGTAAAAATGGGAGTTCATAACTCACTTGAATCTAATGTATGAAATATGATATGTCAAGAGCTTTGTAATGTTTTGAACAATCAATAAAAATAAAATCATGTTTTAAAGAACACTATGGACTTCTAAAATGATGAAGTCAGATCTTGAAAATTAAATTAATTTAATTAATGACATAAATTTGGGCTGTGTTATCAATAAATAGCCCAAAGGACAAAAATACTCCATTCATAAACATGTAATAACTTTAAAACCCAAACTCTTAAAAGGGAAATTTACTTTTTTTTCACTATTTTAAGTATTAAAATTAGGTAGCATATTTAGAGTGCTCTATAACCTAAATTATTTCATTTAGATCCTCTAAACTACATATGACTTGGAAATTTTCTAAGAAATTGAAATTATAGTATATATACTAGAATCCATCCTTTAAAATGTAGGTATAATCTTCTATATTCCACTTAATAGTTTTAAAAATCCAGACAAAATTCCAGTTATATAATGAAAATTTTATTATATTTTGACATATTATTCACCAGTATTGATTTTCCCTGCTATGATGGACTAGAATCCAGAGTGTTTTCTTAATTTTTTTGTAGTGGAGGTGGTTTGGTTTTATTGGTTTGGTTTGTTCTTTGGAGGTTTAGTGTTAGATGCCCACAATTACAATTTGATTCTGATTTTGTTTAAACTGTACATTTTGATTTTTAATTATTTCCCTGTGATTTTTCTTCAACAGAATACTTTAATTGGAAAGCAAGTGTATATAGTGGGAGCACATCAAATAAGTTGTAATAATGGAAATACTTTATGGCTGATAATTTTTAATCAAAGTATTATTATTTTATTTATTTTGGTCATTAAATTTTAAGAGTTCCTTTTACATTTTGGATATTATCCCTTTATCAGATACTTGTTGTGTCAAATGTTTTCTCTCATTCCATAAATTTCCTTCTACTTTATTGTATCATTTGCTATATAAAAATTTGGTTTAGTTTGATGTAGTCCCATAACCTGTTTTTATTTTCATTGCTTGTGCTTTTGGTGTCATATCCAAAAATTCATGACCAAGAAAGAGCCACAGAATATTTCCTCCATTTTCAACAAGTTTTCACTGTCCATCTTTAAGTTGTTAATCCAATTTGAGTTAGTTTTAGGGTATGGTACAAGAAGGGTAAAACTTTAGCACATTTATACAAGCATCAACTTCTTTAATAAAACTCCTAAAACTCAAGAAATAAAACAAAAAATCAATAGATGGGATAGGATTAAATTTAAAGGTTTCAACACAGAGAGAGCCTACAGAATGAGTGAAAATCTTTTCCAGTTACTCCTCTTACAAGAAATTAATAGCTAGATGATATATTAGAGATTTTGTGGTATCCCTCACAAGTTCATGTGTTAGATGATGTAAGAATTTTCACAAGTGAAAAACTGGTTATAGAGCCTTAACCTAATCAGTAGATCAGTTCACTGATACAGATTAACTGGGTGCTAACAGTTGCCAGGTAGGGTGTAACTGGAGGAGATAGTTCACTGGGGACATGCCTTTAGGGTTTATATTTTGTCCCTGGTAAGCAGAGCTCTCCCTCTCCCTGCTTCATGTTACTATGTCCTGAGCTGTTTTTACTGTTTTATACTTTTCTGCCATAATGTTCTGCTTCACCTTGGACCCAGAGGTATGGAGTCAGTCATCTACATTCTGAGATCCCTGAAACCATGTACCCCAAATAAACTTTTACTTCTCTATGTTTTTCTTGCCAGGTATTTTGGTGACAGTGATGCAAAATCTGACTGAAACAGCAGAATATATAAGGAACTAAAAACTTAACACCAAGAAATGTAATAACCTACTCAACTAATAGACAAGAGATCTAACAAGACATTTCCCCAAAATAGAAATTCAAACAGCCAACAAATATATGAAAAATGTTCAACATCTTTAGCAATCAGGAAGATGTAAAACAAAAGTACACTGAGGTTTCATCTTATTCCAGTCATAATGGTAATTATCAAGTATACAAATAATGATAATTGCTGTTAGGATATAGGGAAAAAGGTAAAGTTATACATTGTTATTGGGACAGCATATTAGTATGAACATTTTGGAAATAAGTATGGAGATTCCTCAGAAGACTAGAAATGGAATCATCATGTAACCCAGTTACCCAACTCCTTGGTATTTATACAAGAGTACCAAAATCAGCATAATATAATGATATATATATATATATATATATATATATATATATATATATATATATATATATATAAGTTATAGAAGCACCATTAACATAACCAAGTTATGGAACTAGTTTATGTGTCCATCAATAGATGAATGGATAAAGAAAATGTAAGATATGTCCACAATGGAGTTCTACTCAGCCATAGAGAAGAATGAAATTATGTCATTCACTTGTAAATGAATATAACCATAGAGCATCATACAAGTGATATAAGAAGACTCAGCATATCAAGGAGCAAATGTTTTTCTTATATGCAGAAGGAAGATAGGAAAAGGGAATACAAAAAGGGGATCCTGAAACAAACAGAAGAGAGATCGGTAGAATCAAGCAGGAACCAAGGAGGATGGAGGTGGAGAGAAAAAGGGTAAGAACTGGGGAACAAAGTAGACCAAATTATGTTAGCTGTATGTATAAAATACTACAATATATTTCAATTTTATATATAAGTACAATGCATCAATTGAAAAATAAATAGAGGGCTAAAGAGTAGAGGAAGAGGGTCAGAAGGATGGAGAAGAGGAAAAGCTACTGGGGATTGATGTTGAGAAAACTGTTACATGAATTTACACATATGTAAAAATGAGCCCCACTCTTATGTATAACTATAATGCATTAAGAATTAAAAAATAAATAACTCTTTTAAACACTTGAAAGGTTTTCCCTTTCAAGTGTTTAAAGATGGCTACCATGTCCCCGCCAATATTTCTTTTAAGACAACTGTTTCTGAGCCTTGGTTGGCCTCGTTTCAGGATCATCCTGGGCCATGACCATGATAATCATTGGGACTTATTACAGTTTGACCATTCCCTGTTGTCACAAATGGCCCAGATCAGATTCAAATTCTAGCCAGTGTAGTTCGGACATGGGTAGGACTGTTATATCCCTTACTCTACACACCACATCTCTATTCAGGAAGCCAGTTCAGATGAAGCCCAACTTCCATTAAAACTCCTACAACCCTAAGTCTTCCCTATCAATTGGCTTCCCTCATTTCACCCCATTAAATTCACACTTTGAGTAAAAAAATTTGCTAGGGTTATTCCTAGCAACCAGAGAAAAAATTTGATATAATTCAAACTCTTAAAAGTTATGCAATGGAAGATAGAAACTAAGATCTTGAAATCTGTATGTGAATCCAGTATCTCAACTCTAAATTAGCAAGCTGCAAATTTTTCATAAAATTTATGTTTATACTTCATTTGGAAATAGTATAAATTCTCATAAAACCTGTCATTATTATTATTATTTTGGTACCAGGGATTGAAGTCAGGGGTACTCTACGACTGAGCCACATTTCCAGCCCTATTTTGTATTTTATTTAGTGATAGGGTCTCACTGAGTTGCTTAGCTTCTTGCCCCTGCTGAGGCTAGTTTTGAACTCTGATCCTCCTCCCTCACCCTCCTGTGATGCTGGGATTACAGGCATGCACCACTACACCTGGCTAAACCTGTCATTATTTTTTCCTGGTTAGCATAAAAGAGCTCAATTCATGCAAAAAAATAAAAAGAAAAAAATGAAAGAAAAAAGAATGATCAGAAGAAAAATCCTCCAGACAGAATGCAAAAGAAAAATAACATGTAAGGAAAGGCAAACAAACTCAAAAAAAACCAAACAAACAAACAAACAAAAAAAACCCAAAACCCAATAATTGAAGACTGTTTCAATTTAACAAAGGAAAAAAAATTATATTCAGAATTGGTGAGATTTGAAGATAGATGCATAATCATATTTTATCAACATAAACAAATACAAAAAATGTATGAAATTGAATATTTAATATTTTTCTTAGGTGGCCTGTATAAAAGTAGAGATTTCTTGATGCCACCAAATGTCCATTATCCTGTTCCTCCTCTGTAACAGAATGCTGGGCAGTATGACCTGGTAGAGTATTATATTTACCAGGTTGCCTAGTATAATTATTATAGTTATTACTATAACCTATAAGCACTTTTGAGACTTCCAGGAAAAGTCTACAAAAGCAAGGACAAGTGACTTCTCCTTTCATCTGTTTTATGTGCTGCTTTGGACCTGGAATATAGATTGATGGCTAGAAACCTTGCAGCAAATCTGAACCCTGAGATGACTGTGAGGATAAAAGCCATGGATTTAGAAGATGTTTACAGCGCAATCATGCCAGCTGTTTACAATATGTTTTACAAAACCAAAAACTGTTTTTTAGTTTTTTTTAGTCACTGTTTTTTAGTTTCTTGTGTTCATTGATGGACAAAATTACTAACATTGCTTATATATGTGTAGAGAACAAAATAATAAAAGAAAGGAGGGGAAACAATAGAAATATGCAAAGATTATAGATATAATTCAAGAGATATGTTGGCTGTTCATTTCACCCACTTGATATAAGATAAAGCATTATTTGTTGAAAACTGGCTTAATACAACAATCAAAACAATTTGAGTTTCATGTTAGTACCAATTAGGCTATCCAACCACTGACAATTTTCTTAACAAATAATCTATAAGATACCCAAATATAAATTGAAGTTCAGATAAACAGGGATTATTTTTATGTCATATTTAAAATAAAAAATTTATAGTGTACATAAAATATGGAACTCTTCAGTAAAATTGTATGTTACCTAGCAACTTTACCTGGAAAGTCATTAAAAGTCATAATAATATATATTGCACAAGACTTTTCCAAATATATTGTATTTTTTTTTTTTTGTACCAGAGATTGAACTCAGGGGCACTCAACCACTGAGCCACATTACCAGCCCTATTTGGTATTTTATTTAGAGACCAGGTCTCACTGAGTTGGTTAGTGCCTCGCTTTTGCTGAGTCTGACTTCAAACTTGTGATCCTCCTGCCTCAGCCTTCCAAACACCACTGGGATTATAGGCATGGGCCACTAATCCTGGCAAATACATTGTATTTTTATGGGAGCTTGACAGTTGGAATTACATATAATCAATAATGTCATAATGAATTTAGCTGCTTATAATAATGGGTGAAATAACATTATTTTATATTATTGAATATTATAAAAAAAATTTCTTATTACAGGTGAAGAAACTGAAATTTAAGTTTATTTGATATATTTATTTTAGTTACATAGCTAAGAATTGGTACCAAATTACATTGGTGTGATGTAATTTCATTTCAATGTTGAATTTACACCAGATTATAATATAACTTAAAGAATGATGAATAAATATAGATATTAAAAACAAGACATAAAAAATAAGTGTTAGATTTTTTAACTAATTTACCTGAAGTGAAAATACAGCAAAATAAAAAAATTAGGCTATCCAACCACTTATTGACAATTTTCTTAGTAAGGTACCCTATCGAAAACAATGCCATTTTTCAACTCCTCCCTTTTCTTCACACCTGACTGCTAATAATGTCAATCAATTCTACTTTCTCTTCCCACATTTGTCTTAAAAATATATCTTTGTCTCTATGCTTGTCCCATCTCCCTTGAATAATTTTCCCTAACTAAAATAACTTGCAAACAAGGAACCAAAAAAAAAAAATCCAATTAGTTTTTTTCAGGAATTTGGGCAGAAAGAGGATTGAGGTCATGCATAGAGATGAATTCATTTAGCTGAATGAATACAATGGCATATTTTTAGAGCTGGGATTAATTAAAGATTGCTAACCAAAAAATAAGATAACACAATTCCTAAAATTACATTAAATCAATTTTTTTTCTCCTATTTGAATGGCTATTATGATTGGGAAAAATTTAAATCCAGCATTTCCTAGGAATTTCTAATCTCTCCTAGTATTATGTGGACCCTACAAATAAATTTCTCCTCTTTTACTCAGGGTCAGAACACCTGTGTTCTTGAAATATGTAGAAAGAAAGAAGAAAGAAAAAGAGAAGAGGAAGAAGGAAGAGAAGACAAAAATGAGACACAGTTTAATTGAAAGTTTACAATGTGTGTTATGTAGTGTCAAAAGCTTTAGAATGTTTTATCTCATTAATTCTCACCAAAAAAATAAGTTAGTTCTACTGTTATCTTTGTTTCACAGATACATGAGCTTAGGTACAGAAAGTTTACACAACTTGCTTGAGGTCACATCACTCCTAAGTGACTGAAGATTAATTGCAAACTAGAAAATCTGAGTCTAAAGCCTATCTTGCAAACCAGTGTTATACATGCTCCTGTAGTTCACTGGTATGCTTTTGATCATTTGATGCAAAAATGAAGGCAGGCAAAATGAAAGACTCCAAACATCAATTGAATTTCAATTAGTCTCACATATAATAGAATATGACAAATCTATTTGTAATCTATAGGATCCAGAATTATATAGATATGCTTTCCAAAGGGCAGCAGAAAACTACAGAATAGATCAGTTTCATGAGGCGGTTAAACAACTCTTGATCTAGAATTAATCAGGCAATGTAAAAACCACAGTCCTTACTACTACTTATTACCTCGATGACCTTGAGTAAACAACTAAGTATATCTCTTACTATAAATCTTCACCTGTGTAAATGGGCATATGATTCTCTGCTTCATGGAGCTGTTTTAGAGCTAATGAGGTAATTGGACAATGTGACGTGATATGAATAATCCTATTAAGGGATTAAAATTACTTATGCAGTTCAAGGAAGGGGGATTAAAAGTGTACTCATTCAGTTTTTTCTGCATTTGGAAATGGGAGTAAGCTGATTTAAAAGATAAGAAGTACTTATGCTTTTAAAATGCAACTAAGTTATTTTAATTGTTTGGAATTAGAATGTAAACATAAGTAAAAACATACTGAATTCTACTTAATATACATATTAAAAAATAAATAAGGATATTGTATATGTCACTGCTTCCATTGGCATGAGAGGCACACTGTTTCTAATATCTTAGAGAATAAGACATCATTCTCCATTACCTCCTTGAGGAAAATTCTGTAAATTAGAGAACTTCTATCAAAATAATAAAAAAATTGGAGAAGACTCCTGATTTTTGAAATATTCTAAAACATTAAACAAGAACATTAAGAGAAATAAAATAAATAGGAATTTGAGATTGTATCTTCAGTCTATTTTCTGAGTTCTTTACAAAGCAATCAAAATTAAATGGAAATGATAGCTTTTTGAGTACTGCTCAAAAAATATGCAGATACCATAAAATTTCAAGATCAATAAGTCAAATGATTGCACCATACTTCAATTACACAGATACCCTGTAAGTGCACAATTTTTTAACTTTATCACCTAGGGTGATGTTCAGTTTTTGAACAGATAAGTGGTTAGAGTTGGTTTCTGTTTTTTTTTTTTTTTCTTCCCTTACCCTGGAGGGTATACCCAGTTAAAAGGAGTTTAGAATCTATATTCCTAGATGTACACCTCAATAAAGAAACATGTACCTCCATTCTGTTAAAAAAACATTTGTTTGTTTTGGTCAATATTTCTTTTTTCTAATACATTGTGAAATATTTGAAGTAAAATATGTCCTTATCCTCTTCTAACTTCAAGACCTTTAAATTGTTACTCACCCAAACAACATTGGACAGAGATTAAATGTTAATAATTATAGTGATTCAGACAGATATTTGGCATAGAAACATGATTTTGAGATGATTAAACAAGAATAGTAGAGTACAAAGTTTTTTGAACCATCTTCTTTTTTAAAAAAAAATTTTCCTTGTTCTACCCACTGGTTGAGAAACTGTCTTGCCCTTGCTTAAAAATAGTCCAGATCACTTTATATGAATTGTTTTGCTGCTTCTCAGCCTAGTGAAACCAGAACTAATCCCAGATTGTTGAATCAGAGTATTATAGATTTGTACCAAGTAATTCTTTCATTGAAAGCTATTTATGCCAGACAGAAATTTGAGTGCTTTCTAGAATGTGTACCATAGGCATCAGGAAACTATTCAGAAGTAATCACACTATGGTATTTTAAAAATATTTTCTTAGTTGTCAATGGACTTTATTAATATGAAGTGCTGAGAATTGAACCCAGTGCCTCATACATGCTAGGTAAGTGCTCTAACAGTGAACCACAACCCCAGCCCATGGTATTATTTTTAACATACTGTTTTCTTTAAAATTGATATAGGCCTATGTTAGAAATACAAGTAGAAAAAAAAAAGAAATCTCTTGGAAGTAAGTCTGAATACCATTCTTGACCTTATCCTCTTCCCTAGAATCATTTCATCCTGTGAGTCATTTTATAATATGGCTCTAGAAATTTTCTATAAATTAATCTATATATATATTTAAATTATGTATTACTTAAATTATATATATTTAAATAGAGATACATTTACATATATATAAAAATGAAATAGAAACATCCTAAAATAAAACAGGATATATCTTTACATAAACACACATGAATATATTTTCATATTAGCATATGTAAAAGGTATAAAATAACTCCGATATATACACATTCATACATGCCCTCATGTTTTCTATGGATGGTATTCTAATTTTTTATTCTCACAACACCATGAAGATGAACAATTTTATACATACATACTTGAGTTCACATGAGTGTATTTATAGAAAGAATTTCTAAATGTAGATTTCTTAGTGTATTTTCTCACTAACACATTGCCATATAATCTATGTATCACACTAATAATTTGGATAATTAAAAATGATCTGTGGTATACCTCCCAGCCAGTAGGATGGATACACTAATGTTCCAATGATTCTCTTCTATTCTACATCCACTACTAATTAAAGTTCACTAGACATCACAAAGCCTAGAATGCATCATGCTGCATATACACTTAATAAAGCACTTGTACTTATATACTCACATTGATGTCTTCCAAATCTAAATTATTTAGAATAATATTGTTCCTTTTCCAGATGATGGGGGGTCTCAGAGCTCCCTGAATGGCACAGCTCAGGACAGCACTTTGTCCCACAGTTGCTGCAGTAATGCTTAGTTTCTGATCTTCAGGAAGACTCAACTGGATCACCTCTGTAAAGATAAAGCATTAGTATATTGATGAGCATGTAATTTTGTAACATTAATTGGCATAAAGTTTCTGAATACCAGTGATTTGGGCTTTTAATTTGAATAAAAGATAAAAAAAGCTTGTGATAAAATGAAAAAAAGAGTAAACTGCTTCCAACTAAAGGTCAGAATGACATTTCAATTTAATTGATTGACAAGCATTCTCATGAGGCAAAAACTATTAAACATGAAATGAATATCAGAAGTAGAGTTATAATAAGCCTGGCAGATTGCACCCAAAAGAGAGATAAATTATTTAACTGCCAAATCAACATGTAGTGTGTCATTGGCATTGAAATAAAAATGATGTTGTTTATTCACTGATGGATTTATAATGTAGGTGAAGTGAGATCATTTCTGGCTGGCTTCAGAGAACAGTAGCAGAGCTGAATGGGTACAATGCTTCAGTATGCTGGGAAACATAAATCAACTGTGAAGAAATAAGATTTATTTGGGAAGTTGAAAGGGGGGAAAAATAAAAAAACCCAAAACGGTAGTTCACCAATAAAACAGCAATTGAGTGTAATTCTGTCAGCTGTCCTCATTAGTGTTGATAGAGTCACTTCCTGATCCTTAAATTTTAAAGTTAATATCATATTTTTAACTACCAAAATATATCTTTCTGTCAATAATTATGAAATATAAATATATTATTTGGAATTTGGATCTGAGCTGGGGATGTAGCTCAGAGTTAGTGTGCATATCCAGATGTGGGACATACTGTGTTCAATATACAGTGTACTGAAAAAAAAAAGCATGAAATTCTGAAAATTTTTGATTTGGTTTTCCTTTTTTGTTTTCATATAGTTTTTACAATGTGGGAAAATTAACAGCTATGTAATTGCCAATTAATCATCAGAGATGACTGGAATAATATTAATTATGATCCATGTGAAACTTGCCCTTTGGTTTCTTGTTGACATTCATAGACTCTAACTTGTCTACACAATAACTTAGTCTTACATTTTGACTTTGCTCAGTTTTAGCCAGGTTAGAAATATTGCAAATGATTATTCTTATTTAAATTTCAATATGAATGGGTGGAATAATTGTCCTTTGTGCTTTCATTATAGTTGATAATATTTTTCATAGGAACTGAGTGGAGAAACTAGTGTCATTTAATTGGGAATAAAATGATCACATGAAACCATTTCCATATCCTCCACAAAGACTCTCTTTCCTTTTACCATTCTACCTTCTTTTTGTCTTATTCTTAATCCTAATTTTATTTTTTGAGGGAAAAGACCTGTGCTAATCAAGTGAGTTTTATAGAATATAACTATTCTATGTTCTTTGTTTTTTGGTACCATCACAAACCACAATGCTAAAAGTGGCACATGTTTTTGCACCAGAAGGCCATGATTAAACATTAAATCCACAGTCACCCCATTATCATGGTAAGTATTAATGTTAAATGACCTATGAGTTTTCCCAACTGGCTGACACATTGTTTTCTGATGAAAATAAGCAAAACTGGAATGACCATTCATATTCTCTTATTCACAGTTTACTCTACAAATCTATGTCATCACTATTTTCTGTTGTCAAAGAAGGGGGCAGAAACATTCATTAAACTAAAAAATTCTACTGGAGAGAAGGTCGGCCCAAATTGTTCATTAGTTCATAGAAAAGCAAAAATAGCAGATGGGTAAAAAAAAAAGGTCAATAAGAACTTTGTATAATTATGATATTACAGACAGTTTAATTTCCATTAGTGATAACATGTTCACATTCCCATTTTATCTTAATGCTTCGTGGGCAGTACAGAGAATATTTTCTTATATATGCATTCTGTTACATGTATATATTTATACTCACATATATACACACAGTCACATACTTGCACACACACACACACACACACACACACATATATATATATATATATACATATATATATACAGATACATGAATAAGTACATATAATGACTAAAAAGGAAATACATTTAACTAGTTAGAATTAGGAACCATTTGAAATTTGCAGATTGTTTACATTTTTTTAAATTAAAAACTTACAGAGAGAACACAAAGTAATAGCATCATGGAAAACATCATATACAAATTATCAATAATTTTGCTTCTATATTCCTGAATTACAGCTTCTTGCTCCTCACTAAATTATGTAAGAGACAATGGGAACACTGATCTTAAAACAGCATGATAACCTAGGATATTCCAGCATTTAGAAATACAGTTGGTACTAAGTCACCCTGGAATCTCTTCACTAAACTCCTGCATCTGGAACTAAGCTTCTGGCTATTTGAATAATTTTTATTTTTTATAGTTATATGACAGAAGGATAATTAGATAATATGATATCTTAAAATAAAGGCTGAAGTTTGGTATAACACTATGCGGTAGATCTTCCTAAATTGTATTTTTTAGAGGATTCATAATCATAATAAAGAATTGCTGAAACAGGGAATAATATCATGCATACAAAAATTTTCTTTAATTGGAAGACTATATTTAAAAAAATATTTAAAACTTGTCTAGTTAATATGCACTATTGACTAATTATATCCATTTTGAAAATTCTTCTTTTTTTGTTTTTTGCCTATTTCATGCTGCAGGTTTCACCTCCATGTTAGATTATATAGAACTTCATACACAAAACCAATAATTTTCACTGGCTACTACTCTAAACCAAATGCTCATTGCTTTAAATAAATTTAGCAGATAGATTTCTTTTAGCTACACGCTAAAAGAAATTTGAGACTGACATGCTCAACACTCCTAGTCTTTTTGTTGTTGTTGTTGTTCTTTTTTGCGATGGGGGTGTACTAGGGATTTAACCCAGGGTACTTCACCATGGGTTGACATCCCCAGTCTTTTTTATTTTTGGTTTTGAGACAGGGTGTGCTAAGTTGCTGAGGCTGCTCTAGAACTTGCCATTTTTCTGCCCCAGCCTCCCAAATTGCTGGGATTACAAGGCCTGTGTTAGGGAACCTGGTGCCAGTCTTTTTGATAGTTTGTAACCAATACACATTTATCTCACAAATGTTACAAATGTTAAATGTTTTTAATTTAAATTTCATTAAAAATGCTTTAATAATAAATGATGTGCTTATAAAAACATGTAAAGTTCATCAGTTATACACAAGTGGTCAATATATCCAGAAATTGTCTATTAACAACATGAAGCAATAATATGGATTGATCAATAACTATGGATTGAGCTGTAATCCAATAAAAATTGATTTTAAGTAGAATCATGTATCACATGATATTAAAGTATTATTTGTTACACTGATAAAGTTAAAAATGTTCAGAGTCAATTGAGAGGTGGTATTCAATGCTTTGAAATAATTTAGTATTTTAATGACTCACAAACTTTGTATCTTATTAAAAGCCATCTCAAGAACTCAAGGAAAGAAAGTGGGCATGGTGGCACACTCCTGTAATCCCAGCAAGTCAGAATGCTGAAACAAGAAGATTGCAAATTCAAGGCTAGCCTCAAAGATATGAAATACCCTATCTTAAAAAAAAAGTTAAAATGACTTGTTATATAGCCCAGTAGTATAGCACCTTGAATTCAATGCCCAGTACCAAAAACAATATAAAAAGTCAGAGTTCTGCTGTTGCCTCTGATCTCCTGTTTTAAAGATTATTAATGCCATTTTTAGTCCAGCTCTTTGCTTTTGATTAGGCAGGAAAATGAAAAGTAAAGCAAAATAGTTTCCTGACTATTCTAAATTTATTTTCTTTTCTACATATTCTCATCTTCACAAATTGGCTTAGGGGACTATTAATAATTCATTTTTAAAGTCACAAAAAATTGGAACTTTCTTTCAGAAGAAACTAAAGCCCCCAAATACAACTATTATGTAGTACAAATTAATCCTTGAAGAGGAACCACTTGTGGAAAATTAATTTTAATAGCACCTGGGTGATGGATGTGGTGATTGCAAGTTGGGGGGAAGATATAAAGTGATTTTAACATAGTATAGAAAATAATAGAATATTAGGAGTGAATCACATTGAAGTTAAAAAGAATGACTTATAACTTTGATTTATATCTTTAAAGTAAAGCTTTATTTATTTATTTATTGTAATAACAATAACAGAGTTTATCATAATAAGGATAATGTTATTTTAAATATTTATATACTTTCAAATTTCTATCTTTGGAGTTATGTTGAATATTTTATTGAATAATTTGTCCAATAACCCTATATCTAATTGACATGATTATGCTTATAATTCCTATTATAGAAATGAATTAAAAAATTTAACAGTAATATTTCCATATGACATGTACTTTTTCTTCCTCTACTCCAGTAAAAGACATTGCTAATTAAAAGCAGACAATAATATAATATTAAAACAGAAATAGATTATAAAAAGAATGAAATTTAGAAATCTTTGATGGAATAAATTATTATCATAATAAGACAACTTTTATCACACAATTACATGCTCTTTTAGCTAGGAAATTCTGGTGACATTCAAGAATGTTAAGAAATTCAAGAAACAGGTGCTACAAAAATAATTGTTAATGCTTACCTAATTTGGACAGGCTGAGATATAGACTAGCTTATTATAATTAAATGACTAAAAATTTAGACTAATTATGTATTCTTAAAATATTATGTGCTTTTCTAATAATATATAGAATAAAATTAAAATAAAACAATTAAAATATAATCTAGAAATTTATTTTGTTGGTAACATTGATCTAGATGATTCAGACAAACTCATCCACAAAAGAAATTTTAAAAGTACAGGAAATAGGCAACACTGGATTAAATATATATAATATATTCTTAAATACTTGAAAGAAATAACAAGATGGTAAGGAATTAACTGCCCAGCCTATATTGTAGTAAGCTTATACCTGGAATCATACATTCCTTGGAGGATTTTCCATATTGAGTAGGTGGCTGTGTGATGTCTAAGTGCTTTTATGGGACTTGATGTTCTTCCAGGCATATGAGATATGTAAAATAATAGATTACCCCTCTCTTGCTAGGACTTTAACATGGTAGGGTTAGTAATCCACCTTTATCTTGGTGTCTCATAAAAAAGGCAACCTTCCACTGTGGAGTAAGTTAATATCATTACATACATCTAAACATTGTTATAAAAAATGTATTTCTAATACCTGTCAAATTATCAATTGTAACAGCACACAAAGAGAGAAGGCAGCATGATCAGAGAAGCAAAAACAGAATCAAACAGCAGTCACAAATACAAGACTGTAAAACTTACTATATTTATTTTTTTTAATAAAAGAATAGAGGTTTTTGACAATGAACTCAGGTCTTAAAAAATCACATTACAGGTTTGTAAAAGCACCAAGCAGACACTGTAATAAGAGAAATTAATTATTAATTTTTACATGAAGAAAAGCAGAAAGACAAAGTTTGTTTTTTTTAAAGAAAGCTAGTAAAAATAGGTTTCAGTGGAAACCCAAAGTGAGAAAATGGTATTAAAATAGCATTTAAAGTAAATGGTAGCTGTGAGTTTTTCATAAATGTAAAAGACACCAATCAATATATTAAAGAAGCTTTTCAAATCTCAAGCTAAGCAAATAGAAAACTACACTAATGCACACCTAGAGTAAAATCAGAGAAAATCAAAGAGAAATAATGAAGTAATAGGAATTAAAAATACCTATTATCTATATAGTAAGAAGAATTAGAAAGAAAATATTTCATTAACAAAAGCAGAAACAAGACAGTGAGATAATAAACTAGACATGATGGCACAAGACAAAACCAATGATGGAATTGTATACACACAAAATTAAAATAAATATCTTTTCAAAAAGATGAAAGAAAAAGAAAGAGAGAAAGAAAAGAGGAAGGGAAAATGCATTTCCAAATTTGTCTTAGTAAACTCTGAGGGATGTTCTTCAGACAGAAGGGAAATGGTCCTTGATGGAAATTCAAGGAAGCAAGAGGGAAAGAAAGCAAAAAAAAAAAAAAAAAAAAAAAACAAGTGCTTTAATATGAATGTGGAAGTTGAACATTAAATTTGATATTTCAAGAATGACTGATAATGAGTACTTCCTCCAACATAGCATAGGAAAAGATTCTTAAACACCACATAAAGTACTTATATAAAGAAAATAATTTGTAAGTTTGATTACATATAATTTAGTATTGTTTCATCTAAATATACTAGAAGAGACAAAAACACAAATCAGCAAGGAGGATGTCATTACTGTGACCCACAAATCAAATAAGGTTTCATATGCAAAATAAAGATCTCCTACAAAATCAATAAGAAAAAGTCAAAAAACTAAAGAAAATAATCAAGAAGAAACTTGAACAAATGCTCCATGAATTAGTCAACACATAAGGCTAACAATAATCAGAAAAAAAATAGTTCTTAACCATCTATGTAATTGTGGAGATGAAACTTTAAGCCAAAACCTTTCATATTGGCATAAATATAAAAGTTTAGTGATAATAAACAATGGAAAGAATATGGGAAAACATTCTCACGTATCTTGAACAAGAGTTAACTTGCATGTAAATTTTCCTTCCCCATTAGTAAATGAAGCCTTGTCTATGCAGAATCACCTGGGAAACTCATGTTTCCAGGGACCAAATTATCCATATGATTTTTTCAGAGTTCAGACATAGAATAGGCAGTGTTATTAAAGCAGAAATGGTAATGATAATGAATAACTTTTCATATACTCTATAGAGAAAAAAGGAAAATTCAAATGGGGAGAAGCGTCTAGAAAGATATGAGATAAATGAATACTAAATTTGTCCTAAGGAGAGCACAGCCAGTAAAATTCCAAAGATGCAATTATGAATGGAATTATTTCTGCAAAATTTCTTAAAGTGTTAAGGAGTTGTAATCATAAGTACAAATAATATTATTTAACAACTAAAGTAAAAAGTAATTTCTTCCAATAGCATTGATGAGATTGAGATGTTATGAAAAGCTATGAATAAAAACTGTCTTTTCTATAAAACGATAAAACAAAGATTCTTCTGTGAAATTGAAATTTCAGTTTTAATTCTGTTTACAACTCTGTAATTAGGACGGACAATATTATATTACAGACAGGATTATGTTTTGATATTACTTCAAATACTTAAACATACTAACAATAGTAAGCCTCACTTTCTTTTTAATTTGTGATTTTTATATTACTTTAATAGTCTTATAAATATAGTACAATTGTGATTCAATTTTTCTGTTCAATTTTATTTAATTTGTCCCTTTTGACTGAATTTTGTATGGGTAAATTTTAGTCTAATCATGCAGTAATATGCATGACATTAACAACTTGGTAAAGAATTCCTTTTTTATGTAGAATAATTTCCTTTTGAAACCTGACCCAACAAAAATTATATCCCACAGAGGGATACAATTAGGACATGAATAAAAACAAATGTGAGAATATATTGAGAACAAATTATTTGTCAGGCATGTTTTAAATATTTGATTTATTAAAATTTCATAACTTATATAAGGTAGATTCTGATCCTGATTTTATGTTTTATTTTTTTCTAATTTATCATGTGAGAAAGGTATAAATGAAACTTCAATATACATTTTATGAATATAATGGGGAATCTTCTCCAACACCTTATGAACATCAAATGCAAAACCAGGAATTTAAAGTTCGTGATCACAATGCATGAGAAGACAAAGATCCTGCCTCTGGACATTTTGTAAAGTATTCATTCTAAAAAGATTTTTTATTGAATGTACATATTACAAAAGACAAAGGATCAAAAATCAATATGATAACACTTTACCTTAGGAAATTATAAAAAGGAGAAAATTTAAACCCAAAGTAAGCAAGCCGAAAAAAAAATACATCCAATCAATAAGAATTGAGTAGAAATCATTGAAATTGAAAATAGAAAATTAGTAGGGAAAAAATATAAAAGCTGGTTATTTGAAAAGATAAAATTAATAAGACTCAAATCAGCCTAAGTAAGAAAAGAGTGGAAACATAAAAATTATTCACATTAGAAATAATACGTGGAACATCACCACATATCTTATAATAAAGAATAGTGCAACTCTATGCCCATAAATTTGATAACCCGGATGGTGTAGACAAACTTCTTGAAACACACAATCTGCTGAAATTCATACAATAGAAATAGAAAATCTAAATAAGCCTATGTCCATTAAAGAATTTGGATCATAAATTTGTTTTATAAAACAACAGTAGGCCCAAATGAGTTCAAGGGTGAGTTCTCCCAAACATATAAGGAACAAATTACGCCAATTCTCTGTATTTTCTTTCAAAATCGAAAAGCAAAGGGACATATTTCTTAACTCATTTCATGGTGCTAGCTTTACCCTAATACCCAAACCAGAGAACAATAATAAAAAAATTCAGAACAATATCTTTTATGAGTATAGACGAAAAATCTTCAACAAAATATAATTAAATCAAATCTAACAACCTATAAAAATTAAACACCAAGATCAAATGTAATTATTCCAGGCATTTAGGATTTGTTCAGCATTCAGAAAAATTAGTGTAATCGATCCTATTAATGAGCTACAGAAAAAAATCACACAATTTTATCAATATTCACTCAGAAAGCATTAAACAAAATCTAACATTAATTCATGATAAGAAACACTAAGGGAACTAGCAATGAAGAGTAACTTATTTAAATTGTCCCTGCAGAACATCCAAAAGAATCCACAAAACTATTCCTGCATTTCATTGTATAAGGCTAATATATGAAGTTAATCACGTTGTTATATATCAGCAACAAGTGAAACCTGAAATTAAAAACATGATACCATTTGCATTAGCACCCCAAAAATAAAATAATCAGGTACAAATTTAGCAAAATATCTAAAATTTCTATGATAAAATTATAATTCTTATTAAGAAAATCAGAATGACTAAATAAATATAAAGATATTATATGTTTACAGAGAGAAAGACATTAGATCTTATGCAGATTTCAGTTTTTCCCAACTTGATATATTCAATATGATCCCAATAAAAATCCTGGAAAATTATTTTCTAGATATAAAAAATGATTCTGAAGTTATATAGAAGCAAAAGATCCAGGAGAACAACCAACAACATTGAAGAAGAAGATCAAAATTGGAAAATAGACATTACCTAACTTCAAGACTCACTATAAAAGTAGTCATCAACATGGTATGGTATTGGTGAAAGAATAGGCAAGTATATCAGTGGAATAGAGTAGAGATCCTAAAATAGACCCACATCAATATAGTGAATTGATTTTGAAAAAGAACAAAATGTATGCAAGGCAGGAAAGATAATCTTCAACAAATGATGTTGGAACCATAGGACACAGTTAGAAAAAAAATCTAGTTCTAAACTTATATTATTCAAAGAAATTAATTAAAATTTGCTTGCAGGCAGGTCTAAATATAAAATAAGCAAAACTATAAACTTCTAGAAGATAAGGAAAGAAAAAAATCTATGTCACCTTTGGTTTGATGATGTAGTTTTAAATAGAACACCAAAGATGTGATATTCAAAATATAATTTATAACTTAATCTCATTAAAATTATTTTTTCCTTTGTCAAAGACATGATAAAGTGAATTAAAAGAAAACCCACAGACTAGAAGAAAATATTTGCAAAGACATATCTGTTAAGGAGTGTTTTCCAAAACATACAAAAAAAGAACTCTAAAACACAACAATATGAAAACCAATGATGTAGTTAAAATGGCCAAAGAACTTAACAGACACTTCATTGAAGATGATGTATATATGTGTGTGTATGTGTATATATTATATATGTATATAATATATACACAAAAAAGTGTTGCACCTTATATGTCATATGTCATGTCATCAGGTAAATGTGAATTAAAACAATAGTTGCCAATGCACGCCTATTAGAATGACCAAAATAATCAAGATATTGAGCAATAGGAACTAATTGCTAGTGGGAACGCAAATTGGTACCACCAGTTCAGAAGAAGTTTTGGCGGTTTCTTCCCAAACAAAATATATTCTTGTCATATGATAAAATTGTGCTCCTTGGTATTTATCCCAATGAGTAGAAAATGTACATTCAGACAAAAACTTGAAAAAGGATGTTTATAACAAATATATTCACAATTGCCAAAACTTAGAAGCAACTAATATGTTCTTTAGTAGATGAATAGATAAATTATGGTACATACAGACCACACAATATATTAATGCTAAAATAAATTAGCTATAAAATAATAAAAAAGCATGGAATAGAATAAGCATATATTTCTAAGAAAACTTATATGAGAATATTATATACTGTGTTATTCCAGCTATATGGCAGTTGGAAAAGCAAAACTATGGAGACAGTAAAGAGATCAGAGGTTGCCAGGGGTTACAGGTGAGGCAGGGATAACAGAGGAATCACAGGGAACCTTCAGGGCAGTGAAACTACTCTTTATAAGGTTATAATGATGGACATAAGTCATTATACATTTCTATAAATCCAAGAGAAAACCCTCATGAAATCTTTGGACTTTATGGGATGTATGTATTACAAATAAAACACTCTGATGGAGATGTTGATAATGGAGAAACTGCATATGTAAAAGTTGAGCATGTGAGAAATCTTTCTACACCTGTAATTTTAAGATAAACTTAAAAGTGCTCTAAAAATAATGTATTATAAAAACTATATATCCTACCAACAATGAAGATTGGATGATGTGTACAATGAAAACATGAACTGAATTATCAACAAATCCTGGATTTGAATATGACACCAATGTCTCCTTCAATTTTATTTCTAATGCACACCACTGGAGGACTTGCATCAAGATATTAAAAGTCTGTTCATCTCAATTCTCCATCTTTAAAATAGAGACAGTGCCTAACTGTGAAGATTAATATGAAGATTATTTTTGGTGTTTTCTAAATGTTTATGAAAATAATTATTCTAGGCCTGGTCCTTAGTAAATTATTAATATACTGAGGTGTTAGTATTAATGAAGAGCTACTGATATGTTTATAGGTTAAGATAGGTGCTATTTTACCATATTTAGGAAGATAATATTATTACTTTGATAATTTATCATATGTTGTATCTTATATGGCCTCATTCTCAAAGATATTAATAAACCACAAGAAGAAAATTCAGGCTCATAACCCTAAGGCTGCTTATGATCTGCTTCAGTTCTAATCTAAAAAGGAACTAAGTGCCTTGAGGCTGAACATAAAGATATGTACATTAAATATTATGATAATCACTCTTCTACTTTAAAATTATGAAAGATATTAGTGAAATGTTGAAATAATTTGCTGGCATAAATAACCATATACAATTTGAGAGAGTTGGACAATATTGTCTAATTTATAAACTATCGAGTATATAAAGTACTGAATTGCTTTGCTATCTTTAATGTATTTTTTAAATTTTAGTATGTTCATTTACAAATGGTATTTAATATATTGCATATACATTTGACAGAAAGACATTAGTATGAGCTTGCTATGAATACTCATTGGCTGTGTAGGTAAACAACCAGTCAATCAATACCCATCTCCAATATATTAGAAAAGTGCTTTGGTACTATGTTAAAAAGCTATTACAGATAAAATGAAAGGTTTTCATCCTGTGTTCATTCCTGCAACTTATCTAAGGAAACCCTAGGGCACTAGAGTTGGAGTCAATCAAATCACACATAACTTGCTATGTCTTTAATAAGTTTAAATTTTTTCACTCTATTTAGGTGACAGAAACATCAGACATAGTTACATTAACAAACTGTCTCCTATATGTGGTGAAATAGAATTTGCGCCTATCAGATTAAAAAATACTTTAATATTATTTTCTGAATTAAAATAATTCAGCTAAAAGAGATATGTTTGTCTAATAACACACTGCTTTAACAGATAAAACTGAAACTAGAATCCAGAGACTTTGTCTTCACTATGAAATTTTACAGAGTTGGAAACTCTCAAGTATGTTACAGCAAATGGATGTGAAAGATGGGGAATTAGAGTTCGCTTTTCATTTTGGCAGCTCTTCACCGGGTCCAGAGACTAGCACTCAGCTATGCAAATCCAGAAATAAATTTAACAATTCATCCAGAATTAATTAGGCTATTGAGGATTGACTGAGCTAATCAAAATCACAGAATACCTTTGTTTGTGCTGAAATACCTATTTATCCAGTTATAATGGGAAAAGCATCAGGTTTAGACACTATTGTCAGCTATGAGCCTGGGAATCTCCCTTCTAATGCACAGGTCAAAAGCTTCACAAGATTGATGAACAGAAAATTACAAAAAAGGGAGTTGGCTATTCTCAAGGCAGTCAAAGTCTAATCAACTAATGAATTGCCCTTTTCAACTCTAAAGACATTTCTGTCTAATGAGCCATTCTTTTTCTTGTCACCTTCAAGTTTATTGACAAATTCTTAGTCCTTAGCCTTTGTTTTACACTAAGCATATCCCTGTGTGCGTTCAATTAAAGTATTAACTCAGGTAAATTATAAAAAAAATGGGTTTATTAAAATCTTCTTCAGATCAGTAAATATTCCCAGGATCTTGGGCTTGGCAAATTACGCCCATGAACCAAGTTTGGCCTGTCACTTATTTTTGTAAAAGAACTTGTATTGGAACACAGCCAAACACATACATTCCTGTACTTTCTATGCTACTGTCTAGGGCTGCTTTTTAGCTATATAGGTAATGTGGATTAGTGCTACTGACACTCCAAATATTTAAAGCCTAAAATATTTCTGTACAACTTTTCAGAAGTTGCCTCTTCAGTGAAACTCTAGTTGCCTACTTGGATATTTACTTATAAGTTATTTAAATATGATCTGTTGAATTCTGCTCATTCTTCAGGTTCAAGACACTAAACATAAGACAATTACACAGAGCATACATAAAAATTGCTCTCATTTTATATGTGGAGAAGCCATAAGTTACATGTGCATTTTTTAAACTATCTTTGAGCCTTCTATAAATCATGGAACAGGATGAATTTTTACAATAACTATGACAATTGCTATTCCCAAAGTCTCACACAAACGAAAAAGTAACTCAAGTTTGTCATGTCTAAATGTATTTCTAGTTGCTGATAGTAGTATTCTACCAGGTCTATTTCTTCTGAGCCTGTCATACAGAACAATTATCATTTTTTTTCTCTCTCTTCTTAACAGCCAATCAAAATACAAATTCCGAGGGTTAATGTTCAGTCAGAAGAAAAGCAATCTGATTGTCCCATGTAAATCACTAACTCATCTGAGCAGTTTTGATTCCTCAACAGTATACACATTTTAATAGCGAACATTTCAGTTCAAATGTGTCTTTATCCACAAAAAAAGTTTAACAGAAGTGCTTTCAAGAATGAAAAACTTCCATGTGACCCTTATCAGGATATATATCTCTAGGTATGTCTAGCACCCCATTTTAGGAATCATAGAGACTTAGATCTGATCAACTGCTTTCATTTTCCCCTGTTTCTCTAAACTGTGGGCAGATTTACTAAAATTAGTAAATTTTTGGCCGGTAACCTCAGAGCATTTACTCTAGAAGATTTGTGATCGTAAAGACTTTCTATATCTTCTTTTTTTTTTTTTTTTTTTAAAGAGAGAGTGAGAGAGGGGAGAGAGAGGGAGAGAGAGAGAGAGAGAGAGAGAGAGAGAGAGAGAGAGAGAGAGAGAGAGAGAGAGAGAGAGAATTTTTAATATTTATTTTTCAGTTCTCTGCGAACACAACATCTTTGTTGGTATGTGGTGCTGAGGATCGAACCCGGGTCGCACGCATACCAGGCGAGCGCGCTACCACTTGAGCCACATCCCCAGCCCAATATCTTCTTGAGATATGAATCTTTGTTCAGCCTCTTGCCTTATTTTATTTTTTACTTTTAGGTGGTTCTAGGGCTAGAATCCAAAGACTCAAATATACTAGGGAAGTCCTCTTCCATTGAGCTTACCCCAAACCCTTGAAGTTTTGTAATCCAGTACCTTATTTATCAAGAAGCTAAGAGCTATTCTGTTGAAATTTAACCATCAAGGAAGACAGAGCCTATATCTCAGTATTTGTGATAAGGAAGGAGAACACCTGTAATAATAGTAATTATTAATTACAAATGGCCTAATCCTGTCAACCAATCTCACCCAAATCCACAATATCTTCTAGCACTTTGCATTTGTTAATCCCAGTGATTAATAATTTGTCTTTTTCTTCAGCAGTGTGGACTTCTATTGTAATTATCTAGAATAGAGTCTCCTAGGCCTCTTTTCTGGTGGAATTTTTCTTTGATACAAACTGTCTCTGAAGAAGTTTCCAAGGAAGGGGAATTTGACTCAGGACAAAAGAATTCTTGGCATGCATTAAGGAAAATTTTTATCATGAATCAGAGACATGAAATTATTCAGGCAACCAGACTTCAATCAAGGAAGAATGCACACTATCTCAATTGAGAGATGTCTTTTGGGAAAAACAAGAAATACATAGTAGGTAGAGAAGGTGAGCCATGTAGAGAGTGAGAAAAATTTGGGGTAAATCAAGGAATACACACTCAAGGGAGAATATGAGCCATTTACAATAGGAGAGACAGGAACCCTTTATTCTATGGTGTTAATATTTTTAGATAATAGCTAGGGACTGGACTAGAGGTGGAGTTATGTGATTATACACTAGTTTTAGTAGTGCTTGCTAATTGCCCTCCTGTCTTATTACCTTTTGCAGGAAAGGGCATGGGCCAATGAGGAGGTCTGGGTCTCTCATGAATTGCTTGTTTTGCATTTTAAGGTTTATGGATTAAAAGGTTTTCTGCATTGTTTATGGTCATGGGCATTTCTCTTTTGAGATTCAATACGTATCTTCTTTTTTCTGCCAAATTCCTATGTCAAAACCAGGTTTTTGGTTTTCCCATATCCTATCTCAAAACAGGTTTCTATTTCTAACAAAATACGAGTTGTCCTCATTTATTTTCATCTCTACAATGCACTTGTTGCCACACCATGATAGCTTTATTAAAACAGGCAGGTACAATAGGTAGACATGAGCAGATGGAGGAAGAAGAAATAGTGTTCACCTCATCTTGAGTGATACAAAATCACTGAATCTTGGGTGACAGAAACCCCATCCATAAACTGGCCCCCTTTATGCTCAGAAACTACTTTCTTAAACTACATAAACTGGGTGGAGCCAGTTTAAAGGACCATTCCACTTTCAAAACAGGCACAGAAAACTAAAGCATCATCATTTGGGGGACCTCAGTTCATTGTAATTTTCATCATGACTTTAAAGCTACATAGATTTCACTTAGATTTCAATGTAAAGTCTCCAGCCTGGTGAAACATGTGTAAACACACTACTGATGCAGATTTTTCCAATGTGGCCAAACCAGTGAAGACTCACACATCATGGCCCCCAAACCAGAGTAACCACCCAATATATAATACATAAGGACAGAGACCAAATATAAAATCTTGCCATTTGGAAGGACACAGGCCCATTCCTCTCTGAATGAGTCCCGCTTCACATGGAATCTTTCTGTGCTTATTCTGTAAGTTTCTTAACCAAAATTTTCTTTGAATAAGTAAAGAGTAATATTGCCCTACAACAGCTTTATATCAAATATAATGCTGAGAACATTATCTGCATATGATTATATTTTGTATTATTAAATGTATGTCTGTTAGTACCTTTTATCACACTTTTAAATAATATTAAATTAATTAATTAATATTAAATTATTTACTATTAATATTATATTTATATTAATTAATTAATATTAAATTAATTAAATTAAATTTTAACAAGCACTTAGACTTCACCTTTGCCTGCAAATTTCCAGTGGGTGGCTAAAAGTGGGATTAAAGATTTGGTATTTCTGCCTCCACTAAGCATCCATCTCCTTTGTTGGGAATCACCTTGGATTCCAGGAACAATGTTTAGTCCCACAAACATCTTGTGATAAGTGAAAATTACCCCCAGGCAATAGCAACATTCTTATGCTGCAAAAGATCCCAGTTTTCCAATCCTGAGATGATGATGGACAGACACACTCCATCAAGATCACCTGCTTTGGCAATTGTGAAAAGTCTCTGAGAGGCAAAGCCATATCTAAAACCATAACTGTATATTTGGGTAAGAAGGCAAAATATAAATTTTCAAATATCACCTTTCTTTTTTGGGAAGAAAATATAAGTGGAACAGAAAAAAAATGAAAAGATTTTATAAAGTTGTTTTAACTCAAAGTACATACAGAATAACAACAAAAGGAAAAAAATTATCTTGTAGAGATTTATCTTATCACACCTATGTTTCTTTTTCACCATTTTTGTCCTAACCTTTGATGGAAAAAAATAATAATAATAATAGAGATTTATCTTTTGTACTTACATTTCTTGGAAGGAAAAAAAAACATGCTCTGAAAGTAAACAGAATTGTATAATCTGGGGAAAAAATTTGGATTTATTTAAGTACTGCTGAGTTATACCACTATTGTTACAGGGAGTGTCACACTGTAAAGTGTTTCTGGGTCAGCTTGTTTAATTGATTGTTTGTTGGAAGAGGGAGATGGTGATCAGGTTAGGAGATGAGCAAGGTTTGCAACAAGTAACAAGTGTGGGCAATACGCAGGAGACATAATGAGGAATTAGTAGCTCTGACTAAGACACTTTTCAGTTAAGATGTATCCTATTCTCCTTTAAGGCGGGATGCATAAGAATCGTTTCTTTGGGAAAGTTCAATTTCTACCCCAGGTGGAGCTACACATCTGGGGTCCCAAATAAAAACCTATGAATCAGTATTTGAGATCAACTTTTTAATTTGGTTTAACTCAGTTAAGTCTCTTAGAAGATTAATATCATACATATAGATTTAATGGGTAAAATTTAGACTGTACAGCAGTATACTTTATAAACATTTTCATTTATGAAATTAAATAGGCTGGGGGGATAGTAGGGGATAGGAAAGGTAGCAGAATATAACAGTCACTAATATGCCATTATGTAAAAATGTGAGTATGTAACAGATGTGATTCTGCAATCTGTATTTGGGGTAGAAATGGGAGTTCAAAACCCAATTGAGTCAAATGTATGAAAGACGATATATCATGAGCTCTGTAATGTTTTGAACAATCAATAAAAAAAAAAGAAATTAAATAGGCTGGGTGTGGTGGCATACCTGCAATCCCCAGCAATTTAGGAAGCTAAGGCAGAAGGATTGCAAATTCAAGGCCAGCCTCAGCAATTTAGTGAATCCCTCAGCAATTCAACAACACCATTTCTCAAAATAAAAAAATTAAAAGGGCTAGGGATGCAGCCCAGTGGTAAAGCATCCCTGGGCTAAATCTCCATTTCCTAAACCAAACAAAATAAGCAAATGAAAAACAATATCTATTATGATTTATTTATTTATCTAGGTACCAGGAATTAAATTCAGGTGCACTCAGACACTGGGCCACATTCCTAGCCCTATTTTGTATTTTATTTAGAGACAGAGTCTCTCTGAATTGGTTAGGGCCTAGCCTTGCTGAGGCTTGCTTTAAACTCTGGATCCTCCTGTCTCAGCCTCAGAGCCATTGGGGATTACAGGCATGTGCCACCACACCTGGCTCTGTTATGATTATTTCACTGCACATTTAAGAAAACATTTAATTTTAAGTCAGACCACCTCTCACCTAGTTGTTAGTTTTTTTTAATTTTTGAATTTGTGTTATTAAAAATGTCACACGATATTATCTGAATGCACATTAACTGCTATTTCATTTATTTTGAAAAAGAAAAACAAATGAACACTACACAATATTTCTCCAGTATTCCTTAAATATCAATTTAATATTGCATAATTCAGACTCATTCAGTTCTCCATTTTGTTAAACAGTAACTCAGGAACATACTAAAAGCCTTGACTAACTTTACTTATCCTAATAACGGCAAAGCCGTTATTAATTAGCACAGTTAAGTAGAAAATATTTTTATGTACTCCACTTTTTTATTTATTAAAATTTCATTTGGTAATTTTAAGAGATACTGTTTTAGTGTATTATGATAAAAGAATTAATTTGGATATATTAATATCCTCAGGAGTACAAACATTTAAATTTTAGACAAGAAACTGTAATTTTCCCCAGAAGTCATTTTGTATAATCAGATTTTTATACATTGCTGATAAATGTAGATGTGTTTTAAAAGAAAACATTTAAAAATCTGGAAACATATTTTACTCCAATGAGATGTCATCTGATGAAAAATCTTTAAAAGTTGTTAATATATATTTTATGTGAATGATAACATTTCTATTTTCTGAAAGAAAGAAAATTTGCAAAGATGCATTAGAGTTCAACTGAATTAATGTATTATTACACATGAATATTACCTAATATAAATAATAGGTGTGATATTATCATAGGGATTGAGCCACATCAGATAAGGACAAAGTGGCTGCTGCTTGTGAATCTGATTTTGAGTTCCCACCCACACTGGCAAGCTGTACTACATTCTTCATCTGGAAAATAGGAGTAATGGTAATACACACAAGGACAGGATTAACAAATGATTATAGTAAACACTCCATATATGGAAGTGATTAATGTATGACATTGTCAAATATCAGAAAGGAAAGTAATTCTAGCTTTTTGGTAGAACACAATGTCTATGAAAACAAACAGAATTACTTGCATAGTGATTGGGAAAAACACATATGTGTAAAAGCACACACATACATTAAGAAGTATATAAGGAAAACATTTGCTTTCTTTGGGATCAGTGCAGTTTTAAAGATTATTTTCAGTTTATCAAAGAATAATAAAACTATGCATTAATTTATTTACATATTATAACACACCTTAGCTCATTTAACATTAAAAATATTTTTATTTAAAAACATATTAAGACAACAGTATATTTAAAATATGCTTAAATAAATATGTTGATAGCAATATTTTCCTTTTCAGAATTAATCTATAAGCACAATTCCCCTCTCAAAAAATAGAATTTTATAAGTGTTGCAAATGATTTTCAAATTGAAGGTCAGCTTCAGTGTAATACATTTATATGGAATTATCAACTGAATTTGATCAAAAGTACAAAATGTTCTTTTGAAACTATGGAATATATTCCTTTGAGGAATGCTTCATAATTTATATTATTTCAAATGCATACATAGCCACATTAACAAAGAATGAAAGATGAAAGGGGAAGAGAGAGAGAGAGCTGAAGACAGAAAAAGGGAGGAAAAGTCAAACAAGGCATGAAAAAAATCTACAAAATATTTTATCTCAGGAAAATTTTTTAAGAATGAATTTAATAACTACTAATTTATGACATGTTGCTATTCTTTATTTTAATGCAATGTTCCAATAACATATGGAATCATATATTTTGAAAATTAATTGTCATCTTCATAATCCCATTAACATACCAAGGATCAAAGCAGAGAAACACTTAGCTACAATGTCCCAAGTATTTGAGTGCTGAACTCTGGTCCAAGTCACTCCCACTAGAGAACTGAAAAGGTATTCAAGATTGTAGAAGACTGCAATTAAAATCTATTCTCAGTGAATTTCAAACATACAATAGATTGTATTGCAATTTACACAGCACTACAAATTTGTTGAATTTATTTTTCCTAAACAAAATTTTGTAGCCTTTGTTCAACACTTCCCCCAAATCACCATATTGATAATTAGTTTGTGAGGTAATGTGAATGTTAATTATCTGGATTTTGCTACTCTACAATGTATGTATATTTCAAAATATTGTGCTGCACAATGTAAAAATTTATATAATTTTTCCTATCAATTTGAAATATGATTAATTTAAAAATTACTAAAAAAGACAGCAATTAAATGAATAAAGTCATAAAGCAAATTTCAACTTCAGAAACACGTTGATAAATATAAATACCAGTGATACACACAAAGGCATAACATTATCTATAAATATGGTAATATTTTATTTGACATATAAATATATATATATATATATATATATATATATATATATATATATATATCTCCCAATGACCAAATCCACCTGCATAAAAATCAATTAAATTAATTAAAGATGTGAATATGATGAAAGGGATAAAAGGAGTTAAATCTGTTCTCTATAATTTATCTCAAGAAAAATTTAAATAAGAAAAACAATATTGCTCCCATTTTTTCTCCCATTTACCAGACTTTTGGGCTCTGAGCAATTAAAAAAAAAGTATGCTAAACTGTGAAGTTTGTAAGGCACACATTCATCAGCACTTTGTTTTCATCATTGCCATTAGTACTACTGATTATATAAACTACACAAATAAATCATTGAAAATAAAGAAAGAGAATGTTACAATTAATTGAGTCAGGCTGTATTTACGAGAGAGTTCTATCATCACATTTTATCAACAGGAAGAAGAGTAGGCATTCATCAGAGTTACAAATATATTTTAAAAAAAAGCAAACCCACTAGAAGGTGTAAAGTTTCAGAGTGAAGAAAATTGAGAAATGAGGAAATAGCAAAGCAGGATGAGATTTAATTTAGATAAATGTAGGGTAATACACAAAGGGAATGCCAAGAGATTAAAACGAATTGAAGAGTATTAGTTAAAGAATACTACTTGGAGTTTAACCATGGCTTATTATAGGAGAGAATGTTGTTAATAGTGAAGTAAAAAAGAAAATAAAATTGTTTTGAATATTTGAAGTGAACTATTAACCTTTTATTCATATACCTAAGCTCCACTTTTAGCAAGAATTAACTTTAAAAACAATAGCAATAATCATGATAGGTAAAATTTACTGAACATGGTATATTAGTCATATTAAATTCTTCATCTTAGTATTGAATACTTAAGCAAATATTAAAGCAAATAGTGTTATGATCCCCATTTTATTGATGGTGAGTTTAGGTTTTAAAGAGATTAAGTAGTATGGTAAATTTTAACCATTATAAAACATGGATCAAGGATGATGAAAATTTTAAAAACTTAGAGTATAAAAGATAAAGAAGAAAAAAAAAGAAAGTATCCAGAAGGACTGTAGATTAATATATCCAATAAAGGTTTTATATATATATATATATATATATATATATATATATATATATATATATATATATATCTCCAAATTATGTTTTTAGAAAAACATACTTTTCACCAGTAACAATATTTTCTAATACAATTGAGTATTTACTATGTGATATGCACAGTTTTTATGTTTCACTAGTTTTGATCCCTTTAAGTCTTGAAAATAATGTGAGTTAGAATTATTGTTTCATTCAATACAGGAACATGAAAGCAGAAACAATTATATAACTTGTTTAAGGTTATAAAACTATTAAGCAGAGAAGATCAGATTTGAATTCAATTCTCCCATGCCTAGCTATATGAAGATGCACAGTTACTATTATGTTATGCTGGAAAGAAAGGGCATAAATATATTAGAAATAAACTACAGAAATAATAAAATGCAAAAGGGGTCAATTATTGAAAATACATGGTTTGTGGCACATAGTAACATTAAAATAAATATTGAACACACAGAAAATAACCAATGGGAACTTAGGAAAGTTTGAGATCAATATTATCTCATTAAAAAAAGTAAACCAGTATGAACTCTTTTCTCATTAATTTCATAATATTTCCTATTCACTATTTGCTAGATATTCATCTGGTGTGAGAAATGTTTTAAAACAAACAAAAAAAGCCTTGCCCTCACAAAGCCTGTATTCCAGAAAACAATATTATACCAGTATTCAAACATTTACAATTTTATTCCAAATTCAACTCTTCCAGTTAGCTTTTACCAAAGCATAATTTCATGATATAATGGAAAATTCATGTAATGTCAAGAATACATGAAAGATACAATTTAAATAATAAAGTATTAAATAAAACTCAGTTTTCAGCATAGTACTTTGAAATCTAAAAATAGACTCAACCATGATGCTGGGTGTAGTGCCCTGTATCTTGCTTTTCACATTACATTCTGAGTCCTGAGTGTACTTCCTGTGATCAGTGTTGGGAGCACCTAGTCATCTTGTGGGCTTATGGTCTCAAGCCAAGCTCTTCTTGTTCTTTCAAAAACATTTGCTCACTCTTTCAAACTCGTCATTCCCTAGTCACCTTTATGTCCACTGAAGTTTAGATTAAAATGCATTATTTAATCTGTATCATTATTTTAAGTTGTTTTATTTTTCTTGTTACCACACAAGGATAACTTAAGGGGAAGAATTATATTAAAATCTATGTTTTAATACGTATTTCCAAATTTATCATTGGAAAAATGGAAATGCACTTTGTCAAATAAGAAATTTACAAGGGAGTAAGTGAAATTTTTGACACGCTGGTAGTATCTCTATGAAAAACTGAGAAGTATGACATTGGAAGGCTGAAAATGGCAAAATTCAAAAGAATTCTGTTTTCTACTCTCCAGTGTTTATTTCTCTCCCTGACATTAAAAAAAAATGCATGAAATCATTCAGTTCAGTGAAGTGTAACACTGCAAATGGTAATGATGTGACAATGCAGTGGAGAAATGAAAATAAATTATAGAGTCGAAGCAAAAGTTCCATTATGTGAGAAAGCAACTATGAAAATCAATTAATGAAGCAGTTAAATCTAGTCTGGGCCATATGAATCAAGTAAAAATAGGCAGTGTGTACACATGTTTTAGTGGTGTGTGTGTGTGTGTGTGTGTGTGTGTGTGTGTGTATGTGTGTGTATATCTATGTGCAAGACAGAGAGATTTGAAAATGATATTAATATAACAGAAATTAGTGCACTAAAAATGTTTAAAATCTGAGATTGAAAGAAACACCTTAAGGCATCATAGATTTTTGTTGCTTTTTCTCCATTATAAAATAAAAATAAAAAATAAAAAACTACATCACAGAAAATTTGAGAAATATAAAATTTAATTAGGGAACAAAGTAGCAATCATCAATAGCTACTGGCAAAATTCTTTCTGGCTGTTTTTCTATGACAGGATGGATGTTTATGGCTTTCCAATATGTTTATAATTATTTTTGCATCATTGTAAACAGGGGTGTACTAAACAAATTTCACAACCAGTATGGTATTGGCCCTGAACAATGAGAACAAGCAGTAAACAACATACTGGTAGACTCCACAAATGCCATATGCATCTTAGTCCTGGCAACTATCAGAATTTGCACAGACATCGTATTCATAATTATCATCTAAAAGTGATTGGATGATACTCTATGAAATACATATAATGTATTTAAATATATACTTTTAAGCATAATAAATAAAATAAGTTGCATGATAATATATATATTTCTATTATATGTGTGTGTGTGTGTGTGTGTGTGTCTCTAAATAATTTTGGAACTGGCATTACTTGTTTTTCCCTAAAAGGAACACTATTTGTAACTTCTTACGGCATTTTGATAATTTCACAATTTAAGTGTATTCTATATAAGATTTTCATCATACTTGAGAAAAAAACACAGATAAGAAAGGTCATTGACAATCCTCTGAAATATTTTGATATACATATCATATAAGTATATAGAGTGTTTTAAATTTTGCTAAATGTGTGTATATCTATCTATCTATGTAGAACATCATTATATAAGTATCACATTCTTTTAGTAACATAAAACTTATGGACAGTATACCTGTAGAATTGTAAAACTTTTCAACCATGTGTTAGATACATCTTATATTACTACCTTTGATTTTTCTGTTTTTGATAATTGCAGTATATTACATTTTACAGGTGCAAAATACACATTACTATTCAATTTTTTTTTGCATATCTTTGTCATTTCTATCTCTGCTATAATTTTTTCTAAACAAAACATAACTTGTGTCAAAAAGATGCATTGCTTTGATGTAATAGATTATTTATTGGGCTAAATTCCTAAAAGTAGACTACTTTGAAGTAAAGTTTGTGACAAATTTAAGTTTAATTCATATTTAAAATTTGATCATTCAAAATGAAAGGACCAGTTTGTAATATAATAAACTGGACAAAATCCATGTTGACATGGGGTTGCCAACATTGCATCTTATATGAAACAAAACACATACATCATACATAAACATATACATGGGTAATAATAGGACCATACACTTTGATAATTTAAGAAATGAAAAATTAGACCTATTGTTTTAATTTGCAATTTCATTATAAGTTATAATGAAAAATCTGAATCACACTAAATATACAATGTCATGCTTTTGATTATATAATTTATATTATATCTATGATGATTCAATACAATATTTACTGATATTATCTGCCAAATGTTACACTTTTTATGTTTTATGCCATAAATAATATTTAATAATTAATATTCCACTTAATATATGTGCTTCAATACTTAATGCACTGGTGCTTTTCTTAGACAAAATCTTTTCAAAGTGTGATTAAATGCATTTATTGTTTTCTGATAGTTACTTTTCTTTACTTTTCATGTTTGAAACATTTCTATTATGTATCCATTGAAATATCAGAAATATAAGAATATAATATATTTTATAATAGTTAACCTTTCTTAGCCCTTCAAATTAATTTATACAATAATAGTATAAATAAAAGATATTTTATTCTCTCCCAGCCACCAGGAAGAAATATTTCAGAATTGGTGGCTTGAGTATATCACTGAGGACCTAGAATCCTTACTTCTTTTTAACCTCCTCTGTCTTCTTTCTTCAAAGCCATCTATTGATCTAGCATAATCACTGAGTCAATGTTAGCATTTCACACAAACATAAGGGAAAAAATGTAATGGGAGAAATAAATATACCTGAAAATTCCATATGCAATTCTAAAGTCGCATATAACTATATAAAAGTAATCATGTTTGGATTAATATTGGAATACATTAAGTTTATTAAGCCCTTCCTTATATCTATTTTAATTAATGCTACTTTTTGATATTTTATTATAGTTATTGCATATATTTATAATAAATTTATTTAATTCACATAATTATGTATTTTTAATATTTTAATTTTAATTTTATCTGATTGTGTAACAGACCACCTTAAGACTTAGTGGATTAATGAGAGAAATATTGTATTCACTCATGATTCTATAGATCATTATTTCACCCCAACTTAACTAGGCTATTATTCAGATCCATGACTTTCATTTTGTTGCATTCCTCTGGTAAATGCATAAGGCCAGAAGTTGAAATAAGTTGGGTTCACGTGCCGGTGCAGATGTGCATCACCTCCATTCTTTTTCACTGGACCATTTTCCTTTTTCTTTGGCTTTTCTTACAACAAAGTGATTATGTGATCTTTGAATTTCTTTCACCTTTCTTAGTTTCCCAGTAAGGAAATTCACAGAGAAAAGTAATTGTACAGTGTTCAAAAGATCTCAGAAATTCTGCTGAATTGTTTCCAACACATTTTAATGGTCAGGAGGTTTTCAAGATGCTGGAATAGAGACAGTTGCTTTCCTGGCTGTTCCATGATGTGAAACCAAGAAAGCAAATAGACAGCTTCTCAGCAAGGTGGGTGAACAAAAAAAAAAAAAAAAGAGGGAATTTACCAAAATTTCAAACTACATTTAAACCAGATGGGGACTCAGAATGTTGGATATAATAAATTAAGAAAGAAATTCCTAGCACCACAGCTGCTACTGTACCAGCTGGAGTGCCTGTCTGTGAGCAAAGTGGAGGAATAAAGGAATTAAAAGAACCTGCATTTTTAGGAGGTCTGAGGTGTGTCTGGATACCAATAGTTCACCAAGACTTTAGAGATCCAAGACACTGCTTAACTGAAATGAAAGGTGTGCTGTACAATATCCTCATGCAGGAAGGAAGCAGTGATCTCTTCCAGAAGCATGTGGAAGACAGAAGGAACTCCATTTTGCAGCTAAGGTGACAGGGCCAACATCTGAGGGAGCTGAGTCCTGGCAAACCCAAGTTTGGTTTGAAATATAGGCCTGGCAAACCTACACTGCATGTCATAGTGTGCCTAAATGACCAGGAGAAAAATCAAATGTGGAGAGAGATTTATACCGAGGACAACTGGTGGTGGGAACCACCTGGCTCTCCCCTCTCCCCCTTCAATCCAGTTTCTTGAAGGACCAGCTGGGAGACTTAGCACCTGGCTGGGAATTCAAAAGGGCAGAAGCCAGAGAGATTGCTTTTGGAGACTGCAAGTCCTAGTAGACTATGAATTGGCTCCTCCACCACACAGGTGGAACCCAGGAAAGATCCCTGGGGTGCAGTCTTCCAGAGTGGACTGGCAATTGCTGGGCTCTGGAGTTGCACTAACTTAAAATCTTAAGCCCAAAGGGCATTCAATGGAGAGCCTAGAGCCCACCTAAACCTAAACCCCACCTCCAGGAATTCCACCTACAGGATTATCTCTCACTCCAGCATTCCCAGCTCCAGTGTGGAGTATCACACTCCTGAAGATCCCACCTAACACTGCTGAGAAGAGGCAGGGGATCTTTTGAACTGCAAAGGAAAATAAATTTTCAAATTTTCATGGAGAGCTGTACCCCCCCACCCCCACTTTTTTTTTTCTTTTTTTCTTTTCTCTGCTTAATTGTGATCTTAATGGTTCATGGACAATAATATACATACTCATATTTTTTTCTCCTTTCTAGTATTTTTGAAGTCGGTTATTTTTCACAGAATAGCTTTTTTTTTTTTTGAGGACTAGGATGCTTGATTAGTATATTTCAGGGTTTTTTTGGTATTCTTTTATTTTCATTTTTATTTTTAACATTTTTTTAATTCTTTTTTTATTAGTTGCTCAAGACAATACAATGATCGTGACATATCATATATTTTATTCAAATAGGGTATGAATTCTTATTTTTCCATGTGTACAGATTGCAGGATCACATTGGTTATACAGCCACATTTTAAAATTTTAATATATATATATATATTTTTTTTTCTCTCATCTGTTTCCCTCTATTCTCTTTTTCTTTTTTCTTCTGCAAAATACTAATATCAATTGTTCTCTATTTTACTTTTCCTATATATTTTTTTTACTTCCATCTTCTCTCCTCCTCCCTCATTATCATCACATCGTGTATCACTTCTGTTCTCTCCCTATCCACAATTTGAAAATGTAAAACCTTTGGCAAACTTTTTATTGAAGGCAATAACTGATATTATCATTTATGTTTATTGTTACAATTAACATTGTAGACATCATAGCAGGAATTATTTGGTTTAATGCTGTACATTGTTTCCTTTTGTTGCTATTATTTATCTCCTCCTAAACAGTGAGGTATTGGAAACCTTCAGGAACACTATAAGTCCATGGGGTAAATACTCTACTGCCTCAACTGCATACTGTTTGATGGATAAGACACAAAAACAACATGCTCTAAACAAACCAAGATAGCCCAATAATTCCATGGACACCACAGTGGAAGAAATGTCAGAGAAGAATTTTAGAATGTATATAGTTAAACTGATCTACAAGTTAAAGGATAATATAGGGAGTGATATCAGAGAGAAAATAAAGTAAGTGAAAGATCACTTCAATAAAGAGATAGAGATTCTGAAACAAACAGAAATCCTTGAAATGAAGGAATTAATAAACCAAATTAAAACTTCAATTGAAAGCATCACAGGCACGTTAGATAACTTGGAAGTTAGAGATTCAGACAATTGAGACAAAATATATAATCCTGAAAAATAAATTGACCATGGAAAAAAGATGTTAAAGGATGTTTTAATGGTCAGATCTAGTCACAGAACTAGCCCTACTCAATTGGGGAAAAAAAAAATAGGCTATATCTCTTTTAAGAAAGATGGATAAAGAGATTATGGCCAGTTGAATTTGAATGCATCTTTCAAAAGTATGTTATGGTTTCTAATTTATAGAAATATTTTTATATTCCTACAAATTATGATATTTTTCTCATATAGTTGATATGTTTTTATGGTTAATACAAAATATTTAATTATACTCTTAATTCAATGAATGCTATCCTTTCATAGTGTTTTCTAATGTTTATTGTTAGAATTAAAAATAGTATTGCTTGTATATTCCTCTTTAAACCAATCGTCTTTTTATTGTGATGCTTTCAAGTTGAGGTATTTGAGTTCTCTAGAAATGCAATTACATCATTTGCAAATAGTAATTGACTTTTTTCTAGCTCTGTTTCTTACCCACTTTATTGGCCTTATTATGGTTAGTTAATTTCAGAATAAACAAATTACTTGAAATCATGAACTACCTTATTTCATGCAGCACAAAGTTTTGTTGGTGAGCATTTTTGTCACCACATAAAGCCAAATATACTTTGTTCATACAACACAGTACTTTAGTGTTTTAAAAAGTAAGATTATGGAAAGGGGAAATAACAATTTTTAGTAGAGAAAATTATTTGCTTAAGAAACTGCTCTTTACTTTCCACACATGAAGAACTGATTTTTTCATTTTCCATGTGTAATAAACTTTTAACAGAATAAACCCTGTGATAATAAACTATTTTCCTTTCTTCATAAGAAGGTGACTTTTGCTGGATTCCATAGAGAGTGCTTTCAGTTTCTAATGCAACACATTCCAGGACAGCAGGCAAAAGTCACATGTGAACATAGAGCACATGGAATTTGGCTGGTTTGAGTTGAATGTGCTGTGAGTATAAAACACATGCTTGAATTTATAGATAATACAAATACTATATAGCAGTAACAATCATAATAGTAATTATGTATTAAATATTTTTGGATATATATATTTAAATATATTGTATATTTAATCTTATCTCTTACATTTTTTATCCTGCTTCTAGAAAATATGAAAAAAAAAACATTGTAGCTTGCTTTACGGTTTTATCTGTCGGCACTATTCTAGAGTGATTTTTCATTTTAACTGAGATATAATTCACATAACATACAATTTACCATTTAGAAGTGTACAATTCAGTCCATTTAGTGCACTTACAATCTGCGCAACCACCACTCTCTATGATTTCAAACTTTTTATGAGCCCAGAAGAACATCGTTTCCATAAGCAGTCATTCTTCATTCCCTCTTCCATTCATCTCCTAGCAACCACTAACCTTTCTACATGTATAAAATTTCTTCTTAGTATTGCATATAAAAGGAATCATTCTATAGATGATTATTTCATTTTCATTATTTCACTTACCATAATGTTTTATCAAGACTCATTTAAGTTGTAGCATATATCAGTATCTCATTTGCTTGTATAGCTGAATAATATGCCAATTATGATTAAATTCAGTAATTCCTTTATCTCAGTTTTGGTGAATATTTAGATTGTGTATACTTTTGGGTATTGTGAATGATGCTGTGATGAACAGTTATGAAAAAAAGTGCTTATTAGAGTACCTCTTTTCAATTCTTGGGATTATAGGCATGAGAGTGGATTTGCTGGGGCAGATTGCAATTCCATGATGAACTTTTTGAGGAACAAGCAAATATTTCTAAAATGCCTGTGCCATTTTACTTTACTATCAGCAATGTGGTAGAGCTCCTGTTTCTCTACATACTTGCCAATAATTATTTTCTAGTTTTTGATTATGGCAATTACCACAGGTGTGAAATGCTATGTCATTGTAATTTTAAATTAAATTTCTTTAAAAATAAATGATGTTGAACATATTTTTAAATGCTTGCTACCCAATTGCTATTTTTGGAATGATAAATGTCTAATCAATTCCTTTGTCCTTTTATTTTTTGTTAAGTTGTTTGGCCTTTATTATTGAGTTGTGAAGTTCTCTATGTATCAATATATGATTTTCAAATATTTTTTTCCTTTTCTGTAGGCTTTAAAAACCTTTTTTTGCCTGTCTACTATGAATTTTATTTTTATTGGTTCTTTTTATTTATATATAACATTAGAATTTACTTTGACATAATTATGAACTATAATGATGAAACATAATTTGTTCTTATTTAGTCCCTAGAATTTCCTTTTCCTTCTCATCCTCTCTCCCCATGTTACCTTGCCTCTATGCTGGCCATCTTTTTGCTATTTAGTTTTATGGTTTACTTTTTTTTTAGTGACTTATGAATATACATGATGGTGAGACTCACTGTAATATATTCATATAAACACATAGGCAAATTAGGTCAGATTAATTCCACTATTTTTCCTTTATCCTGTCCCTCTACCCCCAATTATTCACATGTCTACTCCACTGATTTTGCTTCTATTTTGATGGAACATCCCCGCTTTTCTCTCTCTTTTTATAAAGTCTTTGGATGTGGTTTTGTTTTTCCTTCACTTTTACAAAATCTAATTTTACTCTTTTTATTTTATTGTTCATGCTTTTTTGTGTGTCAAATTGAAAAGTACAGTATGAAATTCAGAGTCATAAATATAGGCCCCTATATTTTCTTCTAATAACTTTAAAGATATAGCTCATTGATTCATTTTGAGTCAATTTTGAGTCATTTGACTCATTTTGAGTCAATATACAGTGAAGTAGGGTTCCAATAACATTCTTCCATGCTTGCTTTCCAGTTGTCCCAGAACCATTTAGATAATTATTGGTCCCATTGAATGGTCTTAGCCTACTTGCTTAAAATCAATTAGCCATAGATGTATAGGTATAAATTCTGGACTTTAATTCCTTACCTTGTTCTGTATGCCTGTATTTAGGCCAGTATCACATTTCTGATTGCTGTAGTTTTTTACAGCAAACTGATTACAACATTGTTTTGACTATTAATGGAATGTGGATAGTCCATATAAATTTGAATAAGTTTCTGAAAAAAGACCATTTGAATTCAGATAGAATTGCATTAAATCTGCAGAGTAGTTTGTGCACTTTTGCCTATCCCAACAATATAAAAACTTTCCAATCATAATTTATGTATTTTCATTTGCTTAGATAGCCTTAATTTCTCTGACAATGTTTTATAAATTTTCATCTACAAGTTTTTCAGCTCCTTGGAAAGAGTTTTTTATGTATTTTATTAATACTGTTGCAAATGGAAGAGTTCTATTTCCTTTGTGGAGTTTTCATTTCTGGTGCATAGAAATACAACTAATTTCATTGTGTTAATCTTTTATCCTACAACTATGTGAATTTGTTGACTTATTTCAACAAATGTTTGTCCATATTCTTTGGAAATTTACATATATAGAATGAAATCATTTGCAAATTGAGAAAATTTTAGTTATTTTCTATTTACAAGAATTTTATTTATCTTTCTTGCCCAAGTGTTCTATGTAGATCTTTTAGTGTAATATTGAATAGCAGTAGTGAAAGTGGGCAATTTTGTTTTATTTCTGATATTAGCAGAAAATCTTTTTAGCCTTCACCATAGAGTATGATATTAAATGGAAGTTTCATAAATGTTATTTATTATCTTAAGAAAGCTCGGTCTCATCTTAGTTTGCCAAATATTTTTTCATGAAAGTATGCTGAATCCTGTCAAACACTTTCTCCCTATTTACTGATATGTAGGACTGTGTATATAGTTATTTTTCCTTAGTTCTATTATCATGGTATATTACATTAATTTATTTTCCTATGATTTTTCTATTTATTGAATTATTGAATTAGGTCCTCTCCAAATTTATACTAGGTGACTTGGAAGGCTGTTCTTGGCAATTTTGCAAGGCCCTAAGCAACTTAGCAAGACCTAGTCTCAAATTTAAAAAAGACTGAGGATGCAGCTCAGTGGTAAAGCACCACTGGGTTTGATCCACAGTACTAAAAAAAAAAAGCAATTAAATGTTTAAGTCCTAACCCTCCTCAGTACATCAGAATATAATCTCATTTTGGAGATAATATCTTTAAAGAGGTTTTTAAAGTTTTTAAGAGTGACTCTAAAAATTAAAATTGGACTGATTAGATTGTTAAAGTGGGTTCCACTTTAATTCAAATGACATTCTTATGAGAAGAGACCATCAAGATACACAGAAAGAACCAAGGATGGGTGTGCGTGGAAAGATGACGATATATGAATGAACTAAGGGGATATCAACTACAAGTGACATAGACAAGTTTCAGAAAAAATCCTCCATTCGTATTACTTTTATCTTAGGCTTTTATTCTCCAAAATGGTGAAAAAATAAAATTTTGCTTGTGAAACCACAAATTCCATCTGTTGTAGTATTATGGCAACCCTAGCAAATTCATACCTCCCCAACATTCCTGTGATAAATCCTATTTAGTCAATGATGTGCAATCATTTTTACATACTTTTAGATTTGGTTTGCTAGTTTCTATAGATTTCCACATCTATATTTATAAGGGATATTCATTTGGAGATTTATTCATTCATTCATTCATTCATTCATTTATTTTGTATCTTTGTCTGGTTTTTGGCATTAGAATAAACCTGACCTGCAAGAATGTGTTGTAAATGCTGCCTGGGAAGCCATTTGTGCTGGTCTCAGCTCCTTGGAAAAAAAAAATGTATCAACAAATGAATAAGGATTTTTAAAACACAGCCCTGATCTCTCAGGTTCTGTAAGCTTGAGAGAGTCCTGTTGTCCACACTGGCACAGGCAAGACAAGTCAGGAATGTGTACTGCTTCAGGTTGCCTGAACTGGGACTGGAACATGTGGTTGGCAGTAGCTATTTAAATGCCAAAACGTTTCAAAATTTAAGGAGTTCCCTAATTGTCAAACATTGCCTGGTCTTTACAATTGTTGAACTTGTCTCTAGAATTCCAAAATAATTGACTCTGAAATTTCAGTTCAGTTCAGTAGTTGTTTCAGTGGAAGGAAAAATTTCCTAAAGAGCTATATCTTACCATTCTCTGTAACATTCTAGAGGGATATTTTGACACTCAAGTTGAAAAATAGTCAATGAGAATGTCTCACTGAAATTCACAGTAGCAGTGAGAGTATCAGGGGATGATGGGGAGTATGAAACAATGAGTTCAAAGAAGAGGAACTAATTTGATAAAGTTTGAAGTACCAAACAGCAATGAAAGAAGAGCCAAAAGCTAAAAGCTTAGGAAGAACAAAATAAACAAGAGACTCAACTTCAAGATCTGAGCAGTTCTTATAAGGGAATGATTTTGATTTCTTAGTATTTGAACTTATTGTTTATTTTTAGACTAATATGACTTTTGTGATTCTTCCTACCTCTAAAATTTTTGAAATATAACTACATAGAAGTTAAAAATTACATTTTAAGTTTTCATTTTAAATCATTCCTTACTATAAATCTGTGATTGATATATAAAAACCGATGATATTTTATGTACATGGTTTACAGAAATATTTTCACTGTCAATCACACAAAATTCAATATTTGATAAAAAATTTAATTTGCACTCATCAGTGCTAGGCACATGGATTATAAACTATTTTCACCTTGAAGAAAAAAGTGTCCATGTTCTTTCTTCCCCAACCTAAACCTCTATGTTTTCTATAAAGAGCTCTGTGTATCCCAAGTAATAGCTAGGCATGTTGGCACACAGCTGTAATAACAGCCTTCTTGGCTGAAGCAGGAGAATTGCAAGTTCAAATCCACCCTCAGCAACTCATCAAAGCCCTAAGTAACTTAGAGAGACCCTGTCTCTCAAGAAAGGGTGGGGGAAGAGGGCTGACTAGAAATGTGTGTCAGTGGTTGAGTGTCTTGGGTTCAATTCCCAGTGTCTTAAAAACAAAAACAAACAAACAAACAAAAGGCCAGGGGAGTGATAATTGTTGGGTGAGTTTGCAGGATATTTTCACACATATTCCTTTTAATAATTTAACACAAATTCATAATAAATATATTAATAAGCTTCCATTTAAAATTTACAATAAGAATGTAGATTTGACCATTTATGAAGCATAAAATATTGTGTTTTAACTTCAGGTAAAAAATATTTGTCCCATTTTTCCATCAAAAACTATGTATCCTTCGAGCATTGCAATTTTACTTTTATTTATTATCTCTGGGAGACTCATAGCTTGATGTCAAATTTTATGTGGACAAAGAATGATTCTGAACTGGGAACAATAAATGAAATAGTGGTAAAGATTATATACCATACTGTGTGTGTTTGTGTTCTGTGTTAGTTTGTTTGCTTTTAAAATATTAAAATCTACCCCCATTCAGAATACCTAGCTTATTCATTGTCCCTAGATTCCTGTTCAGCATTCCAGTTTCTCAAATCCTTTTTATAGTTCCCAATAACAGAGTCATTGTCATTTTTAAAAACATTTTAAAATTTGTTGATGGACACATTACCATTATTGGATTTATTCATTTTTATGTGGTGCTGAGAATCAAACCCAGTGCCTCACACATGCTAGACAAACACTTTAACATTGAGCCACAACCCCAGCCCCAGAGTCATTATCTTTATGGCACTTTATGAAATTTTACACAAACACAGACAACATAGTTCCTGCTGCATGGAATCATAATATTAATTATAATAGTTTATAAGCATACACTGTTGTTTGTAAGTTAGCATTCTAATATTTACAAATATCAATATTTCTAATCTTCAAAATAGTACCAAGGAGGTAGCCCATTCCTATGGCCATTCTACTAATCCTATGGTAGGAGAGGTACAGTATCCTGCCCTAAATCCCTAAATTACACATGTCCAGTGCATGTTGACACCACAATTCAAATCCAGGTAGTTCAGCTCCTCAGACTGTGTGCATACCCCATGATAATTTCAATTTCAATTTCCTCTCTAAGTGTTAAACTTTCCTATAAGTGATAAAAGTAATGTAAATGGGGTATAAAAATAAAAGTCACCTACTTAGACATCAAATGTATTAATTTTAGGTGAAGAAGGAGAATACAATTTTATCTGTAACAAAATTTAAGACAACCTGCCAAGAATTTATAAAGGAGACTTAAAAAATCATATTGAATTTCTGTGGAACACAGTTATATGAATTTATGTTAATTTGTACATTTATATGCTTGCATTTTTATAATGAATATAACATGTTACAAATTATTCAATCATTAAGACAGAAAGACTTCTACTTAAAATGTATATTGCAATTATATATTCTATTAACAATAGAATATTGTATAGTTTGGAGCTTCTCATTTCTTCTTTCATTTCAGTTCACAGTTTTCTCAAAAAATTACACTGGAATTCTAAACTAATAAACCTTATGAAGGCATATTCTTCATATCTGAAATTAAGACTGAATTAAACTTGCATTCACTTGCTTTATCTCTTTAGAAAGTAATTTTAAAGAAATCACCTTTTAAACCCATACAAAACATCCTTTAGTCTACAGCCTATGTTTCACATTTAATGAGTATTTCACTCTATGCATATGCATAATTTTATACACTTTGATGCATAAAAGTATCAAAAAAGAAATAACTATTATGTACTTTAATGGGATAATATTTGTTCTCAAGGATTTCAATTTCCCATCACATGTATAACAATGTTACTTTTGCATCTTTTGCATTTTCTTAAATGTGTCTCAAATGTTATTCTTACTTAGAAAAATAAATAAATATGTTAAAATATCTTCCCTAACTTTCACAAGTAAAACTAAAGATTTCTTTTTTCTCAAAAGAAAATTGGACTATTTTAATATCTGGTTATAAGAATTGAGAAGAAACTAGTAAATTATAGTTTCATCATCTCACATAAAATCAAAAGTTTGAAATGAAACAAAATGTGACTTTTATAAGAAATTGCATTGTCTATATCTACATAATAACCATTCATTCTTCCAAATGATAATCTTCTAAAAGTGATCCTTACTGTCATTTTTATTCAAAATATATTAAGAATTTCATCATGAAAATAATGGGGCTAGAAGACTACCAATTTGATTTAAAAAGTTTTTTAAAAAAAAAAAGTTTTAAATAGCCACGGGCGGGCGGGTCAGGCCCAGCAACCAGCCAAGTGACAGCAGCTACATGCGCCTGCAGGGAACTCGGACCGGACCCACTAGGACAGGTCTGGCGGACGGCTGAGGGCTAGGCCCGTCCCCTCCCCCAGTGTCTGCAGGTAGGCGGGACTGTGAACACCAGCAGAGCGGGCTCAAAGCCTGCTGAGGGGAGGAACCGGCCCCTCCCCCAGTGCCTGCAAGCTAGGCGAACCTCCAACCCATCAGGAGGTTAGGCCCAGCAACCTATGGAGTGACACAGGTGCCCCTGGTGCCTGCTGGGTAGGTGGACCTTTGACTGACCAGCAAAGCAGACCTAGGGCCTGCCAGCATGGTAGACGGATCACACTAATTGGAGGAGGATCACAGCCACTACCTGCCCTGCAAGGGTGTTTTTTCAACTATACAAGAGCAATATAAATAAATAGAGGGAAAATATCAAAGACACAACAATTTCACCAAGCAGAAAGAAACGCCAGCAGTATGAAACGACAAGGAAAGAAAGGACCACAGGCAATGCAGGTCAACTCAACTTTAGAAGAGGTAATAGCTGCAACAGATGGAATGTCAGATAGAGAGCTCAGGACATACATGCTTCAGATGATCTGGAGTCTCAAGGAAGACATGAGACAGCAAAATCAGACAATGAAAGATCACATTGACAAACAAATCCAGGAAGTAAAAGATCAATTTCACAGGGAGATAGAGGTAATAAAAAACAAACAAATAGAAATACTAGAAATGCAGGAAACAATAAACCAACTTAAAAACTCAATTGAGAATACTACCAGCAGAGTGGATCACTTAGAAGATAGAACATCAGACAATGAAGACAGAGTATTTCAACTTGAAAAGAACATAGATAGCTCAGCAAGTCTACTAAGAAACCATGAGCAGAACATTCAAGAGCTATGGGATAATATCAAAAGACCAAACTTAAGAGTCATTGGGATACAGGAAGGCACAGAGCTCCAAACCAAAGGATTAAGCAATCTATTCAGTGAAATAATACAAGAAAACTTACCAGACTTGAAGAATGAGACAGAATCCCAAATCCTAGAAGCCTACAGGACGCCGAATGTGCAAAATCATAAGAGATCCACACCTAGACACATTATAATGAAGATGTCCAACATACAGAATAAGGAGAGAATTTTAAAAGCTACAAGGGAAAGGAAGCAGATTACATTTAGGGGTAAACCAATCAGGATAACAGCTGATCTCTCAACACAGACTCTAAAAGCTAAAAGATCCTGGAATAACATATTTCAAACGCTAAAAGAAAATGGATTCCAACCAAGAATCGGGTATCCCGTGAAATTAAGCTTCAGGATGGAAGATGAAATTAAAACATTCCATGACAAACAAAAATTAAAAGAATTTGCAGCTAGAAAACCATCTCTTCAAAAAATCCTTGGCAAAACACTACAGGAAGAGGAAATGGAAAACAACAATGAAAACCAACAGTGGGAGGTAGGACAGTAAAGGGGGGAAATAATCAAAGAGGAAAACAAATCAGGCTTAATAGCATTAATAAACAAACTATGGCTGGAAGAACAAACCATATCTCAATAATAACCCTAAATGTTAATGGCTTAAACTCACCAATTAAGAGTCACAGGCTAGTTGAATGGATCAGAAAACAAGACCCAACAATATGCTGCCTGCAGGAGATGCATTTGATTCGAAAAGATATACATAGACTGAAGGTGAAAGGTTGGGAAAAATCATATCACTCATATGGACTGCGGAAACAAGCAGGAGTGTCCATACTCATATCAAATAAAATAGATTTCAAGCCAAAGTTAATCAAAAGGGATAAAGAGGGACACTACATACTGCTCAAGGGAACCATACACCAACAAGACATAACAATCATAAATATATATGCCCCAAACAACGGGGCTGCTATGTTCATCAAGCAAACTCTTCTCAAGTTCAAGAATCTAATAGACCACAATACAATAATCATGGGAGACTTTAACACACCTCTCTCACCACTGGACAGATCTTCCAAACAAAAGCTGAATAAGGAAACTATAGAACTCAATAATACAATTAACAACCTAGACTTAATTGACACATATAGAATATACCACCCAACATCAAGCAGCTACACTTTTTTCTCAGCAGCACATGGATCCTTCTCAAAAATAGATCATATATTATGTCACAGGGAAACTCTTAGTCAATATAAAGGTGTAGAGATAATACCATGCATCTTATCTGATCACAATGGAATGAAACTGAAAATCAACGATAAAAGAAGGAAGGAAAAATCATGCATCACTTGGAGAATGAACAATAGGTTACTGAATGATCAATGGGTTTTAGAAGACATCAAGGAGGAAATTAAAAAATTCTTAGAGTTAAATGAAAACACAGACACAACATATCGGAATCTATGGGACACATTGAAAGCAGTTCTAAGAGGAAAATTCATTGCTTGGAGTGCATTCCTTAAAAAAAGGAAAAACCAACAAATAAATGATCTCATACTTCATCTCAAAATCCTAGAAAAAGAAGAGCAAAACAATAGCAAAAGAAGTAGAAGGCAAGAAATAGTTAAAATCAGAGCTGAAATTAATGAAATCGAAACAAAAGAAACAATTGAAAAAATTGACAAAACTAAAAGTTGGTTCTTTGAAAAAATAAATAAAATTGACAGACCCTTAGCCATGCTAACGAAGAGAAGAAGAGAGAGAACTCAAATTACCAGCATACGGGATGAAAGAGGCAATATCACAACAGACACTTCAGAAATACAGAAGATAATCAGAAATTATTTTGAATCCTTATACTCCAATAAAATAGAAGATAGTGAAGGCATCGATAAATTTCTTAAGTCATATAATCTGCCCAGATTGAGTCAGGAGGATATAGACAACCTAAACAGACCAATATCAATTGAGGAAATAGAAGAAACCATCAAAAGATTACCATCTAAGAAAAGCCCAGGACCGGACGGGTATACAGCAGAGTTTTACAAAACCTTTAAAGAGGAACTAATACCAATACTTTTCAAGCTATTTCAGGAAATAGAAAAAGAGGGAGAACTTCCAAATTCATTCTATGAGGCTAACATCACCCTGATTCCGAAACCAGACAAAGACACTTCAAAGAAAGAAAACTACAGACCAATATCTCTAATGAACCTAGATGCAAAAATCCTCAATAAAATTCTGGCGAATCGGATACAAAAACATATCAAAAAAATTGTGCACCATGATCAAGTAGGATTCATCCCTGGGATGCAAGGTTGGTTCAATATACAGAAATCAATAAATGTTATTCACCACATCAATAGACTTAAAAATAAGAACCATATGATCATCTCGATAGATGCGGAAAAAGCATTCTACAAAGTACAGCATCCCTTTATGTTCAAAACTCTTGAAAAACTAGGGATAACAGGAACGTACCTCAACATTGTAAAAGCAATTTATGCTAAGCCTCAGGCTAGCATCATTCTGAATGGAGAAAAATTGAAGGCATTCCCTCTAAGATCTGGAACAAGACAGGGATGCCCTCTTTCACCACTTCTGTTCAACATAGTTCTCGAAACACTGGCCAGAGCAATTAGACAGACGAAAGAAATTAAAGGCATAAAAATAGGAAAAGAAGAACTTAAATTATCACTATTTGCAGATGACATGATTCTATACCTAGCAGACCCAAAAGGGTCTACAAAGAAACTATTAGAGATAATAAATGAATTCAGCAAAGTGGCAGGATATAAGATCAACACGCATAAATCAAAGGCATTCCTGTATATCAGCCAAAAACCCTCTGAAATGGAAACGAGGACAACCACGCCGTTCACTATATCCTCAAAAAGAATAAAATACTTGGGAATCAACCTAACAAAAGAGGTGAAAGACTTATACAATGAAAACTACAGAACCCTAAAAAGAGAAATTGAAGAAGACCTTAGAAGATGGAAAAACATACCCTGTTCATGGATAGGCAGAACTAACATCATCAAAATGGCGATATTACCAAAAGTTCTCTATAGGTTTAATGCAATGCCAATCAAAATCCCAACGGCATTTCTTGTAGAAATGGAGAAAGCAATCATGAAATTCATATGGAAGAATAAAAGACCCAGAATAGCAAAAACAATAATAAGCAGGAAGTGTGAATCAGGTGGTATAGCGATTCCAGATCTCAAACTATACTACAGAGCAATAGTAACAAAAACAGCATGGTACTGGTACCAAAACAGGCGGGTGGACCAATGGTACAGAATAGAGGACACAGAAACCAACCCACAAAACTACAACTTTCTGATATTTGATAAAGGGGCTAAAAGCATGCAATGGAGGAAGGATAGCATCTTCAACAAATGGTGCTGGGAAAACTGGAAATCCATATGCAACAAAATGAATCTGAATCCCTTTCTCTCGCCAAGCACAAAAGTTAACTCAAAATGGATCAAGGAGCTTGATATCAAATCAGAGACATGGCATCTGATAGAAGAAAAAGTTGGCTACGACCTACATGCTGTGGGGTCGGGCTCCAAATTCCTCAATAGGACACCCATAGCACAAGAGTTAACATTTAGAATCAACAAATGGGACTTACTTAAACTAAAAAGTTTTCTCTCAGCAAAAGAAACAATAAGAGAGGTAAACAGGGAGCCTACATCATGGGAACAAATCTTTACTCCTCACACTTCAGATAGAGCCCTAATATCCAGAATATATAAAGAACTCAGAAAATTAGACAATTAGATAACAAATAACCCAATCAACAAATGGGCCAAGGACTTGAATAGACACTTCACAGAGGAGGACATACAATCAATCAATAAGTACATGAAAAAATGCTCACCATCTCTAGCAGTCAGAGAAATGCAAATCAAAACCACCCTAAGATACCATCTCACTCCAGTAAGATTGGCAGCTATTATGAAGTCGAACAACAATAAGTGCTGGCGAGGTTGTGGGGAAAAGAGTACACTTGTACATTGTTGGTGGGACTGCAAATTGGTGCAGCCAATTTGGAAAGTGGTATGGAGATTTCTTGGAAAGCTGGGAATGGAACCACCATTTGACCCAGCCATTCCCCTTCTCGGTCTATTCCCTAAAGACCTAAAAAGAGCATGCTACAGGGACACTGCTACATAGATGTTCATAGCAGCACAATTCACAATAGCAAGACTGTGGAATCAACCTAGATGCCCTTCAATATATGAATGGATAAAAAAAAATGTGGCATTTATACACAATGGAGTATTACTCTGCAGTAAAAAATGACAAAATCATAGAATTTGGAGGGAAATGGATGGCATTAGAGCAGATTATGCTAAGCGAAGCTAGCCAAGCCCTAAAAAACAAATGCCAAATATCTTCTTTGATATAAGGAGAGTAACTAAGAACAGACTAGGGAAGAAGAGCACGAGAAGAAGACCAACATTAAACAAAGATGAGAGGTGGGAGGGAAAGGGAGAGAGAAGGTAAATTGCATGGAAATGGAAGGAGACCCTCAGGGTTATACAAAATTACATACAAGAGGAACTGAGGAGAAAGGGAAAAATAATACAAGGGGGAGGAATGAATTACAGTAGTGGGGGTAGAGAGAGAAGAGGGGAGGGGAGGGGAGGGGAGGGGGGATAGTAGAGGATAGGAAAGGCAGCAGAATACAACAGACATGAGTTTATCAATATGTAAAGCAATGAAGTGTAACTGATGTGATTCTGCAGGCTGTATACGGGGTAAAATGGGAGTTCATAACCCGCTTGAATCAAAATGTGAAATATGATATATCGAGAACTATGTAATGTTTTGAACAACCAACATTAAAAAAAAAAAAAGAAAAAAAAAGTTTTAAATACACACACACACAGACACACACACACACACACACACACATATATATATATATATATAATATTATTGATGGACACAATACCTTTATTTTATTTGTTTATTTTTATGAGGTGCCGGGAATCAACCCCAATGCCTCACACATGCTAGAAAAGTTCTCTACCACTGAGCCACAATCCTGGCCCCTTTGTTTAAATAGTTTCTAAGTGATTTATTCTGGCATAACATTAAAATTATGTTTGAATACACTGTGAACAGAATAATAAGTAATTATGAAACAATTCAAGTTATTTTATTTATATTTTCATGCTTCATAAGTAATAGTTATAATGGTTTGTCATTAGATTTATATTATGTAGTACAATTCTTACATTCAAATATGTTGACATGCTTAATTTAAATGATACATGTTTAATTAGGTAGTATGTGGTTATGGATGCTATATTATATCCTCCTTTAGTACACATTTAAACACATTTCAAAGGAGGCACATATATAGTTGGACATTCGTGGTACTAGTAAGATCTTGAAAATTGACCATAGAGTTCTGCTGCTGTTAATAGTCACTATTAATTTTTTTTTTGTTCTAATTAGTCATACTTGACAGTGGAATGCATTCTAACACATCATAGATAAATGGAGTAAAAATCCTAATTTTTCTAGTTGTACTTGATGTAGAATCATACCAGTCATATAATCTTATATGCACATAGGGTAAAAATGCTGAATTCATTCTACTATCTTTCGAACCCCCATACCCAATCCTTCCTTTCACTCCTCTCTGAAATTCAAAGTACCTCTATTCTTTCCACTCCTTATTAGCTTCTGCATATCAGAGAAAACATTTGGCCTTTGGTGTTTTGGGATTGGCTTATTTTATTTAGCATGATATTATCCAGTTCCATCCATTTACCAGCAAATGCGATATTTTCATTCTTCTTTCAGTCTGAGTAATATTCAACTATATATATATATATATATATATATATATATATATATATCACATTTTCTTTATCCATTCATCTATTGAAGGACATCTAGGTGGTTCCATAGTTTAGCTAGTGTGAATTGAGCTGCTATAAATATTGATGTGGCTGTGTCACTGTAGTATCCTGATTTTTAGTCCTTTGGGTATGAACTGAGCAATGGGATAGCTGGGTAAAATGGTGCTTCCATTCCAAGTTTTCTGAGATCTCCATACTGCTTTCCATAATGGTTGTGCCAATTTGCAGTCCCACCAGCAACATATTAGCATGCCTTTTCTACCCACATCCTTGCCAACATTTATTGTTGTTTGTATTTTTGATAATTGCCATTCTTACTGGAGTGAGTTGAAATCATAGAATAGTTTGATTTGCATTTTTCTAATTGTTAGAGTTGTTAGTATTTTTTCATATGTTTTTTGACCATTTGTATTTCTTCTTCTGTCAAGTGTCTTTTCAGTTCCTTAGCCCATTTATTGAGTGCTTTTTAAAAATTTTTTTTAAAATTTTTTTTGATGTTAAATTTTTTGAGTTCTTTATATATTCTGAAGATTAATAGATTGATGCTCTGAGGTGCATGTGGTAAAAATTTTCTCCCATTCTGTAGGTTGTCTTGATTTATAAGGTGGAATACAAGTTAAGCAAATTCCATAATTGGAATTAATTGATTTTTGACACTTTAAGATATGGGCAAAGAAAGTGAACAGACACTTCTCAGAAGAAGAAATATGAATTGTCAACAAATATATGAAAATGATGTTCAACATCTCTACAGGAATGCAAAATAAAGCTATATTGAGATTTTATCTCATTCCATTCAGAATGGCAACTATCAAGAATACAAGTAACAATATTTATTACATCAATATTTGTTGGTAAGAATGTGGGGAAGAAGGGAATGCTCAGACATTACTGGTGAGACTACAAATTGGTTCTCTAGAAAGGTACTCTAGAAAGAAGTGTGGAGATTCCCCAAAACTCTAGAAATGGAACCACCATTTCACCCACCTATCTCACTCCTGAGTATATTTTCCAAAAGTTTAAAATCAGTATAGTGTACTGACACAGCTACATCAATGTTTACAGCAGCTCAATTAACAATAGCAAAGTGATGGAACCAAAGTAGGTGCTCTTCAATAGATAAGTGAATAAAGAAAACATGGTGTATATATACACAATGGAGTATTACTTGGACATAAAGAAGAGTGACTTTATGACATTTGCCAGAAAATATCATGTTAAGTGAAATAAGCCAGTCTAAAAAAAGCAAAGGTCAAATGTTCTCACTGTTATGTGGAAGCTAACACATCAGTAGAAAAATATGTATTTAGTAGATTAGACAAAGGAGAATGAAGGGAAGAGAGGGAGAGAGGAAAAGCAATGGTAGTGGAATAAATCCAAAATAATTTTTATATACTTATATGAATATATCATAATGAATCCTACAATCATGTACATCCATCCTAATTAAAATAAGATATATACCATGCTTGTATAGTTATATAAAAATGAATTCTAGGGGCTGGGTTGTGGCTCAGCAGTAGAGGGCTCAATTAGCATGTGCGAGGCCCTGGGTTGATCTTCAGCACCACATAAAAATAAATAAATAAAATAAAGTCATTTTGTCCAACTACAAATGAAAAATAAATATTAAAAAAATGAATTCTAGGCCAGGTGTGGTGACACACAACTATAATCCCAGTGACTTAGGAGGCAGAGACAGGAGGATTGCAAGTTCAAAGCCAGCCCCAGCAATTTAGCAAAGTGCTAAGCAACTCAGTTAGACCCTCTCTTTAATAAAATACACAGTAGGGCCAGGGATGTAGCTCATTGATCTAGTGCTCCTGAGTTCAATCCCAAGTACCCAAAAACAAAAAATAAAAGAAAAAAAATGAATTCTATTGTCATGTATAAATAAAGAGAAACAATAAAAATATTTAAAAAGGAAAAAAATACAAGTAAAAACCATGTTAAAGTTTAAAATTATTTTTGAGTGAAACTAAAGTTTAAGTCTGTATGATGTTTATGAGAAGGGTAATGAGAACATTGCAGAATGAGAAACACTTAATTCTTATTACCAGATCAATACAGCTCATTTGAAGTTGTTTTTAAGATTTCTCTCCTAAGTCTACCTCCTCTGACTCAAGTTAGGTCATGGAGTCTTTTAGGAGACTCCCATAGACACAGTGATGTATGTGTTAATGCCATCTATCTATGGGTAACCATACAACCTTTCCCCCCAAAGAATTGGCATGCTAGGATGTCACTTTAGAGTTAACTTGGGATTCTTTACCTTCTACACCCAATAAGGAAAGAAGAAAACCAATCCTTCTGATAATCAGACTCGCTCCAAAGTTAACAAACATTCTTTCCCCTCAACCTAAATCCCTGCGATCCCACATGCCACCACAGTAGAATGCTGTTAACAGTCATCCAATGTTAACTGAGTTCTCTTGCCATAGCATCATGTCCCCAGATCCACTTTGACATTCTGGCTTCTGTTGAGATTATTGATTTAACTAACTGCTGAGCCTCTCTTGTTTTATGTCAGCAAACAGGAGGAAGCTGAACTTACCCAACCAAACCATTCCTCAATAAAACCTAAGTGTTAGTCAATTTTCAGTCATTATCATGTATACCTAAAAAAAACAATTAAGAAAAGCTCAAAGTTTTCGAGATTTCACTCCAAGGTTGATTGACTGTTTTATTCTGTGCCTCTGGCTCGGCCACAACTCATGGAATAAGTGGGTGTTGGATCAATTTTGGCTCACTTAAGACCAGGAAGCAAAAAAGAAAGGTGGGGGTAGGGGTTCCACAATTTCCTTTAAGGACATTTCCCAATGATCTAAAGACCTCCTGAGAGCTTTTTAATGGTCTCACCATCTCCCAACAGCACTTTTCTAGAGACCAAGCCTTTAAAACATGGTCATTTGGGGGACACTTATCTAAACTCTATCAATTGATATGGACTGAATTATGCCTTTCAAAATTTTACTTTTAATTTTTGTTTAAATCTTAATCCCTACATAAAACACAATGTGACTGTATTTGGAAATAGGTCTTTTAAAGAAATGACTAGATTGAAGTGATTTCATTAAGGTATGCCAGAAACAAATCTTATGGGAATCATCATAAGAGTGGAGGTTAAAAAATCAAAAAGACACCAGCTATATGTACAACTAGAGAAAAGACAATTTGAGGACACAGAAAGAGACAGCCATCTGCAAGCAAAGGAGACAGGCTTCAAGAGAAACCAAACCTCTGACACTTTGACCTTGGACTGCAAGATTCAAAATAGGGAGAAAAATAAATCTATGTTGTTTAAGTGACCCAGTCTGTGGCACTTTGTTTTGACACCCATAGCTATCTATGACAACAGTTGATCTTTGATTCTCCCAGCCTGTTTTCAATATCTTTCAGCCTAAGCACAAATTTTGCAAACCATGCCCCACTCCTTACTTGATGCCATGCAGTTTTTTTGATGTGCTCTCCATTGTTGCAGCAAGTTAATAAACCTAGATTTGTTTCAACCAGGGTTTGTTCTTGATAATCTTTATATGGTGAGCTTTATAATCCAATTCCTGAGATTCAAAATCTCAGGAGGTCAGAAACTCACCTTGATACAAAAAGCCTATATCCTCTCTCCCTTTCCAATGACAGAGTTTTATTCCCTCCATATGTATAGACCTTGATAATAATAGCTTTTTTATTGGTTGCCTTATGGGACACTGACCATCATTTGGCAATTACTTTATTTTCCATGCATGAAATTGGGTTCTGAAAATCTCAGATCTGATGGTATTGAGAACTTATAGGTGCGGTGTTATAAACCTTTTAATACTCCATGATGAAATTACAAAACAGTCATAAAACATCAGTTAATTTTTCAATTACTTGCTTGGTGTTAAGATGTGGAATGGATACTATGAATTAATTCTGCTTTTATTCCAGTCATATCTCATCCCCTTCTTAGAACATGAATATGTATTATTATCTTTCTACATTAAAATCATCAACTTGTTTTCAGGGGAAATAAGCCCCTTTATTTTTATCCAACTTCCAATTTTCTAAACATTAGCTCACCCTCTCCACCTATTATATAATAACAAACTCTAAAAACATACATTGAGAATCTTAAAATCCTAGAACTGTTGATTACTAGTTCTTGATAAAGTTTTATTACAAACTTTCATGAAAAGATTATCTTCTGAGAAACATGGATGCCAGATTTTTTACTGTAGTTTGGATCATAAATGTCCCCCACAGGACCATGTGCTAAAGGTTTGATCCCTACCTTGGTAGTATTGGGAGGTATGGGAAGTTTAAGAGGGCAGGCCTAATCGACATCTTCTGGTCATTGGGAGTACACTCTTGAAGAGGATTGTGGCATCTCAGTTTCTTTCTATGTAACTCTCTCTCTTTTGCTCTCTCTCTCCTCCATCCCTCCTTCTTCACCTCCCTTTTTCTCCCCCCTCCCTCCCTCTCTGATTTACTTTATGTTTTCTTTTCCTTTTTTTTTTTTTTTTAAGCATCCCGATCATGAAATGAGAGATTTAGCTCCACCGTGTGTTCTCTGCTATGATTTGTTTCCTTACCACAAGCCCAGAAACAATAGGGCAACTGACACTGGATTGAAACACTGACAAATTAGGTATTAAAAAAAGTCTACATGAATATTACCCTTGTTACAGATTTACAAGAATCTGAAGATCAATTCAATTGGCCAGTTTTAACTCTTGTTTTCAGACATGCTACCAGGCTTCTGGAAGGTTTTGTTAATCAAATGAGAGAACAGAATTCTACTCCTCATTACTTTTCCATTGTGAAACCATTTCCTTTCTCATAGTGAACAACTAAAGACATAGGAATTATAACATAAATTTCAATTACTATAAAAAAACCTAGGGGCAACATTCCAACATAAAGGCACAGGAAACAACTACCTCAGTATAACTCTAAAGCTCAGAAAATAATTCATTCCTCTGTGCTTTGCTTTCTTATATGACTTAGTGATTTTTATCCCTAAAATACAGGAATCACTGTGTCCCTGTAGTATACTGTTTTTAAGCCATTTGAGTATAATGTGCCTTTCCCCCCACATCCTTGCCAACCCTTATTGTTGTTTCTATTCTTGATAGCTACCATTCTGACTGGAGTGAAATGAAATCTTAGAATAGTTTAATTTGCATTTCTCTAATTGCTAGAGATGTTGAATAGTTTTTCATGTTTGTTGATTGATTGTATATCCTCCTCTGAGAATTGTCTGTTCAGTTTCTTGACCCATTTATTGACTGGGTTATTTGTTTTTTGATGTTAAAGTTTTTTGAGTGTTTTATATACCCTAGAGATTAGTGCTCTATCTGATGTGCTTGTGGTAAAGTTTTGCTCCCATTTTGTAGGCTCTCTATTCACCTCACTGATTGTTTCTTTTGTAGCAGCACAATTCACAACAGCTAAATTGTAAAACCAACCCATATGCCCTTCATTAGATGAATGGATAGGGAAACTTTGGTATATATACACACATGGAACATTACTCAGCATTAAAAGAGAATAAAATCATGGCATTTGCAGATAAATGGATGGAGTTGGAAAATATAATGCTAAATAAATTAAGCCAATCCCCCCAAACCAAAGGCCCAATATTTTCTTTGATATGAGGATGCTGACTCATAATGGCAATGGGTGGGGGTAACAGGAGGAATGGAGGAACTTTAGATAGGGCAAAGGAGAGGGAGGAAAAGGGAGGGGGCAAGGTGGTAAGAATGATGGTGGAATGAGTTAGACATCATTACCCTAAGTACATGTATACAGACACAAATGGTGTGAAAATACATTGTGTACAATCAGTGGCTTGAAAAAGTGTGTTCTATATATGTAATATGAAATGAATTGCATTCTGACATCATGTATAACAAATTAGAATAAATAATTTAATAAAAAGAAACAAAATAAATTATGTAAAAAAATCAGGAATCACATTTCAAACTCAGTCATCCATTACTTGAGAAATATTTTCTTAAATTTTAGATGGTTAATATATTTGCAATGATCAATAGAATCTTATTTACATCACTATATAATGCTTAAATCATTGTGTTGTATTTTTATATTGTATTATAAGGGTTTGAAATGACTTTTCTCAATAAGTTCCATACTCCTCAGATAAAGACCTAACACCGTATTTATACTTACAAATTAGTATTTTTAGGTATGAAAAAAATAGATATGTAGCTTACATTATTCAAAAATTAAGTGAAAATGAATTAAGGACCCAGAAAATAGACCATAAATTTTAACAACTATAAGAAAACATAGGGGGAACACTCCAACATTGAGACACAGGAAACAACTTTCTCAGTAGGACTCCTAAAGCTAGCAAATAATATCAAGAATTAATAAATAAGATGATGTCAAATTTAAAAAAAAAACACTTTGCAGAACAATAGCAAAAAAAAAAAAATAAGACGAAGAGAGAGACTACAAAATGGGAGAAATCAGCTACTTGTCTAACAGAGAATTAATAAACATAACACCTAAAGAATTAAAAGAAAAGAAAAGAAAAGAAAAATTCCCCAAATCCCAAATAACACAAACAAAAGGTGGGCAAATGAAATAAACAGACATTTATCAAAAGAAGAAATATAAATAATTAACTAATATATGAAAGAATGCTTAATATTTCTAGCAAACCTGGGAATTTGAATCAAGACAACACTGTGATTTCATCTTACTTGTGTTAAAATAATGATCATAAAGAGTACAAATAATAAAAATTGCTGGTAATGATAAATTTACTATTTTGATAACAGAACTCTTATATACTGTTTGTGAAATTGTAAATTAATGCAACCAACATAGGAAACAATATGGAGGCTCTTCCAAATACTAGTAATGGAACCACCATATGACCCAGCTATATCACTCCTAAGTGTTAAACCAAAAAAATTTTAAAGATAGTGTGCTATAATGATGCATACATTGCATCCCATGTTTATAGTATCACAAGTCATAACAGTTGAGTTATGCAATCATTTAGGTATCCATCAAAAGATGAATGTCTAAAGGGAAATTTGTATAAATATGATGGAGTTTTACTCAGGTATAAAGAATAAAACTACATCATTTGCAGAAATGGAGCTTGTATTCATCTATAAGGAAAAATAAAATTATATCATCTTCAGGAAAATGTATAAAAGTGAAGAGCATTATGTTAAGTGAATAAACCAGATTCAGGAAGTCAAGTGTTGTATGTTTTCACTCAGACATGGAAGCTGGAGATTAGGTTGCGAGGGAAACGGGCAAATAAACAAGGAGAGAAATGAAATACAGTAGATGGGGTAGAGAGAGAAGATGGGAGGGGAGGGGAGGGGGGATAGTAGAGGATAGGAAAGGTAGCAGAATACATCAGTTACTAATAGGGCATTATGTAAAAATGTGGATGTGTAACGGATGTGATTCTGCAATCTGTATCTGGGGTAAAAATGGGAGTTCATAACCAACTTGAATCTAATGTATGAAACATATGTCAAGAGCTTTGTAATGTTTTGAACAACCAATAAAAAAAAATGGGGAAAAATGACTGGGTATGGTGGTGCATACCTATAATCCCAGCAGCTGGGAAGGTTGGGGAGGATCTCGAGTTCAAAGCCAGCCTCAGCAAAAGGCAAGGTGCTAAGCAACTCAGTGAGACCCTGTTTCTAAATAAAATACAAAATAAGACTGGGGATGTGGCTCAGTGGTCCAGTGCCCCTGAGTTCAATTCCTGATCCCACCCCACCCCCTCAAAAAATGGGGGAAAATGGATTTTATTAAAAATGGATGAAAAACCAGTAAGATAGAGGGAAAATATGGAGGAAAGAAGAGGAAGAACAGGGGATGAAGAGGAAATGAAACTGACAAAATTATGCTATATGCATATACAAATATGTCACAATGAATCCCATTATACTTAATTATAGAACACTCATTAAAGTTCTTATTTATGTTTAAAACAACCCTTATAGATAAATGTATAAATTTATAATTATATACTTCTATTTGTATCCTTACATCAATGAAAGGTAGACATTAAAATAAATTTGGAAATAATATAAATCCATTAAAGCCAACTGACTAAATGTTTATTTTTATGAGAATATGTAATAAATCTTTGTTTTTTACAAAACATATTACTTTGGATAATTAGTGAGTACTGTCACAAAAAGCAAAATTAAAGTTAATAAGAATATGGATATTTATTTTAAAAGAAAAGAGAGGTCTCATGGGGAAAAATGGGTAAAGTATTTTAACAGAAATGTCTGTTTTAAACTTGCCTAAGTTCAAATTAAAATGGAGAATAAGCACAAATTTAGAAGTACCTAAAGAGTTATTTTAAATTTAAAGTCAAAAGGCCTTATTCTTAACTTCATGGTTACTGATTGTTCTGGAATGGACTAGACTGTGTTTTTCTTTGTGGCTAAGTCCCTCTCTTTGAAATTCAGTTTGCTCATCTAAAAACTATTTAAGATAATACCTTTCTCCAGTTAGGATTGCTTTGGGTATTTGGAGCCTCTTATTTTTTCCAAATGAATTTCATGACTGTTTTATCTATTTCTGCCGAGAACATCAATTGGGGTTTTAATTGGAATTAGATTAAATCTGTATAGCACTTGGTAATATGACAATTTTGACAATATTAATTTTGCCTATACAAGAACATGGTAGATCTTCCCATCTTCTAGGGTCTTCTTCAATTTCTTTCTTTAGTGTTCTGTAGTTAGATTGATTCCCAAGCATTTTTTTTTTTGAGGCTATTTTTGTGAATGGGATAGTTTTTCTGATTTCTCTTTCAGCTGACTTGTCATAGGTGTACAGAAATGAAATTGGCTTGTGGGTGCTAATTTTATATACTGCTACCTTGCTGAATTTGTTTATGAGTTCCAAAAGCTTTTTGGTATAGTTTTTGGGTCTTCTAAATTTATGTCCTTGGCAAACAGGGATAGTTTGCTATGGATAGGGTTTCAAAGAATATGTTAAATAGGAGTGGTTAAAGAGAGCATCCCTATGTTGTTCTAGTTTTTAAAAGAAATGCTTTCATTTTTTTCCATTTAGAATGCTGCTGACCTTGGCATTGTAAAAGCATATATAACTTTAACAATGTTGAGATGTGTTCCTACTATTCCTAGATTTTGTAGTGTTTTGAACATGAATGTTTTGTCAAATGCTTTTTCTGCATCTATTGAGATAAGCATGTGGTTCTTGTCTTTAAATCTATTGATGTGATGAATTACATTTTTTATTTCTGTATGTTGAACTAACTGTGCAGTCTTTGAATGAAACCCACTTGTTCGTGGTACAATATCTTTTTAATATTGTTTGTATGTGTTTGCCAGTATTTTAAGAATTTTTGCATGCATGTTCATCAGAGATATTGGTCTGAAATTTTCTTTCCTTGATGTGTCTTTGTCTGGTTTTTATTTCAGTGTGATAGTATCTTCATAGAATGAATTTGAAAGGGTTCCCTCCATTTATATTTCATGGAATAATTTGAAGATCATTGGTATAAGTCTTTTAAAAATTTTGTAGAACGTAGTTGAGAAGTCACGTGGTCCTGGGTTTTCTTGGTTGGTAGGCTTTTCATGGTGTATTCAATTTTATTGCTTCAAGTTGAGTTGTTTAAATTTTCTACATCCTCATATTTCAAATTTGCATAGATCATTTGTCTCAGAAATTTGTTGATGTTTTCATGATTTTCTATTTTATTGGAGTGTAGATTTTTAAAGTAGTTTCTGATTAACATCTATATTTCAATAGTGTCCATGATGATATTTCCTTTTCATCATGAATTTTTAGTGACTTCAGCTTTCTCTCTCTTTTTTCTTAGCTTGGCTAAGGTTTATCAATTTTATTTAATTGTTCAAGAAATCAACTCTTTGTTTTGTCTATTTTTTGAATTTTTGTTTGTTTCAATTTCATTGATTTTGGCTCTGATTTTAATTATATCCTGTCTTCTATTGCTTTAAGTAGAAGGGCTTTCAGATGTAATGTTAGATTATTTATTTGGTGACTTTCTATTTTTTAAAATAATATATATATTTTTAGTTATAGATAAACAGAATACTTCTATTTTATTCATTTATTTTTGTCGTGCTGAGGATCAAACCCAGTGTCTCACATGTGTTAGATTAGTGCTCTATTACTGAGCCACAATCCCAGCTCCACTTTTTATTCTTTTAAAGAATACACTCAGTGCAATGAACTTTCCCCTTAAAACTGCCTTCATAGTGTCACAGAGATCTTGATAAGTTGTGTCACAATTCTCATTTATCTCTAAGCATTTGTATTTCATCCTTGATTTCTTCTCTATCTAATGGTCATTTAATATTTATTCAATAATTATTTAGTCTTCAAGTGTTAGAGTATCTTCTATTTTCTAATTTAGCATTTATTTTTAATTTTATTCCATTATGATCTGATAGAATGCAAGACATCATCTCTACTTTTTTTTGTATTTGCTAAGAGTTGCTTTGTGAAATAAGATAAGATCTATTTTAGAGAAGGATCTGTGTGCTGCTGAAAAAAAAGTGTATTCAGTCCTTGATGGATGAAATATTATATATATATATATATATATATATATATATATATATATCTGTTAAGTCTGTATTACTAATTGTATTTATTAGTTCTATATACATTTGGAAAAATAAGAGGCCTATAATAGCCAAAACAATCCTAAGCAAAAATAGTAATGCAGGAGCCATCACGATACCAGATTTTAAATTATACTGCAGAGATATAGTAACAAAAACAGCATAGTATTGGCACTAAAATAGACTTGAAAACTAATGGAACAGAATAGAAGACACAGAGACATACCCGCATAAATACAGTTATCATACATTACACATAAACATACATTGGAGAAAAGATAGACTCTTTAATAAATGGTGCTAGGAAAACTGGAAATCCATATGTAGTAGATCTCATCCTGCACTAAACTGAACTCAATATGGATCAAGTTCCTAGGCATTATACCAGAGTGCACCTACTGAAAAAAAAAAAAAAGTAGGCCCAATACTCCATCATGTTGAATCAGAACATTTTCCTTGGTAAGATTCCCAAAGTGCAAAAAGTAAAATGAAGAATCAATAAATGGGATGGCATCAAAATAAAAAGCTTTACAGCAAGGAAAAAATAAAAACATGAACAGAGAGCCTACAGAATGGGGGAAAATCTTTACTACCAGCACCTCAGATATGGCATTAATCTTCAAGACATACAAAGAACTCCAACAACTTAACACCAAAAAAAAAACCATAAACAAAAAAATAAACAAAATAATGCAATCAATAAAAGGGCAAAGGAACTGAACAGGCACTTCACAGAAGAAGGAATATGAAAAGTCAATAAATATAAGAAAAAATGTTCAGCTGTCTACCAATTAAAGAACTGCAAATTAAAACTACACTGAGATTCATATAATTCCAGTGAGAAAGGCAATTACCAAGTATATAAGTACCAATAAATGTTGGTGAGGATGTGGGGGGAAAAGGTTCATGCATACATTGCTGGTGGGACTGCAAATTGGTGAAACCCCTCTTGAGAGCTGTATGGAGATTCCTTAGAAAATTTGGAATGGAACTACCATTTGATCAAGGTTTCCCATTCCTCAGCTTATACACTGAAAGACTTAAAATCAGCATACTACAGTGACTCAGCCACATCAGTGTTTATAGTAGCTCAATTCACAATAGCCAAGCTATGGAAAGCTATGGAACCCCATCCCATCAACAGATGAATGAATAGAGAAAATGTGGTACATATACACAATGGAAATTTAGTCAGCAATAAGGAAGAATGAAATCATGGCATTTGCCAGTAAGTGGATGAAACTTCAGAACATTATGCTAAATGAAATAAGCCAGTCTCAAAATTCCAAAGGCTACCATGCTCTCTGATATGTGGATTCTAACTCATAACAAGGGAGGGTAGGAAGGGGAAGCATAGAAGCTCATTGGATTAGACAAGTAGGAATTAAGGGAAGAGAGGGGGAATAGGAATAGGAAAAACTGTAGAATAAATTGGACATAACATTCCTAAGCTCATATATGAATACAGGACCAGTATAACCCCATATCAGGTACAACCACAAGAGTGGGATCCTAATTAGAATGGGTTGCACTTAAATGTATGTATAATAAGTCAAAATACACCTTACTGTCATGTATATCTAAAAAAAATAGATGAAAAAAATCTTTTAAGTTTGCCAATGGAAAAATTACTATATAGCTATAGTAAAAAGAAAGAAAAAGATAATCCCTGCTTGTCAAAATTTCTATGTTTATTGTGAATCCCAAAAGGTAAATGTTAATGGAAAAGACTCAATATTATAAATGTTTTCAGATATTTAAATGATAATTATGGTTGTAATTATTTTGTAATACATGACAACAGCCTATATTTTTTGCTTTTATAAATGGTAAGTTTGTGAGATTATCTGGCATGAGTTGCTGACAGTACGCCAGTGACATATACTATTTGGGATCAAATAACATGGACAAAAAAAAACAATATCTGATTCTATCACTACCTGTTGAGGATTAACCATCAATATGTATTAAAACATTACACAAACACTTTAATGAGTTGAAACAACTATTAACTTGTAGTAGGTACAAAAAATTTATTGTTCAGATGCTTTAGATAATAATAAAAATAGTGATAATTATTTTATTGTATATGTGGGAATCATATAATCTTTATTATTTTTCCATTTCTTAACAAAATTACTTATTATTAGAGGTAGAAATGAGTCACAATTGATTTTTATTTTTTATGGAGAATACAGGTGATGTCTAAAATTGTTGAAATAGTCAACCTTGTATACGTCATTAGACCTGGAAAGAAAACTGGAAACTAATTATCCAATTGCAATCTAACACATTTTACATTAGGATAATTAACCCTAAATAAGAAATTAAATTTAGTGGAAGATATTACAAGATATTTGTTTAATTCTGAGGTGTCTTTTATTCTTTCTTTAAAAGGTTCATCATTTGCAATTATGTGTACATTAAATGTGGCTTACAAACTTGCACTTTTGTTTTTGACAGAATGTCTTAATTTTATTTGTTGATTTTTATGTGGTGCTAAGGATAGAACTCAGTGTATTACACATGCTAGGGAAGGGCTCTACCATAAGCTACAGCCCCAGCCCACAGACATGCAATTTTTAAAACAAAAGTGTTTGAGAAAGTTTAAGTAAGAAATTGTATATGTAGCTAGTTTTCACTACTATATTACTATTAATATTAAAAGAAGTCTGGATGAACTCATTTAGATAAATAAGACAATTTCATCACTCACAGTAATCTAGTGGCCAATTCTGAACAAGGTTCTAAAGTTAGTGTTTGCAAATTAAGATTGTTTTATTAGCAAAATAATCCAACTATTAGGACAATATTTCATTGAAAATGGACATAAAACATTAAAGTACTTACACATACTGCTATTCAACATATATTCCTGCATTATCATTACTTATTTACAGATTATAGGTACTACAATAAGACACTGTGTACCTCTACTTATGCCTTTATCTAAGAAAAAAATCATCCCCTCAAAATATTGTTTTATATTTCTTGCATATGTTTTTTTTCAGAACAAAATATTCTGACAATACAAACTTATTTTAATAACTTTTAGTTAATGACCATTTTCACTTCTTAAGAAAAAATTTTTTTCTATGTGTCAGAAGAATATTATATTGAAATGAATTTCAGATTCAATTTCTTGGCCAAATTCTTATTGTAGAAACAAGATATGCTCTATTGAAAAATAATGTTCAATAAATTAATGACTATAATATTTTGTTATTAGAAACTGAAAAATTATTATGATACATATATTGGAAGACTTAAGAATTGAAAAGGAATAACTACAAGACTAAATTATATATTATTTATTATGCTACAAATGTCTTAATAGCATGAAACTTTTAAAGCATAAAGATGAAAATGTACAAGTACGCATATAATACCTCTATACATACTAATAATGCTTACTAATGAAAATGAAGCCATTTAGTATGTCTAGACAAAACCCTGTCTTTTCATTATACTAACTATACTGATATATGCAAATGCTTAATTTGCAAACACATTTTCTTTTCCTGATATTGAGCATTTAATTTTTATTACATAATGGTAAAAAAAGCATAACTAATTATTTTTTAATGGTGATATAAAATAAGAGAACATATTACAAATAAGGAAGATTAAAAAATCTTTAACAGGATTTGATCTGGAGACAGTGCAATTGTTTCATTGATATTTTGAATTTAAGCTTGATAACACAGAAATGGAGCAATATGCCAAATAAGAATATAAACATAAGAAATTAACTGTTACCATTTTATCCCATGAAAACACTTTCTAGCTTTCATAAACATGTAGTCTATCAATCAAAGAAACTAAAGACTGCTTACAAAATTCCAGTTTGTAGAAAGTTCACATGAATACACATTATTTAAGTGTGGAATTTTTTATATATTGTGGAAAATGGAAAGTTCTCTAACTCTTTCATTTAAACTCAGGGACTAACAGTATCAAAGACAATGCCCCATTTCAAAGGCAAAAAAAGAAAAAAGAAAAAAATTGAAGATCTTGTCACTTATAGTTACCAAAAATAATTTATATTTATACTCAATATTTCCTAAAACAATGATAATAGGAGTATTTCAAATAGGTAGTGTTCAACTAAATTTAGCATTAAATATATTAACAAACAACAAAATTATCAAAAATTATTAACCCATAAAATCTCGAACAATTCTGAGTCCTACTCTGTGTGTCAGAGAAAAACTGTTTTATTTTTTAATTTCCATGCCATAAAAATCCTTCAATGACTAGGTTTTCAGTCTTTATAACAAATAGGATCAATTATATAAGTTGTTTCTAAATTTTTTCAAATAAAAACTTCTATCATATTATTTTTGCCTCTTTTCTTTTTAAATTAATTTTTAAAATATATGACTGCAGAATGCATTACAATGCATATTACATATATAGAGAAGTTTTTCATTTATTATTATTTATTTATTTATTATTAGTTGTTCAAAACATTACATAGCTAGCTCTTGACATCATATTTCATACATTTGATTCAAGTGGGTCATGAACTCTCATTTTTCCCCCATATACAAATTGCAGAATCACATCGGTTACACATCCACATTTTTACATACTGCCATACTAGTGTCTGTTGTATTCTGCTGCCTTTCCTATCCTCTACTATCACCCCTCCCCTCCCATCTTCTTTCTCTACCCCATCTACTGTACTTCATTTCTCTCCCTTGTTTTTTTTTCCACTTTCCCCTCACTTCCTCTTATATGTAATTTTCTATAAAGATGAGGGTCTCCTTCCATTTCCAGGCAATTTCCCTTCTTTCTCCCTTTCCCTCCCACCTCTCGTCCCCGTTTAATGTTAATAATCTTCTCATGCTCTTCCTCCCTACTCTGTTCTTAGTTGCTCTCCTTATATCAAAGATGACATTTGGCATTTGTTTTTTAGGGATTGGCTAACTTCACTTAGCATAATCTGCTCAAGTGCCATCCATTTCCCTGTAAATGCCATGATTTTGTCATTTTTTAGTGCTGAATAATACTCCATTGTGTATAAATGCCACATTTTTTTTCTATCCATTCATCTATTGTAGGGCATCTAGGTTGGTTTCACAGTCTTGCTATTGTGAATTTTGCTGCTATGAACATCGATGTAGCAGTCTCCCTATAGTACACTCTTTTAAGGTTTTTAGGACTAGTTAGAAAAGGGGGATAGCTGGGTCAAATGGTGGTTCCATTCCCAGCTTTCCAAGGAATCTCCATACTGCTTTCCAAATTGGCCGCACCATTTTGCAGTCCCAACAGCAATGAACAATTGTACCCTTTTCCCCACATCCTTGCCAGCACTTGTTGTTGTTTGACTTCATAATGGCTGCCAATCTTACTGGAGTGAGATGGTATCTTAGGGTGGTTTTGATTTGCATTTCTCTGACTGCTAGAGATGGTGAGCATTTTTTCAAGTACTTATTGATTGTTTGTATGTCCTCTTCTGAGAAATGTCTGTTCAGGTCCTTGGCCCATTTATTGATTGGGTTATTTGTTTTCTTATTGTTTAATTTTTTGAGTTTTTTGTATACTCTGGATATTAGGGATCTATCTGAAGTGTGAGGATGTAGGCTCCCTATTTACCTCTTATTGTTTTTCTTGCTGAGAAAAAACTTTTTAGTTTGAGTGAATCCCATTTGTTGATTCTTGTTTTTAACTCTTGTGCTATGGGTGTTCTATTAAGGAATTTGGAGCCCGACCCCACAGTATGTAGACTGGAACCAATTTTTTTTTCTATCAGACACAGAGTCTCTGTTTTGATATCAAGCTCCTTGATCCATTTTGAGTTAACTTTTGTGCATGGCGAGAGAAAGGGATTCAGATTCATTTTGTTGCGAATAGATTTCCAGTTTTCCCAGCACCATTTGTTGAAGATGCTATCTTTTCTCCATTGCATGTTTTTAGCACCTTTGTCAAATATAAGATAGTTGTAACTTTGTGGATTAGTCTCTGTGTCCTCTATTCTGTACCATTGATCCACCTGCCTATTTTGGTACCAGTACCATGCTGTTTTTGTTACTATTGCTCTGTATTATAGTTTGAAGTCTGGTATCGCTATACCGCCTGATTCACTCTTCCTGCTTAGAATTGCTTTTGCTATTCTGGGTCTTTTATTTTTCCATATGAATTTCATGATTGTAGAACACAGTTTTTCATATCTTTGGTTGTATATAAAGTATATTCACAACATTCGTGTCTTCATACATGTACTTTGGTTAATGATGTTCCTCACATTCCACCATCATTTCTAACCTCCTGCCCCATTCCTTCCCCTCCCACTCCTCTGCCCTATCTAGAGTTCCTCTATTCCTTTCATGCTCCCCGTCCCTACCCTACTATGAATCAGTCTCCTTATTTCAGAGAAAACATTTGGCATTTCTATGTTAGCTAGTCTTTTCCTCTTTTCCGTAACCAAAATTATGCTGAATACCTTTTCTTACTAACATGTATTCATTATACATATTTATGGTGTTCAGAATGACATTCCCATTCATGCATACAGTTTGCACTGATAAAAACAACCACTATTTTCCACTTTCCTCCACTTCACATTCTTTCTAATCTCTACTTTCATGTAGATATTTTTAAATATCTTCATTTATTTACTTATTTTTTTTGTGGTTCTGAAGATCGAACCCAGTACCTTGCATATGTGAGGCAAGTACTCTACCATTAGCTATAGCCCCACCCCCTCATGTAGACATTTTTACATATGCTTATATGAGCATGTCCACATAGCACTTGTCTTTCTGTGCCTATGTTATTTCACTTAACTTAATGTCCTCCAGTTCTTTGCATTTTGATGTAAGTTTAGGATTTTGGTCTTCTTTTTGGCTGCATGATAATCCATTGTGTAGATATATGCCATATATACTTTATCCATTTATCTGTTGCTACGACCCTGGGCTGATTCCTATCTTAGATACTATGAATAATGCTGCAATAGATATTAGCATGCAGGTATCTCTTGGTATGATGATTTCATTTCCTGTCAGTATAAACCAAAATGAGATAGCTGGATCATTGTTTTAAAAATTAGGGAGATAGAAATTGTGTTGTAGAAAGAAAATAAAATAGTGTATCTTATTATTGTTTTCCTACCAGGGACAGTGATAAGGAAATTTATAGTTCTATGGGAACATATATTAAAGGTGTTTCTTTTGAATATATTTTTGTATATGCTGCATTCACACAAATTAACATACACTATTATTCAAAATATTTATGAAATGCCATATACAATGGCAACATTTGCTAATTTTACTTATAGCACAATATGTGGTAACTTGTATCATCTAAATATGAGAAGTATATATTGATTATTTAAAATCTAAAGTAACAAATGAATTATGTATAGTTTATTTTTAATATAATCTTATTGCATCATCAAATTGAATCATGTAAACTCTGGGACATTTAAATTGTGTAAAAAATCTCTTAAAGGTTATATGTTCAGAAAACAAAAAAATCAACTACATATGCAATAATTTCCCAAATACATTATGTTTGAATGATTAATTACAAAAATAAAACCATTGGTATTTTATGAATGGAATTTTGAACTAGAGTGGAATAGGCAATACAAAATAATATTAACATTGTTCAGGGAATATTAGTGGTAGCTACAATGAAGAACATTTTATTAATATCTACTTAAGAAGATAGGACTTTTGATAGTCTAAATCATATTTTCTACAGTACTATGAGTAAGCAATAGTTAGTGAGCTTAAGAAAATGGTCATATGAGTTTTGATTCAACAACAAAGTTAACTCAGAATAGCTAAGACCAAATGGTAATAATTACTCTATAGAAAGAAGCTCATGGCTGGATGTTGCATAGTCGAAAGTCACAAATCATGCTATGAAACCCAGTTTGTTCTATTTTATAGCTCTTCCTTTTTAAGTATTATCTGCTTTATCAATCTCACTATGCAGTGTCAGCAGCTCCTGATTAACAACATTCCTAGTTTGAGAAGACACAGCAGAAGGAGAACATTTGCCTCATTTTCAATAGTGCAAAAAAAAAAAAAAATAATAGTTCCATCTTCTCAATGGCTCTGACTTATGTTTCCATCGCTATGGAGAAAGAATTTCACAACTTTAACTCACTGAAATAAAATTATATAAATTTGGAACATATTTGATAAATTTATATGTGTATGAGAAGACTACAAACAACCACTAAAAGATTTCTAAAAATATAGTAAAAAATGTTCAAATATAACACTGAAAACTATTTGCATAATTCAAAACAAAAGAGTAATGGGGAGAAGGATGTGACACATAAAGAAAAAATAAATTTAAATGACACATGAAAATCCAACTTTGTGTGTAAATAATCAAACATGCAATTAAAAGGCAGAGACATACTGAATTAAAAAGCAAGATTCAAATATTTGAGTATAAATGAGGCACATTTAAATTTAAAGACTGAAACAGATGGAATGTGAAGAGATTGGAGACAAAAATACCACTCAGAGAGCAACCATAAGAGCTGGAGCAGTTATACTAACACCAAAACGGACAATAAAATTTTAGAAAAAAGTTACTGGAGATAAGGAAGAGCATTTATAATCACAAAGGGTCAATCCACCAAGAAAATAAAGCAGTTATGAACACAGATACACCTACAATCAGAGCAGAAGACAAATAAGAACCAGAAGAAATGAATATCATCAGAAACAAAGGAGATTTAACACATCTAATAGAACTAGCTACTCATAATAGCAGACTACATATTTTATTAAGCGCATATGCAATTTTCCATGGTAGACCACATGCTAGTCATAAATTTAGACTTAATAAATTCAAACTCCTTGAAGCAATACAGGTATGGTTTCTGAACACAAAGAAGTAAGTTAGACAACTACAACATAAGAAATTCTAGGAAACTGGCAAATATGTGGATATTAACACAGTCCTAAATTGGTAAAGCCTCAAAACGAATTAAAAAAAATAATTTAAGAATAAAAATAAAAAAATCCCAGCATATCAAAATTTATAGATGCAGCTTAACCAGTGTTTACAGTGAAATTTATAGTTGTAAATGTTTGTTTAAAACACACAACACACACACACACACACACACACCCCTTCTAAGTAGCTCTTGATGTGTGTGTGTGTGTATTTTTAATCAATCATGTAATCATTTGCCTAAAGCTACTGGAAAAAGAAAATTAGACATGAGGAATTTAGAATAGGGTTAAAATAAATGATACAGATTATAGAAAAAGCCAACAAAATCAAAAGTTGTCATTTCTTTTTTTATTGCTTCTTTTTAGTTATTCGTGACACTAGAATCTATTTTGTTATAATTATGCAAGCATGGAATATATCTTATTCTAATTAGAACCCCAGCCTTGTATGTGATGATAAGATTCACTGTGGTTTAAAAAGTTGGCATTTCTGAAAGATTAATAAAATATGTAAACGTTAACATAAAATAACCAAGAAAAAATAGAAGGCTCAGATTACTAAAGGAAAGAAGTGGCATCACTAATAATCCTAAAGATTAATAATAAGTGTTACAGAGCACTACTACTATGAACAACTTTATGTCAATAAATTATATAAATGAGTGAAATGGGCAAATGCCTAGAAACAAACAATAGATACAGACCAAATGAGAAATAGAAAATTTTAGTGGATCTATCAAAGGAAAGGGACTAAATTTTTAGAACAAAAACTTCACACAAAGAAAAGTTCAGGCCCAGATTCCTTTACCTATAAATTCTACATAATCTTTAAATAAGAATTAGTACTAATTCTTCACAAATTTTTTTTCTAACTCATTTTATAAAATTAATATTATCCTAATACCAAAACTAGTCAAACACAATGCAAGCAAAGAAATTTATACAATAATATCCTTTATAAATGTCAACACAAAATGCTTAACAAAATACAAATAAGCCTAATCCAGAAAAATATACATGCATTCTCACAAAATGTCATTTATCTCATAAGCCCCATGTTGGTCCAAAATCTAAAACTAAATTAATATAATAGACCATATAAATAAAGTGGAAAGCAAACATATATAAACAAGTAAAAAGATGCATAAAAAATTTGATAAAATTCAAACACATTTGTGATTCAAAACACTAAAAAATGAGGAATAGAGAGCTATTTTATAAAGGCAACAAAGGACATTTATTAAAAACTCAAAGCTAATGTCATGCTAACTTTGACAGACTGAATGTTTACTAAGATCAGGAAAATAAAAGGATATTTCTTTTTTATTTCTATTATTATTATTATTATTATTATTATTTAGTATTACACAAAAGATTGGGGTGGGTGTGGAATGACTACTAATGGGTAGGATTTCTTTGTTTCATTTTCTTTTGACTAATGGGGCTCTTTTAAAATTGATTGAGAGGATGGTTCCATAACTATGTTAATATGCTAAAAAGAAAAAAAAATAAACATCAAATTATACATTTTAAATGTATGAATTAAGCCAGGCACTATAATATCTGACTGTAATCTTAGTGATTCAAGAGGCTTAGATAGGAGGATTGCAAATTTGAAGCCTCAGTACCTTTGTAAGACCCTCAGGAAATTAGTGAGAACCCATCTCAAAGCAAAAAATAAAGAAAGAACTGTTTGGTGGTAAAGCTTCTCTGAGTTCAATCCCCAGTGAATACATAAATAAATGAGCAAATAAATCAACAGATGCATTAAATCGTATGGCTTCAAATTATATCCTAATAAAGATGTTTAAAAATAATAAATGTAGGACCAAAATTTGCTGATATGCAGAAAAAAAATAAATAAACGACTGTAAACATTCTGAAATTCATCTAGTTCAACTAATTTGATGACTATGTTATGCTTTTCTTGTGACTATGTAGAATCATTATTAATGTCAAAAAGCAATCAATATCATACCACAGAAGTAGGTCAAAAGGACTAGTTTTGAAAACAAAAAACAGAATTAATGCCAAGTGGTTGTTTACATTACTTTTTAAATACTAGGAAAATGTGTTTCACATCAAACACAGTTGCCATGTCCAAGTGAATTAGTGTTTAGTAATAGAATACACAGTGAATGAATCTAGGTCATAAGTATGAACTTCACCTGAACAACATTATTTACAGCTTTGCCTCTTTTCTGGTCAATTTGCTGTAAGTAAGAAATAATAGTAGAGTAAGTTATAAATAATAATAGATTACCATTGTGTGAAAAAACAATATACCAAAACATATTTTACATATATAAGTGCCTATTATAATTTGAATATAAGTATCCCCTGAAAGCTCTGGTGTTAATGCAGGGATATTCAGAGGTGAAATGACCAGATTATGAGAGCTGGAACATTATCAGTCCATCCTAGTTTGAATGAACCAACTGGGTGGTAACTGTAGGCAGATGGGGCTTGGCTGGAAGAGGTGGTCACTGGGTAAGCCTTGGAAGGGTCCATCTTCCCTGCTGCCCAATTCCTCCCCACCCTGCTTTCTCAACTGCCACTTGCTGCAGAGCTTTCCTCCACCACACCCTCAGGCCATGATGCTCCACCTCATCAGGGCCAAAAGCAATGGAGTCAGATGACAGTAGACTGAACCTCTTAAACCACAAGCCCACAATAATCTTTTCCTCCTCTAAGGTATTGTTGCCAGGTATTTTGGTCAAAGAGACTAAAACCTAATTAGCGTAATGCTGTTGATAGTTTTGCAAAAAAATGTGACTTCCACTGTATATTTGAGGTGTGGAAGATTCAAAGACAGCATTTTCTACTCCACATTCAGTTGAAGCAGTTGTAAGTCAGACTTGGTGAAGTAAAATAGGGAAAATTTAGGTAACAGAAGGGCAGATAATTTCTTTTACTATAAGACTTTATTTGAAAAGCTAATATTCACCATAATATTCTAGGAAAGTAATATTTTAAAATAAAAGTTTCTTTCACATAATACAGATTATTTTGAAACTGTAAAAACAATGCATTTCTTATAGAAGAAATGAAAAAGTTAAATCTCATATCAATAGTGATAAAACATATTGATTATGCATTCCAACATACACATGTCCCTACAGTAAAACCACTAATTACATAGTTTTCTTCATGATCTTTTTAAGTTTAATTTTCATCTTAAGATTATAAAATAGGCCTATTTTCATGTAAATATTTTTCACTTATAGTAATCATAATCACATAGGTTTCAAAACTAAACTTTATGTTAACTACCCCATTATTAATGGGGTTGGGTTTTCAGTTTTTTTAATTTTTTCTTTAGTTGTTGATTGATCTTTATTTTATTTATTGATACGCGGTGCTGAGAATTGAACCCATTGCCTCACACATGCTAGGCAAGTGCTCTACCACTGAGTGGATCCCAGCCCTGGGTTTTCATTTTTACTCTACCTAGACCTGAAATTGTTTGGCAAAGGTTTTGTATTTTAATTTTTTGACAATCAATCACTGATTGTTCCCTAGAAATATATTCTGTATGCACCTAGTGAATATACTTCTCCTATAAACTTGTAAAACTTGTATTATATTTCCATCTTAAAAACCTATCCTACTTGTCAATATTTAATATAACCTTAATACTTTAAATTTTCTTTCTCTGCTTACTTACTAGTAAGCTCAACACGTTTTCCTATTTGTTGGTCATTTACATGCTTTGAGAAAAGCTATTTCAAGGTCTTTCCCTCCACAGGGACAACTTGGAGGGCATGCAGATTCTCATTAAAGTGTGTGAAATGGTCTGAGGTCACTTTACAACACACTTTCTCACACAAAGAAAATGTAAATCAAAACCGGAAATTCATATTCAATTTACTCAGAACCAGGATGCACAAAGGATTATTGTATTCCAGGTCCTCTTTGATTCTTTCATTTAAAACTGAACCCTATTTTATGTAATTGGCAACCATTACTTATTAATATCCAGACATAAACTATTTTAGAAATAACATACACAATGTGCAGTATTGTGAGGAATAAAAAAAGAGAAGAAAAACAAAATGGTATTAAAATCTCCTAATCCTTTAACAAATCTTCTAATCCACCAGCCAGTCTCCTGTAATGAATGCTCACTCTGTAAGCAGAATCCGTTGTACCACTGATTGGATACTTGCTCCCTAGTTTCAGTCAGACATTGACAACCACTTAGTTTTTTTCTTATCTCAATGTCTAGCTTACATGTTAACCAGACTCTTTTAGAAATAAGAAAATGCAGAAAAATATCAGTTTTCATTAAAATATCTGTTTTAGATATCATAGTTCCTATACAGGAAAAAAAGAAGCTTTACTTCATACTGTGTTGATTACAGAGGCAAATATATGCAGCTTATTTTTACTTAATGCCAAAAAAAAAATGCTTGTGGTTACTTTCTCATCTGATATGTAATAGGCACAAAGACTAGTGACTTCATTGTCACTCTTAACATATATTTTGCTTTCCAAGTTTGAAGCCAATTTAATATAATGCAGTTTAAAAGTTTTACAAATTTTAAAGCTACAAGATGTCACAGTAAAACTATATAGGTAAATTATTTCAACAACTGATAATATAATAAATAAAAATTTAAAATAACTAAAGGGGCCAACAAATATTTAAGATATTTAAAATAATATTTAACAAATATTTAAAATAACTAAAGTGGCCATGAGAAAAAAATGCTTACAAAAGAGGACAGTGAGAGAAAGGGAAAAATAAACATACACTGAGAACCTGTTACTTGTGAGACGTTTTACATATATAGTGGTTTTCTTCTCCATTTGAAAATGGAAGCCAATGGGCATAAAGGTATTCAGATGAGCCAGGTAAGACAAAGTGTATAGACCCATATTTCATTTACAAAATTCAGAAATTAAAATATTGTTAATCCCCAAGTATCTAAAAACATTTCACCATTATCTATAAGGAAAGATAGTCCTGAGTCACTTATTGATGAAGATACATCCTGAGACATGTGCTGTCAGGCAATTTTGTTGTGTGAATGTCCTAGAATATATACACATCAAACCTAAATGGTATGCCTTACTACATTCCTAGACTTTGAATGTTACTGTACTAAATACTGTAGGCAATTGTATCACAATAAGAATTTACGTGTTTAAACATCTATGAACATAGAGAAAGTACAGTGAAAATATTAAATGATAAAATTTTTAGCTCCATTATACCTTATGTGGCACTGTCATGTATACTGTGTTCATTGTTTGACCAAAATGTTATTATACAGCGCATGGCTACACTATGCTTTTGGGTTCTTAAATGACAAACCACGTAGTTTTGCTTATGTTCCAAATTTCACTGTTCTCAATCTTTTTCATGGATGCTTTTCATCTTTTTCTTGAATTTTTTATCAATTTTAAAATTTATTTTGCTATACTGAGGATTGTGCCCAGTAGCACTCTACCTTTAAGCTACATCTCCAGCCCCTTTTATTTTTATTTTGAGAAAGGGTCTTGTTAAATCAACCAAACTGTCCTTGAACTTATGATCCTCTTTCCTTAGCTTCCAGATCAGTTGGGGTTAGAAGTGTGTACAGTCAGACCAGGCTTCATTATCCTGATTTTTATACAGTGGAGTGCTCAGGACTAACTGAGGGTGATAGACCTAGCCTAGTTATCTCATTAGATTAGAAGCCAGCTTGTCACAAGTTATGAAGGATTCATTTCTGTTTTCTGTAAAAATATCAGGATGTCTGTATGGCCTGGCCATTAGTTGATGTTGTAAAGCTGATTGGAATGCCTGCCCATGCCCTGAACTCACCCAGGTCCGGTTTTCCCTGACCATATAACAACCCTTTCCTAAACCTTAGTGACGCCTCATAAATTCTGGCCCTCCCTGGCCAGATAACGACCCTCTCTGAGTCTCTAAGATCTCCATAAATTCTGATGCCGGGGCCAGCAAAAATGTAAACTTGTGTTATGCTCTTCAGAATGTTGTTATCTGTAACCCCCCCTTTGTGTAACTTTTTGGGCTATAAAACTGGGCCACAAAGAAGCCTCGGGGCTGTCTTGTTCCCACTGTTTTGGGAGGGAAAGGCAGCCTGGCCGGTCGAAATAATAAGCTTGCTTTAATTTGATTTTAATTGGAGTCAGTGGTCTTTTCTTGCGTCCTGGTCTAACAGAGGGAACTTTTCATTTTCTACAACTCATGTTTTATGGTTTTTTAAAAAAAGTACTTGTAAATTCATTGGTTTCCAGTTTATAATTCCAGTGCCAATCTGTTTTCTAAAAACTCTCATCTCCTAAATCTACATGCTATCTCAACATCTTCACTTGGATGTCTATAAGCACCTAAATGTTATATGAAAAATAATATGTATGAAAACTATTCCTTTAGTCTTCCCCCAACTAAGGAGATAGCAACTCCATTTATCCAAGTGTTCAAAGAAAAATTCTAAGAGTCATTTATGATTTTCCTTTTACCCATTATACATCCACTCAAAATATAATCTTTAGTCTGGATGAGTGCATCTGAGAATCATCAACCATATAGTAAAAAGTCATGCTTTTGTAAATGAAAATATTTTTTGTTGTTCCTATATCCAAATTTTGGTAGGGTCAAGTAAATAGGATTAACCTCCTGAGAGAAGTGAATTGTGGGATTGAGCAAAGGGCATCACTGAGGGAGAAGAAAACATCTCTTACTAGCAGCTAGGTATGGGTTGTTAGGCATAATTTTGAAGAGTGGTCTTTCATGATAATGAAATTTTAAAAATGTGTTTTCATTATAAATCAGCATATTTCATAAAATCATTTCCAATTTTGATAAAGAAGATAAAATTGAAAGAAAAATCCACTTATATCTCTGTATTGCTAAATGATTTTTTAAAAATCAAGATGTCAAAAAAAATCAAGGATGTCATACCAATCTGAATAACAACATATTTATTTTTCATATTTTGTAAGTTATAGTTAATTAAATCATTTTCAATATAGAGTTGAATAATGAAATACAACTTAGTTGGCAGATCAATTTAGTCTGGAAAAAATGGGATTATTAATTTTCATTTTGATAGATCATTATCAATGTATAGAAATGGAACTGATATTTACATGTTGATTTTGTATAATGAAACTATAGAATTCATTTATTAGTTGTAAGAATGATTTTATTGGTTCATTTTGGTTATTCAGAATATTAGAATTCATTCTGACATGATTATAAAAGCATGGAAATAATTTGTTCTAACTCTGTCTTGTTATGATTTAGATCTGAGGTGTTCCCCAAAAGTTCATATGTGAGACAATGCAAGAGGGTTTACAGGTGTTATGAGAACCTCAACGGAATCAGTGAATTAATCTTGTGGTAGGGATTAACTAAGTGGTAAATGTAGGCAGATAGGGTGTGCTCCAGGAGGTGGGTCATTGGGGGCATGTATTTGAGGAAAATATTTTGTATCTGATGACTAGAGTCTCTCTCTGCTTCCTGGTGACATGTCTTGAGGTACTTTCCTCCTTTATATCCTTCAGCCATGATCTGCCTCACCTGGAGCCCCAATAAATGGAGTCAGCCATGTATGGACTGATACCTCTGAAACTCTGTGCCTGCAAATAAACTTCTCCTCTCCTAACTTTTCTTGTCAAGTCTTTTTGTCACAGCACTGAAACAATTGACTAAAAAAAGACCAGTATTATCCCTTTTCTTATTCCCTCTCTCCAGCCCCCCACCCCTCTGCTTTTCCCTTTCCTCAACTAATCTTTTTGCTTCTTACAGTTTTGCTTTTCTTAATTAGCGTCTCATGGATATACATGACGTTGAAGAGTGACTGTGGTATATTCATATATGTTAGGGAAAGTTAGGTCAGATTCATTCCACTATTATTTCCTTGTCCCATCTTGCCTCCTCTCCCCATGAATCCCCTTCATCTCCTTCACTGATCTTTCTCTATTTTGATGGAATTTGTCCCCACACTTTCTCCCCCTCTCTCTGTTTTTTTGGACTAGCTTTAACTTATCAGAAAAAATATTTGACTTTTTGAGTTTGTTTATTTCACTTAGCATGAAAGTCTCCAGTTCCATTTGCAAGCAAATGCCAGAATTTCACTCTTCTTTATGGTCGAGTAATATCCATTGTGTGTAAATACATTTTTTTTCTCCATTCATCTGTTGAAGGGCACCTAGTTTTTGTCCATAGCTTAGCTATTATGAGTCTTAGGGACTCATCTCCAATCTCAGACCATGTACAAAAATCAACTCAAAATGTTTTGAGGATTTAAATGTAAGACCTGAAACATAAAACTTCCCATAAGAAAACATAGGGTAAACTGTGAAATTGACTTTGATGATGATTTATTGAATATGGTTTAAAAAGTTTAGAAAACAGCAACAAAAATATGTAAATGGGATTGACTGTAAAGCTCTGTACAGCAAAAGAATGAATCAATGAAAGAATATGGCAACCTACAGAATGGAAGAAAATATTCACAAACTGTATAGGTTTCACCTTGAAATAGAGTTAATATCCAAAATATGTAAGAAATATCAATAAGTCAACAGCAAAAAATAATCTGATTAAAAAATAAGCATAGAGTCTCAAAGATATTTCCAAAAGAAGACAAATATCCTTAAGGTATATGAAGAGATGCTCAGGATCACTAAACATCAAGGGAATGCAAATTAGAACCATAACAAGATATAACACATTTGAGAATGGAATTTATCAAACAATAAAAGATAGTGAGTGTAGGAAAGGACATAAAGAACATAGTACCCTTGGAAACTCTTGGTAGAGATGAAAACTGATGCAAGTACTATAAAAAACAGCATGGAGTTTCCACAAAAATATTATAAGTCAAACTACCATATGATTTAGTAATCCCATTTCTGTATGTGTGTGTGTGTGTGTGTGTGTGTGTGTGCGTGTATACACACATATACACACATATGGATTTATTTTAATAAATAAAAAAGGATTGACTTCAATAAATAACAATATATATAAAAGGATTGATTTTAATGAGTGCAGTGGCACACACCTGTAATTCCAGTGACTCTGGAGACTGAGGCAGGAGGATCGAAAGTTCAAAGCCAGCCTCAGCAACTAACTCAGTGAGGTCCTAAGCAACTTAACAAGACCCCATCTCTAAATAAAATATTAAAAAAGGGCTGGAGATGTGGCTCAGTAGTTACGTGCATTGCATTCAATTTCTGATACAAAAAGTAAAATAAAAAAATAAAAGGATTGATTTCCATGTTTGTTACAGAATTATAAATAAAAGTCAAGACATGGAAGTGACTTAAATTTTCAACAATGGATAAAGGGATTAAAAAAATTCAGCTCAGCACCCCCAAACACATTTTGGAATAGTATTCAAAGTTAAAGAAAAAGACATTCTGTCATTTTCAACAACATCATGACCATTGAGGACATTAAGCTAAGTGAAATAAACCAGACACAGAAGGACAAATATTACATGATCTCACTTATAAAAGAATCCAAAGTAAACCTGTAGAAGCAGAGAGTAGAATGGTGGTTACCACAGATTGAGAGGAAGAATAGATAAGGAGGTATTTGTCAAGTGACATAAATTTGAATTATGCAAGATAAATAACTCTAAGAGACCAACTGTATTTACAGTAGCCAATAATACCATAGTGTATATTTTAAAATATGCTAAGATGGTAGATCTTATGATGAATGTTTATTAGAAAAAAATTAAGGAATAAAATTAAAAGTAATAAATAAAGAGCCTGAGAAGAAACTTCTGCATGTGGTGAAAATATTTATAAAATAGGTTGGCATGATGATTTCACAAATATATTACTTCGAAACCCACTGAGTCATATACATTAAATCTGTACAGATTCTTGAATGTCAATATTTCCTCATTAAAATAGATAAACAAAAATAAAATACAATCTGAACTACTCACATTGAATCAGGAAATTGGGGCCAAAGCCCCACAAACCAGGTTTTCCCTACTTACCCAAACAAACTGAGATATTTACTTGCAATGTCAAGGACTCCAGGACTCACATTTTGAAAACTTTGACCTCCTATTCTAGAACACAGATCTATTGTGTCAAAAAAGAAAGTGAAACAAACAAACAAATAAAAGTATCATTATATTTAGGCAAGTTTTTATTTGGAATAAAGCTGCTAAGTAGAAATTCTCCATACTCTTCCTCTGGTAGAACTTTTGGAAAAAAATAGTAATTTTCAAACAATTTGTGAAGATTTAGTTTAACTATGTATCACTGTAGTAATTATCCAGAGGTCAAAGTAATTCAATTTGTAAAAAGACACAACAGATATCTGGTGAATTACATTATAATTAGAGAGAGATAATATCTTCTTATGGCATAATATGGATGCAAATGTAAATGAAAAGACTTTTAAAATGTATTTTTCTTTCATTTTTTTTCCTAATGACATGCCTAGCTTCTATTTCCTTGCCTTAAGGATTATGTGGGTGTCTGGGATTAGTTCCCAGATATGTTAATATTACTTTATTTTCATCCTCTCAATGATGTGAAAACACAGCTGGGGAATTAAATGCAAATGCAAACATTTTACTTAGCAAAATTGCTTTTACTTTTTAGAAAGCTCTTACATTTATTTGTTTTAATGATGAATTCTATTCAACATTTGTCATTAAGTTTTAATTAATTCACAACATGGATTGGATTCAAAATGAATAGTGAGGTCATCTAAGTCTTTTCAGAATGTTGATTCCTAGGATCTCTTGGTTATAAAATAACTGAAATTCAAATAACTTTTTCTCATACTCTGTAGATGAATCTCATTTGGTGTTCAGCTCACATTTTCTATATCTCTTTTTAGTTCACTTATTTTAGGTGATTTTCCCTGCCGGTGTGTCTCCAGCACCTTGAATATTCTGATGTATGTAAATTGCAAAGATGTATTTCCTTATAATGGCACTGCTGATCTATCTATATGCAGAACTAACCCTGTGGCACTTAACTAGCTACTTCCTCCATCTAGACAATTTACATTTTAATCATTCTCACAGCTTTTATTCCCTTAAATATATTGAATTATATTCTTAGCCAAACTATTTTTTAAATGGCATATCTCATAAGGCATGATTGATTAGCTTTTAAAACTAAGTATGCTAAATGTCACTGGAAGGGAATCATGGGGGTATGTCAATCCTTTTGGGCCACTAGAATGCCGAAGAAGCTTCTGGGCCTTGAATAGCTATTGTAAAAACATGCCTTTATTAAAAATACCCAGTAAGAGCGGTAAGTGGATTTTTATAATGTCACATTCACATTTACAAGGGAACAGTGACATTGCTTTCTAGAGAATATACAGTTTTACAAGAAGAGAAACCTACAAGGCCAAATCATCCAGAGGGCAGATAGGAATATATTTGTGAAATAAGAACGCATATTTATAGTTAATGTGAAAGTTTCAAAGTATATTTTTGCTTGCTGAAATCTATAAAGAGAGGAAGTAATGTGTATGTGTGTGTATATATACATATATATACACACACACAAACACACATGTATACAAAATATTTAGCTATATGTCAGGTTTTATAAACACATTTGACCAGAAGCTCCCTTTATTCACTGAAATATTTGTGAAGTTAAACATTTAATCCAAAGTTTGGACAGATAAGCAAAGTATTGGCAGAGAACAGATATTTTTTTTTATTAACTGAAAAATTTGTTGAGCTCGATGAAAAAAAAAATTAATTAGTGAACAACTTATGCTTTTATAAAATAGGCAATCAGCTCCTCTATCAATTTCTCTTCTTTATGACATCAGGGTTTATATCAATCAGAATATTAGGCAGGGTGCAATGTCTTTAGTACATCACAGACATTCCTACTTTATTTCTTTTTGGTCACTTATCTTTTGATATTTCTTCATTAAATATATGATAAAGGCAACTGGGGTGGGTATATCATTCAGTGGTAGAACATTCGCCTATCAACATGTCTGGGCTTGATTCCCAGCACCCTTTCACCTCTACCCACCAATACACACACACAAAAAAAAAAGAGAAAGAAAGAAAGAAAGAAAGAAAGAAAGAAAGAAAGAAAGAAAGAAAGAAAGAAAGGAAGGAAGGAAGGAAGGAAGGAAGAAAGAAAGGAAGGAAGGAAAGAATCCTTGAAATTTGAGAAAAGAAATATTCAATGTGCATTGAATGTTGGAATAGGAAATAGTTTTAAAAAGGACAGAAGAATGCCCAGTAAACTGAGAAATGGGCTTAGAGGTATGAACATCATGTATACACTGATTGACTTGACAATGGAAGTTAACATTCCCATTGCTCAATATATAATACCAATTTTAATATAGGAATCTTTATTAAAAAGAGGAAATGGAAGAACAAAATCAACAAAATAAACTATCATTAAATTTTAAAATGTGCTTAATAAGTATGAAAAAGATATCCAAGAATGATAAACATACATTTGGAAGTAATTCTAAAGTAAAAAGTAATTTATTGTTTGAAATACATAATAAAATTTAAAATAATACAAAATCTAAGAAAAAGATAGTGAACACTTCAAGAAGTATAAAATCTATTTGAAAGAGTGAGAAGTTTGCAATGACACCAAAACTACATGAAGTCAAATGAATAGTGTTTAGAAAGAAAGCTTCATAAAGAGTAAAAAATTATTATCAGAATTAAAAACTATATTCAAGGAAATAGGAGTACACTTGATAAAGTAAAAATCAAATGAATGATACTGAGGAAAAACATAATATAATTTCCTTAAATTTTAGAATTGAAGAAAAATGCAAATGATAGCTACAAAGGACATCTCCAACACTATTTTTTTTATTGTTGGTTGTTCAAAACATTACATAGTTCTTGACATATCATATTTCACACTTTGATTCAAGTGGGTTATGAACTCCCATTTTTACCCCGTATACAGATTGCAGAATCACATCAGTTACACTTCCATTGATTTACATATTGACATACTCATGTCTGTTGTATTCTGCTGCCTTTCCTATCCTCTACTATCCCCCCTCCCCTCCCCTCCCCTCCCCTCTTCTCTCTCTACCCCCTCTACTGTAATTCATTCCTCCCCCTTGTATTATTTTTCCCTTTCTCCTCAGTTCCTCTTGTATGCAATTTTGTATAACTCTGAGGGTCTCCTTCCATTTCCATGCAATTTACCTTCTCTCTCCCTTTCCCTCCCACCTCTCATCCTTGTTTAATATTGGTCTTCTTCTCGTGCTCTTCTTCCCTAGTCTGTTCTTAGTTACTCTCCTTATATCAAAGAAGACATTTGGCATTTGTTTTTTAGGGCTTGGCTAGCTTCGCTTAGCATAATCTGCTCTAATGCCATCCATTTCCCTCCAAATTCTATGATTTTGTCATTTTTTAATGCAGTGTAATACTCCATTGTGTATAAATGCCACATTTTTTTTTTTTATCCATTCGTCTATTGAAGGGCATCTAGGTTGCTTCCACAGTCTTGCTATTGTGAATTGTGCTGCTATGAACATTGATGTAGCAGTGTCCCTGTAGCATGCTCTTTTTAGGTCTTTAGGGAATAGACCAAGAAGGGGAATAGCTGGGTCAAATGGTGGTTCCATTCCCAGCTTTCCAAGAAATCTCCATACTGCTTTCCAAATTGGCTGCACCAATTTGCAGTCCCACCAGCAATGAACAAGAGTGCCCTTTTCCCCGCATCCTCTCCAGCACTTATTGTTGTTTGACTTCCTAATGGCTGCCAGTCTTACTGGAGTGAGATGGTATCTTAGGGTGGTTTTGATTTGCATTTCTCTGACTGCTAGAGATGGTGAGCATTTTTCCATGTACTTGTTGATTGATTGTATGTCCTCCTCTGAGAAGTGTCTGTTCAGGTCCTTGGCCCATTTGTTGATTGGGTTATTTGTTATCTTATTGTCTAATTTTTTGAGTTCTTTGTATACTCTGGATATTAGGGCTCTATCTGAAGTGTGAGGAGTAAAGATTTGTTCCCATGATGTAGGCTCCCTATTTACCTCTCTTATTGTTTCTTTTGCTGAGAAAAAAAAAAAACAATGCTAAGCAGGAAGTGTGAATCAGGTGGTATAGTGATACCAGACTTCAAACTATAGGACAGAGCAATAGTAACAAAAACAGCATGGTACTGGTACCAAAACAGGTGGGTGGACCAATGTACAGATTAGAGGACACAGAAACCTACCCATAAAACTACAACTTTCTTATATTTGATAAAGGGGCTAAAAGCATGCAATGGAGGAAGGATAGCATCTTCAACAAATGGTGCTGGGAAAACTGGAAATCCATATGCAACAAAATGAAACTCAATCCCTTTCTCTCACCATGCACAAAAGTTAACTCAAAATGGATCAAGGAGCTTGATATCAAATCAGAGACAGGGCATCTGATAGAAGAAAAAGTTGGCTACGACCTACATACTGTGGGGTCGGGCTCCAAATTCCTCAATAGGACACCCATAGCACAAGAGTTAACATCTAGAATCAACAAATGGGACTTACTCAAACTAAAAAGTTTTTTCCAACACTATTAATATTCTTGAGTGAAAAAAAAATCAAAGCTGTATTGTCAGCAATTAATATAAGTATTAATGGAAAACAATATTTTTGGAACTGAAAAAAGAAGACCTATGTATAGTATATAGATTAGAAAATTAATCATGTTCCAATTAAAATAGAAAAGTTAGTAAAAAGACATACAGACTAAACACACACATACACATATGTGTAAGTATATACTATATACACATTCATATATTTATATGTGAAGACATGCACAATGTGAAGACATAGAATTGCAATTATTTTAAAGACTTCATTGAGAATATGCAAGTTCAAAAATCATTGCAGGATGTACAGTTTTATATCTTTATGTGTTGGCTTGCTTGCTTTAGTTTTTATGTCTAAAAGCAACAGACAGTCACTCTAATGACTCAGACAAGATATCAAACACATTTCCTATTTGTAACACTTTCCTAAAGTTATATTCAGGAAAAATGAAACAAATCAAAATTAAATGCTTAGTTATTGAGACAAAGGAATATTAAGCACTTTTAAAAATGAGGTAAGAAATATAAGATTTAATTTGAAACATCTTTAAAATGTACTTAATAGGAAAAAAGGTATAAACCCGTGTACATCCTATGTTCACAGTTCATAATTGCTTGTACATGTTTAGAGTAACTCTGAAAATTCACTTCAGTGGTTTGGAAATGGATGCTGAAAGGAGGTAAATTGTGATCTAGGGATAAATGCCTAAAGGCAAGGTTCTTTTAAACCACTTAGCCTACACACTTTCAGTAGTATTGATTTTGTACATTTTTTATATAGTTATTAATTTTTTAGGAAACCAGTAAAAACCATTCACATTGAGAATATAATATTTTTAGTACTGTAAAATTAAAAAGAATGGTTTCATCTAAATGTCAAATTAAAAATAGTTATTATAGTGGCTGAAATTGTGGCTTTGTGCTAGAGTGCTTGCCTAGCCTGGATGAGGCACTGGGTTTGATCCTCAGCACCACATAAAAATAAATAAATAGAAATAAAGGCATTGTGTCCACCTACAACTAAAAAATATTAGAAATAGTTATTATACAAAGCTATACTAAAGAAAAAACAATTAAAAATACATGAAAATACATCATGATACAGAATTAATATATAATTGTATATTAAAAATATATTTAATTCATAAAATTCAGCAAGCATGTTGTAGACATATAAAGAAATATCACATTGAAACTCAATAATATGTACAATTTTACTTGTTAAAAAAATTATAAAAAAAGTCTCAGCGACAGCTAGCCACTTTGAAATTCTACTTCAGTGCACTTGTGAAAAGATGAACATCCTCATTTGAGTAAAAAAATTTAAAGTAGTTGATATTTTCAACTTTGGAGTCAACTAGATATTTAATTTCAAAGGTTACATAAATCATAGAAGTAATGATATTGGTTGCTGATTGAACTACATGTGCAGTGTTCTAAGCAATTTGTAAATTGACTCAAGCAATTCTACTACTCCCTGTGAAGTAGGTAGTATTAAAATCCCACTTTCAAAGTCAAGGAAAGAGAAACACAAATTGAATAAGTACTATACACAGGTAAAATTGCTAGTAAGAGCAGAGTCAGAATGAAAACACAGGCTATCTATCCCCATGGCACACTAAACTATTCTGCTTCTACAGTGGATTAAAGCTAAAAAGATTATTTAATGATATGGAACATATCAATGTAATTGAAAAATAAAAATTGAAAAATAAAATGCAATTGTAAATAAATAATCTGAACCCAATAATTCTAGAAAAAATACATGTGTGCTACACACAAAATAATCTGGAAGAAAATATTAGTAGAGATTTTTAACTCTAATGGCATCAGATTATTTTCAACACTATTTTTTAAAATAGTATTTATTTAGCACTTAGTATTTTCTTTTAGTTGTAGATAGACAAATACTTTTGTTTATTTCTTTTTATGTGGTGCTGAGGATTGAACCCAGTGCCTCACATATAGGAGGCAAGTGCTCTATCACTGAGCCACAACCCAGCCCTCAATACTATTTTTTAATAGAGGGTAAAATGTACAGTCAAGTCTTTCATTACAAAAAATGTTACAGGTAGATAATTTAAACACAAATAACTAGCTAACCTGTTTACATTTACATAAAGAAAATATCCGGCAGGTGATATCTTCAAAGGTTACATATTAAGAAAACATTATTACCAACTAAGAGATTATAACCTATCATGAGCCAATCAATCTCAAAAAGATATCGTTACACAGAAAAAAATTCAAGTAATTTTAATTGCTTATGGGTGAAAAAAGTATCACAGTAGAATAAAAATGAAGTTTTTCATGTTTATATGTTTTAGTTTAAAATTTCCCCCCCAAAAAAGAGATTTTAAGGAGATACTGTGGTGCTCAGAGGTGTTGCTTGAGCAAATTTGA